>NC_088355.1:18912500-19592500 GCF_036884655.1 Musa acuminata AAA Group | reverse complement strand
GATATTGGGAATATCGGGGGAACATCGTTGAAATTTTTGCAAACAGGAACTGACCATTGAGTCAGGGAAGAACAGGGTCAAAGTCTTCTAAAATAACAGTCAGAGGAATCCCATTATTAAAGAATAAAAGATGCTAAAGTTGATGACAGATATCAATGAACTGATCAAAGCAGCAAGACAAAGGCAAGGTTTTGTGTCTTGTATGAAATTTTAAAGCTAGAAAAGAATTAGAGAGCTGTGCTAATCCACAAACGTTTGTTGTGTGAACTACAAGAGCCCTCTAGTGCCATGCGCATGCATAAAGCCTAGAACACATGCCCAGCAAGTTATATGATGTGCACCGCCTCGACCTGGGCAAAGCCAAAATGCAGTCCAATAATTCCTAAATATATAGGTATTACTTCTTAAATACACAGTCCAACAACATAATAAAATAACAGAATCAGAAAGTTTAGGTACATAAAGTATCTTATCGGATGTATGCAGCCAAGTACCTTATCCAGACGAAGTTTGTCCCTCGTGGAAGGCAAGCATGTTCTCTCAGTACGACTCACAGTCACAAATCTGAAAATAATGGTCTCATAACAATATTTTACAGTACTCATGTTTCCTAAATCAAACAAAACTAACACCAGTGCCATAGATGCATGTCTTAAAGGCTTAGAGCATTTCTTGATGTAGTTATCAGGATTATCCATAAAGTCAGTGACTCACTCAAATGACATGATTTATGAATTCAGCTAGACGCATAGTTCTCATTCACTAAATTGCAAGATTTACAGAGCATAATTACCTTTTCTTGCCTGAACCTTGACAGCCACTCCTCAGGTGATAAATTGATGCAAGTCTCTGCACCTGATGAAGCAAAGAAATGAAAGATGACGATACCTTCTATAGCAAATAGGAAAAGCAATATTTTGGTGATAAAAAAACTATAAGGAGAGTCTCAGAAAGGAAAAAAAATAAAAAATTATTAATATCTACTACATGAATAAACATCTAATTTGGAAAACAATAAGAAAATCTTTTCAGTCTCTCAAGGCATCAACTGACAAAAGATAACGATGAGGTATAGTCAATAACTACTAAAACATCATATAGCTTTTTCACAGCAGTGAAAATGAGTTTCCACTTCCTGTGCTTAACTAAAACCAGCAAGGTCATGCAGTATATAATAGCAATCCAAAACAAGTGAGGGAAGAAGATCTGCAAATATAAGACACTAACCAGAAATATGAATTACTATAATATTTATGCATAAAAAGTATAAAAAAGTATTAACATTTTAATAGGCAACCAACAGATACTATTATATTAAAGATAACCCAATAAAGAATTTAAATATGTTTATCATGCCCTGAGAGAGGGCCAGTACCATAATGAAGTGGAAAGCATCTTAACAATCTCTTATGGATCTTTCTTAACAGAAACCTTCCAAGCCAAAATGCAACATGAACAGGATCGGATATCTATGGGTAGGCTCACACTCTTGGGGCCTACTTATCCAATCAATTTGGCATTTGTTACACATGATATGGGTGACAAAAGGTTGCCTGACCAACATGATAAGGATGCAAAAGTCAGGCAAGCAAATGGTCAAATAAAAAAAAAGAAGAAATTATCTCAACTCACTCCTGGCTTAATGATCATCAATCATTCTTTGCTTCCATGCAATGAAATGCTCAAGTAATTTTTAAATGGAGGAAATAAGTAAAAAGAAGTAAAGAACAATAAAAAGAGCCCCCAAAATTGAGAACATGGTAGCAAAAAGAGTAAACAACAAAATATACAATAGCCCAGATTGTTAAGTTATTAACAACATCAACAAAGAATCATATAGCTCAGAAGCATATCATAGATAAGTATGCACAACCATACACTAAGCATTATTATGATCCTATCAATCTTTTAACCCATTTAAAGTTGCATCACCGATTTCCTGATTTCCAAAAATATATATTACTGCCACCTAAATCATGTAACATCCAGAAAGGTAAGCATTGACACATTCATTCTTAGTTGCTCTTTTTTCCTTTAATTCTTGACAAACCAGCTGGCCAGCTAGATGTTGACATGTCAAATGAGCATTTAAACCATAACCAATCTATGTGTTTCTAACATGCAGTCATGATAAGAATGATAAAAAGAGTATCATACCTGAGAACAGTCACGTGTATGCATTGGCTGGAATGACAACATATCGACCTCATTAACAACCATCTGTCTAAGTTTCTACATGTAAAAGACCAGTCATTTATTAGTTGAACATCAAAAATCACCAATTGCAACGCCAGTAAGCTGGGGAAAGGAAAACCCAAGTTGGACAAAGCTTTTCATTTACTCTGCACAATTAGATATTTATACAATATTACTTGATCAACATGAATCTTATGCAATAAAAAATATCACCATAAATCAAACTATAAAACAATCACCATCATGTTAGATTGGAACACTTCAACCCAATATCAACCAAAAGGATCTGATCCAAAGTTCTAATACAATAGTCATCCTAATAAGACTTTATTAATTTTAACTAGGTCATAAAGGTTCATTAAGGAGTTGAGATAGGGCTGTTTTAACACATCCCTTGAAGTATTTTAACTTGAGTATCCAGGATAAAATACTAAACTTCTCAAAGATGCACCAATTCCTAGGATCGCAACTGTGCCTGATTCAAAGTTAAAATAACAGTTATCCTAATAGGACCTTGTTAATTCTAGCTAAGTCATATAGGTTAAGTAAAGGAGATGAAAAAGGTATACTTTAACCCGAATATCTGGATTAAATTACTAACATTCTCAAAGATGCAATAACTCCTAGGCAGTAGACAAGAAAAAGGCCCAACAAATACAAGAAAATAGAAACTCAAGCAACACCTTCAATCTAAACATAAGACATACATGAGAAATACAGTAGCAGATACCAGTATATTCATGTCTAAAATATCTAGTGCTACATTCGCTGTAATTTACTAGATCCTGGCTGGGGTTGGTGGGAAAAAATTGCCTTCTGGTTCATAGGGAAGAAGCTTTTCTATATTTAGCAAAATCAAAGTAAAAGACTGGTTTATTATAAGAAAATCTTTGTTCTTTAAGCCACGAATTGATATGTCCACCAACATTTTAAAAAGTGATATGCACAAAGTATAAATCAGGCTTACATAATGTATTTGATCCAGATCAACACCTCGATTGATCATACGCTGCCGCCGCTTCAAAGCAATCAGTTCTTTACGTTGTTTCTTTTTTCCTCCTACAATGAACAGAAAAATTAACACAATTAACAGTTTGAAAATTAATATAATTACTCCATATTAAAAATGCGACTCCCATGTAAAAGGGCACATAGCCACTAAAAAGAAAAGAGTGAAAATAATAAAACAACAGTAGCTGTAACCAGGAAAAATTAAAAGGACATTCCATATATTATACGTACTACTATAAATATTAAGTATCCATCAAATCAGGCAGATGCTTGAAAACTCATTTGAAAACTAAGTTAATTTATGATAACTAAACTCATCTAGAAACCAAAACAAGATCATGTTGTAAAACCACATTAAGCCAGCAAAAAAAAGCATTTTAATTATAAACCCCCATAGTGTTGTTTCTTTTAGGGGCAAAGGACACCGAGGTTCAGACATCTATAAGTAATTAGCAAATATTATAGTCCACTGAAGGAAGTATAGATTTGAAATCTGAAGAAAAATCCAGATAAACCTATGTTTACTATAATGAAGATTTGGAAGCATGGATCAATACTTACGTAATTATATGATCTACTTTGTTTTAAACATAGAAAATGATATAGAAATTGAAGGAAGAGCAAGGAAGAAGTGACAGTTGAAAATTGATGTTAGACCTAAATTAACATCAAAACTAGACCCACACATATAACTATTAAAATCAAAGAGTTGTACAACAAAAAGACCATAGTCTATCAAACCAACAATTACTTACTACAAGATTGAAAATTGCCTGAACTTTCAGTCAAATTCAGACTTCCAATTCTCTACACATTAAGGAGTTTGTTATCTCAGGTAACAGATGTTTCAACCAGCACAGACTGCAAAAGTGTAACATACACTATCTCGATACATCACATGGAAGAAAAACAACAAGTAAGTTGTTAGGATTCTTTAATTTTAAGAGTCCTTAATTTTAGGGATTTGATATTAATCTTTATTTTCCTATTTAGTTTTTTCTAATTATGGTAGAAGTCCTTTGATGTAGCAAATTAGAAATTGCTATTTTTGTTTATTTCCTTTGATAGAAATCCTAGTCCTAGTTGACTAAGGATTAAATAACTTCATATATATATAATGTCTTTGACTATTTTTCTCAAACAATGAAATATAACTCAAATCCTTTGGCCAATTTGAAGGTTGATCCCCTCAAAATAATCAAAAGGAGGTTGACAAATCCCTATCTCTTTCCTTAGATAAAGATCTAGGGTTTTATTATATGGTATCAAAGCCTTGAAAGTGCCCCCTTGCTTCAAATCATGGTCCTCGCTATCGTCTCAAGTATGTTGGACAACTCCCCAATCACTATCGACTCTTCTAACTACGGGTTTCCTAGGTGTTCCCTCAATCTCCTCTTCGACGTCACTGCAGGCCCCGACGCCCACGTCACCAACGACGACTTCACCTTCAACACCACTTTTGCTTCCAGTACAGCGTTCTCTTAATCTCCTCCCTAACGTCGTTGTAAGCCCCGACGCCCGTGCTATCAACAATGACTTCACCTTCAACGCCACCTTCTGCTCCTAATAAATAGTGCTCATGCCCTTGATCCAAAATCAAAAACAAAACTTAGGAATTACAGGTCTACAATCATACGCAATGACTACTGATAATTCTATGAAATTCCAATCTTAAGCCTTGGAAGCAAAAATTGATAGTAAACTATAAGAAATTCTCAATTATTTCAAAACGAGTTTGCTTGAGAGTTTTAGCAAAAATCAACACGTTGGAAGTTCGGCTTCTACCAATAAACAACTAGATAAATCTAAAGTCACAGGAAGAGACTACCAAGAGCGTGATAATAACTACCCTCACTTGAAAGTAGAATTTTCTATATGAGAAGATGGAGATCCAATTGGTTAGGCTTTTATAGCAGAAAATTTTTTTTCTTTCATAAAACTCTAGAAGATTCTAAAATGGAAATAGCTTCAATCCAATTAGTTGAAGATGCTATTCAATGGTATGATTGATATGAAACTTGTCATGGAATTCCCTTATGAGAACAATTTAAGAAAGGACT
Organism: Musa acuminata AAA Group; assembly: GCF_036884655.1. Classification (NCBI taxonomy): domain Eukaryota; kingdom Viridiplantae; phylum Streptophyta; class Magnoliopsida; order Zingiberales; family Musaceae; genus Musa; species Musa acuminata. The sequence continues at coordinate 19,587,233 of NC_088355.1, read as the reverse complement.
TCTTGTTCGTTTTGGACCATTTGAATATGAGAATGTTAATGTGTAGCTTATTAAGATTCGCCAGACTTCTACTGTGTTAGAATGGCTGTCAAATCGAGCTAAAGATTGGCTTGAAAAGAAATTGGTAGGAACATTTATTGAAGGTCTTAATTCAAATATTTAAGCATCGCCAACCTTGCACTATGACAATTGCAATTTCTTTTGCACGATTGTATGAAGAAAAAATTTACATGGAAAATCGTCGAGTGAGGAGTCTTAATAAACAGATGACCAGCAAGTCAACTACTTCAACCATTCCTAATCAGAATCCTAATACTATAAAACTGACCCAAGAGGAACTCAAAGAACGATCAATAAAGGGTTTGTGTTGACATTGTGATGAAAAGTGGAGTAGGGAGCATCATTGCATGGAAAACTTTTGATAATTGAACTAATCAAGGAGGACCCAGAGATTAAGGTTGTAGACTCTGATCATAAAGGTACTAATAATGATGAGATTATTGAACCTGTCACATATGTTGTTCATGCATTAGCTTGGTTATTCTAATCCTCAAACTATGAAAGTTCAAGGGCTTTTGAAGCATCAGCCCATTACTGTTTTGATTGATACTGGTAGCACCAACAATTTTATAGATAGCAAGGTTATTGCACGATTGGCCTATCGTATTAAACGTTGTGATAAGTTCGAGACGAAGGTTGTTGATGGGCGAATTTTAACTTGTGATAGTAAGTGTTCTATAGTGAAGCTTGTTATGCAAGGCCAAGAGTTGCTCGTGGATTTTTTCTTACTACCATTGGAGGACTATGAGGGTGTGCTCGGAATTGAGTGGCTATTAACTCTGGGCAATATTTCTTGATTTTTTTTCAAATTAATTATGATTTTTTTTATCAATGGAAAGCAAGTGATCCTAAAGAAAGAGCATGGCAGTAAAGTCACAACTATTACTAGTCATAGAATGAAGAGAGTTTTTCGGAAGGCACACCATGGATTTTTTGTACAATTACAGACCATTGAAGAGGAAGCTGTAGTACTTGAACAAGATAAAAATGTTCAATCATTGCTTCAAGAATTTATGGATGTATTTGCAAAACTATAAGGACTTCCACTTCTTCGATCACATGAGCATCGGATTCCTTTACTACCTAGGAGTGCACCAACTAATGTTCGGCCCTATCGATATCCACACTTCCAAAAGACAGAGATAGAGAAAATTGTTAAGAAGATGCTTGAAGTAAGGGTTATTAAGGCTAGTGTTAGTTCATACTCCTCTGCAATCTTATTAGTAAGGAAGAAAGATAATTCTTAGCAAATGTGTATAAATTATCGAGCACGCAATAATATTACAGTGAAAGACAAGTATCCTATTCCAGTGGTGGATGAGTTACTTGATGAATTGGGAGGTGCACAAGTTTTCACTAAACTGGATTTATGGTCTAGTTATCACCAAACTCGTGTACATAAAGATGACATTCAGAAAACTTCTTATCACCCGCAAATAGATGGGTAGACTGAAGTGTTAAACAGATGTCTAGAAAACTATCTCAGATGCTTTACCAGCGATAAACTTAAGGAGTAGATGAAATGACTTCCTTGGACAAAATGGTGACACAATGCCACTTATCACTCTTCTACTAAAATGACGCCTTTTGAAGTGGTTTATGGTCGACCACCTCCCATGATTACAAAATACATGCCTGGTTCTTCTAAGGTTGATCAAGTGGACAAGAAATTGCTTGATAGGGATAAGATTATTCAATTTCTAAGAGATAATCTTGTAGTCTCACAAACTAGAATGAAGCAACAAGCTGATAAGCATCGTAGTGAGCGGGAGTTTACAATGGGTAATTGGGTTTTCCTTCGACTTCAACCTTACAAGCAAACTTCTATAAAGGTTTAATCTTCTATAAAGCTATCTCCTCGATTCTTTGGGCCTTATAAGGGTGTTGGAACGTGTTGGCCCAATTGCTTATCGCTTGGACTTGCCAACAAGCTCTAAGATACATCCAGTTTTTATGTTTCTTGCCTTAAAATGAAGTTAAGTGAGGATGATATTGTGCAACACCATTTACCAGATATTTCTTCTACTGGTGAGGTTCAAATCTTGCCTCAAGCCATAGTTAATCACGTATTGTAATGCGCCATAGATATCCTGTCACTGAGGTGCTTGTTCAATGGACCAGCTTATCAATCGAAGATGTCACTTGGGAGTCCTACAAAGTAATGGAGTAGAAGTTTCCAAAATTTGTTGTTGCTCAGCTTTGAGGATAAGGCTGTTTTGGAAAGACGAAAAATGTTACGATGCCTTAATTTTAGGAGTCCTTAATTTTAAGGATTTGATATTAATTTTTATTTTTCTATTTAGTTTGTCCTAATTATAGTAGAAGTCCTTTGATGTAGCAAATTAGGAATTGCTATTTTTATTTATTTCCTTTGTTAAAAATCCTAGTCCTTGTTGACTAAGGATTAAATAACTCTATATATAAGTAATAGCTTTGGTTATTTTTCTCAAGTAAAGAAATACAACTCAAAGCCTTTAGCTAATTTGGAGGTTGATTCCCTCGAAAAGATCAAAAGGAGGTTAATCCCTTCGAAGCGATCAAATCCCTATCTCTTTTCTTAGATAAAACCCTAGGATTTTATCAATAGCCCATAAAATTTATTAAGTAAATCACAGTGATGAGGAAATATTTAATACTACCAATGAAAAATAAGACACCATAATTAAAAATGGTTATCATTCTGTCAGCAGCAAGCATAAGCAATCACCATTGATATATCAGGAAAATTAAGCATTTCAATATGATGAAAGGAGTAACATATGATAGCCTAAATACTAGCAGCTTCAGGTATTTTAAGGGAAATACACTTCAAGCGAGTGCCACTACAGCTAAACGTAAATATATTGTCATAACAAGAATAGTCGAACCTGGAGCATTACTGTACTTATTTCTTTGAGCCTCACGAGGCCATGATTGCAAAAGATGAGAAGACTTCTTTTTTTGCAATGCTGCTCTATTGTCCTTCATGAATAACAGATCATCCATTGGCAATAATCCAACATCCAGAGCTGGCAAACCAGTCATATTATACCTTGCATTACCCTTCAGTTTCCTCGACTTGGGTTTCTTCATGCCATATTCTGCGGATGCATTCATCAAAGCTATCCCCCCTAACTTTGTGCCACCCTTATGCACACTGTTCCTACTCTTCAACAAACCATCTTCATCAGATGAATCCAGATTCACTGCCTCCATCCAGTCAGCTCTCAACAACTCCACACCTCCCACGATCCCGTCCAGATAATCTTGTGCCACCTCATCGTTGACATCAGAACCATCATCCGATGAGAAACTATCTCCTTCCGAGGAATAGTCCTCTTCATTCTCTTTGTCATCTTCTTGCGAAGACTCGCCAGCAGAACCAATTATTTCGTTCTCGATAAGCAGATCTCCATCTTCATCATCAGTGTCGTCCTCTTCGTATAAATCCATTTCCTCTTCTGGAGAAGATGTGTCTTCCGTATACACTCTAATACCACCTATTGACAAAAAGCCTCGGCTTTTCTCCTCCCTAGTGACTTCTGGAGTGCAGAAAGAATCAAATCCCAGTAACTCTTCTTCCTCCTCGTACCCTCTTTCGTATTCTTCCTCCTCCTCTTCTGCATCACGGCGGAAGCCTAAGCCTACACCTCCGATAAACTCCGTATCGAGGGACACCGCATCCGGCGCAGCCTCTTGCTCCTCCTCCTCCTCACCACCATGAAACCCTAACCTTACACCGCCCATCGAAAGATCGTACTCGTATGAAGGGATCCCAACTTCGGGGTTCAGACACGGGGTGGGATCCACGAAAACCTCGAGCGGCTGGGAATTCTCGGAGCAAGGAAGAGAAATCGGGCAACTAGTGTCATCCCGACCGCCGGCAATATCGGCGGCAGGATACGCGTAGCCAAAAGCGTTTCCCCTCGCCGGCATCGGTCGATTTCCGTCCTTCTTCGCCCCATATCCGCGGCCTCTGGGCATTTCCGAGATTCCGGCATGATCGGAAAATAGGACCGCACTTCCGCTGCCTCGTGGATGGCCTCTGCCGCCGTTTCTGCCGAGCCTCCGCTTTCCTCCGCCCATGGCGTTTTCCCTCGATAAGAGACGCCGCAGACCCGAAAGGAGAGAAGACGGGCAAAATGAATCCAAGGCGGTGCACATTATCATGTGAGAAACACGTGCTTAATTATGAAAATGAAAATAAAGACTTGTATAATTACGGAGAATTAAACACGTGCTTAATTATGGATATTATAAAACTAATCTTAAAATTGAAAATAAAGCATTATAAAAATGAAAAAAACGAATACATAAAAATAATTTTATTGAATATTACGGAAAATGTAATATAATAACATTATTTGTGAATTTTAGGTGAATAAAATTAAAGTCATTAAATAAATCAATAAAATTTCAATATTAAATTCTAAAAATTCTTAAATTTTAACCTAAATGACCATTTTTCTATTTTTAAGCTTTAAAATAGATACGTTTAAATTTGATTTGAGTTGTATGATTTTTTTATGTTATCCAGTATAAATTTATAACCCTTAATGAGACAAAACACTTCAATGTTATTATAGAAATTCTTTTGAAGTTTTGTGGCTGCCAAAATACTTTTCAAATGAGAGTTACACTATTTTTGGATCATATTTAAAAACAATATTACTCACATTCTATCTTTTTCAGAAATGTTCAAATTTACATGAAATTTTGCAAGAACTAAGAAAGACCTAAATGATAAATTTTCTATTTCTAAGCCTTTAAAATAAATATTTTTATTTATTTCAAACCTTAAAAGAATGAAATTATGTCATTTTTTAATTTTACCTAATTTAAGGTGAATTTACAACCTCTTTGGGTTTAAAAACCATTTAAATATTATTACATAAGGTGTTTCAAAGTTTTAAGGTTATAAACAATTTTTTGGATGCCTATGTTACAATATTTTTTAATGTCTTTATAGTGCCTTTAGTCATATTAAAAATAATGAATCTCATTCAAAAATAATATATTCATATTTCATTTTTTCTAAAAATTTATATATATTTAGAAATATTAAAAATAACTTTAAAAAGTATAAAAACCAACTACTCTCTTATAACTATTTTTTCCTTTTACAAGTTTAAGAGATAACCTTTTACAAGTCTTACACCTCTCTTAGATTGATCACAAAGCTAAAGAAGGAGGAGGAAAATACTTAACACTTTTTCAATACTTTTATAACTAAAATCTTAGACTTTTGTTCATACTTTTCATGTTCTTTTATGCAAGAAAGAGTGAGGTATTTAAAGGCCCCAATGACTTCAAAAATGGAGCCAAAAAGTATCTCATCTCAGGTTTCCGAGGTACTAACGATACCACCGCCAATATTGGATGATACCATCACTTGTAGATTGACACTGGATGATACCATCACTTAGTTTGGGCGGTACGACTACTTGACAAAGCCTTAGAGATCGGGCTCTGGTGGTACCACCGCTTGACAAGAAGGTACCACTACCTAACAATATTAACTACTGGTGGTACTATTGAATCTTGAATTTTAATGATGAAACCAATTGATAAGTGTTTATGAATTGATCTGCGTTTTGAGTGATATAGGATGCTTCGATCAGGATGAGACAATTAAAGCATAAAGAATAATGTTGGGCTAGTGGAACATAGATTGGACGTCTAGCCAGAGGATCGGATGACGTATCGACAGAAGGATTCGGGCTATAGATTCGGGCATCGAGCTAAGAAGAGCGAAAATTACGCTAAGGATATTGGAGTTGCGGAGATCAACTGACCAATTGGGTAATAGGCCGCAAAAGAGGACGATGCGTCGAAAAATCGAACGAAGCATCGATGGACCAATGACATGCTAGACAAAATTATTCATACTTAGTAATAATTTTCTAGATCGAAGTATGTTTTTACATGTGCACAATTCACTACGATAGTAAGGCATAAAGCAAAATAAAGTCCCGGAGTCAAGAACATGATTTCGTTGGGAGTTCGAGAGTTCATCAGAAGTCCGAACGTTTGTCAGAAGTTCTATCGGAATTAGTCGAGAAGTCTCGGAGCTTGCTAAAGAAGCTCATCGGAATTCGCCAAGAAGATCATCATGAAGTCTAGGAGCTTCCTAGGAGTCTGTTGGAACATTGCCGAGAGATCGTTGGAAGTTCGCCGAAAGAAAGTCGGAAGCTCACCAGAAGAAACCTAGACTTACGGACTTTGTTTAGCTTAGTAAATGTCTTAAAATTCATAGTTAGCAAATAATAAGGATTAGAATTGGGCCAACCTAATAAGGGGATGGTTGGGCCAAGTGTGGGCTATGTTGGGCCAAGAGAAAGGCCCAAACAGTAACCAAACAGGTGAAACTATCGTGGCACAATCTCCGAGACTGTTAGGTGGTGGTACCACTAGTCTAGGCAGTGGTACTACCTAGACTCAGTCTCCGAGACTATCTAGGTGGTGGTACTACTAGTTTGGGTGATGGTACCGCCCAAGCTACAAATAGTGGTACAACTAGTCTGGGTTGTGGTACCGCCTAGGCTACAGGCGGTGGTACAGCTAGTCTGGGCGATGGTGCTAGTCATAGGTGCCCAATAAGCCAATCCCATGAGTGATGACACGTGTGACTTGATACATAATCTTTTTGCTTATTATATTTTGACGTATATCACTTTATAACTATTGCATATATGCATATATATATTGTGATGTCATTAGATTTGTGCAATGGGAATCGGATCGTGATGAGATCACGATAATAAGATCGATTCACCTTTAAACACATATCCTAAATAATCCCGGTCATAGGTTACTCGAGAGGGACATCGTGATAACCGGACATACTGGTATGCTGTATACCCGTCCATATGATAGATGCAATTGGTCTCATAGCTGCTCGTGTAGGGACACTAGGGATACAGTACAAGTGCTCATTGGAGAATGAGTTCACTGATTGATCCGCTTATGGAATGCTGGATGGTTGATGATGCCTTATTGTCAGATAGTGATTCCGTAATCCTAGTGGTTTATCTGGTCCTTAGACTTGAGACACCAAGGATGTCCTGTATGAGTGCTCCACTCTTTGATACCAGACTTATAGGTTTGGCTGTCCCAAATCTAGTACAGCTGGTCATTGGGAGTGGTAGTCGACCTTACGAGGGCTATTAAGTGTCGATAGAGGATCATCCACTCTCGACGTCATGAGAGGAATATCCCATGTGTTCTTGCTCAGACAAATCCCTGGCCAGGGTCATTCGGGTTGAGAGAGAAAGGTTTCTCCAGGAGAATCCGATTAGAGCGAGACTCGAGTAGAAACCGTATGGGTCTGACAGCACCATGCTCGATATACGGTCTTTAGGATATTAGATGGATGAGGGACTATAGGTACACGGTAACTAAGGACAGACAGGTCCAATGGATTGGATTCCCTTGTATCGTCTGGGGACTACGGCGTAGTGGCCTAGTACGTCCGTAGTCGATGAGTCAAGTGAATTATTACAAAGATAATAATTCACTGAGTTAGAAAGAGTTCTGACAAGTATGACTCATGGCCAGCTCGATATTGGGCCTGGAGGGTCACACACATATGGTAGGCATTGCGATGAGTAGAGGTTCGAATATGAGATATCTGACGGAGCCCTTATCTTATTGGATGCATATCCAATACCTACTAGGGGAGGACCCATTAGGGTTTGATAGGGGACCTCTATAAATAGGAGGGATTCATAGCCTCATAGGCTAGAGCCTTTGCTTACCTCTCCTATTCTCCTCCTCCTCTCCACCTCAGAGTAGGCCTGGAGTTTTGAGGAGCGTCGTCGTAGCCCTGCTGTGTAGATCACTGCTAGAGAGGAGGACGCTTGACCTCCTTCACCCTCTCCTAAAGATCTGCAAGGAAACAGAGATATACGATCTCCCTAGGTAACACAATCTACTCTATACACAGTTTTAAGTTTCACAGATTTTGCACACCAATCTTCGCACGATGACGAACATCTCTTTGGGAATCGGGGATTTTGTTTTCTTGTTCTTCCGCTACGCATCTGATGTCGCCCCCCAAGATTTCCCAACAGTGGTATCAGAGATAGGTTATTCATGCGAATGATTGGTTTTGCACAACGTGTGTTGTGTTTAGGAAGAATTTTGACGTCAAAATCGTTGACGCAAAAACAAGGAAGGGCAGCAACAGTTGCTGCCCACGATTTACGTTCGTGCAGCGCAGCCGAAGGCAGGCAGAGAAGGTAGCGCCTACAGCAACCGGCCAGCGGCCTACTTGCAGTAGGCTTGCAACCGGTGGGGCTGGCAGCCCGCGGGTGCCCCACCCGCGGTCGTTGCCGCACGATGCCGACAAGCAGGGCTACAGGCAAGGCGGCCACCTACGTGCGGGCACTATGCCCGCGCGCAAGGGCGATGCCTGCGGGTGCTGGACCCGCGGGCAGATGCACCGCGGGGCGAGGCGCTTGCGGCCGCAGCGCCCGCGGGCTGAGGCGCCACAAGGCAACGGCGCTTGCGACCGCTACTCCAACGGGCAAACCCCCCCGTAGGGGTGGCCGCCCCGCGGGGCACTGCACCCATGGGCACAGCGCTCGCGGGGGCAACGCCACCTGCAGGGGCGCCAACCCACGGTGGCACCCACCTATAGGGTCGGCGCCCCCGCCCCGCCGCACAGGCCACCGCCAGCAGGGTGGCAGCGGCGGCAGCAGCAAAGGGGAGTAGGGCATTAGGGTTTTCTGGGGAAAAGATCATTTTGCCCCTCGGAATTTGAGAAATTTCAATTTCTATCTTTTGTCCAAATTACAAAAATACCCCTATAAATTTAGAAATTCCTTATATGTCCCTGATTTCATAAAATACTAATTAATTAAAAGGTTTAGTTGATTATTATTTTTTATCATTATCTAATAGTCCTACATGATGATGATTAATTATACATGTGATGTATGATGTGTGGACGGATGATCATGGACCGTGTGATGTGTGTACTTGTGATTATTATTATTGAGGTCTGCGAGCCTTCATTATATTTCTCGTTTATTATCGGGCCTGCTTGCCTATGATTAAGTTGTAATCACATGAGGAGGCGCAGCGGGAGTGTGGATGCGATAGCGGGACCCACGAGACGGACGATCGCGATGCATGAAGATGCATCAAGATGTCGACGGAACCAACGAGGACGAGATGAACGATCACAGGGCATGGAGATGCACCGTTGCACACATAGATCTTGGTGTGAGTGATTAGACCTATTGGCTTGGGCCTAATCACATTAGGTTGTGGTCCATGATCATCTGGTGTGATTGCTTATACACATACTAGATATGTATATATATTTGCATCCGATGTAGATATATATTAAATATGTATATATGTGACATGTCATATTAGAAGACCAAATCATAGAAACATCTCTCTCGATAATATTAAGTCGGTAAACGTGAGGCAATTAGATTGACCCACGTGGCCTTCCATCGTTATAAGTAGGAATCGATTTCCGGTGTAGGTTGAGTTGGTCGAGTCCCTCGAGACTCACCTATATCGCGATTCACTATCTTGCTTACGACATAGAGATGTCACCGGTGTTGGGATCGAGAGCACTAAGAGGGAGGGGTGAATTAGTGCAGCGGAAATCTTTCAGCGATTAAAAACGAAAGCTGCGTTCGTTCGATAAAAACTATTTTGATGCAAAAGCCGATTCTAAGATTACTTATGATTAAGTGCAGTTTATGTCTAAACACAATTTGCGTCTAAACGCAGTTTACGCAGTTTGCGTCTAAATGCAGTTTGCGTCTATATGCAGTTTGCGTCTAAATGCAGATTGCGTCTAAGCGCAGTTTGCATCTAAGCGCAGTTTGCGTCTAAGCTCAGATTGCGTCTAAGCTCAGTTTGCGTCTAAGCGCAGATTACGTCTAAGCTCAGATTGCGTCTAAGCGTAGTTTACAGTTATAAATGGAATCAAAACGTAAACGTAAACTGCAAAGAAACTCGTTCGTAAAAGCGCAGAAGACAGTTTGCAGTTACAAATAGAATCAAAACATAAATGTAAACTGCAATGTAAAGATCGTACGAAAACACCGATTTACGTCTGAATGGAAATTCGGAAAGATCAAAACTTAGAAACTTGTTCGTAAAAGCGCAGAGAGCAGTAGCTATGTAGGAGGTTTGCAGTAATGATAAAGTGCTCAAAATAAAAGCAAACCAGAGATTTAGAGTGGTTCGGTCAGTCTTGACCTACTCCACTTTTGGCTTCCTCCACCGACGAGGTCACTGACGTCAACTAGAGACCTTCCTTCAATAGGCGAAGGCCAACTGCCCTTTTACAGTTTCACTCCTTTTGACGGGCTCAGGAGACAACCCTTACAGAACCTTTCTCTCCTCTCTTTACAACTCAAGACTTGAAGAACAGAAAGAGGAGAACTTTTGGACTTTACACAAATTTGAGCTCTTAGAATCATAGAAAAGATCAAGAATTCGGTGTAAGTCTATATCTTTTCAGTGCTGAATGGGTGGGGTATTTATAGGCCCCAACCCAGTTCAAATTTGGAGCTCAAAACGATCAAATCCCGGAATTCCGGGATCAGGCGGTTGCACCTCCTGACTGGAGAGTTTGCACCGCCTGGCAGAGCTCGAAGACTGAGCCTCTGGGCGGTGCTACCTCTGTCAGGGGCGGTTGCACCTCTCTGCTAGAGCTCGAAGATCGAGCTCAGGCGGTTGCACCGCTTGACTAGAGAGGTTGCACCGCCTGACTGGAGAGGTTGCACCGCTTGGCAAAGCTCAAAACTTGAGCTCTGGCGGTGCTACCTCCTGATAGAGGAGGTTGCACCGCCCAATCTCGCTCGGAGACTGAGCCCTAGGCGGTTGCACCTCTTGGCTGGGGCGGTTGCACCACCCAGTCTCGCTGGGAGACATAGCCTGGGCGGTGCTTGTTAGGATCAAGAGCACTAAGAGGGGGGGGGTGAATTAGTGCAGCGGAAATCTTATAATAATTTAAAACCAAAAAGCTGCGTTCGTTCAAAAACGATTATGATGCAAAAGCAAATTCTCAGTTTGTATCTAAGTACAGTTTGCGTCTAAGCGCAGATTGCGTCTAAACGCAGTTTTACGTCTAAACGCAGTTTTACGTCTAAACGTAGATTTACGTTTAAGCGCAGTTTTACGTCTAAACGCAGTTTTACGTCTAGACGCAGATTTACGTCTAAACTTTGAAACTCGTTTGTATATTCGCAGAAGGCAGTATGCAGTTGAAATCAAAACGTAAACGTAAACTGAAATCTGATGATTGAGCGAAGAAAGCCGATTTACGTCCGAATGCAGTTTTACGTCTAAATGTTGAAACTTGTTCGTAAAATCGTAGAGGACAGATTGCAGTTATAAATAGGATTAAAATGCAAGCGTAAACTGCAAGGAAGCTCGTTCGTAAAAGCGCAGAAAACCGTTCTGCAGAATCAAACGTAAACGTAAACTGTAATGTACGAAAATACGAGTTTACGTCTGAATCCAGATTTGGAAGAACAGCACTTAGAACTTGTTCGTGAAAGCGCAGAGAGCAGTAGTGATGAGGGAGGTTTGCAGTAATGATAAAGTGCTCGAAATTAAACGCAAACCAGAGATTTATAGTGGTTCGGTCAGCCTTGACCTACTCCACTTTTGGCTTCCTCTACCGATGAGGTTGCCGACGTCAACTAGCAGCCTTCCTTCAATGGGCGAAGGCCAAACTTCCCTCTTACAGTTTCTCTCCTTTTGACAGGCTTAGGAGACAACCTTTACAGACCTTTCTCTCCTCACTTTACAGTTGAAAACTTGAAGAACAGAAGGAGGAGACTCAAGGCTTTACAACACGTTTGAGCTCTTTAGAATCACAGAAAAGATCACAATTTTGGTATATGTCTGTATCTTTTCAGTGCTGAATGGGTGGGGTATTTATAGGCCCCAACCCAATTCAAAATTGGAGCTCAAATCGATCAAATCGATCCAATCCCAGAATTTCTGGGATCAGGCGGTTGCACCTCTCGACTGGAGAGGTGGCACCGCCTGGCAGAGCTCGAAGACTGAGCTCTGCCGATTGCTTCTTCTCTGCCAGAGCTCGAAGACTGAGCTCGATGGTTGCATCACCTGGCAGAGCTCGAAGACTGAGCTTGGTGGTTGCATCACCTGGCAGAGCTCGAAATCTGAGCTTGGTGGTTACATCACTTGGCAGAGCTCCAAACTGAGCTCACGCTGATGCACCATTCTGCCATAGCTCGAAGACCGAGCTTGGTGAATTCATCACCTGGCAAAGCTCGAGACTGAGCTCAGGCTGATGCACCACACTGCCAAAGCTCGAAGACTGAGCTTGGTGGTTGCATCGCCTGGCATAGCTCGGAACTTGAGCTTTGGCGGTGCAACCTCTTGGCTGGAGCGGTTGCACCTCCCAGCCTTGCAACCCTGGCGGTTGCACCTCCTGGCTGGGGCGGTTGCACCTCCCAGCCTTGCAACCCTGGCGGTTGCACCTCCTGGCTGGGGCGGTTGCACCTCTCAACCCCACAGCCCAGGCGGTTGCACCTCCTGGCTGGGGCGGTTGCACCTCCTGGTGCAATCAGGGTCCGAATGGTTCACTCCATTCGACCCACTTTGAATCTTTTCAGGGGCCCAATTGCCCCAAGATTAAGCTAATGGGATCACCTCCCATTTTCATGCTTAATCATCGTGCTAACTACGATTATCTCTAAGACAACTTCTGCAGCTTTGCACCGATGCGTCAATCGCTTCTTCCGGCGAGTTTCCGGCCAACTTCCGTCGATCAACCGATAACCTTCGGTGATCCTTCTGCGGACATCCGGCATACTCCTGGACTTTGCGACGATCCACTTGGCGAGTTCCGACGAGCTTCGCTTGGCAAGCTTCTGGACTTCTCGGATCTGTTCTCTCTGAACCTCCGACGACCGTCCGAACTTCCGTCGAACTCTCGAACTCCCAACGTGATCCTGATCTTGACTCTGGCGCAACTCCTGGACTTTGCGACGATCCACTTGGCGAGTTCCGACGAGCTTCGCTTGGCAAGCTTCTGGACTTCTCGGATCTGTTCTCTCTGAACCTCCGACGACCGTCCGAACTTCCGTCGAACTCTCGAACTCCCAACGTGATCCTGATCTTGACTCCGGCGCAACTCCTGCTGCTTGTCTTAATCTCATCGTAGTTAATCCTGCACACTTATCTCAACAAATAGATTAGATAACAAATGACAATTGACTTCATCATCAAAATCCGAGATTCAACAATCTCCCCCTTTTTGATGATGACAATCAATTGATAAAGGAGTTATCCTTAACTCCCCCTATCTATATGCCATAGTTGAGATAAGTCAACCTTGAATTCAAGACCTAAGAATTCAAGTGACGCATTGATAAGTTAGATCAGTTAAACTTATCAATGCTCCCATCATGATGCCTATCATGATGTTTCTCTTCAAGAATTATGTCAAGGCATGACATTCATCAACAAGTTTTTATGATTGTGTTTGTAACCATTCATCATGTAATCATATAAAGCAACGAAGGACTTTTTACATGATGCTCACATTTGAGATATTCTAGTAAGTTTGCATTTTCTTTATAATATCAAATCAAGACATGATGCAAACTATAGTACATGTTCACATATCTCTTGGTGATGCAAGGATGGCATAACATTGTTTATAGCATCACTCAAGTATTTGCAACTATGACATAGATATGATTATGGCAGTTCAGTTATGACATAGTGTATGTTCACATATCTCCTGGTGATGCAAGGATGGCATAACATTGTTTATAGCATCACTCAAGTGTTTGCAACTATGACATAGATATGATTATGGCAGTTCAGTTATGACATAGTGTATGTTCACATATCTCCTGGTGATGCAAGGATGGCATAACATTGTTTATAGCATCACTCAAGTATTTGCAACTATGACATAGATATGATTATGGCAGTTCAGCTATGACATAGTGTATGTTCACATATCTCCTGGTGATGCAAGGATGGCATAACATTGTTTATAGCATCACTCAAGTATTTGCAACTATGACATAGATATGATTATGGCAGTTCAGCTATGACATAGTGTTTATCAATTCATATTTTTCTCCCCCTTTGTCATCTACAAAAAGCATGATAGCATTATTAAGCATATAAAAGAAATCATGACACATATATCACTGTATTGTTTTTGCTTGACGGAGGAAAGTCATTTTCCAAGGAGTTTTAATAAGAGTGTACGGGAACATCCCATTTTTAGCATACATCCTGAAAAATGAACTTCTTACATGCATTTGGTTAAAAATATTCGTCACATAATTTGCAACATGTTATTTGATCAAGCGTTGTCAAGGCATGTAATAGTATTCGAATAATTTTGATGTAGTAACACAATTATTTTAAGTGCAGCATTATATCATATTGCATAGATATGATTATTATTTCAGCAAGTGTAGCATTGTATCACATGGTAAGATATCAGCTCGTATGATGCAAATTTTTGTTTGATACATGGCATGATAGCAAACATATTAGCAATAGCTATCATATCACTGTCATACTGCTAACTTATCAACTTACATTGGTATGTTGCTTCATATTTTCAAGGCATAGGCTTTTAAACCTTTGTAGTTTCAGAAAAAAAAGCGAGATAAACAACAAGAGATGTTTGCAAATATGCTTACATAGATAAAGATAACCATATCAGGGTAACATATGTACAGCATATCAGGTAACCATAAAGACAAAGTCCTTCATGAATAACATAAGGAGTTTACAACATGTCATATCAAAAACATCAGTTGTTTATACAAGCTTATTCATGAGGTGGAAGATTAAAGTGCCTAAATAAAGAGTCAAATTGTTGATGGATTTGTTGTAGCTCGGTTAGGATTTGATCTTGTCGACGTTCAAGCCGTTCTTGTCGTTGCTCAAATCGGTCCATCCGAATCCCGATATCTTCGATGGATGATGTGTGAGTTTGCTCAACCGGATGTGTTTCCTCAAAGGGACAGATCGGAGGAGAGTGGGTACTCCTAAAGACTGGGGTTTCCGGCTCTGGTTCAGGTTCAAGCTGAGGGGGATCAGTTCTTCTAGGCATTCTAACCCAGTTACCGTTTCTATAGTGACATCTCAGTCGGTGAAGTAGATTTTTGTTTATTATGCTGTATCTATCTGATTTCATTACTTCTTCTTCTGGTGGTATTTGAATGTCGTAAGCTTTCATTATTCTAGTAATAATTCCACCATATGGGAGCATCATATCTTTTGTAGATAATTCCAACATGTTTTGTTGGATCAGATAGCCAAGACAAATGTCACGTTCTTTCATAATTAGGTACATAATTCCTAATTCCAATTGACTCACTTCATCATGATGGTATTGCTTAGGAAGAATTATACTAGTCATGATATGATGAAGTATCTTAGTGTTAAAGGGCATTAGATGTTCACAACTTTTAGGAATAGATTCTACGTTAGGATTGGCAAGGATTGTTCCTAAGGCGTCAACGTAAGATGTTCCAATAGTATTTTCATCCCATGATCCTTTAAAGTAAAGTCCTATGCTTTTCATGGGAATACCTATTATATCACAAATGAATTTATCAGTGATTGAAATGTGTTGTCCTAATAGATAGGTTGATATCCTTTCTTCATCATCTTTTTGCATATTGTTATAAAACAATCTAACTAGTCTAGGATAAGTGGGTTCGTTGATCTGCAAAATGGGAAGTAGATTTAGGTTTGCAAACCAATGGATAGTCTCTACATCTCTTAGTTCATTCAGATCTACATATTTTCCTTTATTGATGTTTCTTAGTTCGAAGGAGAGAAATTTTTCAGCATGGTTTTTGGAATCAAAAAGAGAGAGATCAAACTCTTCTACTACTCTCCTCTTTCCCTTGTCCCTTGAGGATCTTCTAGATCCCATTACTACTGCTGTTTTAAAGGGATGATGATGAGCTAAAGTAGATGAAGAACAAAACAGAATTTAAGAGCTTCTTAGAGAATACCTTTGTGAAATCTTCAAGAGAAGGAAGGATTCTTGATGTTTTGCTCCGAAATGGGAGGTATTTGGAAGGCTTAGAGGAGTGAAGTGGGAATGGAGGAGTCTTGGAAGAGTAGAGGAGGAAATGGGGGTGAGTTGGGGTCGGTTCCTTAGCCGGCCCTAGCGTGATTTTAAGGGGGCAGAGCTGCTGGCGGTTGCACCTCTGGCTGGAGCGGTGCAACCTCTGGCAACCCGTGAAGGCTGGAGGTGCAACCGCCAGCTGGAGAGGTGCCACCGCCTGCAGCAGGTGAGCATTTTAGGATGTTTTGATTTAGGGAGCCTTTGTCTTGAGGAGAGTTTCAGAGCAATCGATTCGTATGAGTTTTTATTTAAGGAAGAAGCTCTTTGTAAGATAGATCTTTTAACGTGCATACGAATGTTTGTTTGGTGTCCCTTTTAAGATCATGACATGTTTAGCTTCTACAAGAATTAATTCGTAGATGAACAGGTTTTTGAAGATCAGGGGGGTATGTGAATCATAAGTTTCAAATTGTATCGTTTTTGTGATTTCATAGCTTCCACTTGTTACTTAAGTGTTGCGAGTTCCTTTTTGATTCTTGGTTTATGATCATTGAGAGTTAAGGAGCAGAACATTATTTCTTGCTCCGGCCTAGACTTTTAATGTTTTTATAGGAACGAATGATCTTTAGGAACCCATTTGCTTTTGGGTGCCTCATAAACATATCTATATTTTCTATTATGTTGCATAGAGTTTATCATGGTTCCTTTAGGAACCCAAACTAATTTGTTTGGACTTGTTTTCTTGAATAGACAACAATGTGTCTTGTGTCCAAATTTGCAACAAAAGTTGCACTTGGTTTGGTGTTGAACGTGTAAGATGGGGCCTTTTACAAAGGTAGTTGGATTTTGGTGAGGACTCCTCACAAATCCAATCCCACTTCTTTTGGGAGCATGACCCTTGTTTGTAAGGATCATGTTTAATGACTTGCTACCAACCTCGAATTTCTTCAAGGTGTCCTTAAGCAGCAAGTTTTCTTTTTGTATAGTTTCTAAATCATGACATTTGATACATGAGTTTAAACTATCATGATGTTCGACTTTTAATTTATCAAACTCACAAGTAAGATTATCATGTAGCTTTTTTAGCAACTTGTATTTCTTATTTATAACTTTGCATTCATCAAATAAATCATGGAAGGCATTTAGTAATTCATCGAAAGATAAATCAGCTTCTAATAAATCTGTTACCTCCCCTTCGATGGCCATAAAGGCGTAATGAGCAACTTGCTCGGTGTTGGATTCTTCTTCCTCGGATGCGCTCGAATCATCCCATGTTGCTTGGAGCGCCTTCTTCTTTGTTGTTCTTTTCTTGACTTGGGGACAATCACTTTTGTAATGTCCCGGCTTTTTACATTCATAGCAGATCACCTGGTCCTTCTTAGGTTCAAGTTTATTTTTCACATCATTTTTAAACTTGTTTCTTTTGAAGAATTTTTTAAACTTTCTTGTCAAAAGTGCCAAGTCATCGTCACAATCCTCATCACTTGAGTTTTCTCTCAAGTGGCATTCAGAAGTTTTAAGTGCCATATCCTTCCTGTTCTTTGGAAGGATGTCCTCTTGCTCTTCATGAGCTTTGCATGTCATTTCGTAGGTCATTAATGACCCGATTAGTTCTTCAAGAGGGAAATTTTGCAGATCTTTTGCCTCTTGAATGGCGGTAACTTTAGGATCCCAACTCTTAGGAAGGGATCTTAGTATCTTATTAACAAGCTCAAAATCCGAGAAGCTCTTTCCGAGACCTTTTAAACCGTTGACGACATCCGTGAAACGGGTAAACATGTCGCCAATGGTTTCACTCGGTTTCATTCGAAAAAGTTCAAAAGAATGTAGCAACAAATTGATTTTTGACTCTTTCACTCTACTTGTGCCCTCGTGGGTCACTTCAAGTGTGTGCCAAATATCAAAAGCAGTTTCGCAAGTTGAAACACGATTAAATTCGTTTTTATCTAGTGCGCAAAATAAGGCATTCATAGCCTTTGCATTAAGAGCGAAAGCCTTCTTCTCCAAATCGTTCCAATCGATCATTGGAAGAGAAGATTTTGAAAATCCATTTTCAACAAGGTTCCATAGTTCAAAATCCATAGAAATAAGAAAGATCCTCATTCGGGTCTTCCAGTAAGTGTAGTCCGTTCCACTGAACATGGGTGGACGTGTAATCGAATGCCCCTCTTGGTTTCCGGCGTAAGCCATCTCTCTTGGGTTTTAATCCTTTAGAGAGTTAACCGAGCTCTGATACCAATTGTTAGGATCAAGAGCACTAAGAGGGGGGGGGTGAATTAGTGCAGCGGAAATCTTATAATAATTTAAAACCAAAAAGCTGCGTTCGTTCAAAAACGATTATGATGCAAAAGCAAATTCTCAGTTTGTATCTAAGTACAGTTTGCGTCTAAGCGCAGATTGCGTCTAAACGCAGTTTTACGTCTAAACGCAGTTTTACGTCTAAACGTAGATTTACGTTTAAGCGCAGTTTTACGTCTAAACGCAGTTTTACGTCTAGACGCAGATTTACGTCTAAACTTTGAAACTCGTTTGTATATTCGCAGAAGGCAGTATGCAGTTGAAATCAAAACGTAAACGTAAACTGAAATCTGATGATTGAGCGAAGAAAGCCGATTTACGTCCGAATGCAGTTTTACGTCTA
Source organism: Musa acuminata AAA Group (assembly GCF_036884655.1). Classification (NCBI taxonomy): domain Eukaryota; kingdom Viridiplantae; phylum Streptophyta; class Magnoliopsida; order Zingiberales; family Musaceae; genus Musa; species Musa acuminata. The sequence continues at coordinate 19,568,490 of NC_088355.1, read as the reverse complement.
AATGTTGAAACTTGTTCGTAAAATCGTAGAGGACAGATTGCAGTTATAAATAGGATTAAAATGCAAGCGTAAACTGCAAGGAAGCTCGTTCGTAAAAGCGCAGAAAACCGTTCTGCAGAATCAAACGTAAACGTAAACTGTAATGTACGAAAATACGAGTTTACGTCTGAATCCAGATTTGGAAGAACAGCACTTAGAACTTGTTCGTGAAAGCGCAGAGAGCAGTAGTGATGAGGGAGGTTTGCAGTAATGATAAAGTGCTCGAAATTAAACGCAAACCAGAGATTTATAGTGGTTCGGTCAGCCTTGACCTACTCCACTTTTGGCTTCCTCTACCGATGAGGTTGCCGACGTCAACTAGCAGCCTTCCTTCAATGGGCGAAGGCCAAACTTCCCTCTTACAGTTTCTCTCCTTTTGACAGGCTTAGGAGACAACCTTTACAGACCTTTCTCTCCTCACTTTACAGTTGAAAACTTGAAGAACAGAAGGAGGAGACTCAAGGCTTTACAACACGTTTGAGCTCTTTAGAATCACAGAAAAGATCACAATTTTGGTATATGTCTGTATCTTTTCAGTGCTGAATGGGTGGGGTATTTATAGGCCCCAACCCAATTCAAAATTGGAGCTCAAATCGATCAAATCGATCCAATCCCAGAATTTCTGGGATCAGGCGGTTGCACCTCTCGACTGGAGAGGTGGCACCGCCTGGCAGAGCTCGAAGACTGAGCTCTGCCGATTGCTTCTTCTCTGCCAGAGCTCGAAGACTGAGCTCGATGGTTGCATCACCTGGCAGAGCTCGAAGACTGAGCTTGGTGGTTGCATCACCTGGCAGAGCTCGAAATCTGAGCTTGGTGGTTGCATCACTTGGCAGAGCTCCAAACTGAGCTCACGCTGATGCACCATTCTGCCATAGCTCGAAGACCGAGCTTGGTGAATTCATCACCTGGCAAAGCTCGAGACTGAGCTCAGGCTGATGCACCACACTGCCAAAGCTCGAAGACTGAGCTTGGTGGTTGCATCGCCTGGCATAGCTCGGAACTTGAGCTTTGGCGGTGCAACCTCTTGGCTGGAGCGGTTGCACCTCCCAGCCTTGCAACCCTGGCGGTTGCACCTCCTGGCTGGGGCGGTTGCACCTCCCAGCCTTGCAACCCTGGCGGTTGCACCTCCTGGCTGGGGCGGTTGCACCTCTCAACCCCACAGCCCAGGCGGTTGCACCTCCTGGCTGGGGCGGTTGCACCTCCTGGTGCAATCAGGGTCCGAATGGTTCACTCCATTCGACCCACTTTGAATCTTTTCAGGGGCCCAATTGCCCCAAGATTAAGCTAATGGGATCACCTCCCATTTTCATGCTTAATCATCGTGCTAACTACGATTATCTCTAAGACAACTTCTGCAGCTTTGCACCGATGCGTCAATCGCTTCTTCCGGCGAGTTTCCGGCCAACTTCCGTCGATCAACCGATAACCTTCGGTGATCCTTCTGCGGACATCCGGCATACTCCTGGACTTTGCGACGATCCACTTGGCGAGTTCCGACGAGCTTCGCTTGGCAAGCTTCTGGACTTCTCGGATCTGTTCTCTCTGAACCTCCGACGACCGTCCGAACTTCCGTCGAACTCTCGAACTCCCAACGTGATCCTGATCTTGACTCTGGCGCAACTCCTGGACTTTGCGACGATCCACTTGGCGAGTTCCGACGAGCTTCGCTTGGCAAGCTTCTGGACTTCTCGGATCTGTTCTCTCTGAACCTCCGACGACCGTCCGAACTTCCGTCGAACTCTCGAACTCCCAACGTGATCCTGATCTTGACTCCGGCGCAACTCCTGCTGCTTGTCTTAATCTCATCGTAGTTAATCCTGCACACTTATCTCAACAAATAGATTAGATAACAAATGACAATTGACTTCATCATCAAAATCCGAGATTCAACAGTGCTACCTCCCTGCCTGGGCGGTTGCACCTCCCACAGCAACCTGGGTCCGAATGGGTTGAACCATTCGACCCAATTTGAGTTCTTCAGGGGCCCAATTGCCCCAGGATTAAGCTAATGGGATCACCTCCCATTTCTAACTTAATCAAAGTGCTAACTACGATTATTTCCTAAGACATATTCTGCAGCTTACTTCGGTGCGTCACTCGCTTCTTCCGGCGAGTTTCCGACGAACTTCCGTCGATCATCCGATGAACCCTCGGTGATGCTCCTGCGGACTTTCGGCAAACTCCTGGACTACGACGATCCACTTGGCAAGTTCCGACGAGCTCCTTTGGCAAGCTTCTGGACTTCTCGGATTTGTTCCCGCAGAACCTCCGACGACTGTCCGAACTTCCGTCGAGCTCTCGAACTCCCAACGTGATCATTGTCATGACTCCGACGCAACTCCTGCTGCATGTCTTACTTTCATCGTAGTTAATCCTGCACAGTTATCTCAACACATATATTAGACAACAAATGACAATTGACTTCATCATCAAAATCCGAGATTCAACAATCTCCCCCTTTTTGATGATGACAATCAATTGATAATGGAGTTAACCGTAACTCCCCCTGTCTATATGCCATACTTCTTGAATTTAAAAACTTTATAAATTCAAGAGACATATTCCCATCATGATTCCTATCATAATGTATCTCTTAGAAGATGATGTCAAGGCTTGACATACATTTTCAAATATAACAAGTTTGAATGATGGTTATTGTAGCAATTCATCATATTGTAAGATATCGACATGTAAAGCTGTGAAGCAAGATTTTGATATCATTACATGATGTACACATTTCAAATATTTTAGCAAGTGTAGCATTGCATCACATGGTAAGATATCAGTTCGTACGATGCAAATTTTTGTTTGATATCTTGATACAGGGCATATGGCAATCATATATTTCTTGGTGATGCAAGTATGGCCTAATCATAGCATCAGTAATAGCAACCATATCAATTCATATTTTTCTCCCCCTTTGTCATCAACAAAAAGCATGGTAGCATTATCAAAAAGCATAGTAGATGTGATTCCAGTAGGTTATCAAGCACATAAAGGAAAGCATGACACATATAATACTTTGAATATCTCTTCTCCTTGTTATGTTATAGTTCGTTGCTTGAAGGAGGAAACTCATTTTTCAAAAAGTTTTCATAAGAGTGTATAGGAAAATCCTATTTTTAGCATTCAAACCAAAAATAAGATGAACTTCTTACTGATTTTCAAAAACATTTGTCACATAATTTCCAACATGTTATTTGATCAAGTGATACCAAGGCATGTAATAGTAATCAATAACGTCCGAAAAATAATTTTAACTAGTTTAAGTATTCGGACATATCAACATTCCTAATTCTCTTCTTATGAAATCAAATTGTTCTTCACTTAGAGGTTTTGTAAAGATATCAGCTAGTTGATATTTCGTATCAATGAATTCTATGATTACATCATGATTCGTAACATGATCTCGTATAAAGTGATGTTTGATATCAATATGTTTTGTTCTTGAGTGTTGTATAGGGTTTTTTGTTAGGCATATTGCACTTGTGTTATCACATTTAATGGGAATATTTTTAAGATGAACTTTATAATCTTCGGTTGTTGATAGTGCAACCGAGTTTTGTTTCTTAGATGACCAGGAAACAAGGGCATGTCCTAAGAATTGACATGTTCCTGATGTGCTTTTTCTATCTAATCTACAGCCAGCGAAGTCCGCATCAGCATAAGCAATTAACTCAAGCTTCTCTGATTTTGGGTACCATAATCCTAGATTTGTGGTACCATTAAGATATATGAGTATTATTTTAACTGCCTTGAGATGAGATATCTTAGGGTTTGATTGAAATCTAGCACAAAGTCCTACACTGAACATTATGTCTGGTCTAGTTGCATTGAGGTAAAGTAAACTTCCTATCATACCCCTATAGGTTTTTTTATCGAAGCTTTCTCCACTTTCATCAATTTCTAACTTAGTGGAGGTACTCATAGGAGTGTTAATAGCTTTTGAGTTATTCATATTAAACTTCTTTAGTAAACTCATAGCATATTTAGTTTGACTAATAAAGATGCCATTGCTTAGTTGTTTGATTTGTAGACTTAAGAAGAATGTTAACTCTCCCATTAGATTCATTTCGAATTCAAGACTCATAGTTTTAGCAAAGGATTCACAAAGAGATTCATTCGTAGAACCAAAGATAATATCATCAACATAAATTTGAACAATGAGAAAATTATTTTCAAAGTTCTTGATGAATAATGTAGTATCAACCTTGCCTTTTATGAAATTATTTTCAATAAGAAAAGAACTAAGTCTCTCATACCAAGCCCTTGGAGCTTGTTTTAAACCATAGAGAGCTTTAGTTAATCTAAACACATGATTAGGGAGACTATTATTTTCAAATCCAGGAGGTTGTTCAACATACACTTCTTCGGAAATAAAGCCATTAAGAAAAGCGCTTTTAACATCCATTTGAAATAATTTAAAATTATTACTACTAGCGTAGGCAAGGAGCATTCTTATGGCTTCTAATCGAGCCACAGGAGCGAAGGTTTCTTTGTAGTCGATACCTTCTTCTTGGTTAAAACCTTTGGCCACTAATCTAGCATTGTTTCTAACCACGATACCATTTTCATCTTGCTTGTTTCTAAAGACCCATTTAGTACCAATAACTAAATGGTCATTTGGCCTAGGAACAAGCGTCCACACCTTATTTCTCTCAAATTGATTCAATTCATCTTGCATTGCGATAATCCATGAATCATCTTTCATAGCTTCATCAATACATTTGGGTTCAATTTGGGAGAGAAAGGCGGCGTTGGCATAAAAATTTTTAAAAGAAGATCGTGTTTGAACCCCCTTTGATGTGTCTCCTAAGATTAGCTCCTTAGGATGAGCATCTACATACTTCCAATCCTTGGGTAAGGAAATCTGAGAAGTAGATGCATCCAAGTTGCTAGTTTGAGATGGGGTTTCGTTTAAATTCAAAGAATCAAAATTAACATCATCGTCAAGATCATTTTTCCTAATTTCGGAAATCTCATTGAAAACAACATGGATGGATTCTTCAATAATTAAAGTTCTTTTATTGAAAATACGAAATGTTTTAGAAACCGAAGAATAACCAAGAAAGATTCCTTCATCAGGTTTAGCATCGAATTTTCCTAAGTTATCCTTTTCATTTAAGATAAAACATTTACACCCAAAGACTTTAAAATATGAGACATTAGGTTTTTTGTTATTCCATAACTCATAAGGAGTTTTGGTGAGTAAGGGTCTTACTAGAACTCTATTCAAAATATAGCATGCAGTGTTTACGGCTTCGGCCCAAAAATATTTGGGTAGGCTATGTTCATTCAACATGGTTCTTGCCATTTCTTGTAGATTTCGATTTTTTCTTTCTACTACCCCATTTTGTTGAGGATTTCTTGGAGTAGAGAAGTTATGGTTATATCCATTGAGTTCACAGAATTCTTGGAAGTCATGGTTTTGAAATTCTCCACCATGATCACTTCTAATTGACGAAATCATAGAACCCTTCTGATTTTGAACAAGTTTACAAAACTTGGTAAAATATTTAAAGCATTCATTTTTTTGTTTTAAGAAGTAGGTCCATGTATATCTGCTATAGTCATCAACAATGACAAAGGCGTACTTGCTACCTCCAAGACTCGATGTAGAGATTGGTCCGAATAAGTCCATATGGATCAATTGTAAGGGCCTAGAGGTGCTTATTTGATTCTTAGCTTTGAAACTACCCTTAATTTGTTTACCTAATTGGCAAGCATCACATACATTATCTTTGATGAACTTGATATGAGGAATTCCTCTTACAAGTTCTCTAGATGATATTTGAGTGATTAGTTTCATGCTAGCATGACCTAATCTTCTATGTCATAGCCAAGCATCCTCATTCATAACCGCAAAACACATTTCATCACATAAATCATTGATGTCAATAGTGTATATGTTATTTTGTTTTAATGCAATCATAGACATGTTCTTATGTGGTTTTTCAATGATGCAAGCATTAGATTCGAATTTGACAATGTATCCTTTATCACATAATTGACTAATGCTCAAGAGGTTATGTTTTAAACCATCAACTAACAAAACATCTTTAATAAAGAAGTTGGATTTGTTACCTATGGTTCCTTTGCCAATGATTTTACCCTTGTTGTTGTCTCCGAAGGTGACATAGCCTTCGTCTATGCTAGTGAGCTTAGAGAATTGAGATGGATCTCCGGTCATATGCCTTGAGCATCCACTATCAAGGTACCATCTCTTGCTCCTAGCTTGCGATGGTGTGGGTTTCTACAAGAAAGGATGATTTTTAGGTACCCATTTGCTTTTGGGTGCCTCAAAGATAGATCTACATTGTTTATCATGTTGCATAGAGTTTATCATGGTTCCTTTAGGAACCCAAATCAGTTTGTTTGGACTAATTTTCTTGAATGGACAATAATGCGTCTTGTGTCCAATTTTGCAACAAAAGTTACATTTTGCTTGGTGTTGAACATATAAGATGGGGCCTTTTATAAAGGTGGTTGGATTTAGGTGAGGACTTCTCACAAATCCAATTCCACTTCTTTTTGGAACGTGACCCTTGTTTGCAAGGATCATGTTCAATGACTTGCTACCAACCTCGAATTTCTTCAAGGTGTCCTTAAGTAGAAGGTTTTCTTTTTGGAGAGTTTCTAGATCATGACATTTGATACATGAATTTAAACTATCATGATATTCAATTTTTAACTTATCAAAATCACAGGTAAGACTATCATGCTCCTTTTTCAGCAATTTGTATTTTCTATTGATAATCTTGCATTCATCAAATAAGTCATGGAAGGCATTTAATAATTCATCGAAAGATAAATCAGCATCTAATAAATTCGTTACCTCCTCTCCGATGGCCATTAAGGCGTAATGAGCAACTTGCTCGGTGTTGGACTCCTCTTCTTCAAACGTGCTCGAATCATCCCATGTTGCTTTGAGCGCATTCTTTTTTGTTGTTCTCTTTTTGGCTTGGGGACAATCACTCTTGTAGTGTCCCGGCTTTTTGCACTCATAGGAAATAACTTGGTCTTTCTTGGGTTCAAGTTTACTTTTAGTGTCATTCTTAAACTTGTTTCTTTTAATGAATTTTTTAAATTTTCTTGTTAGAAGTGCCAAGTCATCATCACAGTCCTCATCACTTGAGTTTTCTTTCAAGTGATCTTCCAAAGTTCTAAGTGCCATATCCTTCCTATTCTTTGGAAGGATGTCTTCTTGCTCTTCATGAGCTTTGCAAGTCATCTCGTATGTCATTAATAACCCAATTAGTTATTCAAGAGGGAAGTTGTTTAGATCTTTTGCCTCTTGAATAGCAGTGACTTTAGGATCCCAACTCTTAGGAAGGGATCTTAGAATCTTATTTACGAGCTCAAAATCCGAAAAACTTTTTCCGAGTCCTTTTAGACCGTTGACAACATCTGTGAAACGGGTAAACATGTCGCCAATAGTCTCACTCGGTTTCATCCGAAAAAGTTCGAAAGAGTGTAACAAAAGATTGATTTTTGACTCTTTCACTCTACTTGTGCCTTCATGAGTCACTTCGAGTGTATGCCAAATATCAAATGCAGTTTCACAAATCGAAACACGATTAAACTCATTTTTATCAAGTGCACAAAATAAGGCATTCATAGCCTTTGCATTAAGAGCGAAAGCCTTCTTCTCCGAATCGTTCCAATCGATCGTTGGAAGAGAAGACTTTGAAAAACCATTCTCGACATAATTCCAGAGTTCAACATCCATAGAAATAAGAAAGATCCTCATTCGGGTCTTCCAATAGGTGTAGTCCGTCCCATTAAACATGGGTGGACGTGTAATAGAATGGCCCTCTTGGTTTCCGGCGTAAGCCATCTCTCTTGGGTTTTAATCCGTTTGAGAGTTAACCGGGCTCTGATACCAATTGTTAGGATCGAGAGCACTAAGAGGGGGGGGGGGGGCTGAATTAGTGCAGCGGAAATCTTTCAGTGATTAAAAACGAAAGCTACGTTCGTTCGATAAAAACTATTTTGATGCAAAAGCCGATTCTAAGATTACTTATGATTAAGTGCAGTTTACGTCTAAACACAGTTTGCGTCTAAGCGCAGTTTACGCAGTTTGCATCTAAATGCAGTTTGCGTCTAAATGCAGTTTGCATCTAAATGCATATTGCGTCTAAGCGTAGTTTGCATCTAAGCGCAGTTTGCGTCTAAGCTCAGATTGCGTCTAAGCGCAGTTTGCATCTAAGCGCAGTTTGCGTCTAAGCGCAGATTGCGTCTAAGCTCAGATTGCGTCTTAGTGCAGTTTACAGTTATAAATTGAATCAAAACGTAAACGTAAACTACAAAGAAACTCGTTCGTAAAAGCGCAGAAGACAGTTTGTAGTTACAAATAGAATCAAAACGTAAATGTAAACTGCAATGTAAAGATCGTACGAAAACACCGATTTACGTCTGAATGCAAATTCGGAAAGATCAGAACTTAGAAACTTGTTCGTAAAAGCGCAGAGAGCAGTAGCTATGTAGGAGGTTTGCAGTAATGATAAAGTGCTCAAAATAAAAGCAAACCAGAGATTTAGAGTGGTTCGGTCAGTCTTGACCTACTCCACTTTTGGCTTCCTCCACCGACGAGGTCAACGACGTCAACTAGAGGCCTTCCTTCAATAGGCGAAGGCCAACTGCCCTTTTACAGTTTCACTCCTTTTGACGGGCTTAAGAGACAACCCTTACAGAACCTTTCTCTCCTCTCTTTACAACTCAAGACTTGAAGAACAGAAAGAGGAGAACTTTTGGACTTTACACAAATTTGAGCTCTTATAATCATAGAAAAGATCAAGAATTCGGTGTAGGTCTGTATCTTTTCAGTGCTGAATGGGTGGGGTATTTATAGGCCCCAACCCAATTCAAATTTGGAGCTCAAAACGATCAAATCCCGGAATTCCGGGATCAGGCGGTTGCACCTCCTGACTGGAGAGGTTGCACCGCCTGGCAGAACTCGAAGACTGAGCCTCTGGGCGGTGCTACCTCTATCAGGGGCGGTTGCACCTCTTTGCCAGAGCTCGAAGACTGAGCTCAGGCGGTTGCACCGCCTGACTGGAGAGGTTGCACCGCCTGACAGAGCTCGAAACTTGAGCTCTGGCGGTGCTACCTCCTGACAGAGGAGGTTGCACTGCCCAGTCTCGCTCGGAGACTGAGCCCTGGGCGGTTGCACCTCTTGGCTGGGGCGGTTGCACCGCCCAGTCTCGCTGGGAGACATAGCCTGGGCGGTGCTACCTCCCTGCCTGGGCGGTTGCACCTCCCACAGCAACCTGGGTCCGAATGGGTTGAACCATTCGACCCAATTTGAGTTCTTCAAGGGCCCAATTGCCCCAGGATTAAGCTAATGGGATCACCTCCCATTTCTAACTTAATCAAAGTGCTAACTACGATTATTTCCTAAGATATATTCTGCAGCTTGCTTCGGTGCGTCACTCGCTTCTTCCGGCGAGTTTCCGGTGAACTTCCGTCGATCATCCGATGAACCCTCGGTGATGCTCCTGCGGACTTCCGGCAAACTCCTGGACTGCGACGATCCACTTGGCAAGTTCCGACGAGCTCCTTTGGCAAGCTTCTGGACTTCTCGGATTTGTTCCCGCAGAACCTCCGATGACTGTCTGAACTTCCGTCGAGCTCTCGAACTCCCAACGTGATCATTGTCATGACTCCGGCGCAACTCCTGCTGCATGTCTTACTTTCATCGTAGTTAATCCTGCACACTTATCTCAACACATACATTAGACAACAAATGACAATTGACTTCATCATCAAAATTCGAGATTCAACAACCGGTGACCTGAGGGCATGGTATGCTTAGTCGAGTCCCTCGAGGGTATATCATCAAATCATACTCGTCTTGTAATGAAGGTGTTGACTTAACCAAGCATCATGGTTGGTCGAGTCCCTCGAGGCCATGATGATTCGGAGGCTGAATAGGATGGCAATCATAAGGAGTTATGATTGGCAAGAGTTGCCTACCTTTTAGGCTTAGTGTGATTGGTCGTGTCCCTCGAGGTTACACTAAGACGATGATTGGATCATTATCCCCACTAGAAGTTTGCCAGAGACTTCGGTTTCATGTGCTGAGGGTGTCGCGTGACTCGTTAGTAAAATAGTGGGAGCATATTAAGATATTAGTCCATATCTTGATAATTTATTTCTTGCAAAATCTGCATGTTATTCATTTCTGTTGCATCTTTATTTTCAGAAAATGTCGCTTTCAAATCCCTTACATAGCATACTTGATGTCAACTGCCTCACTGGTCCAAATTATACGGATTGGCTCCGTAACTTGAGAATTGTTCTCACGGCAGAGAAAATCATGTACGTCCTTGATACAGTGATGCCTACGCCCGAAGAAGGGGCAAGCGAGGATGAGATCACTCGCTACGTGAAGTACATTGATAACTCCACTCTTGCTCATGTTGGGAAATCTTGGGAGCGACATCATATGCTCAGCGGAAGAACAAGAAAACAAAATCACCGATTCCCAAAGAGATGTTCGTCGTCGTGCGAAGATTGCTGCGCAAAATCCGCGAAATTGAAAACTGCGTATAGAGTAGATTGTGTTACCTAGGGAGATCGTATATCCCTGTTTCCTTGTAGATCCTTAGGAGAGGGTGAAGGAGGTCAAGCGTCCTCCTCTCTAGCGGTGATCCACACAGCAGGGTTGCGACGACGCTCCTTAAAACTCCAAGCCTGCTCTGAGGTGGAGAGGGAGAGGAGAATAGGAAAGGCAAGCAAAGACTCTAGCCTATGAGGCTCTGAATCCCTCCTATTTATAGAGGTCCCCTGTCAAACCCTAATGGGTCCTCCCCTAGTGGGTATTGGATCTGCATCCAATAAGACAAGGGCTCCGTCAGATATCTTATATCCGAACCTCTACTCATCGCAATGCCTACCATATGTGTGTGACCCTCTAGGCCCAATATCGAGCTGGCCGTGAGTCATACCCGTCAGAACTCCTTCTAACTCAGTGAATTATTATCTCTATAATAATTCACTCGACTCATCGACTACGGACGTACTAGGCCACTATGCCGTAGTCCCCAAACGATACAGGGGAATCAAATCCATTAGACTTGTCTGTCCTCAGTTACCGTGTACCTATAGTCCCTCATCCATCTAATATCCCAGAGACCATATATCGAGCATGGTGTTGTTAGACCTATACGGTTTCTACTCGAGTCTCGCTCTAATCGGATTCTCCCGGAGAACTCTTTCTCTCTCAACCCGAATGACCCTGGCCAGGGATTTGTCTGAGCAAGAACACTTAGGATATTCCTCTCATGACGCCGAGAGTGGATGATCCTCTGTCGACACTCAATAGCCCTCGTAAGGTTGACTACCACTCCCAATGACCAGTTGTACTAGATCTGGGACAACCAAACCTATAAGTCTGGTATCAAAGAGTGGAGCACTCATACAGGACATTCTTGGTGTCTCAAGTCTAAGGACCAGATATACCACTAGGACTACGGAATCGCTGTCTGACAATAAGGCATCATCAACCATCCAGCATTCTGTAAGCGGATCAATCAGTGAACTCATTCTCCAATGAGCACCTGTATTGTATCCCTAGTGTCCATACACGAGTAGCTATGAGACCAGTTGCATCCATCATATGGACGGGTATACAGCACACCAGTCTGTCCGGTTATAACGATGTCCCTCTCGAGTAACCTATGACCGGGATTATTTAGGATATATGTTTAAAGGTGAATCGACCTCATTATCGTGATCTCATCACGATCCGATTCCCATTGCACAAATCCAAGGACATCACAATATATATATGCACATACGCAATAGTTATAAAGTGATATACGCCAAAATATAATAAGCAAAAAGATTCTGTATCAAGTCACACGTGCCATCACTCACGTGATTGGCTTGCTGGGCACCTATGACTAGCAATCTCCCACTTGACCTAAAGCCAATCACCTATGTGTGTGATCCCCATCAGACCCCTGTGACGCTCAAAGACAATCTGCGATAACGGCTTTGTCAGTGGATCTGCAATGTTATCTTCGGATGAAACTCTTTCCACTGCTACATCTCCTCGGGTTACGATCTCTCTGATAAGCTGGAACCTCCTCAGAACACTTCCGATGAGACCCAGGTTCCCTTATTTGAGTAATCGCCCCATAGTTGTCGCAATATAAGGAAGTCGACTTCTCGCTATCCGGAACGACTCCCAAATCTGTAATGAACTTCTTCAACCAGACTCCCTACTTTGCTGCATCTGATGCAACAATGTACTCCGCCTCTATGGTCGAGTCAGCAGTAGTATCTTGCTTGGAACTCTTCTAGCACACTGCTCCTCCATTCAAGGTGTACACATACCCTGAATTCGACTTGCTATCATCGACATCAGACTAAAAACTTGAGTTAGTGTAGCCTTCAACCTTAAGGCTATTACCTTCATATACTAGTAAAAGATCCTTAGTCCTTCTCAAGTACTTAAGGATACACTTTACTGCTTTCCAATGCTCCAAGCCTGGATCCGCCTGATACCTGCTCGTGACACTCAGAGCATGTGCTATATCAGGTCTAGTACATAGCATGGCATACATGATAGACCCTATAGCTGAGGCATAGGGTATCATATTCATGTTCGCCCTTTCTTTTGGAGTCTTTGGGGACATACTCGTAGAAAGCGATATCCCATGTCTCATCGGTATGAGACCTCTCTTGAAATTTTCCATGCCAAACCTTTTGACAATGGTTTCTATATACCTGGACTGGGATAAGCCAAGCATCCTCTTGGATCTATCTCTATAGATTCTAATCCCCAAGATATAGGATGCTTCCCCTAAGTCCTTCATGGAGAAGTGTCTAGATAACCAAGGCTTTACTGTGGACAGCATTCCTACGTCGTTCCCAATGATGAGGATGTCATCCACATATAACACCAAAAAGGTAATAGAGCTCACACTTAGCTTCCTGTACACACAAGGCTCATCTTCGTTCTTAACGAAGTCATAAGATCTGATTGCTTCATTAAATCTTATGTTCCAACTTCGGGAAGCTTGCTTTAGTCCATAAATGGATCTAAGCAACCTACACACCTTATCTGGGCAGTTCTTGGACACGAATCCCTCAGGTTGCATCATATACACCTCCTCCTCGAGGTTCCCATTGAGGAATACGGTTTTCACATCCATCTGCCAGATCTCATAATCATAGTGTGCTGCAATAGCCAATAGAATTCTGATGGATTTTAGCATTGCTACGAGTGAGAAGGTTTCGTCGTAGTCAACACCTTGCCTTTGACGATACCCCTTAGCCATTAGCCTTGCTTTATAGGTCTCTACCTTTCTATCTACTCCAATCTTTTTCTTAAAGATCCACTTGCAACCGATGGGTACAATACCTTCGGGCGCATCAACTAGGTTCCAAACCTTATTGGAGTACATAGAATCCATCTCAGAATTCATGGCTTCTTGCCACTTCCCGGAGTCTATACTCATAATAGCCTCCTCGTAGGTCTGAGGATCAATATCCTCAACATCCTCTCCTCTAATATGTCCCACATATCCTTCAGGAGGATGGGATACTCTATCAGACCTGCGTAAAGTTGAAACTTGTGTATTAGGTACCTGAACAGACTCGGGCTGTAGAGTGGTGCTTGAGCATGGTTCTCCAACCTCGCTCAACTCTATCATTCTCCCATTGTCTCCACCAAGAATATGTTCCTTCTCAAGGAACACTGCTCTCTTAGCTATAAAGACCTTTTGGTCCTTGAGATGATAAAAATAATACCCATAAGTTTCCTTGGGGTATCCCACAAATTTGCATCGCCCTGTCCTTGATTCTAACTTATCGGGGTTGTGTCTTTTAACGTGGGTAGGGCAGTCCCAAATCTTAACAACCTTAAGATTGTTAGGATCGAGAGCACTAAGAAGGGGGGGGTGAATTAGTGCAGCGGAAATCTTACAGCGATTAAAAACCAAAAGCTGCGTTCGTTCAAAAACTATTATGATGCAAAAGCAAATTCTCAGTTTGTATCTAAGTGTAGTTTGCGTCTAAGCGCAGATTGAGTCTAAGCGCAGTTTTGCGTCTAAGCGCAGTTTACGTCTAAACTCAGATTTACGTCTAAATGCAGTTTTACGTCTAAACGCAGATTTACGTCTAAACGCAGTTTTACGTCTAAACGCAGATTTACGTCTAAACTCAGATTTACGTCTTAAACTCAGATTTACGTCTAAACGCAGATTTACGTCTAAACGCAGTTTTACGTCTAGACGCAGATTTACGTCTAAACTTTGAAACTTGTTTGTATACTCGCAGAAGGCAGTATGCAGTTGAAATCAAGACGTAAACGTGAACTGAGATCTGATGATTGAGCGAGGAAAGCCGATTTACGTCTGAATGCAGTTTTACGTCTAAATGTTGAAACTCATTCGTAAAATTGTAGAGGACAGTTTGCAGTTATCAATAGGATCAAAATGTAAGTGTAAACTGCAAAGAAGCTCGTTCGTAAAAGCACGGAAGACAGTTCTGCAGAATCAAACGTAAACGTAAACTGTAATGTATGAAAATACGAATTTACGTCTGAATGCAGATTCGGAAGAATAGCACTTAGAACTTGTTCGTGAAAGCGCAGAGAGCAGTAGTAATGAATGAGGTTTGCAGTAATGATAAAGTGCTCGAAAATAAATGCAAACCAGAGATTTAGAGTGGTTCGGTCAGCCTTGACCTACTCCAGTTTTGGCTTCCTCCACCGACGAGGTTGCCGATGTCAACTAGGGGCCTTCCTTCAATAGGCGAAGGCCAAACTGCCCTTTTACAATTTCTCTCCTTTTGACAGGCTCAGGAGACAACCTTTACAGACCTTTCTCTCCTCACTTTACAACTGAAAACTTGAAGAACAGAAGGAGGAGACTTAAAGGCTTTACAACACTTTTGAGCTCTTAGAATCACAGAAAAGATCAAGATTTCGGTGTAGGTCTGTATCTGTTCAGTGCTGAATGGGTGGGGTATTTATAGGCCCCAACCCAATTCAAAATTCGAGCTCAAAACGATCAAATCGATCAAATCCCAGAATTCTGGGATCAGGCGGTTGCACCTCTTGACTGGAGAGGTGGCACCGCCTGGCAGAGCTCGAAGACTGAGCTCAGGCGATTGCTCCTCTCTGCCAGAGCTCGAAGACTGAGCTCGATGGTTGCATCACCTGGCAGAGCTCGAAGACTGAGCTCGGTGGTTGCACCGCCTGGCAGAGCTCGAAGTCTGAGCTCGGTGGTTGCATCACCTGGCAGAGCTCGAAACTGAGCTCAGGCTGTTGCACCTCTCTGCCAGAGCTCGAAGACTGAGCTCGGTGATTGCATCACCTGGCAGAGCTCGAGACTGAGCTCAGGCTGATGCACCTCTCTGCCTGAGCTCGAAGACTGAGCTCGGTGGTTGCATCGCCTGGCAGAGCTCGAAACTTGAGCTCTGGCGGTGCAACCTCTTGACAGAGGAGGTTGCACCGCCCAGTCTAGCTCGAAGACTGAGCTCTGGGCGGTTGCACCTCTTGGCTGGGGCGGTTGCACCTCCCAGCCTCGCAGCCCTGGCGGTTGCACCTCCTGGCTGGGGCGGTTGCACCTCCTGGTGCAATCAGGGTCCGAATGGTTCGCTCCATTCGGCCCAATTTGAATCTTTTCAGGGGCCCAATTGCCCCAAGATTAAGCTAATGGGATCACCTCCCATTTTCATGCTTAATCATCATGCTAACTACGATTAACTCTAAGACACCTTCTGCAGCTTTGCTCCGATGCGTCAATCGCTTCTTCCGGCGAGTTTCCAGCCAACTTCCGTCGATCATCCGATAAACCCTCGGTGATCCTTCTGCGGACATCCGGCATACTCCTGGACTTTGCGACGATCCACCTGGCGAGTTCCGACGAGCTTCGCTTGGCAAGCTTCTGGACTTCTCGGATCTGTTCTCGCTGAACCTCCGACGACCGTCCGAACTTCCGTCGAACTCTCGAACTCCCAACGTGATTATGATCTTGACTCCGGCGCAACACCTGCTGCTTGTCTTACTCTCATCGTAGTTAATCCTGCACACTTATCTCAACACATAGATTAGATAACAAATGACAATTGACTTCATCATCAAAATCCGAGATTCAACAATCTCCCCCTTTTTGATGATGACAATCAATTGATAAAGGAGTTGTCCTTAACTCCCCCTATCTATATGCCATAGTTGAGATAAGTCAACCTTGAATTCAAGACCAAAGAATTCAAGTGACGTATTGATAAGTTAGATCAGTTAAACTTACCAATGCTCTCATCATGATGCCCATCATGATGTATCTCTTCAAGAATGATGTCAAGGCATGACATACATCATCAAGTTTGTATGATAGTGTTTATAACTATTCATCATGTAATAATATAAAGCTACGAAGGACTTTTTACATGATGCACACATTTGAGATTTTCTAGCAAGTTTGCATTTTCTATAGAATATCAAATCAAGATATGATGCAAACTATAGCACATGTTCACATATCTCTTGGTGATGCAAGGATGGCATAACATTGTTTATAGCATCACTCAAGTATTTGCAACTATGACATAGACATGATTATGGCAGTTCAGCTATGACATAGTGTTTATCAATTCATATGTTTCTCCCCCTTTGTCATCAACAAAAAGCATGATAGCATTATCAAGTACATAAAGGAAGTCATGACACATATATCTCTTTATTGTTTTTGCTTGACGGAGGAAAGTCATTTTTCAAAGAGTTTTCATAAGAGTGTACAGGAACATCCCATTTTTAGCATACAAACCGAAAAATGAACTTCTTACATGCATTTGGTTAAAAATATTTGTCACATAATTTACAACATGTTATTTGATCAAGCGTTGTCAAGGCATGTAATAGTAATAACATCCAAAAAATAATTTTAACTAGTTTAAGTATTTGGATAAATCAACATTCCTAATTCTTTTCTTATGTAATCAAATTGTTCTTCACATAGGGGTTTTGTGAAGATATCAGCCAGTTGATGTTTGGTATCAATAAACTCTATGGTTACATCATGATTAGAGACATGATCTCGTATAAAGTGATGTCTAATATCAATGTGTTTGATTCTTGAGTATTAAGCTTTTGATGTAGTAATTATTTCAAGTGCAACATTCTATCATATTGCATAGCAAGATTTTTATTTCAGCAAGTGTAGCATTGCATCACATGGTAAGATATCAGCTCGTACGATGCAAATTTTTGTTTGATATCTTGATACATGGCATGATAGCAATCATATTAGTAATAGCAACCATATCAATGTCATACTGCTGACTTATCAACTTACATTGGTATGTTGCTTCATATTTTTCAAGGCATAGGCTTTTAAACCTTTTTAGTTTCAGTGCAAAAACCGAGATAAACAACAAGAGATGTTTGCAAATATGCTTACACAAACAAAGATAACCATATCAGGGTAACATATGTACAGCATATCAGGTAACCATAAAGACAAAGTCCTTCATGAATAACATAAGGAGTTTACAACATGTCATATCAAAAACAGCAGATGTTCATACAAGCTTATTCATGAGGTGGAAGATTAAAGTGCCTAAGTAAAGAGTCAAATTGTCGATGGATTTGCTGCAGCTCGGTTAGGATTTGATCTTGTCGAAGTTCAAGCCGTTCTTGTCTTTGTTCAAATCGGTCCATCCGAATCCCGATATCTTCGATGGATGATGTGTGAGTTTGCTCAACCGGATGTGTTTCCTCAAAGGGACAGATCGGAGGAGATTGGGTACTCCTAAAGACTGGGGTTTCCGGCTCTGGTTCAGGTTCAGGTTCAGGCTGAGGGGGATCAGTTCTTCTAGGCATTCTAACCCAGTTACCGTTTCTATAGTGACATCTTAGTCGGTGAAGTAAATTTCTGTTTATTATGCTGAATCTATCTGCTTTCATTACTTCTTCTTCTAGTGGTATTTGAATGTCGTAAGCTTTCATTATTCTAGTAATTATTCCACCATATGGGAGCATCATATCTTTCGTAGATAATTCTAACATGTTTTGTTGGATCAGATAGCCAAGACAAATGTCACGTCCTTTCATGATTAGGTACATAATTCCTAATTCCAATTGACTCACTTCATCATGATGGTATTGTTTAGGAAGAATTATACTAGTCATGATATGATGAAGTATCTTAGTGTTAAAGGGCAATAGATGTTCACAACTTTTAGGAACAGATTCTATGTTAGGATTGGCAAGGATTGTTCCTAAGGCTTCAACGTAGGATGTTTCAATGGTTTTTTCATCCCATGATCCTTTAAAGTAAAGTCCTATGCTTTTCATGGGAATACCTATCATATCACAAATGAATCTATCAGTGATTGAGATGTGTTGTCCTAAGAGATAGGTTGACATCCTTTCTTCATCATCTATTTGCATGTTGTTGTAAAACAATCTAACTAGTCTAGGATAAATGGGTTCGTTGATCTGCAAAATTGGAAGTAGATTTAGGTTTGCAAACCATTGGATAGTCTCTACATCTCTTAGTTCATTCAGATCTACGTATTTTCCCTTATTGATGCTTCTTAGTTCGAAGGAGAGAAATTTTTCAGCATGGTTTTTTGAATCGAAAAGAGTGAAATCAAACTCTTCTACTAATCTCCTCTTTCCCTTGTCCCTTGAGGATCTTCTAGATCCCATAACTACTGCTGTTTAGAGGGATGATGATAAGCTAAAGTAAATGAAGAACAAAACAGAATTTAAGAGCTTCTTAGATAGTACCTTTGTGAAATCTTCAAGAGAAGGAAGGATTCTTGATGTTTTGCTCCGAAATGGGAGGTATTTGGAAGGCTTAGAGGAGTGAAATGGGAATGGAGGAGACTTGGAAGAGTAGAGGAGGAAATGGGGGTGAGTTGGGGTCGGTTCCTTAGCCGGCCCTAGTGTGGGTTTAAAGGGCAGAGCTGCTGGCGGTTGCACCTCTGGCTGGAGCGGTGCAACCTCTGGCAACCCGTGATAGCTGGAGGTGCCACCGCCAGCTGGAGAGGTGCCACCGCCTGCAGCCAGTGAGCACCTAAGATGATTTAATTAGGGAGCCTTTGCCTTGAGGAGAGTTTCAGAGCAATTAATGTTTGTTACATGATTTCGTATGAGTTTTTATTTAAGGAAGAAGCTCTTTGTACGATCAAGATAGATCTTTTAACGTGCATACGTATGTTTGTTTGGTATCCCTTTTAAGATCATGACATATTTAGTTTCTACAAGAATTAATTCGTAGATGAACGGGTTTTGAAGATCAGGGGGGTATGTGAATTTGGATATCATATGTTTCTAATAAGGTTGTATCGTATTTGTGATTTCACAACTTCCACTTGTTACTTAAGCGTTGCGAGTTCCTTTTTGATTCTTGGTTTATGACCATTGAGAGTCAAGGAGCAGAATATTATTTCTTGCTCCGGCCTAGACTTTTAATGTTTTTATAGGAAGGGATGATCTTTAGGAACCCATTTGCTTTTGGGTGCCTCATAAATGGATCTACATTTTCTATCATGTTGCATAGAGTTTATCATGGTTCCTTTAGGAACCCAACTTAATTTGTTTGGACTTATTTTCTTGAAGGGACAACAATATGTCTTGTGTCCAAACTTGCAACAAAAGTTGCACTTGGTTTGGTGTTGAACATGTAAGATGGAGCCTTTTATGAAGGTAGTTGGATTTTGGTGAGGACTCCTCACAAATCCAATCCCACTTCTTTTGGGAGCATGACCCTTGTTTGTAAGGATCATGTTTAATGACTTGCTACCAACCTCGAATTTCTTCAAGGTGTCCTTAAGTAGCAAGTTTTCTTTTTGTATAGTTTCTAAATCATGACATTTGATACATGAATTTAAACTATCATGATGTTCGACTTTTAACTTATCAAACTCACAAGTAAGATTATCATGTACCTTTTTTAGCAACTTGTATTTTCTATTTATAACTTTGCATTCATCAAATAAATCATGGAAGGCATTTAATAATTCATCGAAAGATAAATCAGCATCTAATAAATTCGTTACCTCCTCTTCGATGGCCATAAAGGCGTAATGAGCAACTTGCTCGGTGTTGGACTCTTCTTCTTCAGATGCGCTTGCGTCATCCCATGTTGCTTGAAGAGCCTTCTTCTTTGATGTTCTTCTTTTGACTTGGGGACAATCATTCTTGTAGTGTCCCGGCTTTTTACATTCGTAGCAGATCACTTGGTCCTTCTTGGGTTCAAGTTTATTTTTCACATCGTTTTTAAACTTGTTTCTTTTGAAGAATTTCTTAAACTTTCTTGTCAAAAGTGCCAAGTCATCATCACAGTCCTCATCACTTGAGTTTTCTCTCAAGTGGCATTCAGAAGTTTTAAGTGTCATATCCTTCCTGTTCTTTGGAAGGATGTCTTCTTGCTCTTCATGAGCTTTGCAAGTCATTTCGTAGGTCATTAATGACCCGATTAGTTCTTCAAGAGGGAAGTTGCGCAGATCCTTTGCCTCTTGAATGGCAGTGACTTTAGGATCCCAACTTTTAGGAAGGGATCTTAGTATTTTATTTACGAGTTCAAAATCCGAAAAACTTTTTCCGAGTCCTTTTAGACCGTTGACGACATCCGTGAAACGGGTAAACATGTCGCCAATGGTTTCACTCGGTTTCATTCGGAAAAGTTCAAAAGAATGCAGCAACAGATTGATTTTTGACTCTTTCACTCTACTTGTGCCCTCGTGGGTCACTTCAAGTGTGTGCCAAATATCAAAAGCAGTTTCGCAAGTTGAAACACGATTAAACTCGTTTTTATCAAGTGCGCAAAATAAGGCATTCATAGCCTTTGCATTAAGAGCGAAAGCCTTCTTTTCCAACTCATTCCAATCGATCATTGGAAGAGAAGTCTTTGAAAATCCGTTTTCAACAAGGTTCCACAGTTCAAAATCCATTGAAATAAGAAAGATCCTCATTCGGGTCTTCCAGTAAGTGTAGTCCGTTCCACTGAACATGGGTGGACGTGTAATCGAATGCCCCTCTTGGTTTCCGGCGTATGCCATCTCTCTTGGGTTTTAATCCTTTAGAGAGTTAACCTTGCTCTGATACCAATTGTTAGGATCGAGAGCACTAAGAGGGGGGGGTGAATTAGTGCAGCGGAAATCTTACAGCGATTAAAAACCAAAAGCTGCGTTCGTTCAAAAACTATTATGATGCAAAAGCAAATTCTCAGTTTGTATCTAAGTGCAGTTTACGTCTAAGCGCAGATTGCGTCTAAGCGCAGTTTTGCGTCTAAGCGCAGTTTACGTCTAAACTCAGATTTACGTCTAAATGCAGTTTTACGTCTAAACGCAGATTTACGTCTAAACGCAGATTTACGTCTAAACGCAGATTTACGTCTAAACGCAGTTTTACGTCTAAACGCAGATTTACGTCTAAACTCAGATTTACGTCTTAAACTCAGATTTACGTCTAAACGCAGATTTACGTCTAAACGCAGTTTTACGTCTAGACGTAGATTTACGTCTAAACTTTGAAACTTGTTTGTATACTCGCAGAAGGCAGTATGCAGTTGAAATCAAGATGTAAACGTGAACTGAGATCTGATGATTGAGCGAGGAAAGCCGATTTACGTCTGAATGTAGTTTTACGTCTAAATGTTGAAACTCGTTCGTAAAATTGTAGAGGACAGTTTGCAGTTATCAATAGGATCAAAATGTAAGTGTAAACTGCAAAGAAGCTCGTTCGTAAAAGCACGGAAGACAGTTCTGCAGAATCAAACGTAAACGTAAACTGTAATGTATGAAAATACGAATTTACGTCTGAATGCAGATTCGGAAGAACAGCACTTAGAACTTGTTCGTGAAAGCGCAGAGAGCAGTAGTAATGAAGGAGGTTTGCAGTAATGATAAAGTGCTCAAAAATAAACGCAAACCAGAGATTTAGAGTGGTTCGGTCAGCCTTGACCTACTCCACTTTTGGCTTCCTCCACCGACGAGGTTGCCGACGTCAACTAGGGGCCTTCCTTCAATAGGCGAAGGCCAAACTGCCCTTTTACAATTTCTCTCCTTTTGACAGGCTCAGGAGACAACCTTTACAGACCTTTCTCTCCTCACTTTACAACTGAAAACTTGAAGAACAGAAGGAGGAGACTTAAAGGCTTTACAACACTTTTGAGCTCTTAGAATCACAGAAAAGATCAAGATTTCGGTGTAGGTCTGTATCTGTTCAGTGCTGAATGGGTGGGGTATTTATAGGCCCCAACCCAATTCAAAATTCGAGCTCAAAACGATCTAATCGATCAAATCCCAGAATTCTGGGATCAGGCGGTTGCACCTCTTGACTGGAGAGGTGGCACCGCCTGGCAGAGCTCGAAGACTGAGCTCAGGCGATTGCTCCTCTCTGCCAGAGCTCGAAGACTGAGCTCGATGGTTGCATCACCTGGCAGAGCTCGAAGACTGAGCTCGGTGGTTGCACCGCCTGGCAGAGCTCGAAGTCTGAGCTCGGTGGTTGCATCACCTGGCAGAGCTCGAAACTGAGCTCAGGCTGATGCACCTCTCTGCCAGAGCTCGAAGACTGAGCTCGGTGATTGCATCACCTGGCAGAGCTCGAGACTGAGCTCAGGCTGATGCACCTCTCTGCCTGAGCTCGAAGACTGAGCTCGGTGGTTGCATCGCCTGGCAGAGCTCGAAACTTGAGCTCTGGCGGTGCAACCTCTTGACAGAGGAGGTTGCACCGCCCAGTCTAGCTCAAAGACTGAGCTCTGGGCGGTTGCACCTCTTGGCTGGGGCGGTTGCACCTCCCAGCCTCGCAGCCCTGGCGGTTGCACCTCCTGGCTGGGGCGGTTGCACCTCCTGGTGCAATCAGGGTCCGAATGGTTCGCTCCATTCGGCCCAATTTGAATCTTTTCAGGGGCCCAATTGCCCCAAGATTAAGCTAATGGGATCACCTCCCATTTTCATGCTTAATCATCATGCTAACTACGATTAACTCTAAGACACCTTCTGCAGCTTTGCTCCGATGCGTCAATCGCTTCTTCCGGCGAGTTTCCAGCCAACTTCCGTCGATCATCCGATAAACCCTCGGTGATCCTTCTGCGGACATCCGGCATACTCCTGGACTTTGTGACGATCCACCTGGCGAGTTCCGACGAGCTTCGCTTGGCAAGCTTCTGGACTTCTCGGATCTGTTCTCGCTGAACCTCCGACGACCGTCCGAACTTCCGTCGAACTCTCGAACTCCCAACGTGATCATGATCTTGACTCCGGCGCAACACCTGCTGCTTGTCTTACTCTCATCGTAGTTAATCCTGCACACTTATCTCAACACATAGATTAGATAACAAATGACAATTGACTTCATCATCAAAATCCGAGATTCAACAAAGATCAGGTTTCTTCCCTTTCCATAACTCATATGGTGTAGACACTACCGACTTAGTTGGAACTATGTTCAGAAGGTAAGCTGCGATCTCTAGGGCATATCCCTAGAATAAGATGGGTAGGTCAGCGAAACTCATCATGGACCGTACCATATCTAATAGCATACGATTTCTCCTTTCAGAGACACCATTGAGCTGAGGTGTATAAGGAGGTGTCCATTGGGATAATATCCCATGATCCTTGAGGAACTGAGTAAACTCTATACTTAAGTACTCACCTCCTCGATCTGATCGAAGAGTTTTGATACTCTTTCTAGTCTGGTTCTCCACCTCATTCTTATACTCTCTGAATTTCTCAAAGGCCTCAGACTTATACTTCATTAAGTACACATATCCATACTTTGAAAAATCATCAGTAAAGGTAATGAAGTAGGAGTAACCACCAATGATATGAGTTAACATGGGTCCACATACATCACTATGTATGAGTTCCATCAGCTCAGTGGCTCTCTCTCCAATTCCACTAAATGGAGAGTTGGTCAGTTTTTCACGAAGGCAAGGCTCGCAAGTTGCATATGACACATAGTCGAATGGATCTAGATATCCATCATTTAGCAACTTTTGAATCATTCCCTCATGGATATGACCTAGCCTACAATGCCATAGGTATGCACTGTTCACCTCATCTTGTTTCCTCTTAGACACTTACATTCATGATATGTGGAGTAGTGTCTTGCATAAACAAACCTTTATGCAATATTCCTCTCATCAATCTCCCCTCGGCTTTGCTAGAATTTACAATAAATTATAGATGTAATAAGCAATACTGGTATCTAATACCAATGCACTATCATAAAAATCTGCCAATTGGAGATTGATCATGAATGTACCTGAAGCTTCTCCAAGCTTCTATTTCGCCCTTTCTGCAAGATACTCTTTGTAGTTCCTCTTCCAGTGCCCATCTTTACCACAGTGGAAGCACTAGCCTTTGTCCTTTGTTGGGTCTTTCTTAGCAACCTTTGCTTTACCTAGTTTGCCCTTGCCCTTTCCCTTCTTAAGGGACCTTTCTGGTTTCCTTTTCTTTCTAGTCTCACTAGTGTAGAGAACTAGCTTCTCTTTCTTAATAGTACTCTCTACCTCCCTCAACATATTGAGGAGCTCTGGGAGAGTCACCTCAAACTTGTTCATATTAAAATTCATTATGAACTGTGAAAAGGAATCTGGTAGGGACTGAAGCACAATGTCCACACACAAGTTATCCTCTAGGACCATTCCTAGACCTGTGAGTTTCTCTATCCACTCAATCATCTTTAGGACATGGTTCTGAACCGGTGTCCCCTCAGTCATCCTAGCGCAGAAAAGGCTCTTGGATATCTCATATCGTTGAGTCCTTCCCTGTTCCTCAAACAATTTACGGACATATAATAGAATGGATCTGGCATCAATCTTTTCATGTTGTCTCTGTAACTCAGGAGTCATAGAGCCCAACATATAGCACTGAGCAAGAGTGGAGTCATCAATGTACTTTACGTAGCGAGCGATCTCATCCTTGTTTACCCCTTATTTAGGCGTAGGCATCACTGTATCAAGGATATACACGATTTTCTCCGCTGTGAGAACAATTCTCAAGTTACGGAGCCAATCCGTATAATTTGGACCAGTGAGGCGGTTGACATCAAGTATGCCACGTAAGGGATTTGAAAGCGACATTTTCTGAAAATAAAGATGCAGCAGAAATGAATAACATGCAGATTTTATAAGAAATAAACTATCAAGATATGGACTTCTATCTTAATATGCTCCGACTATTTCACTAACGAGTCACGCGACACCCTCAGCACGTGAAACAGAAGTCTCCGACAGACTTCTAGTGGGGATCAGGATCCAATCAGCATCTTAGTGTAACCTCGAGGGACTCGACCAATCACACTAAGCCTAAAAGGTATGCAACTCTTGCCGATCACTACTCCATGTGATTCCCGTCTTGTTCGGCCTCCGAATCACCATGGCCTCGAGGGACTCGACCAACCATGATGCTCGGTTAAGTCAACACCTTCGTTACAAGATGAGTCTGATTTGATGATATACCCTCGAGGGACTCGACCAAGCATACCATGCCCTCAGGTCACCGGTGACATCTCTATGTTGTAAGCAAGATAGCAAATCGCGATATAGGTGAGTCTCGAGGGACTCGACCAACTCAACCTACACCGGGAATCGGTTCCTACTTATAACGATGGAAGGCCACGTGGGTCAATCTAATTGCCTCACGTTTACCGACTTAATATTATCGAGAGAGATGTTTCTATGATTTGGTCTCCTAATATGACATGTCACACATATATATATTTAATATATATCTACATCGCATGCAAATATATATACATATCTAGTATGTGTATAAGCAATCACGCCAGATGATCATGGACCACAACCTAATATGATTAGGCCCGAGCCAGTAGGCCTAATCACTCACATCAAGATCTATGTGTGCAACGGTGCATCTCTATGCCCTGCGACATCTTGATGCATCTTCATGCATCACGATCGTCCGTCTCGTGGGTCCCGCTATCGCATCCACACTCCCGCTGCTCCTCCTCATGTGATTACAACTTAATCATAGGCACGCAGGCCCGACAATAAACGAGAAATATAATGGAGGCTCGCATACCTCAATAATAATAATCACAAGTACACACATCACACGGTCCATGGTCATCCGTCCACACATCATACATCACATGTATAAATAATCATTATCATGTAGGACTACTAGATAATAATAAAAATAATAATCAACTAAACCTTTTAATTAATTAATATTTTCTGAAATCAAGGACATGTAGAGAATTTCTCAATTCCTAAGGGTATTTTCATAATTTGGATAAAAGACAGAAACTGGATCCTGATCGAAGCATCCTACGTCACTTAAAACGTAGATTAAAACATAAACACATATCAATTGGTTTCATAATCAAAATACGAGATTCAACAATCTCCCTCTTTTTGATAATGACAACCAATCGACGACGGAGTTAACCTTAACTCCCGAAGTTTAAACAAACTCCACCTATCAATATGCCATATTGATAGAAACTCTTGGATTCAAAAATCCAAGCAACATGTCATGATCAAATCATGCATGACATCGACATACTTCTCCCCCTTTGTCATCAACAAAAAGGAGAAGTTCCACTTTCTAGGTGTTTGACATAACAGTTTCAAATCGTTGCATAATAAATCTTCAAGTTCTACCATCATGCAATTTTGCTATCATCATAGATATGCAAGGTAGTAAGATAGCAATTTCTATAACATACAAGCTAGCAAATTTTACAACATTTTTGAACATGCGAGCTAGCAATTTTGAGATGTTCAAGAAAGCAACACTTGCTTCTTAAAATATGCAAGTTGCAAGCTAGCAATTTTTTGCATCTTCTAGCAATTCTTGGTGATGTTCAAGATAGCAATTTCTTCTCTTTTGAGAAGTGTAATTTTTGCTTTCTTCTTGAATTGTGCAAGCTACCAAATTTGCTTTCTAGCACGTTTTGCTCTCGCTTTGTCATTGTCAAAAAGAAGGGAAGTCCCTTTACATCAATTTTCAAATTATGACAAAGGTAAATAGCATAGATGAAAATTCAAGTCATGAATTTTAAAACAATTATTTTATCATGAATATTTCATCATTGCATGCATTATTATCATCATTATCATCATTTACGTCTAAACGCAGATTCGAAAAGATATGAACTTAGAAACTTGTTTGTAAAAGCACAGAAGATAGTTTGCAGTTATAAATCGAATCAGAACGTAAGCATAAACTGCAATGTAAAGATCGTACGAAAACACCGATTTACGTCTGAATGCAGATTCGGAAAGATCAGAACTTAGAGATTTGTTCGTAAAAGCGCAAAGGGCAGTAGCTATGTAGGAGGTTTGCAGTAATTATAAAGTGCTCAAAGTAAAAGCAAACCAGAGATTTAGAGTGGTTCGGTCAGTCTTGACCTACTCCACTTTTGGCTTCCTCCACCGACGAGGTCACCGACGTCAACTAGAGGCCTTCCTTCAATAGGCGAAGGCCAACTGCCCTTTTACAGTTTCACTCCTTTTGACGGGCTCAGGAGACAACCCTTACATAACCTTTCTCTCCTCTCTTTACAACTCAAAACTTGAAGAACAGAGGGAGGAGAACTTTAGGCCTTAACCACAATTTTGAGCTCTAAAAATCACAGAAAAGATCAAGATTTCGGTGTCTTTCTCTTTTCTTTCTGTGCTGAATGGGTGGGGTATTTATAGGCCCCAACCCAGTTCAAATTTGGAGCTCAAAACGATCAAATCCCGGAATTCCGGGATCAGGCGGTTGCACCTCCTGACTGGAGAGGTTGCACCGCCTGGCAGAGCTCGGAGACTGAGCCCAGGCGGTTGCACCTCTCTGTCAGGGGCGGTTGCACCGCCTGAGTCTGGCTCGGTGTCTGAGCCCCAAGCGGTGTCACCTCCTGACTGAGGCGGTTGCACCTCTCCTGCCAGAGCTCGAAGACCGAGCTCAGGCAGTGCTACCTCTGTCAGGGGAGGTTGCACCGCCCAGTCTCGCTCGGAGATTGAGCCCAAGCGGTGCCACCTCCTGCCTAGGGCGGTTGCACCGCCCAGCTTCGCTGGGAGATCCTCTCCTGGGCGGTGCTACCTCCAACCCTGGCGGTGCCACCTCTTTCACTATTTCAGCTCACTTGGTTTCGCTCCAAACTTGGTCCAAACCAGTCCGAACTTGGGCCTAATTGGCCCCTAGTTGGGTTATAGGATTAACACCTAATCCTAACCCTAATTAACGTGCTAACTATGAATTTAAAGACATTTTCTAAGCTATTACAAAGTTCGCAAGTCAAGACTTCTTCTGGCAAGCTTCCGGCAAACTTCCGACGGTCTTCCGATGAACTCTCGGAAACCATTCTGCGGACTCCCGGCAAGCTCCTAGACTTCACGATTTGATCTTAGCGAGTTCCAACGAGCTTCTTTGGCAAGCTTCGATCTTTCTCGGTGAGCTCCGTGAACTTCCAACGAACCTTCCGGTGAGCTTCCGAAAAACCCTTCGGCAAGCTCCCAACTCATTCTCGGCTAGTTCCGGTAGCATTCCCGACGAACCTTCGGACTTCCGTCGAACTCTCGAACTCGCAACAAATCCTTCGCGCTTGACTCCGACACTTTGTTTCGCTTTATGTCTTCATCGTTATCATAGTTAATCCTGCACAACAAAAACAAAACTTTGATCGAGACAATTAATCCTAAGCAATTAACCAAGTTGTCCGACATGTCATTGGTCCCTCGACGTTTCGTCCGATTCTTCGGCGCATCGTCCTCTCCTGCAGCCTATTGCCCAATCGGCCAGTTGACTCTGCAACTCCGATATCATTGGCACAATACCCGCTCTTCTTGGTCCGATGCCCGATTCCACGGCCCGAAGCCTTCTGTCGATACGTCGACTGATCCACCGGCCCGACATCCATTCTTCTGACATGTTCCTTCGGCACAATATGATTTTCCTGCTTTAATTGTCACATCCTGATCAAAGCATCCTGCGTCACTCAAACCGCAGATTAAATCATAAACATATATCAAGTAGTTTCATCATCAAAATACGAGATTCAACAGTACCACCACCATTACTGGGGGATCCCACCGCCATTACTCGACAGCATCACTACTTGACAAAGCTCGGAAAATGAGCTTTGGCGGTACCACCGCTTGACAGGGGCAGTACCACTGTTGGCAGCAATAACTACAAGTGGTACCACCGCCCAATCTGGGTGGTACCACCACCCAATCTGGGCAGTACCACCACACAAATTTCCTGGGGCACTGCTTTCCTGGCGGTGCCCACCGCGGGCCAAGAATTCAGGGGCTGAATTGGGTGCTCAATTCGGCCCAATTCAGCCCTATTAATGGCCCAATTAGTCCCTAATTAAATTAGTGGGATTACCTCCCAATCCTAACTTAATTTACGCTCTAACTATCACAATTAAGACATGTTTATTGCACTTCTTGTTCTAATGCATCAATTGCTCTTCCGACGAGCTTCTGGCGTACTTCCGGCGAACATTTGACGAACTCTCGGCAATGCTCCGGCAGACTCCCGGTAGGCTCCTGGAATTTGCGATGATCTTCTTGGCAAGTTCTGAGGAGCTTCTTTGGCAAGCTCCTGGACTTCTCGGTTGGTTTCGGTAGAACTTCCAACGAACGTTTGGACTTCTGACGAACTCTCGAACTCCCAATGAGATCTCGATCTTGACGCTGGCACAATACCTTTTTTATGTCTTACTGCTATCGTAGTTAATCCTGCACACTTTTCTTAACATATAGATTAGATCAAACAATTTACAATTGACTTCATCATCAAAATCTGAGATTCAACACCCTCTTAGTGCCGACTCATTCATAACAGTTAGTATCAGAGCCACGTTATTTTTCATTTAGTTTAACACTCAAGAGAAATGGCTTTTTTCGGATTTCAAGAAGGTTTTTCAATTTGTCGTCCTCCTATGTTCAATGGGATGGACTAAACTTATTGGAAAACTCGAATGAGAGTTTTCTTACTTTCTATAGATTTAAACTTATTGAATATCTTTGAAAATGGATTTCACAAGTCTTCTACTCCAATAAACAAATGGGATGATTTGGAGAAAAAAATATTTTATTTAAATGCTAGAGCTATGAATGCTCTATATTGCGCCTAAGACAAAAATGAATTCAATCGGGTTTCTACTTGCAAAATGACTTTTGACATTTAGCACACTCTTGAAATCACACACGAAGGTACTAGTAGTGTTAAAGACTCTAAAATAAATATTTTGATGCATGATTTTGAACTATTTCGAATGAAACCAAATGAGACTATTAGAGACATATACACCTATTTTATGGATGTTGTCAATAGTCTAAAAGCTCTTGGTAAAAGTTTTTCGAATTTTGAACTTGTTAATAAAGTTTTACGATCTCTTTCTAAAACTTGGAACTCTAAAGCAACGGTCATTCAAGAGGCCAAGGATTTGAATACATTTCAAATTCGAAAACTTATCGGGTTGTTAATAACCTATGAAATGACCTACAATGCTCATAAAGAGCTTGAGAACAACCTTTTAAAGAATAGGAAGGATTTGACATTAGAACAAATGAAGACCACTCGAGCGAAAGCTCAAGTGATGATGAACTTAAACTTCTCACTATAAAACTTAAAAAAGTTCAGTAAACAAGAATTAAAAAATAAAAATAAACTGAAAAAGAAGTTGCTAAAGAAGAAGAGAGCACTCAAAGTGATTTGG
This sequence comes from Musa acuminata AAA Group, assembly GCF_036884655.1. Lineage (NCBI taxonomy): Eukaryota > Viridiplantae > Streptophyta > Magnoliopsida > Zingiberales > Musaceae > Musa > Musa acuminata. Next base: position 19,537,799 of record NC_088355.1, on the reverse strand, counting down.
GACGAAACGAGTGCATCCGAAGAAGAGGAGCAAACCGATGAAGACGAAATGATAAACTTCGCCTTGGTGACTCTCGACAATGAGGTAAACAACTCAAACGAAACTCCTTTACTTTATTTCGAAATTATATAATATTTTTCACGAGTTATTTTTAAATTAGTTAGTAAAAAAATTAAAAAAATTATTTCATGCATTTTTTTCTAGATATTTTACAAATTTTGAGCATGACAATTGCATGATAACTCCTAGCACTAAGATTCACTTAAAAAGAAAAATGTATTAATACAACAAACAAAATATTTTTGATTGAAAATACCTTATGTTCAATGGAATCATGATTGATGTTTTAATGACATATTAATGTAAGACGTAATGAAAATGTTAAAAGATTTTGTATCATTCTTGATGATTTTATATTATCCATGAGGATTTGAAGTAATGATGATTTTTGGATCATTTATGATTTATTGATCTTGATGATTTCGATAATGAAATTTATTTTTCGGTTTTAATCAATGATGCATAATGATCGTACTTAATGAGTTTATTTTTTGAAATTATACATGATGATTCTTGTGATTTATGAATCTTTGTCGTAATGAAAGTTCTTTTTTGTTTTAAATGTTATGCTTGTTTTTATTTGGTATAAAAAATTGGGCATGTTTATATGAAATCAATCATATGAATTGAAACACTAAAAAGAGGAAAGCTTTCTACTTAAAAAATTTCTCTACTTTATCAATTTTTCACTAAGAGATTGATAAAGTTATTTATGCCATTTTGAATCTCTTGAAAGTGATTTTGATGATTTGTTGATTTGAATATAGATGAGTTTCATCTAACCATGATATTTATCTTAATTTCTCAATATTTATAGCTTGAGATTTACCTATATAAATCAAGATCATTTATCCTCGATGTTTCTTTTTGCTATCTACCATCCAAATGAATCATGATTTACATGAATTGAGATCCTTTATGTGTTCTCTCATGACACATTTTGCTATAGGAATGTCTTTATCTATATCATGATCTTGTTTTCTCGATATTGATACTTAAAAATTTTCTTATAAATTTTTGAAATTATAACAAGAGATTTTTTTATGAATCAAGATCATTTACTATGATTCTTATTTTCGCTATTTGAGTTATCCAAAAAGAATTATAATTTGTCTTTTGATATTCATAATTTAGCTTTATGAATTGTATACCTCATCACCAAGTAAAACTTACTTGATATGCTTTCAAACACTTACATTGTTGAATGATTCTCCTTTTTGCCTATGACAAAGGGGGAGAAAATAAATTATTTATTTTTGGTATCATGCATAAAGTAAGGATGATATGTAAGGTTTTGAAATTGTGTATATTTTAATTTGAAACTATAATGATGCACAAACATATTGAAATAAGATTGAAACTTTACCTTTATCATAATTTAAAAATTATTGTAAAAGAAAAAAGAATTATAAATTTATATTCTTCCCTTCTTTTTGACAATGACAAAGGGGGAGATAAAATTTGCTTGCTTGCACAATTCAAGAAGATGTAAAAACATGCTAGCTTGCTCATCTCAAAAGAGAAGCAAAGATTGCTAACTTGCATATTTTAAGATTCAAAAGTTGCTTTCTTGAACATCTCAAATATTGCTAGCTTACATTTTCTAAAATGATGTAAAAAAATTTTGCATGATGTAAAACGTATTAGAATTGTTAGCTTGAACATTGTAAAGGAAGCAAAAATTGCATTTCTCAAAAAAGAAGAAAGAACTTGCTATCTTGAATATCACATTTCAAAAGATGCAAAAATTTGCCAACTTTCATATGTGTAAAATTTGCTAGCTTGCATATTCCAAAATTATGTAAAACTTACTAAATTTGCTAGCTTGCAAATTGCATGAAGAAAGAATTGCTAGAAACGCAAAAATGCTAGCTTACTTGTTTCAAGTAGATGCAAAACTTGCTAGCTTGCATGATGATAAATGCAATGATTTAAACTTGCATATCTAAAAACTTGCCAAGTGGCACTTCTTTTTATTGATGACAAAGGGGGAAAAGTTATAATAACAATCATGCATAGAATGATATATTAAAATTTTGATTATGCATGATTTTATGATGACATGTTACTTGGATTAATGATTAAAATTACCTTGACTTGAATTCCTTTATATGGACCTTTGCAAGGGGATAGTGCAAAGCCCACAACTATGATAGATGATGAGTGGAAGAGGTTAGATCGAAAAATGATCAAGTTTATTCGATAGTGGCTTAACGATAGTGTCTTTCACCATATTTCTATTGAAAGTTCTACATACTTTCTCTGAAAAAGTTAGAGGATCTCTATGAAAGAAAAACGGTTTACAATAAAGCTTTCTTAAACAGAAAACTTATGAACCTAAAATATAAAAATGGTGCTTCATAGTATTACTAACCAGTTATCCTTTATAAAAATATCTCTTGATGATGAGTTACAGACATTGTTACTTCTCAATTCACTACTAGAAAGTTGGGAGACACTAGTAGTTTTCCTTAGTAATTTTGTGCTAGATGGTGTTATCACTATTAGTCAAGCAACAAGTAGTTTGTTGAATAAAGAGTTGAGAAGAAAGAATCCAGTAACATCTCAGATTTATTCATAGATAGTTATCTCAAAGAATAGAGGAATGTCAAAATCCAAGGATAGAAGTGGTTCAGACATGGGTAGAAGCAAGTCAACATCAAGAAAAGATAATATTTCCTATAACTATGGTGAGAAAGGACATTACTAGAATCAATGCAAGCAACCTAAGAAGAATAAGAAAAAAGAAAAAGAAGTAGAGCCTACAGAATCGAAAGATAATACCACAACTATAGTGTAGACTGTAGTGTAGGGTGGTAATTATTTGATTTTGTCTCCTTCTGACGATATTTTTTCTTGTGTGTGTGAGAATCTTAAATGGGCGATTGATACAGGTGCTTCTTATCATGCTACACCATAGAGGGAGTTCTTTGCTACCTATAGGTCTAGAAATTTTGGTGTTGTCAAGATGGGCAACTATGGCACGACAAACATCATTGGCATAGGTGATATTCACATAATGACCAACCTTAGCTGTAAGTTGGTACGTAAGGATATGAGGCATAGGTTGACTTAAGGTTGAATTTAATTTCAATTGGAAGGCTAGATGATGAAGACTTTAATAACATATTTCACATAGGGCAATAAAAGCTCAGTAAGGGTTCCCTTATTATGGCTAGTGGGAAGAAATGTCATACTTTGTATAGATTGTAAGGTAAATTTTATGGTGAGCAGTTAAATGATAAATGATATAGAGAAAGAGTTCAGTATTGAGTTGTGGCATAGGCAACTATGACACATGAGCAAGAAGGGGCTGCAAGTTCTTTTCAAGAAAGAGGTATTGTCATACCTCAAAAGTATACGTTTGAACCCTTATATTGATTATTTTGCTGGTAAACAACACAAAGTTTTAGTTGCTAGTCTTGCTTTATCTAGAAAAATGCATGTCTTGTACCATGTTTATATAAATGTATATGTCCTTCGAGGACAAAAAGTCCTGGTAGATCTATTAATGTTCCTAGCATCAGTGGTGCACTTTACTTTGACACTTTTATATATGACTTTTCTAGGAAATTTTGGGCCTAAGCTATGAAGACCAAAGATAAGGTTATTAATGTCTTCAAAGAGTTCCATGTTAGAGTTGAAAAGGAGACAAAAAAGCAATTGAAATGCATAAGATCAAATAATGGTGGTGAGTACACAAGATTATTTGATTATTATTACAAGTCATATGGTATCCAACATAAGATGACAATTCCTGGTACATCTTAGTATAATACAATTGTAGAGAGGATGAATCGCACCATCATGGAAAAGATCATATGTATGCTTTTATAGGCTAAGCTACCCAAAATGTTTTGGGATGAGGCTTTGCGGACTATAGTTGATGTGATCAACTTGTCACCTTGTATAGTCCTAGATGGTGACGTTGTAGAGCATATATAGTCAGGAAAAGATGTTCCCTAGAGGCATTTGAGAGTATTTGGTTATCATGCACTTGTACATGTTCCAGACAATGAGAGGTCTAAGCTAGATGGTAAGACAAAAGAATATTTTTTCTTAGCTACTTATATAATCAATTTGGTTACAAGCTTTGGGATCCAGAAAAGCAGAATGTGTTGTTTAGAAGTAGAGATATGGTCTTCTTTGAGGATCAAGTCCTTGAGGATTTGAAGGAGGCACCAACCAAGACTTCTATAGAATGATTAGTAGATTGCGACCCAGTTAGTCCTTCAGTATATCAGGGTGATGGGGGAGATGTGTAGGAAGATGGTGTAGAGCCCGATGTTGATCTACCTACAAGACATGTTAAGCAAGAAGAAGTTGGGGAGCAACATCTCACAGAACCTTGATTGAGAAGATCTTCTAGACAACGTCAACCTTCCAAAAGATACTCTACAAATGAGTATGCGATGCTTACTGATGCAGGTGAACTAGAGAATTACCATGAAGCAATTGAAAGTGAGTAGAAAAAGAAATGGTTAATTGCTATGCCAGAAGAGAAGGATGCTCTTGTTGAATCTCGGATTTTAATGATAAAATCAATTGATAAATTATTGATCAAATCCATATGTTGAGAAGCGTGTTAAAGGATTAACTATGATAATAAATAAGGCATAAAGCATATGTTGGGTCGGAGTCAAAGATCATATGATATGTTAAAGATTCGGATGATGTGTTGGAAGTTCATCGAGAGTTCATCGAGAGCTCACCGAGAGTTCGTCGGGAGTTCGCTGAGGTTTTGTCAGGAGTTCACCAAGAATTCATCGGGAGTTCGCCAAAAGCTTGTCGAAAGTTCACTAAAAGTTCGTCGAGACTTCGCCGGAAGAATAATTGACATACCAAACAAAGATTGCTTAGTTAATGCCTTAATTGACATAGTTAAAACTTAGATTGAGTTAGGATTGGGAAGTAATCTCACTAACTCAATGAGGAGCCAACTAGGTCCAAAACAGGACTGAGTTGGGCCGGATGGATGGCCCACTTGGCCACTTGGAGCCATGTCAGGCGGTGGCCTGAGGCTCAACCTACCAAGTGGTTTGAGCAGTGGTACCGCCCAGACTAGGCGGTGGTAACGTCGACAGTTAATGCTAGCAAGCGGTGGTACCGCCTAGCAGCACCTGCTATGCGATGGTACAGTTAGGATCAAGAGTAGCACTAAGAGAGGGGGGGGGTTGAATTAGTGTAGTGAAAAAATTACGTCGATTTGAAAATCTTCGTAAGATAAAATTTTATTCTAACGAAAACCATTTCGCTTTTCTTAAATGAGTAGAGAAGAGGGGATTAGATAGTTTGTAATGAAGTAAAGATGAATTTAGTAAAGAGATTAAGCAGTAAGGAATGAACACACTAGAATTTATAGTGGTTCGGTCATTGTGACCTACATCTACTTCTGATTCCTCCTCCGTCGAGATCATTGGCATCCACTAATAGTCTTCCTTCAATAGGCGAAGACCAACCACCTCTTTACAATGCTTTCTCCTTTTCACGGGTTTAGGAGATAACCCTTACAAGCCTCACACCTCATCTTGGATAATTACAAAGTAAAAGAGAGGGAGGTGGAGGACTCATCTCACTTTTATAACACTTTTAACACCCTAACACATAGAGTTTTTTTTTTCACACTTTGATTACACTATGTTACCTTTTCATGCAGAAAATGGTGGGGTATTTATAGGCCATAATGGCTTCAATATTGGAGCCAAAAAGTGTCTCATCCCAGATTTTCTGGGTACTGGCAATACCACAGCTTGACACTTTGACACTGAGCGGTACCACTACCTAGTTTGGCAGTACCACCGCCTGGTAGGTAGCAACTATCGATAATACCACCGCCCAGACCACTTGGGAGACCATTCCCTAGGCGATTCCACCGCCCAATCTAGCGGTACCACCACTAGATAAGGTCCAGCAACTTGGTTGGGCCTTGAATCCGGCCCAAACTATTGAATCTTGGATTTTGATGATGAAATCAATTGGTAAAGTGTTTGATCTAATCTATATATTGAGATAAGTATGCAGGATTAACTACGATAGCAGTAAGGTATAAAGCAGATATTGGGCCGGAGTCAAAGATCGAATGATACGTCGAAGATTCAAACGATGTGCCAGAAGTTTGCTGGAAGCTCGCCAAGAGTTCATCGGGAGCTCACCTAGAGTTCATCGAGAGTTCGCTGAGAGTTCATCGGGAATTCGTTGGAAGTTCACTGGAAGTTTGCCGAGAAGTTTGCCGGAAGATCGCCGAAAGAACAATCGATATACCGGACAAAGATTACTTGTTTAAATGTCTTAATTATCATAATTAGTTTGTAAGTTGAGTTAGGATTGGGAGGTAATCCCACTAACTCAGTTAGGGGCCAATTGGGCCTTTAACAAGGCTGAACTAGGCCAGTTGAACAACCCATTCAGCACTTGAAGTCACGACCGGCGGTGGAAACACTAGGGCCGGCGACGACACCGCTTGGTGACTCAATCTCCCAAGTCGTTTGGGCAGTGGTACCGCTGGCAGTTAATGCTGCCAGGTGGTGGTACCGCCTTTGTCAAGCAATGGTACCGGCTAGACTGAACGGTGGTACTGCCCAGTGTTAGTCTACAGGCGATAGTACCGCCCAATAATGGCGGAGGTATCGTTAATACCCTGAAATCAAGGGACGTGACACTTTTTGGCTCCAATTTTGAAGCCATTGGGGCCTATAAATACCCCACCCTTTTCTGCATGAAAGGACATGAAAGTGTGAACAATATATTGAAATCTTTAGGTGTTAAAAGTGTTGTAAAAGTGAATTGAGTCCTTCTCCTCCTGTTTTAGTATTATGATCATTCAAAGAGAGGTGTGAGGCTTGTAAGGGTTATCTCCTAAACTCATGAAAAGGAGAAAGCATTGTAAAGAGGTGGATGGTCTTCACCTATTAAAGGTATACCATTAGTGGATGCCAGTGACCTCGATGGAGGAGGAATAGAAAGTGAATATAGGTCACAAAGACCGAACCACTATAAATTCTAGTTTGCATTTCTATTATTGTCATTTACTTTGCAATTGCTTCACTTCCTCCTTACTTGGATTTCACCACCCTTACAAACAAACACGCTTTCAAGTTATCTTCTGACAAAGATTTTTAAACTGATGCTTTTATCTGCTGCACTAATTCACCCCCCCTCTTAGTGCCGACTCGATCATAACAATTGGTATCAGAGCTTGGTCACTCTCGTTTAATTTGAAACCTAAGAGAGATGGTATTTGACGGTAACCAAGAGGGTCATTCAATTACACGTCTACCCATGTTCAATGGGATGGATTACACATATTAGAAGACTAGAATGAGGATTTTTTTAATTTCTCTGAATTTTGAGTTATGGAACATTGTGAAAAATGGCTTTCAAAAGTCTTCTCTTCCAATGAATGATTGGAATAAATTGGAGAAAAAGACTTTTGCTTTAAATGCCAAGGCTATGAATGCCTTGTTTTGTGCTTTAGATAAAAACGAGTTCAATCGAGTATCTATTTGTGAAACAGCTTTTGATATTTGGCGCACACTCGAAATCACTCACGAAGGCACTAGTAGAGTAAAGAAGTCAAAGATAAATCTTTTATTTCATACTTATGAGTTATTTTAGATGAAGCCAAGCAAAACTATTATCGGCACGTACACTTATTTTACGGATGTTGCCAATAGTTTAAAAGCTCTTGGCAAATGTTTTTCGAACTTTGAACTTGTTAATAAAATCTTGAGATTCCTTCCAAAGAGTTGGGACCCTAAAGTAATGGTCATTCAAGAGGTCAAGGATTTAAATAACTTCCATCTCGATGAACTTATTGGGTCACTAATGACCTATGAGATGACTTGCAATGCTTATGAAGAGCTTGAGAACAACCTTCTAAAGAACAGGAAGGATATGATACTAAGAACTTATGAAGATCACTTGAAAGAAAGTTTAGTGATGAGGACTATGAGGCCTTCTCAAACAACAGTTGATCACTATTCTCATCGACAAGGGTAGTACTAAAAACTTCTTAAATAATAAGGTTGGTATTCGGATGACACTCCATCTTGAAGGTTGTAGCAAGTTCGATGTAAAGGTCGCCGATAGCATAATCCTAAAGTGCGACCAAAGATGCCCGTAGGTGAAACTATTTCTGTAAGACCAAGAAATTATCACCGACTTCTTCGACGCTAGGTGATGTCTCTTGGAATTTCTCCAAATTAATTATGAAATTCTACTACAAAGGCAAACAAATCATCCTACACGGGAAGCACAGAAGCAACGTAACCACCGTTTCAACCCAACAAATGAAGAAAGTTTTGCCTAAGATAAATGGTGGTTTTTTTATGCATCTCCAACAGCAATTAGAGGGGAAGAAAATAGAAATTGAAGATCAAAATCTTGCCCAATTGCTTGCTAAATTTGTTAACATTTTTGTTGAGCTGCGCGGTCTTCCTCCTACTCGGCAACATGACCATCGGATTCCAATCCTTCCGGGCAAGCCACCAGTGAAAACTCGGTCGTACCGATATCCTCACCTCCAGAAGGATGAAATTGAAAAGATCATAAAGGAGATGTTTGAAACAGGGGTGATACGGCCACGTTACAGCCCCTATTCCTCAACGGTGCTACTTGTACGCAAGAAGGATGGAACTTGGCGGATGTGAATCGACTACCGAGCTTTAAATGGCATCGCCATCAAGGACAAGTACTCAATACCAGTGGTGGATGAACTTCTTGATGAGTTGAAAGGAGCTCGAGTCTTCACGAATTTGGACCTCCGATCCAGTTATCACCAAATTCGGGTATGTGAAGATGACATTCCAAAAACTGCATTCTGCACACATAACGACCATTATGAATTCTTGGTAATGTCTTTTGGACTCACTAATGCTCCTTCAACCTTCTAAAGTCTCATGAACAATATTTTTTAGAGCTTTCTTTGCAAGTTTGTGATGGTTTTTTTGATGATATTCTCATTTACAGCCCTTCTATTGAAACTCACTTTCAACATTTACGGGTTGTTTTGACGGTCCTTCGGGAGAATACTCTTTTTGTTAAGTAGCCAAAGTGCAGCTTTCTCCAACAAAAAGTAGAATATCTTTGGCACATAATATCAAAAGGAGTGGTAGCAGACCCAACAAAAATTGAAGCAATGCAAGGCTGGCCGAAACCTACAAACGTGAAATTGTTGCGCAGGTTCCTTGGACTAACGAGCTACTACTGAAAATTTATGAAGGACTATGGGAAGTTTAGTGTACCCCTTACTTATTTACTGAAAAAAGATGCCTTCCAATGGTCGGACAAAGCCTCCGCTACCTTCGACAAACTTAAGGCAGCCATGACGACGACGACGCCCGTGCTAGCGCTACCAGATTTCAACCAACCCTTTATCATTGAGGCTGACGCATCTAGAGTCAGAATTAGAGTCGTTCTCGTGCAAGATGGTTGACCACTTGCATACACTAGTAAGGCATAGTCTCCCTCCTATAAAAAAATATCAATATATGATAAGGAGATGCTCGCCATTGTGCACACAATAACGAGGTGGAGACCCTACCTGATCGGCCGACGATTTCAAATTAAAACCAACCATAGAAGCCTCAAGTATTTTTTAGAGCAGAAGATATCATCCCTTGAGTAGCAAAAATGGGTAACCAAACTTCTGGGATTTGATTATGAAATTATTTACAAAAAGGGAAAGAAAACGTTGTTGCATATGCACTCTCATGGCTACCTGAGCAAGCTAAAATTTCAGCCATCTCCCTTCCTACCATCGGCTTCCTCAAGGACATTAGGGAGGAATGGAAGAAGGATCCAGAGATCAACAACATCATAAAAAAATTAGAAGGGGATCCAAACGCAATAGCCCACTACACTTGGAATTCGAGGGATCTACGCTACAAAGGTTGCATTACGCTTACACCTGACTCCCCTTACATCAAAATCATCCTGCACGAAATGCACTCCACACCTTTAGTAGGGCACTTTGGATTTCTAAGAACCTACAAAAGAGTGAAGTAAAGTTTTTATTGGAGAGGGATGAAAAAAATTATTTTTGAATATGTGGCACAATGTGATGTATGTCGAAAGAAAAAAGGTGAAACAATGGCGAGTCCAAGGAAAATACAACCACTTCCCAGACCAGACTCAGTGTAGACCGACATCTCCATGGACTTCATCAAAGGGCTGCCACCTTCCAAAGGTAAAAGCACAATCCTTATGGTGGTTGATCGACTTACGAAATATACTCATTTTTGTGTTGTGTGAAATCCCTATACTATTGCTAGTATTGCTCAAATTTTCATAGAAAATGTTGTTAAACTACATGGGATGCCAAGGTCCATTGTAAGTGATCATGACAGGATCTTCACTAGTAAATTTTAGACTGAGTTATTTTAATGGTCGGTCGGCCCTTGTGATTCCAAAGTATATAGTTAGCTCGGCCAAGGTCGATCAGGTCAACTAAGATTTAATTGACAGGGACAAACTCCTACAGCTATTAAAGGATAATATCTCTTCCGATCAAGCCAGAATGAAGTAGCAAGCTAACACATGACGAAGTGAAAGAGAATTTTCAGGAGATTGGGTTTATCTTCGCTTACAGCCATACAAGCAACTCTCTATCAATACATGAGCCTCCATAAAGCTATCCCCACATTTTTATGGGCCCTATTAGATCACAAAGCGTATTGGAGCTATGGCGTACAGACTTAAATTGCCTAAGGATGCCAAAATTCACCCTGTCTTCCATGTGTCATGCCTGAAGAGCCCAAGTTGGGTGAACACGAGTCACCCTAGATCCAACTGCCCAACATCACTGAGGATGGAGATATTCAAGCCCAACCACAAGCTATCCTCGATCACAGGATTGTGATGCGTCGCCGACGTCTCTCTACTAAAATACTAATGCATTGGAATAATTTACCACTTGAAGATGCCACATAAGAATCATATGAGGAGCTGAAGACCTAGTTCCTTGAGTTCTTGGAACCTCAACCTTAAGGACAAGGCTAATTTGGAGAGGGCAGGCTTGATGGACCATAGTAGGGTTGGGTCCTACTCAACCAAGAAGTAGTTAATAAAATCCTATGAGATTGTAATAAACCTCACCTAGCCACCTCTATCCTATAAAAAAGAGTGGCTAGGGTTTATATTTGGGCCTTTGGGCTTCCTAGTTGTCGCCCCCTTTTACTGGGCTGGTTAGTTATGGTTAAGGGCAAAAGGGGTAACTCACTTATAAAGCAGCCCCTAGGGCTAGCGTTTGGAGCCCTATATAACAATGTAGCATGTAACACCCCACTTAGTCCCACATCGAAAAGTGGGCAATGATTATGATTGGCTTATATAGGATTGATGAGTGTACTATGTTAACTCCAGCTTAAGCATTTTGGTCCATGGTCTAGTAACTCATTAGACTCGGGTCGTGACATAAGATATGGTATCAGAGCCGACCTAGCATTTGGGCAGGGTGAGAGGGCTTGAGTAGGAAAGGGCTACTGTAGTCAGAGAATTCATATGGTATCAGAGCCGGGCAGGGTGAGAGGGCTCGAGTAGGAAAGGGCTACCCGTGGATGGAGTCAGAGAGTATCATTGAGTTAAACCTTATATGCACTATGCTAGGGTTCGATCTGGGTTATGTTGAGCCTTGACGTGGACGTCAAAGCTAATTGATTGGGTCACCCCACTTAATCGCACATCGAAAAGTGGGCAATGACTATGATTGGCTTATATGGGCTTGATGAGTGTACTACGTTAATTCTAGCTTAAGCATTTTAGTTCATGGTCTAAGACTAAATAAAGTTATTAGCCAATTAATCTCATTATAAATTCATGTGTGTTCATTCCTTACTATTTAATCTCTTTACTGCATTCAACTTAGTTTTCATCGGAATCAAATTTTATCGTACAAAGATTTTTAAATCGACTTAATTTTTTCGCTACACTAATTCACCCACCCCCCCTCCCCTCCGCCCCCTCTTAGTGCCACTCTTAATCCTAACAATTGGTATCAGAGCAAGGTCACTCTCGATTTGGTTTGAAACCTAAGAGAGATTACATTTGTCGGCAACCAAGAGGATCACTCAATCACATATCCACCCATATTCAATGAGATATATTACACCTATTGGAAGACTAGAATGAAGATTTTTCTAATTTCTATGGATTTTGAGTTATGGAAAATTATGAAAAATGGCTTTTAAAAGTCTTCTCTTCCAATGAACGATTGGAATGAGTTGGAGAATAATACTTTCTCTTTAAATGCAAAGGCTATGAATGTCTTGTTTTGCACTTTAGATAAAAACGAGTTCAATCGAGTGTCTATTTGTGAAATGACTTTTGATATCTGGCACACACTCGAAATCACTCACGAAGGCACTAGTAGAGTAAATGAGTCCAAGATAAATCTTTTAGTTCATACTTATGAATTGTTTCGGATGAAGCCAAGCGAAACTATTGTTGACATGTACACCCATTTTACGGATGTCGTCAATAGTTTAAAAGCTCTTGGCAAATATTTTTCAAACTTTGATCTATTTATAAAATATTGAGATCCCTTCCAAAGAGTTGGGACCTTAAAGTAACGGTCATTTAAGAGGCTAAGGATTTGAATAATTTCCCTCTCGAAAAACTTATTGGGTCATTAATGACCTATGAGATGACCTGCAACGCTCATGAAGAGCTTGAGAACAACATTCCAAAGAACAAGAAGGATATGACACTAAGAACTCACGAAGATCATTTGAAAGAAAATTCAAGTGATGAGAACTATGACGATAATTTGACACTCTTGACAAGAAAGTTTAAAAAATTCATAAAAAGAAATAAATCTAAAAATAACACTAAAAACAAAATTGAACCCAAGAAAGAACAAGTTATATGCTATGAATGGAAGAAACCGGGATATTTCAAAAGTGAATGTCCCTAAGTAAAGAAGAAGCAATCAAAGAAGAAGAAGGTGCTCAAAGCAACGTGGGATGACTCTAGCGATTCTAAAGGTGAAGAACAAAACAACAAGGAGATCGCCAACTACGCACTAATGGCTATCAGATATGAGGTAAGTAGTTCACTAGATGCAAATTTATATTTTAATGAGCTTTTAAGTGCTTTTCATGAATTTTTTTATGAATATAGAACATTGAGTAAAAAGTATAATTCTTTGAAAAAGGAGCATGCCCTTTTAAATATTAATTTTAAAAAATTTAAGCATGATAATCCTTCTTTGCCTCCATGCACTAAGTGTGAACACTTAGAGGCACTTGAGAAGGAAAACTTGCTACTCAAAGAAACTTTAAAAAATTTGAGTTTGGTAGCAAGTCCTTAAATATGATCTTTACCAATAAGGGTCACGTTCATGGAAGAGGCGGAATCAGATTTGTGAGTAGCTCTCACCAAAATCCAACCACCTTTGTTAAAGGCCCTACCTTGCATGTGTCACCCCACACCAAATGTAACTTTTATTGCAAACTTGGACATATTGCATATAAATATCTACTTTAGAGATATAGTTCACACAAATTGATTTGAGTTTCTAAATGAACCTTAAAGAACTCTATGCAAAATAATAAATTGAGTATATCCATTTTTGAGGTATCCAAGGTCAAATGGTTACCTAAAAATCACCTTTTTTTTAGAAATGTTTACCATCACAAGCTAGGAGCAAAAATAATATTTTGATAGTGGATGCTCAAGGCTTATGACTGAGATCCAAAATACCCCATAAAGCTCTCTAGCTAAAACAATAAAGGAAAGATCATTAGAATTAGAACTATCAGTTACAAAATAATTGAAGACGCTTTATATTCAATAAGATCCTACTTGTTGACTTGATGATGTAATGATTATTTGAAATCTTATGTTTTAGAATTATGTGATAAATATTTGATCTTGATTTCTCAAAAACTTGAGAACTCTTATGCATGAGTTCCTCTCTTATATTCTCTAGATTTCTCGACTTTTAAAAATTGAGTCTTCGTTTTCGAGATTGTTTACTCTTGTTCCCTATCTTTGTAATTTACAAAACTAGAGATCCAATCCATGGATCATTTGTTTGAACTAATCATTGATATATTTGAACTGATCATATTCTTACGAAAGGTAAAACTTCAAAATGATTTGATATAATATTTATGCAAATAAGCATTTGCGCCACAAAATGACTATGATCTTGCTTAGGAAAGGAAGCAAGAGTACTTGCTTGCTATATCTCAAAAGAAAAGCAATGATGATAAACAAAGAAAACAAATAGATTGAGGAATTCAGTGCACTAATAATGGCACTGCTGGATAGGCAATAGCACCGCTAGATAGGTAGTAGCACCGCCAATAAGCACTAGCTGTAGGTGGTGGCACCACCGAGCTAGCGGTAGCACCGCCCGTAACTCTGCCTTATAAAAGGGCTTTTATGACCGATGGTAGAACCACCCCCAAGCCTTCCTAGACCTCTTCCCCACAACTCTAAACCCTTCTCCACCTCTCATTCTCCTTGCTCTTCCTCTAGAAACTCAAGAAAACCCTCATCTTTTATGAATCTAAAGATCAATCTCAACTTTTCAAGAGATCACTACAAGGGTAATCCTCAAAAACTTTTCTCTCAATTTTTAGATCTTGCTTATTATAGTTTTATCATTAATAATATGTGTAGTTCCATGGCATATAGAAGATCCTCGAGGGATAAAGAAAAGAGGAGAGTAGATGAAACCTATAACTCCACACTCTTTGATTCCCCCCAACATGCCCTTAAATTCTCAACCTTTGAATCTAAAAGTGTTCATAAGGGAAAATATGTAGATCTAGAAGAATTGGATAATTTAGAACCAATTCAATGGTATGCTAACTTAGATATCCTTCCAATCCTCCAAATAAGTGAACCCATTTATCCTAGACTTGTTTAGTTGTTTTGTAACAACTCGAAGTAGATGAAAATGATAGGGTGTCTACTTATCTCTTAGGGCATCACATACCCATCATGAATAGTGTAATTTGCAACCTTATAGGAGTTCTTGAGAAAAGAAGAGGTTATTACTTTAGAGGGTTGTGGGATGAAGAATCAGTTGGGGTTACATATTTTGAGGCATTAGGAATTATCTTTGATAACCCAAATCTTTCCATCGTTCCAAAAAATTGTGAACATTTGCTACCCTTTAGCACAAAATTGCTACATCACATAGTGACAAGTATCCTACTTCCAAAACAACACCATCATAATGAAGTTAGTCAAATGGAATTAGGAACAATCTATTGGATTATGAGAGGACACGATAACTGTTTTGGATATTAGATAAAACAAAACATGATTGAACTATCAACAAAAGATATGATACTTCCTTATGATGGTTTAATCACTAGACTAATATGTGCACATAACATAGTTATTCCATCTTATAAAGAAATCTTAAAACTAGATTTGATTCAATATCATCAATGAAAACCTATTAAGGAGATTAAGATGTATAGTAAGAAATGGAATTTAGACTAGATTACCTAGGAGGACTGAACCTCCTCCACGTAAACCAGAACCAGAAATAGAAATACCTATCTATAGGGAAAGTCATTCTTCTCCTACCAATCCCCTTGAGGTAGTACCTTTGATAGAGCAAGCACTCTCCTCATTTGTCGATCCAATAATGACTCGATTTGATCGAATTGAACAACGTCAAGATCAAATCTTAACCGAGAGGCAACAAATTCATCGGCAACTAAATACCTTGTTTAGGAATTTTGATTTACTACCACTTAAATAGGTTATGCATTCCCTTTTACTGATAAAAGGGAGTAGGGAACTAAAAAGTACCATGATGAGTTGTACTCTTTGATATACTATACTTCTTACATTCTATGACGTCATGTGCTGATGCACTTTATGTTAATGGTTTAATACTTGCATCACTCTAAGAATTAGACATAATAAATATTTTAAATGCATAAATTCCTTATTACATTTTCGAATTTCTCAGTTTTCTTTTTAAATCAAGAATGTTTTTCTTTCTCGTGATATTTACAAAAAGAAAATATTTGACTTTTGGTATTTACAACTTGATTCTCATGTGATTTTACAAAGTTAGGGATGTTAAATTGTCTGAATAAACGAGTTTGTTGTATATCATTTACAAACTTTCTTGATTTTTTAAAGCTTTCATGAAATCTGGAATATCAATTTACTTGGGATCAAATTTATTTCATACAAATTTAATGATTTTTGATACACTTAGTCCCTTCACTCATGGAATTCATTGACAAATACATCTCTCATGGATTTCACTCTTGTGAATTTTTAATGAGAAACATATTTGATTTATGAAGTTTTATTCACGACTTTTTTTATGATGCTCCTTTCCCATGAATTCTTCCTTACTCTTCTTATGAAAGAAGAATTTTTATGGATTTTTAGTATGTGATGATCACTTGCAAGATTGGGGATTTGATTTTGTATGGATATCTTGATCCTTTTCATAAATCTCTTCTCCTTGTTGAACTAGAAGCTTGATTCAATTAAACTTATTTATTTTCATTTGACTTGGTTCAAATCCTTTCATGAATTTGGTTCCTGATGAATTCATTCCTTACCCTTCTTCCTTTTCTTCTTATTTTTATGACAAAGGAAGAAAGAACTTGCATATCTCAAGAAGAACCAAAAAGCTTTTGTGCATCCAAAGTAAAAATGATAGCTTATCCAAAAGTAGTTATCATGCAAAGTTTTTGCTTAACTTCTCATTTTTGTTAACTTGGATAAATCGGTGTGGAACTTGCTTGAATTTTTTTTTTACTACACTTGCATTGTTGAATGGTTCTCCTTTTTGTTAATGACAAAGGGGGAGAAATGTGATAAATGTTAGGATCGGAGCAGCACTAAGAGGGGGGGGGGTGAATTAGTGCAGCGGATTAAAACTTCGGTTTTAGAAAATCTTTCGTACGATAAGAACGGAACTTGAAAAGCTTAATCTTGAAAGCGTATTCTTAAATATGCGCAGCAAAAGTAATAAGGAACTAAAGCATATAAGAAGGTTTGCAATAATGTAAATAGCAATAATGAAATGCAAACCAAGGATCACGCCGATTTTAGAGTGGTTCGGTCAAATAACCTACTCCACTTGCGAGGCCCCTCTTCGATGAGGCTCTCACCTTCCACTAGCAAGTATCTTGAAATGGAAGGGTAAATACCCCTCTTACAACTCTTTACAAGCGGTTCACTCTCTTACAGATTTTCGAGAAGAGATGAGGTGAACACTAGCAAATTGAAAAGAAGACAAGCTAACACTTTTCTAAGACCTTTCTCTCAAACTCTTGCTGCTCAAAAAGTTGTGTTCTCAGCTGAGAATAGAGGGGTATTTATAGGCCCCAAGAGGATTCAAATTTGGGCTCCAAAATTTGAATTCTCGTTGGGTTCCCGATGCTGGCGGTGCCACCGCCTGTCAGTGGCGGTGCCACCGCTTGTCACTTGTCGAGCTGGTAGTGCTGGGCGGTGCCACCGCCCAGCCAAGCGGTGCCACCGCCTGGCTCTCGGACACTGGGCGGTGCCATCGCCCAGCCCAGGCGGTGCCACCGCCTATAGTGTTTTCAGCCCGTCTACAGTGTTTTCAGCCTACTTAGTTTGGCTTCAATCTTGGCCTAAACTAATCCGAACTCGGGCCCAATTGGCCCCTACTTAGGTTATAGGATTAATACCTAATCCTAACCCTAATTAACATGCTAACTACGAATTTAAAGACATTTTCTAAGCTATTACAAAGTTCGTAAGTCAAGACTTCTTCCGGCGAGCTTCCGACGAACTTCCGACGGTCTTCCGATAAACTCTCGGAAACCATTCTGCGGACTCCCGGAAAGCTCCTAGACTTCACGATTTGATCTTGGCGAGTTCCAACGAGCTTCTTCTGCAAGCTCCGATCTTTCTCGGCGAGCTCCGCGAACTTCCAACGAACCTTCCGGCGAGCTTCCGAAAATCCCTTCGGCAAGCTCCCTACTCATTCTCGGCTAGTTCCGGCAGCATTCCCGACGAACCTTCGGACTTCCGTCGAACTCTTGAACTCCCAATGAATCCTTCGTGCTTGACTCCGCACTTTGTTTCGCTTTATGTCTTCATCGTTATCGTAGTTAATCCTGCACAGCAAGCCAAAACTCTACTCCGATCTAGATAGTTATTAAAACGCGAATCGACATTACGTTGCCCGGCATGTCATTGGTTGGTGCTTCGTCCGATTCTTCAGCGCATCGTCCTCTCTTGCGGCTTGTTGCCCAATCGGCGGTTGACCTCCGCAACCCCGATATCCTTGGTGCAATTCCGCTCTTGGCTCGATGCCCGACGTCCGAAGCCTTCTGCCATCCAATATCCTAACGTGATCTCCTCCGGCGCAACGTCAATTCCTCTTGCGTTAACTGTCTAATCCTGATCGAGTAGACCTGCATCACTCAAAATGCAGTTAAACATCTAAACACAATCAATTAGTTTCATCATCAAAATCCGAGATTCAACGATCTCCCCCTTTTTGATGATGACAACTAATTGATGACTAACGGAGTTAACCTTAACTCCCCGGAGTTTAACCAAACTCCCCCTATCAATATGCCATTGATAGAACACTTGGATTATCCCAAATCCAAGTAACATTCATCATATGTTATGAAAAACATTTAAACCATCATGCAAATATATATAAAATATTTAATTCAATGCATGAAGTCATCAATATACTTCTCCCCCTATGTCATCAACAAAAAGGAGAAGTACCTACTCTTATGTGTTTAGAAATAAAAAGTTCCATACATTGCATGAAACACATAGTATCAAATTTTATCATCATGCAATCTAGCAATTAAAGATGTGTAAGTTTAGCATGTTTACTTTTCTTGAGATAACAACTAATTGCTTCTCTTTAGACTACAAGCTAGCAATTTTCATGATATGCACGTTTCACAATATACAAGCTAGCAAAAATTTCGAAAGCAAATGTAAGATAGCTTTCTTGTGTAAGCTCATAATTCTTGCTTCCTATTGCAATGTGCAAGTTGCAAGTTTTGTTTCTTGAGATAGGCAAGATAGCACTTTTGCAATTTTTATTTCTTAAGATAGGCAAGCTTGTGATGTTCAAAATAACAAGCTCTTTCTTCTATAAGTGTCATTTTTGCTTTCTTTGCAAAGTGTAAGCTAGCAAAATGTTTGAAAAAGTGATCAAGTTTTGCAACATACAAGCTAGCAAAAATGCCAAACTAGCAAGAGATAATATTTTACATAAGGCAAGCAAACAATTTGGCAAATGTTACATTTGCATCTTCTCTTTTGAGAAGTGCAATTTTTTGCTTTCATCTTGAATTGTGCAAGCTAGTTAGTTTGCCTCTTTTCATGATGCCCACGCTAGAAATTCTTGCCCCCCCTTTGTCATTGTCAAAAAGAAGGGAAGACCCTTATATCAATTTTCATATTATGACAAAGGTAAGTATCATTCTTATTTGTGCATCATTATATATTCAAATTAAAACATACATAATTTCAATAACCTTATTTTTCATGCACGATACCGAAAAATAAATCAATCATCATTAATAAGCATATCATACATGATACTCAAACATTAAAATTTTTAAGCATTTATCAACATGTTGATCATGATACCAAACACTCATCATTTAAAGCATTCATGATACACATCATATGCAATAAATACATCATGTACAACATTATAATAAGTATTGCATACATCATTTTAACTTTATGAATATTTCATCATTGCATGCATTATACCAAAACATTTCAAGCCATGCAAGCCATAAATATAAAGAAATCATGTCATGAAGGATAAAATCATTTGAATACCAAAAGACATGATTCATATAGTAAATATCTTCTTTAAATAAAATATCAAGAAAAATCATAGGAGTACAAAGAAGAGATCTTGTTTTAAAAGAAAAATCAAGTAATAACTCCAAGAACTCATAAGGAAAAATCATGATTTATTTAGAAAATTCTCCTCTTTAAATATTCAAATCATGATGAACATTCTGGGTTTACATAAAGTTTCAAAACATAATTATCAAGATCATAAATACTAAAAGACTATGAAACATTTCGACAAATCTCCTTTTAAATAGAAAACAATGTTGATTCATAAAGAATTTCATGTTATAAATTTCAAGAGATCAAGATCGTGATTTCGATAAAAATTTATTCAAATTTAAATCATCAAAATCATTAACAAAATCCAAGAGATTCACAAAGATGATACAAATGGATTCATCAAAATCAATAAGATTGAGCAAAATAATTTTCAAGAATGTTTTCCTCTTCTCGATTGTTTCAAAACATATGATTTTGTTTCATTTATGCCTAATAAAAACATGTATCATGTTTAAAACCAAAAGAGTAAGATTTATTATAACAAAGATCAATAAGGTACTTTCATCAATAATCCATAAATCGTAAGATTCATCATGCATAATTTCAAATTTTATTAAGCATGATCAATATACATGACACTAAAACATGGCTTCAAAATGTTTAATATTTTTATTACACAATTTCATCATTATGCATCATTATATATAACTTTACAATGTCATGCATAAAATCATCAAATCATAGTATATTAATATTTTCATTACAACTTTATGCATCGTTAAGTATACAATTGTCAAGCATACTTTACTATTTCCTATAAGCATGCCTATTTCATTTATGTCAAATCAAAAAATACATCATTAAGCATCATCATTAAGCATTACTTCAAATCAAACATGATTTCTAATTTTTTATTTTCATGTAATTTTTAAGAAAATTAATCCTAAAGTAAATTAAAAATAACTCATGAAAGTATTATGTAATTTCAAAATAAATTAGGGGGATTTCGATTACCTCGTTGTTGAGAGTAGTTGAGGCATAGTTTGCCACCTCGTCTTTCTTGATTTTCTCCTCGGGTGCCTTCCTTTTCTTTGGCTTCTTCCTCCGTTCAAGTTCATTGTTTATTTTAGATTTTTGTTTCATAAACTTATTAAGATTTAGTGTTCGAAGTTCAAGTTCATTATTGTCCTCATCACTTGAGTCATCGCTCAAGTGGTATTCATTTGTCCGAAGTTCCAAATCCTTCCTGTTCTTTGGAAGGTGATTTTGTTCATCATGTTCATCGTGTGCATTGCGCACCATTTCATATGTCATCAATGAGCCGATAAGTTCTTCAAGTGGAAAAATATTTAAATCTTTTGTTTCTTGTATTACCATTACTTTTGATTCCCAAGCTTTAGAAAGTGATCGTAAAACCTTACTAACAAGTTCAAAATTCGAGAAACATTTGCCAAGAGTTTGTAAACCATTGACGACATCCGTAAAACGGGTGTACATGTGAACAATGGTTTCGCTCGGCTTCATTTGAAAAAGCTCGAAATCATGCATTAAAATGTTAACTTTCGAGTCTTTGACTCTACTAGTTCCCTCATGTGTGATTTCAAGTGTTCGCCAAATATCAAAAGCCGTTTCGCACGTAAAAATCCGATTGAACTCATTTTTGTCTAAAGCGCAAAATAAGGCATTCATAGCCTTTGCGTTTAAAGAAAACATCTTCTTCTCCAAATCATTCCAATGGTTCATTGGGAGAGAAGACATTTCATATCCATTTTGGACTATGTGCCATAAATTCAAATCCAAAGAAAGTAAGAAAACTCTCATTCGAGTTTTCCAACAAGTGTAGTCCGATCCGTTAAACAACGGTGGACGAACAACCGATAAGCCCTCTTGAAAGCCATAAAGAGCCATTTCTATTTGGGTGTTAAACCAAAGTAGAAAACCGTGGCTCTGATACTAATTGTTAGGATCGGAGCAGCACTAAGAGGGGGGGGGTGAATTAGTGCAGCGGATTAAAACTTCGGTTTTAGAAAATCTTTCGTACGATAAGAACGGAACTTGAAAAGCTTAATCTTGAAAGCGTATTCTTAAATATGCGCAGCAAAAGTAATAAGGAACTAAAGCATATAAGAAGGTTTGCAATAATGTAAATAGCAATAATGAAATGCAAACCAAGGATCACGCCGATTTTAGAGTGGTTCGGTCAAATAACCTACTCCACTTGCGAGGCCCCTCTTCGATGAGGCTCCCACCTTCCACTAGCAAGTATCTTAAAATGGAAGGGTAAATACCCCTCTTACAACTCTTTACAAGCGGTTCACTATCTTACAGATTTTTTAGAAGAGATGAGGTGAACACTAGCAAATTGAAAAGAAGACAAGCTAACACTTTTCTAAGACCTTTCTCTCAAACTCTTGCTGCTCAAAAAGTTGTGTTCTCAGCTGAGAATAGAGGGGTATTTATAGGCCCCAAGAGGATTCAAATTTGAATTCTCGTTGGGTTCCCGATGCTGGCGGTGCCACCGCCTGTCACTTGTCGAGCTGATAGTGCTGGGCGGTGCCACCGCCCGGCCAAGCGGTGCCACCGCCTATAGTGTTTTCAGCCCGTCTACAGTGTTTTCAGCCTACTTAGTTTGGCTTCAATCTTGGCCCAAACTAATCCGAACTCGCGCCCAATTGGCCCCTACTTAGGTTATAGGATTAATACCTAATCCTAACCCTAATTAACATGCTAACTACGAATTTAAAGACATTTTCTAAGCTATTACAAAGTTCGTAAGTCAAGACTTCTTCCGGCGAGCTTCCGACGAACTTCCGACGGTCTTCCGATAAACTCTCGGAAACCATTCTGCGGACTCCCGGAAAGCTCCTAGACTTCACGATTTGATCTTGGCGAGTTCCAACGAGCTTCTTCTGCAAGCTCCGATCTTTCTCGGCGAGCTCCGCGAACTTCCAACGAACCTTCCGGCGAGCTTCCGAAAATCCCTTCGGCAAGCTCCCTACTCATTCTCGGCTAGTTCCGGCAGCATTCCTGACGAACCTTCGGACTTCCGTCGAACTCTTGAACTCCCAACGAATCCTTCGTGCTTGACTCTGCACTTTGTTTCGCTTTATGTCTTCATCGTTATCGTAGTTAATCCTGCACAGCAAGCCAAAACTCTACTCCGATCTAGATAGTTATTACGACGCGAATCGACATTACGTTGCCCGGCATGTCATTGGTTGGCGCTTCGTCCGATTCTTCAGCGCATCGTCCTCTCTTGCGGCTTGTTGCCCAATCGGCGGTTGACCTCCGCAACCCCGATATCCTTGGTGCAATTCCGCTCTTGGCCTGATGCCCGACGTCCGAAGCCTTCTGCCATCCAATATCCTAACGTGATCTCCTCCGGCGCAACGTCAATTCCTCTTGCGTTAACTGTCTAATCCTGATCGAGTAGACCTGCATCACTCAAAATGCAGTTAAACATCTAAACACAATCAATTAGTTTCATCATCAAAATCCGAGATTCAACAATAAATTGATGACAAATTGGCATTATGAATGTTTGAGATAAATGTATAAAATGTATCTTATCATAAATTCTTGAATGTTTTGCGAATGCTTGAAATATAATTAGAATTGTCAAATACATCGCAACACATCGCAAATACTTGAAACATATCAAAATGTATTTCATATGAATCATATGTATCGTAGAAACTTGAAATGTTTCATGAATGCTTGATAATTGTCTATCATTATGATAAGGTATCATGAGCTTAACTTACTATTTACAATTGATATCATGCCTCGGAATGATGAATTGTCATCTTTTATCGAGAATTATTATTTTGCTAAATTTCATATTTGAAATTCATATCATACTTGAAAATGATGATTGTCTATCATCATTGGACTTAAAAAATAGATGTCATGCCTTGACATCATTTGTATTATGATAAATATATGGTATCGTATTTTGAGATGGTAAATCATGATTGGTATCATAATGTGTATGTCGATAAGTTTAAATGCATATAACTTATCGGTTTGATGCTTGAATTCAAAAGCCTTGAATTCAAGAGTGTCTTTTCTCAAGTATATTAAGGGGGAGTTAAGGTTAACTCCGTCATCAATTGATTGTCATCATAAAAAAAGGGGAGATTGTTGAATCTTGGATTTTGATGATTAAATCAATTGGTAAATTATTTGATCAAATCTATATATTAAGAAAAGTGTTCAGGATTAATTACGATAGTAATTAATGCATAAAGCAAAATGAAGTGCCAGAGTCAAGATCAAGATTTCATTGGGAGTTCGAGAGTTCATCGGAAGTCCGGACTTTCGTCGAAAGTTCTATCGGGATTGACCAAAAAGTCCAAGAGCTTGCCAAAGAAGTTTGTCAGAACTCACGAAGAAGATCGTCGTGAAGTCCAGGAGCTTGTTGGGAGTTCCCTGGAATATTACCGAGAGATCGTCAGAAGATCACCGGAAGATCGCTGAAAGCTCGTCGGAAGAAACCTAGACTAACCAGATTTGATTTGCTTAGTGTATGCCTTAAGAATCATAGTTAGCATGTAATTAGGGTTAGGTTTGGGAGGTACTCCCACTAATTCAGTTAGGGGCCAACTGGGCCCGTAAATGGACTGGTTTGTGTTAGGATCGAGTCGGTACTGAGAGGGGGAGGTGAATTAGTGCAGTGGATAAAAGCGTCGATTTAAAAATCTTCGTACGTTAAAAAAATGGTTTCGGAAGATAGCTGAAAAACGCGATTGTTCGAAAGAGTGGTGAAAGCCAAGAAAGGAGGAAGTGAAGCAATTGCAAAGTAAATAACAATAATAGAAATGCAAACCAAAATTTATAGTGGTTTAATCTTTATGACCTACATCCACTTCTGATTCCTCCTCCGTCGAGATCACCGACGTCCACTAATGGTCTTCTTTTAATAGGCGAAGACCAACAACCTCTTTACAACACTTTCTCCTTTTCATGGGTTTAGTAGATAACCCTTACAAGCCTCACACCTCTCTTTGAATGTTCATAACACTAGAAAGGGAGGAGGAGGATCATTTGCACTTTTACAACACTTTTAACACCCCAAGATTACAAGATATTGTTTACACTTTTGTGCTTTTTCATGCAGAAAAGGGTGGGGTATTTATAGGCCCCAATGACCTCAAAATTAGAGCCAAAAAGTGTCACATCCCCGGATTTCGGGATACTGATGATACCACCGCCATTATTGGGCGGTACTATCGCCTACATATTGACACTCGACAGTACCACTGCCTGACAAAGCTTGGAGACCATGCTCTAGCAGTAACATCGCCTAACAGGGGTGGTACCACTACTTGGCAACATTAACTGTCGGTGGTACCACCACCCAGACCACTTGGGAGATTGAGTCACCAAGCGGTGCCACCGCCGACTATGATTTCAAGTGTTGAATGGGTTGTTCAACCGACCCAGTTCAGCCTTGTTAAGGGCCCAGTTGGCCCTTAATTGAGTTAGTGGGATTACCACCCAATCATAACTCAAATTAAGGTCTAACTACGATAATTAAGATATTTAAATAAGTAATCTCTGTTTGGTATGTCAATTGTTTTTCGGTAATCTTTCGACGAACTTCTCGACGAACTTCCAGTGAACTTCCGGCGAACTCCTGGCGAACTCTCGACGAGCTCCCGATGAACTCTTAGCGAGCTCCTAGCAAACTTCTAGCACATCGACCGAATCTTCGACGTATCGTCCAATCTTTGACTCCGGCCCAATATTTGCTTTATGCCTTACTGCTATCGTAGTTAATCCTGCATACTTATCTCAACATATAGATTAGATCAAACACTTTACCAATTATTTTTATCATCAAAATCCGAGATTCAACAATCTCCCCCTTTTTGATGATGACAATCAATTGATGACGGAGTTAACCTTAACTCCCCTTATCTATATGTCATACTTGAGAAACGATATTCTTGAATTCAAAGGCTTTTAAATTCAAGTATCAAACTGATAAGTTATATTCATTTAAACTTATCAAACATGCACATCATGATACTTATCATGATTTACCAATCCAAAATACGATACCACATATTTATCAATAAAAAATAATGTCAAGGCTTGACATCCATTTTCATGTCGAATGATGATAGACAATCATCATTTTCAAGTATGAATTTCAAATATCAAATTTAGCAAGATGATAATTCTTGATAAAAAATAATAATTCATCATTTCGAGGCATAATATCGATTGTAAATAGCAAGTTAAGCTCATGATACCTTATCATAATGACAATTATCATTCATGAAACATTTCAAGTATCTACAATGCATATGAAATACATTTTGATATGTTTCAAGTATTTACGATGAATTTGACGATTTCAATTATATTTTAGGCATTCGTAAAACATTCAAGCATTTACGACAAGATATATTTTATCGCAGACATATAAATTTGTCATCAATTTACCACATTTCTCCCCCTATGTCATCAATAAAAAGGAGAACCTTTCAATAATGCAAGTGTGGTAAACAAAATTAAGCAAGTTTCATACCAAGTTTCAAGCCATAAAGGAAGGTAAGCAAAAACTTTTCATGATAACCTTTTTGGATAAGCTAATATTTTTACTCAATGATTTTTTGGTTTTTCTTTAGATGTGCAAGTTTGTTTCTTCCTTTGTCATAAAAATAAGAAAAGAGGAAGAAAGGTATGGAAAGAATTCATTAAGAACCAAATTTATGAAATGATTTGAATCAAGTCAAATTCAAAACAATAAATGAGTTTCATTAAATCATGCTTCAATTTTAACAAAGAGAAGAGATTCATGAAAAGGATCAAGATATCAATGTAAAATCAAATCGCCATTCTTGCAAGTTATCATCACACACTAAAATTCATCTTTCAAGGATCAAGATATCCATTGGAATTCATAAAATTCATCTTTCATAAGAGTAAGGAAGAATTCATGGGAGAGGAGCATCACATGAAGGAGATGCTATTCAATGGTACAATTGGATGGAATACAATCATGGGGCTCTTGTTGAATCTCGTATTTTGATGATGAAAACCACTTGATATATGTTTATGATTTAATCTGCGTTTTGAGTGACGCAGGATGCTTCGATCAGGATGAGACAATTAAAGCAGGAAAATCATGTTGTGCCGAAGGAACATGTCAGAAGATTGGACGTCGGGCCGGTGGATCGGTCGGCGTATCGACAGAAGGCTTCGGGCCGTGGACTCGGGCATCGGGCCAAGAAGAGCGGGTATTGTGCCAAGGATATCGGAGTTGCGGAGTCAACTGGCCGATTGGGCAATAGGCTGCACGAGAGGACGATGCGCCGAAGAATCGGACGAAGCGTCGAGGGACTAATGACATGTCGGACAACTTGGTTAATTGCTTAGGATTAATTGTCTCGATTGAAGTTTTGTTTTGTTGTGCAGGATTAACTATGATAACAATGAAGACATAAAGCGAAACAAAGTGTCGGAGTCAAGCGCGAAGGATTTGTTGCGAGTTCGAGAGTTCGACGGAAGTCCGAAGGTTCGTCGGGAATGCTACCGGAACTAGCCGAGAATGAGTTGGGAGCTTGCCGAAGGGTTTTTCGGAAGCTCGCCGGAAGGTTCGTTGGAAGTTCACGGAGCTCGCCGAGAAAGATCGGAGCTTGCCGACGAAGCTCGTTGGAACTCGCTAAGATCAAATCGTGAAGTCTAGGAGCTTGCCGGGAGTCCGCAGAATGGTTTCCGAGAGTTCATCGGAAGACCGCTGGAAGTTTGCCGGAAGCTCGCTAGAAGAAGTCTTGACTTGCGGACTTTGTAATAGCTTAGAAAATGTCTTTAAATTCATAGTTAGCACGTTAATTAGGGTTAGGATTAGGTGTTAATCCTATAACCCAAGTAGGGGCCAATTAGGCCCAAGTTCGGACTGGTTTGGACCAAGTTTGGAGCCAAACCAAGTGAGCTGGAATAGTAAAAGAGGTGCAACCGCCCCAGCCAAGAGGTGCAACCGCCCAGGCTATGTCTCCCAGCGAGATTGGGCGGTGCAACCGCCCCAGCCAGGAGGTGCAACCGCCAGGGCTGTGAGGTTGGGAGGTGCAACCGCCCCAGCCAGGAGGTGCAACCGCCAGGGCTGCGAGGCTGGGAGGTGCAACCGCCCCAGCCAAGAGGTGCAACCGCCCAGAGCTCAGTCTTCGAGATAGACTGGGCGGTGCAACCTCCTCTGTCAAGAGGTTGCACCGCCAGAGCTCAAGTTTCGAGCTCTGCCAGGCGATGCAGCCATCGAGCTCAGTCTTCGAGCTCAGGCAGAGAGGTGCATCAGCCTGAGCTCAGTCTCGAGCTCTGCTAGGTGATGCAATCACCGAGCTCGGTCTTCGAGCTCTGGCAGAGAGGTGCATCAGCCTGAGCTCAGTTTCGAGCTCTGCCAGGTGATGCAACCACCGAGCTCAGACTTCGAGCTCTGCCAGGCGGTGCAACCACCGAGCTCAGTCTTCGAGCTCTGCTAGGTGATGCAACCATCGAGCTCAGTCTTCGAGCTCTGGCAGAGAGGAGCAATCGCCTGAGCTCAGTCTTTGAGCTCTGCCAGGCGGTGCCACCTCTCCAGTCAAGAGGTGCAACCGCCTGATCCCAGAATTCTGGGATTTGATCGATTTGATCGTTTTGAGCTCGAATTTTGAATTGGGTTGGGGCCTATAAATACCCCACCCATTCAGCACTGAAAAGATACAGACCTACACCGAAATCTTGATCTTTTCTGTGATTCTAAGAGCTCAAAAGTGTTGTAAAGCCTTTAAGTCTCCTCCTTCTGTTCTTCAAGTTTTCAGTTGTAAAGTGAGGAGAGAAAGGTCTGTAAAGGTTGTCTCCTGAGCCTGTCAAAAGGAGAGAAATTGTAAAAGGGCAGTTTGGCCTTCGCCTATTGAAGGAAGGCACCTAGTTGACGTCGGCAACCTCGTCGGTGGAGGAAGCCAAAAGTGGAGTAGGTCAAGGCTGACCGAACCACTCTAAATCTCTGGTTTGCGTTTATTCTCGAGCACTTTATCATTACTGCAAACCTCCTTCATTACTACTGCTCTCTGCGCTTTCACGAACAAGTTCTAAGTGCTATTCTTCCGAATCTGCATTCAGACGTAAATCGGCTTTCCTCGCACAATCATCAGATCTCAGTTCACGTTTACGTCTTGATTTCAACTGCATACTGCCTTCTGCGAGTATACAAACGAGTTTCAAAGTTTAGACGTAAATCTGCGTCTAGACGTAAAACTGCGTTTAGACGTAAATCTGCGTTTAGACGTAAATCTGAGTTTAGACGTAAATCTGAGTTTAGACGTAAATCTGCGTTTAGACGTAAAACTGCGTTTAGACGTAAATCTGCGTTTAGACGTAAATCTGCGTTTAGACGTAAATCTGTGTTTAGACGTAAATCTGAGTTTAGACGTAAACTGCGCTTAGACGCAAAACTGCGCTTAGACGCAATCTGCGCTTAGACGCAAACTGCACTTAGATACAAACTGAGAATCAGCTTTTGCATCATAATAGTTTTTGAACGAACGCAGCTTTTGGTTTTTAATCGCTGTAAGATTTCCGCTGCACTAATTCACCCCCCCCCCCTCTTAGTGCTCTCGATCCTAACAATTGGTATCAGAGCGGGATATTTCTCATTTCGGATTTACTCCCGAGAGAAATGACTTTTCAAGAGGGCTGTTCGGTCTTTCGTCCACCGTTCTTTAACGGATTGGAGTACACTTATTGGAAAACTCGAATGAGAGTTTTCTTAATTTCTCTAAATCTGGATTTATGGAATATCATTGAAAACGGTTTTCAACTTCCCTCCAAACCGATGAACGAATGGTCGGTTTTGGAGAAGAAGAATTTTTCTTTAAACGCAAAAGCTATGAATGTCTTATTTTGCGCATTGGACAAAAATGAGTTCAATCGGATTTCTACGTGTGAAACGGCTTTCGATATTTGGCGCACTCTTGAAATCACGCACGAGGGAACTAGTAGAGTCAAAGACTCGAAAGTTAATATTTTACTGCTTGATTTCGAGCTTTTTCATATGAAACCAAGCGAAACCGTTGTTGACATGTACACCCGTTTTACGGATGTCGTCAATGGTTTAAAATCACTTGGTAAAAGCTTTTCGGATTTTGAACTCGTTAACAAAGTTTTGCGCTCACTTTCTAAAACTTGGGATTCAAAAGTAACTGCTATTCAAGAATCGAAAAACTTGAACCATTTTCCACTTGAAGAACTAATTGGTTCATTGATCACATATGAAATGACGTGCAATGCACGTGAAGAACTTGAGAACCACCTTCCAAAGAACAGGAAGGATTTGGAACATAGAACATTTGAAGACCACTTGAGCATAAGCTCAAGTGATGGTGAACTTAAACTACAGATGAAACGAAAATTAAAAAGCAAAAAGAATCAAACTACTTGCTTTAAACGCAAGAAGAAGAACAAAAATTGGGATGAATCGAGCTCCTCCGAAGAAGAGAAAGTCAACAAAAGCAAGGCGGCAAACTACGCCTTAACAGCCTACAATGATGAGGTAATCGAAATCCCCCTAATTTACTTCGAAATTACATGATGCTTTTCATGATGCACTTTTCTTTTTCTTTAAATTTTCTTGAAAATTATATTTTTAATAATTTAACAATGAAAATACAAAAATATGATCATGCTTGTAATCTTGAAAATGATAATGAAAATTGCATGTCTTATGTTAATGCAAGATAGAAATCTAATGATTTTACACCTAGTGAGATTAATCTTATGTGCTTGAGAAGCAAGAATGTATATTTTGATGATTTTCATATTGCTTTTCAATGACGATACATGGCTTTTGTCTGAAAGGCTTGATATTTTTCATTGTCTTTGTTTATTAAATATAATGTATGGTTTTGACATAAGAATAAAGATTTGAGCATGCTATTATAAAGTCAATCATAAATTAAAACTAAAGAAGTTTTAGGCATTTATAAGAATCATTCAAAATTATGTTCAATGAAACCTTGCTTAATGTTGCAATGAAAATATTAAAGTTATACTTGATGATTTCAGATTTGACAAATGCTACACTTTAAATATGAATCATTCTTCAATCAGATTAAATGCTTCAATCATTTTCTATCTCTAAGAGTTCTCAATTTTGGTGAAATACAAGTGATAAATTCATTTATGATATCTTGTAAATCACTTGAATTATGAATGAGTTTTTCTTTTTTATGATGTGTTAAAAGAATCACTTAAAAAGAAAATGTTTTTCCCATTTTATCGAGATGAATGATTTCATGATATTATGTGAATCTCGAAACTGATTTTGATGAAATAGTAATAACGTTATTCATGTTATGAATCGTAAAAATGATAATATGCTTCATGTGATAATATGAATACATGAAACACTTATGATATTCTGTGTATTCATAAAATATTTATCTCATCATCCAATAACTCTTCTTGATATTCCTTATGAGATGAAATGAAATAATGCATGAAATACAAATGAGGAGTTAATGATCATGCATAATAGGATGTAATGAATTCTAGATACCATCGTTTGAATATCTATGATCATGCTGCCAAAATGATATATCATGAATGCTTGAATATCATGTTTGATATGCTCATGATGATGATTGATTTTTCAGTATCATGCATAAATTTTTTGAAATGTAATGTTAATGAATTTGTGCATTGAAACTATAATGATGCACAAATAAGAATGATTACTTACCTTTGTCATGATTTAGAAATTGATGTAAAGGGTTTTTCCCTTGTTGACAATGACAAAGGGGGAGATAGCTAGCTTGTACAAGTCAAGAAGATGCAAAAACTTGATTGCTAGCTTGCCTATTTTAAGAAGCAAAGATTGCTAACTTGCTTATTTCAAGAAGAAAAATTGTCTTCTTGAACATCACTATCTTGAATATCTCAAGAAGCAAAACTTGCAATTTGCACATTGCAATAGGAAGCAAGAATCATGAGCTTACACAAGAAATTTATCTTGCATTTGCTTTCGAAATTTTTGCTAGCTTATATATTGTGAAACTTGTATATCATAAAAATTGCTAGCTTGTTGGTCTAAAGAGAAGCAAAAAGTTGCTATCTCAAAAGAAGCAAATGTGCTATCTTGCCTATCTCAAGAGGCAAAAATGCTAACTTGCGCATCTAGCAAAATGAGCAAAATTTTCAAGAAGCAAGAGTTGCCTTCTTGAACATCTCTAATTTGCTAGCTTGCATAATATAGAACTTGCTATCTTGAACATTACCAAAAGTGCTATCTTATATGTTATAAAACTTGAATATCTAAAACTTGATAGCATGAATGTTCTAAGCATGATATAACACTTGCTAAATCTTCTAGCTCCAAGATTGCATGATGATAAAACTTGATACTATGTTTTTCATGCAATGAGTTGAATCTATATCACAAACACTTGATTGTGATACTTCTCCTTTTTGTTGATGACAAAGGGGGAGAAGTATGTTGATGAAAGTATGTTGATGACATGACATGTGATGCATAAGTTTATGCATATGTTCATGTTGACGTATTGCAAGTATTCATGATGAATATTGCAATGACTTGAATTCAGTTTGAATTCAAGGTTCTATCAATATGGCATATTGATAGGGGGGGTTTGTTTAAACTCCGGGAGTTAAGTTTAACTCCGTCATCAAGTGGTTGTCATCATCAAAAAGGGGGAGATTGTTGAATCTCGTATTTTGATGATGAAAACCACTTGATATATGTTTATGATTTAATCTGCGTTTTGAGTGACGCAGGATGCTTCGATCAGGATGAGACAATTAAAGCAGGAAAATCATGTTGTGCCGAAGGAACATGTCAGAAGATTGGACGTCGGGCCGGTGGATCGGTCGGCGTATCGACAGAAGGCTTCGGGCCGTGGACTCGGGCATCGGGCCAAGAAGAGCGGGTATTGTGCCAAGGATATCGGAGTTGCGGAGTCAACTGGCCGATTGGGCAATAGGCTGCACGAGAGGACGATGCGCCAAAGAATCGGACGAAGCGTCGAGGGACCAATGACATGTCGGACAACTTGGTTAATTGCTTAGGATTAATTGTCTCGATTGAAGTTTTGTTTTGTTGTGCAGGATTAACTATGATAACAATGAAGACATAAAGCGAAACAAAGTGTCGGAGTCAAGCGCGAAGGATTTGTTGCGAGTTCGAGAGTTCGACGGAAGTCCGAAGGTTCGTCGGGAATGCTACCGGAACTAGCCGAGAATGAGTTGGGAGCTTGCCGAAGGGTTTTTCGGAAGCTCGCCGGAAGGTTCGTTGGAAGTTCACGGAGCTCGCCGAGAAAGATCGGAGCTTGCCGACGAAGCTCGTTGGAACTCGCTAAGATCAAATCGTGAAGTCTAGGAGCTTGCCGGGAGTCCGCAGAATGGTTTCCGAGAGTTCATCGGAAGACCGCCGGAAGTTTGCCGGAAGCTCGCTAGAAGAAGTCTTGACTTGCGGACTTTGTAATAGCTTAGAAAATGTCTTTAAATTCATAGTTAGCACGTTAATTAGGGTTAGGATTAGGTGTTAATCTTATAACCCAAGTAGGGGCCAATTAGGCCCAAGTTCGGACTGGTTTGGACCAAGTTTGGAGCCAAACCAAGTGAGCTGGAATAGTAAAAGAGGTGCAACCGCCCCAGCCAAGAGGTGCAACCGCCCAGGCTATGTCTCCCAGCGAGATTGGGCGGTGCAACCGCCCCAGCCAGGAGGTGCAACCGCCAGGGCTGTGAGGTTGGGAGGTGCAACCGCCCCAGCCAGGAGGTGCAACCGCCAGGGCTGCGAGGCTGGGAGGTGCAACCGCCCCAGCCAAGAGGTGCAACCGCCCAGAGCTCAGTCTTCGAGCTAGACTGGGCGGTGCAACCTCCTCTGTCAAGAGGTTGCACCGCCAGAGCTCAAGTTTCGAGCTCTGCCAGGCGATGCAGTAGCCATCGAGCTCAGTCTTCGAGCTCAGGCAGAGAGGTGCATCAGCCTGAGCTCAGTCTCGAGCTCTGCCAGGTGATGCAATCACCGAGCTCAGTCTTCGAGCTCTGGCAGAGAGGTGCATCAGCCTGAGCTCAGTTTCGAGCTCTGCCAGGTGATGCAACCACCGAGCTCAGACTTCGAGCTCTGCCAGGCGGTGCAACCACCGAGCTCAGTCTTCGAGCTCTGCCAGGTGATGCAACCATCGAGCTCAGTCTTCGAGCTCTGGCAGAGAGGAGCAATCGCCTGAGCTCAGTCTTCGAGCTCTGCCAGGCGGTGCCACCTCTCCAGTCAAGAGGTGCAACCGCCTGATCCCAGAATTCTGGGATTTAATCGATTTGATCGATTTGATCGTTTTGAGCTCGAATTTTGAATTGGGTTGGGGCCTATAAATACCCCACCCATTCAGCACTGAAAAGATACAGACCTACACCGAAATCTTGATCTTTTCTGTGATTCTAAGAGCTCAAAAGTGTTGTAAAGCCTTTAAGTCTCCTCCTTCTGTTCTTCAAGTTTTCAGTTGTAAAGTGAGGAGAGAAAGGTCTGTAAAGGTTGTCTCCTGAGCCTGTCAAAAGGAGAGAAATTGTAAAAGGGCAGTTTGGCCTTCGCCTATTGAAGGAAGGCACCTAGTTGACGTCGGCAACCTCGTCGGTGGAGGAAGCCAAAAGTGGAGTAGGTCAAGGCTGACCGAACCACTCTAAATCTCTGGTTTGCGTTTATTCTCGAGCACTTTATCATTACTGCAAACCTCCTTCATTACTACTGCTCTCTGCGCTTTCACGAACAAGTTCTAAGTGCTGTTCTTCCGAATCTGCATTCAGACGTAAATCGGCTTTCCTCGCACAATCATCAGATCTCAGTTCACGTTTACGTCTTGATTTCAACTGCATACTGCCTTCTGCGAGTATACAAACGAGTTTCAAAGTTTAGACGTAAATCTGCGTCTAGACGTAAAACTGCGTTTAGACGTAAATCTGCGTTTAGACGTAAATCTGAGTTTAGACGTAAATCTGAGTTTAGACGTAAATCTGCGTTTAGACGTAAAACTGCGTTTAGACGTAAATCTGCGTTTAGACGTAAATCTGTGTTTAGACGTAAAACTGCGTTTAGACGTAAATCTGAGTTTAGACGTAAACTGCGCTTAGACGCAAAACTGCGCTTAGACGCAATCTGCGCTTAGACGCAAACTGCACTTAGATACAAACTGAGAATCAGCTTTTGCATCATAATAGTTTTTGAACGAACGCAGCTTTTGGTTTTTAATCGCTGTAAGATTTCCGCTGCACTAATTCACCCCCCCCCCCCCTCTTAGTGCTCTCGATCCTAACAGCTCTGACGTGGAATCAATTTATGAACACACTACTGAATCATTTCGAACTTACGAAGTATGAAAATATCGATAGCCAACTCAAAAAGATTCGACAAACCTCTACGATTCAAGAGTACAAAACTAGGTTTGAGAAGCTATCCTACCTTGCTCGTGATTGGACTGATCATCAATTGTTAGGAACATTCATCGAATGACTCAAGCCAGAGATAAAACGGGAGGTTAAGGCGCAGCAGCCTCGTACCGTGACAACTACGATTTCTTTCACCCGAATATAAGAAGAACGGCCCAACCAAGATGCTCAGAGGATGAGAATCTCACCTAGGCCCGCAGCATATAAACCTCCTTTTGCTCCCAACCATCCTTCGCTGCCAAAATAATTGACAAGAGAAGAACTACGTGACCGATTATCAAAGGGTCTTTGTTGGCATTACGACGAGCCATGGAACCACGATCATCGCTGCAAAAGGGGCTGCCTCCTACTGATTGAACCTCTTAAAGACATGGAGGAGGAGGTCCAGGAGCATGAGGAAGAGGTCACGAATGAAGAATAGTACTCCCTATGAGGCTATGTATGGCCGACCTCCCCCTGTGATCCCAAAATATATGTTGGGCACCTCTAAAGTAGAACAAGTAGACAGGGAACTACAGGACATAGACAAAATGTTAAAGATGCTAAAAGATAATCTCACTACAGCTCAAGCAAGGATGAAATAGTAATATGATCAATACAAAGGCGAAAGAGAATTTTCAGTAGGAGATTAGGTCTTCCTATGGCTCTAGCCATACAAGCAAATATCAATCCAGAGTAGAGCATCTATGAAGCTTTCACCTCACTTTTATGGACCCTACCAAATTTTGGAGTGCATCAAAGCGATAACATACAGATTGGACTTATCCACCAGCTCCCGAATTCATCCGATCTTCCATGTGTCATGTTTAAAGCTCAAGCTGGGACAAAACGAGACAACCAAAAGCCATCTACCAAATATGACAACCCAAGGAGAACTCCAGACTCAACCGAGTGCCATTATTGATCGACAGATCGTGACTCGGCAACAACGACCCAATACTGAAGTGCTAATACAATGGGTGAACCTACCAGCAGAAGATGTCATTTGGGAGAATTATGATGACTTGAAGATCAAATTCCCAGAATTCATGGATCGTCAACCTCGAGGACAAGGCTGATTTAAAGAGGGCAGGTCTGTTAGGACTCTAGCTAGGAGAGTTCTAATTGAGTTTCATTGAAAGATACATTCATGTAAAACCTACTTAGCCGACCCCTATTAAAGAGGTGAAGAGGCTGGCTAAGGTTATGATTAGTTTGGAGGTTGCTTCTTAGAGAAGCATTAGGAGTTGGTTAGAAGTAGGAGTCCTATTAGGAGTTGGGGTTTAGAAGCCCTATAAATAGTCATGTATTCATCCTCTTTTCTCAATGAATAAATGAATCTTTTTAGTAACAACTTGGAGGAAAGAACACCTATAGAGTTCCAAGGAGGCCGATCCCCTAAAGAGATCAACCCCAAGCTTAGAATCCGTAAGGGTTTTATCAAATTGACCTCAAGATGGGCAATGGAGCAAAACTTGCTGTAGTAGCTGTTAGCGATGTCACCCTATATCTACCCGATGAAGCTATTATTGCATTGAATGCATGTTATTTTGTTTCTTCTATTAGGATCGGAGCGGCACTAAGAGGGGGGGGGGGGGGGGGTGAATTAGTGCAGCGGATTAAAACTTGTAAGTTTAAAAACGAATTCGTAAATACGAGGAGATTTCGTTTCGATAGTAACTTGAGTAGATGAAAACCAAAAGCTTGCAGTAGTGTAAAGAACAATTTCAGGAAAGTAAGAACTCATACATTCAAGGAACACGCCAATTTAAAGTGGTTCGGTCAAAATAACCTACATCCACTTGCGAAGCCTTCTTCGAAGAGACTCCCAACTTTCACTAGCAAATCACTTTGAAGGGGAAGGACGAATACCCCTCTTATAACCTTTTGCAAGTGGTTCATACTCTTACAAGTTTTCAACGAGAAAGAAGGAGGTGAACACTCAAGCAATTGAAAAACAAGACTTGCTAAAGACTTTGCTAAGGCTTTATCTCAATTTTTTACTCCTCAAAAGGTTGTTTTCTCTACTGAGAATTGAGGGGTATTTATAAGCCCCAAGAGGATTCAAATTTGGGCTCCAAATTTTGAATTCTCTTGGGTTTCTGAGGTTGGCGGTGCCACCGCCTATCAGTGTCTGACACTGACAGTATACTGGCGGTACTACCACCCGACCTCTCGGGTTCTGGGCAGTGCCACCGCTCAGTTCTCGGGTTCTGGGCAGTGCCACCGCCTACACTATTTCAGCTCACTAGTTGGGCTCCAAACTTGGCCCAAACCAGTCCGAATTCGGGCCCAATAGGCCCCTAACAGGGTTATAGAATTAACCCTTAATCATAACCCTAATTACATACAAACTACGAGCTTAAGAGATAGTCCTAAGCAAGTTTTTAACCGGCAATGTCGAGTTTCCTTCTAGCGAGCTTTTCGACGAACTTCCGACGGACTTCCGATACACCCTCGGATTTCTTCCGACGGACTCCCAACAGGCTCCCGGTCTTGTGGCGAGTTCTGCGAGTAGCCGAACCTTCTCGGTGATCTCTGCGAACCTCCAACGATCTCTCCGGTGGACTTTCGAAAACTTTGACAAGTCCCCGATTCCTTCTCGGTTGGTTCCGGCAGCATCTCCGACGAATCTTCAGACTCTTGAACACCCATCGAACTTGACTCTGGTAGACTTGCTTTATGTCTTCAAGCTATCGTAGTTAATCCTGCATATGTAAAATAAAACTTTGATCGAGACAATTAATACAAAGCAATAATCAAGTTGTCCGGCATGTCATTGGACCTACGATGCTTCGTCCGTTTCTTTGGCGCATTGTCCTCTCTTGCGGCCTATTGCCCAATCGGCCAGTTGACTCCGTAACTCCGATATCCTTGGCGCAATACCCGCTCTTCTTGGCCCGATGCCCGAATCCACGGCACGAAGCCTTCTGTCGATATGTCGACCGATCCACCGGCCCGACATCCAATCTTCTAACATGTTCCTCCGGCACAACATGATTTTTCTGCTTTAATTGTCTCATTCTGATCAAAGCATCTTGAATCACTTAAAACACAGATTAAATCATAAACACATATCAAGTGGTTTCATCATCAAAATACGAGATTCAACAATCTCCCCCTTTTTTATTATGACAACCACTTAATGACGGAGTTAGCCTTAACTCTCGGAGTTTAAACAAACTCCCCCTATCAATATGCCTTATTGATAGAAACTCTTGGATTCAAAAATCTAAGCAACATGTCATGATCAAATCATGACATGACCTCAACATACTTCTCCCTCTTTATCATCAACAAAAAGAAGTTCCAACTCTTATGTGTTTAGAGAGATGAATTCAACTTATTGCATAAAAAACATAGTATCAAATTTTATCATCATGCAACCTAGCAATTAAAGATGTGCAAGTTGTAGCATGTTTGCTTTTCTTGAGATAGCAACTGTTTGCTTCTCTTTAGACTAGAAGCTAGCAATTTTTACGATATGCAAGTTTTACTACATACAAGCTAGCTTTTCATCACAACATATAAGCATAAAAGCATAGCAAGATTCTTAAGTTCAATCATGGCAATTCAATACTTGCTTCTTGTGCAAGATTGCACTTTGCTTTTCTTTGCATGTTCTAACTAGCAAAAGCTTTCTCCCCTTTGTTTTTGTCGAAAAGAAGGGAAGAGTACAAGCTAGCCAGCATTTGCCTTGAGCTAGCAATCTTTCTCCCCCTATGTCATTGCCGAAAAGAAGGAGAGGAACCAATGATTTAGACTTTTACATAAACTATGAATTTGCATCAATCAATATTTCAATCATCACATGATACATACAAGACAATAATGCAAAGAAATCATGTCATGAAAGATATCAATTGTTAAACATGATATGATAATAGTCTCAAAATTTTCAATTTGCGATACATGTGATACATTGCGATACACTAAAAAATTTAATGCGATGCTTTTAAAGCTATCAACCTATTTTTGATACAAAGCATGGCAAGAGCAATTATATTACAAGTTTTCTAAGTTTTGCATTTTTTGCTTCTTTCGATATAGCAATTCTTTGCTTCTCTTTATATTGCAAGATTTGCAATTCATTGGTAGTGTTCATGATAGCAAGTTCTTTCAATGAAATGATCGAGCTAGCAAATTTTCCTTCCTTTGAAATATGTAGGCTAGTAAACTAACTCCCCCTTTATCATTATCGAAAAGAAGGAAAAAATCAATGGCTAAAAATTTAATCATTATACAAGCCATATTACAAAATCATGTCATGGTATCAAAAAAATTCAAGAAGGACATGATTCATTTGACAAATCTTTTTAATAGAGCAAAAGAATTATACAACCAAGGATCATGGTTAAATATATCAATATCATAGATCAAGTCATGATTTGTGATTCATTATAAAGTAAATTAATTTTCAATCATCACATAAGGCATTTAAAGAATTTTTGAAAAATAGGAGAATGATTAATTTAAGCATGTAATGTTTCAATCAAATTCAAGTCATGAATATCAATACTTTCATATTGTGAGTATCAATTCATGAATACCAAAAGATATTATTTGTGATTCCAATTTTGCAAGATCAAGATTATGATTTAGATAAAACACATTCAAGTCAAATCGTTAACTTGAAACTCATAATCAAGTCATCAAAATCAATTTCGAGATTCACAAAATATCATGAAATCATTAGTCTCAATCAGATGGGGAAGACATTTTTTAAGTGATTCTTTTTCATCTAAGCATGCCTTAGTCTTTATATGTCAAATCAAGACAAGCATGAGAGTTCAAGACATAAAGGTAAAATCTTATAAAACAACTCATCAAGCAAGATTTTAAACATCTATTTTTAAGCCATATAAAGAGTAAATCAAGGATTCAATTATCTCATGTCATGAATTCCAATAGGCATCTCAAATTATCAACATCACATTAAAAAGATATTTTAAAAAGATATATCGATAAGTGATTCATTTGTATCATTTCATTCATTCGGAAGATTCTCCTCTTTGGTAAATAAATCTAGGAGAACAAAATGAATTAAGAGAGATGTAACATGATTGAAGCATTGAACATGATTCATATTTAAAATGTGTCTCATGTCATAAGTATGAATCAAGCATTTGTGAAATCTGAAATCATCCTCAAAGTCACATTCAATAAATTCATACATGACAAGCATAGATTTATTGAAAAGCCGATAAGATAGAGGATCACATTTCATTTTTATAAATTTCTATTCATGTGATTTGCTTCTTATAAGCATGTCTTTACCTTTAATAAAACAAGTGTCAACATTTAAGACGGAAAGGTAAAAAACAAATCATCAAGCATGATTCCATGATAACATCCTTTTAATATCTTGATATTCATTATCAAGTATGATTTCAAAAAGTATGTTCAAGAGAAATCATTAAGACCAAATGCATGATACACTCATTTATTTTCAAAATATTCATCATGTTTATTTTTATGAGATTCACAAGATTGGTAAAATAAATTCATTAATCTCAATAGGATAGAAAATTCATTTCCATTTCATAGAATTGATTTCATGTGAGGGTATTCAAGTCTTTTGTGAAAACATGTATCATCATTTAAAATTGAAACATAAGTTTCGTCATGAAGTCGTCAAGACCAAACACATCATGATATCACATCTATCATCAAAAGACTATCAAGAAATTCATACATAAATGTACATGTACTATGTCATCTTAATTCATTATAAAAATGATTAGACCAAAAACATTTACTTCAAAAACTCATGCATGACATAAAATCATCAAGATACACATGCATGGATTAATCCTAAGCATTATCACATATCATATAATTATCATTCCTAATGTTGCATACATCATTCAACATTTCAAAACATAACATGCATGAAATCCTAGCAATATACTTTTCATGATCAAATTTTTAATTTTTCAATGATGCTAAAAAGAAAAACATGATATAATTATTGAAAAATAATTTTTTATTTCCTATTCCTACTATCTAAATTAAGCACTCATGAAAAACTTCAAATAACTTCAAAATAATTCAAGAGAGTTGAGTTACTTACCTTGTAGTCGAAGCCCGTCAAAGCCCAATTCGTCGTTTCACCTTTGGAAGTTCTTGATTCATCCTTGGTTGCCCTCCTCTTCTTTGGCCTCTTCCTCTGTTTAAGTTCATTATTTATTTTAGATTTTTGTTTAATAAACTTATTAAGATTTAGTGTTCGAAGTTCAAGTTCATCATTGTCCTCATCACTTGAGTCATCGCTCAAGTGGTATTCATTTGTCCGGAGTTCCAAATCATTTCTATTCTTTGGAAGGTGGTTCAAGTGCTCATCGGGTTCAAAATGTTTCAAAAGTGTCATTTCATAGGTCATTAATGACCCGATTAACTCTTCTAATGGAAAATCATTTAAATTTTTTATCTCTTGTATTATGGTTATTTTAGGATCCCACCTTTTTGGAAGGGATCTTAAGATCTTGCTTACGAGATCAAAATTCAAAAAAGATTTACCAAGAACTCTTAGATTATTGACGACATCCGTGAAACGGGTGTACATGTCGCTTATAGTCTCACTTGTTTGTATTCAAAAAAGTTCAAAATCATGCAATAAAATGTTAACTTTCGAGTCTTTGACTCTACTAGTTCCCTCGTGCGTGATTTCAAGTGTTCGCCAAATATCAAAAACCATTTCGCACGTAGAAATCCGATTGAACTCATTTTTATCCAAAGCGCAAAATAAGGCATTCATAGCCTTTGTGTTTAAAGAAAAATACTTCTTCTCCAAATCTGACCATTCTTTCATCGGTTTAGAGGGAAGTTGAAAATCGTTTTCAACAATATTCCATAAATCCAAATTTATAGAAATCAAGAAAACTCTCATTCGAGTTTTCCAATAAGTGTAGTCCAATCCGTTAAACAATGGTGGACGAACAACCGATAAGCCCTCTTGAAAACCATGAAGAGTCATTTCTCTCGGGTGTAAATCCGAAATGAGAAATACCGGGCTCTGATACCAATTGTTAGGATCGGAGCGGCACTAAGAGGGGGGGGTGAATTAGTGCAGCGGATTAAAACTTATAAATTTAAAAATGAATTCGTAAATATGAGGAGATTTCGATTCGATAGTAACTTGAGTAGATGAAAACTGAAAGCTTATAGTAGTGTAAAGAACAATTTCAGGAAAGTAAGAATTCACACATTCAAGGAGCACGCCAATTTAAAATGGTTCGGTCAAAATGACATACATCCACTTGCGAAGCCTTCTTCGAAGAGGCTCCCAACTTCCACTAGCAAATCACTCTGAAGGGGAAGGACAAATACCTCTCTTACAACCTTTTACAAGTGGTTCACACTCTTACAAGTTTTCAACAAGAAAAAAGGAGGTGAACACTCAAGCAATTGAAAAACAAAACTTGCTAAAGACTTTGCTAAGGCTTTATCTCAATTTCTTACTCCTCAAAAGATTGTTTTATTTCATGTTTGATAGTTAGTGGATATAAATTAGTTTTTTAGAACAATGGTTATTCAATATTATTAGATGATGAGATCATCACAAGAGGAACATTACATAATGGTTTATTTATGCTAAATACTGCTCCACATATCATGAATGTAAGTGTATCCAAGAGAAAACAAGATGAGGTGAATAGTGCATACTTTTGACATTGTAAGCTAGGTCACATCCATGAGGGAAGAATTCAAAAATTACTAACGAATGTATATCTAGATCCATTCGACTATTAGTCATATACAACTTGCAAGCATTGCCTTTATGGAAAAATAACCAACTCTTTATTTAGTGGAATTGGAGAGAGAGCCAATAAGCTGTTGGAACTCATGCATAGTAATGTATGTGGACCCATGTCAACTTATGTCATAGATAGTTACTCCTACTTTATTACTTTTACTGATGATTTCTTAATGTATGAACATGTGTACTTAATGAAGTACAAGTATGAGACCTTTGAGAAATTTAGAGAGTATAAAAATGAAGTGGAGAACCATACTGGAAAGAGTATCAAGACACTTTGATCAGATCGAGGAGGTGAGTACTTGATTACAGAGTTCACCCAATTCCTTAAAGACTATGGGATTATATCTCAATGGACACCTCCCTTATACACCTCAGCTCAATAGTGTATCCGAAAGGAGGAATCATATATTGTTAGATATAGTGCAGTGCATGATGAGCTTCGTCGACCTACCCGTCTCATTTTGGGGATACGCCTAAGAGACCGTAGTTTACCTTCTGAATAGAGTTCCAACTACGTCGGTAGTTTCTACACCATATGAGATATGAAAAAGGAAGAAGCTCAATCTTAATGTTGTTAAGATTTGGGGATGCCTAGCCCACGTTAAAAGACATAACCTTGATAAGTTGGAATTCAGGATGAAACGATACAAGTTCACGGGATACCCCAAGGAAATTTATGAGTATTATTTCTATCACCCAAAGGACCAAAAGGTCTATATAGCAAAGAGAGTAGTGTTCCTTGAGAAGGAACACATTCTTAGTGGAGATAGTGAGAGTGTGATAGAGTTGAGCGAGATTGGAGAACCTAGCTTAAGCACCACTCCACAGCCCGAGTTTGTTCAAGTACCTAACACACAAGTTTCAACTTTACATAGGTCCGGTAGAGTATCCCATCCTCTTGAGAGATATGTGGGACATATTAGATGAGAGGATGTTGAGGATATTGATCATCAAACCTGCGAGG
Source organism: Musa acuminata AAA Group (assembly GCF_036884655.1). Lineage (NCBI taxonomy): Eukaryota > Viridiplantae > Streptophyta > Magnoliopsida > Zingiberales > Musaceae > Musa > Musa acuminata. Next base: position 19,493,793 of record NC_088355.1, on the reverse strand, counting down.
AGGCTTGAGTATAGATTTCGGGAAGTTGGATGAAGATCCAATACATGTATGTATATACATACATATATACATGTATGTATATATATACATACATATATTAGATGAAGATCCAATACCCAATAGAGTAGAATCTATTATGATTAAGTAGACAAGGGACCTCTATAAATAGGAGAGAACCAAAGACCCATAGGCCAGAGGCTTCTTGGTTCTCACCTCTTATTCTCCTCCTTAGATAGTAGGTGTGGAGTTTTGGATAGTGATTGGAGGAGCGCTTGACCTCCTTCATCCTCTCCTATAAATCTGCAAGGATTTAGGGATATACGATCTCCCTAGGTAAAACACAACTATCTCACACGTGGATTTAAGTTTTGAGAGTTTTTACGCACTAATCTTCATATGATGATGAACACATTTTTGAGAAATTTGGGGTTCTTGTTTTATGTTCTTCCACTGTACATGTGATATCGCCTCTAGATTTCCCTACACTTGCAAATCCAGGCAAAGAGCATTGGGCAATAGTGAAGTGGATCTTTAGATATCTCAAAAGGAGCTCTGAGATTTGTTTAAGCTTTGTAGGTAGACTGCTTGTGTTAACAAATTACACAGATGCAGAGATGATAAGAGATATAGATACGAGGAAATCCACATCAGGTTTTGTACTTATTTTTGCAGGAGGAACTGTGTTATGACAATCCAAATTGCAAAGGTGTATTGGTTTCTCCAGCATAGAAGTAGAATATATTGCTGCTATAGAGGTTTGCAAGGAAATGTTATGGATAAAAGAATTCTTACAAGAATTAGGGCTGAAATAAAAAAAATATGTGGTGCATTATGACAGCCAAAGTGTCATCCATTTGTGTAAGAACCCAACTTTTCATTCTAAGTCAAAGTATATAGATGTCAGAACCACTGGATTCGAAATGTACTTGAAGAGAAGTAGTTGCAACTTCAAAAAATTCACACAGATGACAATTAGCAAATATGTTGATAAAGACATTACCGAAAGAAATACAGGAGAAATGTCGATAGTTGATCAAAATGACTTCACATTGAGGAGTCATGAGACAACCTTCCTTATGTTAGGATCAAGAGCACTAAGAGGGGGGGGGGGGGGGCGGGGGGTGAATTAGTGCAGCGGAAAACCTTCTACGATAAAAATCACGTTCGTTCGATAAAAGTGATTTCGGTAGGAAAGCCGATTCGTAAATCACTTTAACTTTTGATTAAGCGAGATGCAGCAAAGATATAAGTGTAGTTTGCAGTTATGGTTCAAATCAAATAATAGGCGCAAATTGAAATATGATATTCGTATGAAAAAACTGATTTACGTCTAAATGCTGATTCGTAAATCACTTGATTAAGCGAGATGCAGTTAAAGCAAGGATATAAAGGCAGTTTGCAGTTATGATAGAAATCAAAACGTAAACGCAAATTGAAATATGATGATCGTACGATAAAACTGATTTAGGTCTAAACGCCGATTCGGAAAGTGCAAAGCTTGAAACCCGATCGTATATGCGCAGAAAGCAGTAAGCTTTTGAGGAGATTTGTAGTAAGGATAAGATGCTCAAAGTAAATGCAAACCGAGATTTAGAGTGGTTCGGTCAATCTTGACCTACTCTACTTTTGGCTTCCTCCACCAACGAGGTCACCGACGTCAACTAGAGGCCTTCCTTCAATAGGCGAAGGCCAACCACCCTTTTACAGTTTCACTCCTTTTGACGGGCTTAGGAGACAACCCTTACAGAATTTTCTCTCCTCTCTTTAAAGATCAGAACTTAGAAGAAAAGAGGGAGAAGAACTTTTGGCCTTTACAACAATTTTGAGCTCTAAGAATCATAGAATAAGATCAGGATTTTGGTGTTTGTATGTTGTCTTTCAGTGCTGAATGGGTGGGGTATTTATAGGCCCCAACCCAGTTTGAATTTGGAGCTCAAAACTGTCAATTCCCGGAATTTCGGGATCTGGCGGTTGCACCGCCTGACTGGAGCGGTTGCACCGCCTAGCAGAGCTCGAAGACTAAGCCTCTAGGCGGTGCCACCTCCTGTCAGGGGCGGTTGCACCACCTGCCAGAGCTCGAAGACCGAGCTCAGGCGGTGCCACCTCCTGACTAAGGCGGTTGCACCGCTTAGCCAGAGCTCGGAGACCGAGCCCAGGCGGTGCCACCTCTGTCAAGGGCGGTTGCACCTCCTGCCAGAGCTCGAAGACTGAGCTCAGGCGGTTGAACCGCCTAGCAGAAATCAGGGTCCGAATGGGTTGATCCATTCGGCCCAATTTGGGTTTTTTTCAGGGGCCCAATTGCCCCAAGATTAAGTTAATGGGATCACCTCCCATTTCCAACTTAATCATTGTGCTAACTACGATTTTTCCTAAGATATTTACTACAACTTGCTCCGGTGCGTCAATCGCTTCTTCTAGTGAGCTTCTGGCGAACTTCCGTCGATCATCCGATGAACCCTCGGTGATGCTCCTGTGGACTTCCGGCAAACTCCTGGACTTGCGACGATCCACTTGGCGAGTTCTGACGAGCTTCTTTGGCAAGGTCATGGACTTCTCGGATTTGTTCCCGCAGAACCTCCGACGACTGTCCGAACTTCCGTCGAACTCTCTAACTCCTAACGTTATCATTGTCTTGACTCCGACGCAACTCCTATTGCATATCTTATTTTCATCGTAGTTAATCCTGCACACTCAACATATAGATTATATAACAAATGACAATTAACTTCATCATCAAAATCCAAGATTCAACACCTTATGGGCTGAAATGAGAGTTTGTTGGGTAGATTACCCATTATTCAGCCCATAGTGGACTTTAATTACCTATAGCCCACTTTAGCTTTCTCTCTTCTCGTTTAACCAAAACTCTAATTCTTTTAACTAAAGAGGTATAGCGGATAGGGTAGAAAAAGGGAGCAATGGTGGCTATGAAAAAGAGAGAAGCAACAATGGCAGTTGAGGGTGAGGGCAGAAAAATAAGAGAAAAAAGAAAAGGAAGAAGATAAGGACAACGCAAAGACTGTTTTTAATCATCCAAATAATATTCTCATCTTATGTTAGATTAGATTTACAGTAAATTCTTACTGTGATCACTTGCGAAGATTTTAAATATTATGCATAGTGACATAATCCTTGTATCATAGTTATTATCTCGTGATTAATGCTTATGTTTTGAATAAGAGATTATAAGATTTGTACATTAATTATTTTTATAGTAGATTTTATCTAGTTTGCCCGTGACTTTTACCCTTCACGTTAGAAGAATTTTGTACGTAAATCTTGATGTCCTATTTGAGCGTGATTTTCGTTTAATTCCGTTGTATGTCTATAGTTTGCTTATATTTATTCGTATACAAAATTCTCTTTTTATCTTATTAAAGGATGGTAGAGAATTGTCCACAAATCATGCATCAATTGATTGAAAAGATATAATGTTAATACACCTACTTATTATACGTCTCTCGGATCTCCTATAATTCAAGTGTAATCACCCTGATTCAAGGAAATGATTGAAGGGCAATCAAGCACTCTTTATTTCATATAAAATGTACAACATCATTCATTAGCAATACACAACATCTTGTTCAATTGTGAATCTATTTTCATGGTTTCATATTCCTACTAAACAAGTTAATAGATTTATTTTCATGAAAAGTCTACCTAATTTTCTGCAGTAAAGAGGATAAAACATGCTAATGAATATTTGTTTTTTACATAATAGTTAAGTTGCTTTATGTGACTTAGAAAGAACATTCAACTAGAAAGTTCTCTAACCCTCGAGCAATATTGTATGTCCAAAACTCTTGTCATTACTATACTGAAGAACATATATATTTTTCCCAAGAGAATGTATCAAACTGTACTAATATGTAGATTTAAATATATTGATATTTTTTCTCATCAAATATTTTTTCTTGATTCTTAAGTTATGTAGATATAAGTGAGATGAGTCTGGGTTGTGTGCTTCTTGATTCGTGAAGAAGCATATAGAAGTATCACTTGCCATGTTTAACCTGATATTTTCTTCTCACATGAAACACAATAATCAAATATGTATTGACATATCAACACCATCAGTTAACATTATAAATAGGATTATCTAAGTTGTTCATAAAGTAAAACGAATTCACTTAATCTATTACATTGTCCTCGATGAACTAGCTAGAATTAACATGTCTCTATAAGAAACAACAAAATCCATTTAAATGTTTTTAATTTAACTAAAGATATCACCACACTCTGAATAGTTATATAAAACATTAGGACTTGTTATTGAACCATGACATTTAGAAATCAATGGAACAATCTTTGATAATCTTCATAATAGTTTGCCATAATCATGTTGATGGTAGCATACCTTGAATAACATAGATTTGATTATGCTGAATTCATTTTCAAAACTAACAAAATTTTAGTTTAGAAGTTGTAGATTTAAGCAGTCTAATTTTTTGCAGGTTTGACTCAGCTCATTGCACGTATTCACGTCACCATGCAACATAACAAAATACAATACATATAAAGCATATCCACAGACTGAATAATGACTTGATCATAACATGCAAATTATGATTTGATATTTCGTTCTAAATATTTTAATAATTCATCACCGAAATATTCAAATTGTAGAAATTTTTATTAATTAATTACTTGCAAGAGATAAATGCCAAATTAATCCATATGGTTTGATGAGCATCAAGTAGATAAAAGGACGTGTGTCACTTACCTCAACTTTGGGTGAGCCATAACCCATGCAATCCTCAACCAAATTTCGCGATTCCAAGTTCTATTGATCCGTCTTCTAATCTGCTTTCATCTGAAACCACAAGCATCGGTTGAAGCCGTCGGCATTTTCCACCCGAGGTTCTGAACTCCGCCGAACTCACACAAAAGTCTCAGTCGGACCATTGTGTCTTCTAAATTAAAATTCTCGCTAACAAAGAAACCGATTTGGTCGAGCCTATGCTCGTTCGAAAGCTAAGCTCGAGTTACAGATCCAGGTCGAGACATGGCTCAAAACCATGGATCATAGCTCGAGTTATTCCCCTGCAAAATGAGAAAAGAAGCACACTTTATCCCGTCGCAAAGCCCCTCCCACCCCAAGCTTCTTCCGGGCCGTATCGACTCAACCGTTCTCAGCCGTTGATGAAGGAACATCCGAGGGCCCACATTTGAAGGCAGTGGGCGTATCGATCCGGGAGTCCTACCTCTCGGCCAATCAGCTTTCGCCGTTTCCCCTTCCGGCTTATATATAAATGGCCACCCTCCCCTTCCCCGTCGTCGACCGCGCCCGCATCTGATTCCCCCATCCCATCAGATCTCGCTTTGGCCGAGCTCCCGAAACCCTAATAATGGTGCAGGAGGAGACTGACGCGGCGGCTGCTGAGGAGCCCGTCGCTGATGCGGCCCCCTCTGATCCGGTGGCGGAGGAGGACCCCGTGGGTGCCGCTGACGCTGCCGCTGCCGCTGCTGCTGATGCTAAGCCATCCAAGGGGAAGAAGGCGAAGGGCCCCAGTAAGGCCAAGGCCAAGGCCAAGAAGCCTGCTACTCCACGGAAGCCTTCTGCCCACCCGCCGTACGCCGAGGTGAGAATTCGATGACGGTAGTTCGCCATGCGTTTGATCTCGGTCGATCATTCGTTTGGATCGGATCTCATTCTTCCTTGCCTGATTTGGTTTGGTTTGTATGGGGTGTAGATGATCATGGAGGCGATCGTGACGCTGAAGGAGCGCACCGGGTCGAGCCAGTATGCGATCGGGAAGTTCCTCGAGGACAAGCACAAGAATCACCTCCCAGGAAACTTTCGGAAGATCCTCCTCGGCCAGCTGAAGAGGCTCACTGCTGCCGGTAAGCTCAAGAAGGTAAAGAACTCCTACAAGGTAGCCGCCGCCACCGCCACCTCCTCTTCCTCGTCCTCCGCTGCTCCGACGAAGCCTAAACCGAAACCCAAGGCAGCCACCAAGAAACCCACTGCTCCGACGAAGGCGAAGGCCCCCGGTGCCGCTAAGCCCAAGCCGAAAGCTAAGCCGATCCCCGCTGCCAAGCCCAAGCCGAAGGCAAAGCCGGCTTCCCCCGCCAAACCGAAAGCCAAGCCAGCCGCATCGCCAGCGAAGCCCAAGGCCAAGGTGAAAGCTCAGGCTGCCGCAAAAGCTAAGCCGGCAGCGAAGCCGAAGCTCGCGGCAGCCAGGCCGAAGCGAAGGGCACCCGCGCGGCTGGTGAAGGCAGCAAAGACCTCCGCTAGGGACACCCCCGGAAAGAAAGCAGCACCGGCGGCGTTGGCTTCCTCTCCGGCCAAATCCGCCGCGGCTCCAAAGAAGGCAGCGGCTGCCGCGAAGAAGAATACCAGGAAGGCTGTTGTCCCGGCGGTTAAGACGACGACGAAGAAAGCCAAGAAGTAGTGGAGTCGGCTTTGTTTAGTTTTATTTGTTTATTTTTCTTCCTCAACCTGCCTTCACGGGGGTAGTCTGTTGTAATTTCGATGATGTGCCGGGGGTATTTGTGGAATATCGTGCGTTGTGCGGTGGGGATTTCAAAAAGGAAAAAAAACGCATCTCATACGGTAGAGAGATAAAAAAAAAAAGACTAATTGGTGTATTGCAATAGTGTGTAGATGTTCTAAAAATTCCCTCTACATTAACTTATATTACATTTCGTATGCACACCAGTCGTTCGCTATAATGTATCATCTATACACCCGGATATCTCCCGAGTTGTTTAATAGCTTGATCGGAGCTTCATCTAATTATGAGCTCTTATCAGCTCTTATCTTAATCTAGAGATTGGTTGTGGGCATTGGACATTTCAGATCTATCTTCCCGTAGTATAAATTATGAATGGGAAATTATAATTTATTTGTGTCAACCTCCTGTTAATCTAACGCATGGTTGTCATAATTTACATAAATAAACTGAGAAGTTATGTTGCTCAAGATAATATTTTTGATTAGTCCAAAACTATTTAAAAAAACTCTAATATTTGTAGGTTCTCTGTGAACATATTTATATCATTTTAGATGATGCTCTCATTCGTTCTAAATTGGTCAATAGATTGATCCTACCTACTTCCCACAAACACTCATTCGTTCCTCTCTTTCGACCACTATTGATTTCTCTTCCGAACAAGAGCTATGTGGATTTGGCCAAGACCCACATAGATTTGATCCAGATCCACACTTTCCTTCTTCAAAATTTTAGTAGTTCTAAACAAAATCCACAGACTGCATGAACCCACACAGATCTGATAAGACTATAATGGATAAATTGAAGTTTAAATTCAACCTAAGATTTGCACAAAAACAAGTTAGATATAAGCTGTATTTTCAATACTATATCTAAATTTTATAATTGTGTGCTTGAATTAATTCGTTAATGTTCGTTAAATATTGTACTGAAACGACGAAGTATTGATCCCATCGCCTCGAATTTTGTTATCATTAGAAGTGTATTTAATATGATTACAGTGGTCGGGATGAAGGAACAACTCACATTGTCGTCGCATGTATCCTGACATGATCTAAATTTACCATGGTACGTCCAAGGGATGAGATAAGCTTTGAACACAGTGGCTGCTTGAAAAGCTTGCACTAGAAAACATAAGTTGACACCAATAGATAGGCATTTGAGCTGCTCACTTATGATGAGTACGGGTCATGATGATGACGTCAATGAGGAACATGAGTTCACTGTCTTTGAGATAGTCCAAAGGCAATTATTTACAAGGATTAATCAGTAATGGTAATATCGGATAACTCAATGGGACACATGATTTTGGTAGGAATAAGATTCTTATATGCGACAATTGATTCAACCTTATTATTACAAATAATAAGTATCATAAATAGTTTATTTTTTCATAAATCAAATCATGGATGCATCGTAGCATATTCATGACGTCTGGTGCATTCATAATGTGATAGAGAATATAGTGAACTAAGATTGTAGAGCAGTTTATAGCAAAATTTGTCACCATCTATGGAGCTAATCTTAAGATCAGTAAGCATTTGATCGCAAGCATAGAATATATATATATATATATATATATATATATATATATATATCATAATAATAAAAATATATTTATGATATTTCATCAAAATATCATCTGTTTTATTTATAATTATTTTTGGATTCATTTATAAGTTATCATTATGGAGAAATTAAATATTTTGAGTTAATGATTGAGAGTCGATAAAATTAATATATTAATTATTTTATCAAATTGAATCGGGACATGATCATTGTTATCGTAAAGCCATGATACATAATTTTATGTTGTATCATAATGAAAAAGACATTATTTAAACTATGTACATGATATGAAAAGAGATTTAAGTTATATCTCAGTATTATAAATTTCTAAATTATAGATCAAATTAAACATGACAATTTCCTTTTATAGAGTGCTACGTTTGGTGACAATATCAGCGGGGAGATCGCATTGGGTTTTATCATTTTTGAAGATAATCTAAAATTTACCTGATAGAGTCTTAGAATTTGTGTTGTAACTTTGATCAGGAGTTCTATGGAAATTAGAAGTCTATCAAATTAGATTAAGGTATGACAAGCTCTAGAGGTTGACTAAGAGTCCGGCTGAGATTAGAAATCTAATAAATTTAGTTATGACTATGTAGTTTAGTTGGTGTCTTTTATATTTATTTGTGTTATAAGTAAAATTTATAGTTGGTGTCTTTTATATTTTATGCTCCATTAACATTTCTCTATAATTTCGATGCATACTAATTTCGAGGTATTTTCAACAATATATATTATAATTACGTATAAATAATATGGTCTATTTACATGGTCACTATTTCATCGGCTTGAGCGCATTGAACGGACGAACGGAGCACGTTAGGCTCGTCCTTGTCCCAGCCGGGCCCACGTGGATGCCACGTCGTCTTGGCCAAACTCGCTTGTCCATCTTTTATGTATTTATATATATATAATATTTATAATTCTATTTCGTTAACTCCTCTCTCCTCCCCTCCTCTATTCTCTCGCTTTCTTCGGCTCTGCTCGTCGTCGTCCCCTTCGATCTCTCGCCGACTCCCCCAAGCCCCCTTGCCCTTCTTCTTCTCCTCCTTCTTCAATTACCCCTTCTAAATCTCTTACTTTCCATCTCCGCGTGCTTTCTCATCTCGTCTAGATCACACTTTCCCCGCTTCCCCGCCCCCGGATCCCTGCCGCCTCGTCGTGATTCATCAATAAAATCCGGCGTACCGCCTTGTGCTGGGGATCCACCGGCTCAGAAATCCACGCATTCACGGGAGTCTCCTGTGCCTCCCCGACGGCTGGCCCTGGGCTGGCGGCGCGGCATATGTTGAGCGCGGGCGCGGGGGAGGGCGAGGCCTCGGCAGCCGGGCCGTCGCAGGTGGTGATGGTGAGGCGGGATCTTCTTGCCAAGTGCATGACGTGTCCGCTCTGCCTGAAGCTCCTCCGGGACGCCACCACCATCATCGAGTGCCTCCACACGTGTGAGTTTCTGCCTTCGTCCTCTCCGCCTCCCTTGGACCGAAAGCTTCTATCTTTCCGGGTTTCCTGATCTCGGTTGCGGGTTTTATTGGGCGTTTGACGTGAATTCTCGTATCGTTCGTGTTTTTTCCTATCCTATAATGTGGGTTCTTTCTTTTTCTTCGATTTGGTTTGTCCTGTTTCTTGGATTTTGCGAGGTTGAGAGCCTGAAGAGTATCTGAAACGTTTGGCAAGATGGATCTTTTGCGATTTTTTTCGTATTTACCCTTCGGCAATGAGCGTCTGCGATCGCATGCGTTATTGAGGTGTAGAGGTGATGAATGAGTGTTGTCATATACGTCGAAAGTTTATTCTTCGCTAACTTCTCTATTTATTGCGAGTGGATATCTACTATAATCAAACCTTTGAGCTTTCGGGTGTAACTTTGTCCATTTATGCAATATCCATGGCCACCTGAAGCTGCGTTTAAACATGTATATGATCTATGTTTGTTACCAATTTAGAAGGGAAACTAATTGTGCTTCCGTATCTGGGCGAGAATTTGAGATGTTTCATCATTGCATTATAACATGTCGTTATACCTCATTGATGATGTAACTAGCACTGTAATTTAATTTCGATCCTTGAGGTTAACTCAGAAATTCTGATTCACCTAGGTCGCTTATCAGAGATTGATTAGATCATACAACTCCGAATTATTTTATGATCCTTGATCCAGTGTAAACATATGTTCCTCTTTTTTATGAGATGTCCTTTTATTTTTCAATGAAAGTCATCCATGGCATGCTTTTGTTCTTTTATTCGAGAACAGATACTTAGTTGATAATGTTGACTAATTATTGGCTCATAAAATTCTCTATGCTGGATTCTAATTTGTTCACCTGGTAGTTCATGCTTGTTATTTTTCTCTCACTATCTTAACAGATTATCTGTTATCCATTAGTGACATTCGGTTTCTTCTTTGCTAAATTCCAAACAGTTTGTCATCTTTCAAGAGAAAAGGATCATTCATTTTACCATCAACCCTTCTCTTCCACCATGTCTGTGCTCAGATTAAACTCGTGCATGGTGTTTTTTTAATGTTCATTAGTCATCTATTTATATAACCTTTGGTAAATCTTGCATTATTCTCAGCTTTTAAATCTATTTAACTTACACTTGATTCATTTATGCTTTAAAAATTATTGTACATATTATATTATGTTTCACTTCTGGATTCTGTTAAACATTCATATAAGTAGTTATTCTTTTGAGGTTATACATGTAGATAGTTACTGTATTTAGATTTGACAAATAGTTGAGATGTAGGACTAACTGATGATTTCTAAGAGTTCAATACATGACTTACACTCTTGATCTTTGTATACTAATTCAGTTTGCAGGAAATGTATATATGAGAAACTCAATGATGAGGAGACAAACCACTGCCCTAGCTGTAATATTTATTTGGGGCCTCTTCCACTTGACAAGCTTAGGTGAAGTTCTTTCCTTGGAAGTGTTAGTTTTCTCTTTTTTATTGCTTGTTTTGATTTCTGTTTATTAAACCATCTTCTGTTGATCCCCTAAACATTTGTTAGTATGCTTTTCAGTTTCCACGCCATCTATTTTGATAATTTTAGATACATAATGGTGCAATCTGCCTTAGATTGAACTGGTTATGTTGTAAGTTCTTCAAGATTCAGGAAGCTGGAAGTAGTTTAGTGGCATTGGAACACGAAAAGTAAGGATCTACTGAAAAAATAGAAAAAAAAAATGCTGATCAAGTAGAGACAACAGATGTTGCAAAAGGTAGAAAATGATTAAGCCATTTAAGACCTATAGTCAGTACTGAGAAAAATAAAACAGAGGTTCAATCTATTGAGCTTGACATGAATTATTATGTTCATAATTAGGTTCAATTTGTCTTAGTTCAAAGTCATTGGCTTACTTTGGGAACATACACATCAATATTTCAATGTTCCAGTACAGTAGTTCAATAGTTGCTGTCCTTTGCTATAACCAAAATTGAAAAACCCCTTATCTCTTAAGATCTGATGAATCTTCTTTTCTTCTACAACCTAATTTAACAAAGTTCACATCGACAACCAAAACCTCACTGCACCTTATGGGCATGGACAGACCATTAGCATAAAAAAAGTTTAGAAATGCCATTTAGTGCAAATGGCTATAAAACCATGTGATCTTTCTTTGTGTGCCTTTGGATTAAGGTTTGTAGTGATTTAGGATGGAAATTGACCTGGATCAATTAGGTGGACCAAGTTGGATCACGGGAATCAAGAATTTTTGAACTGTTAAATTTGGTAGGGTCATCTGGATCAATTACAATTGACCAGCACCTTCATGACTATCTGCTAACTAGTTGAGCAATCATGATCAGCCTGATCATCTAGTTCTAGATTATTATTTGAATCTCAGTGGACCCTAAGAAATCAAGGTTTTTGGCAAACTCATCTCCTGAGCTAGAGTGGCTTGTTTTAAAGTCTCAGCTTATCTTGTAAACCATGTCCTGGTCATTTTAGATATTCTCTTGTTGTTTAGCTATGTAATAGAGAAATCCAAATGGATTATTAATCTTTTGAAAATTTGAGGAGCATTATCATAAAGTAAGCTACAAAACTCACTCAAACATTTTATCAGTTGCCACAGTATGACTATTTTTCATGCTACGATGATGCTTTTCTCATTCATGTGCAGTGGCATGGGTGGATGCTGGTTTATATTGGTCTTTATCCTTCATTTAAGATTGATACATGGCATTGACTGCTGCTGAAGGGATGAACTTTTGTAGGTTGCATCTCCATAAGCTGCCGGATTTTCAGCATAGGCACTATATTGTGCACACAGTAGTTATTAATAGTTCAAATTAAGGTATGCAATTTCATACTGTACCAGAGTTTCGATGTTCGTTTGGTACGGTACGAAACTGTATACCGAGTGGTATACCACTCGGTATATATATATATATATATATATATATATATATATATATATATATATATATAATTTGGTGACGTCGCTTCGGTGACCTTGCCTCTCTCTTTTCTTAGGCGCGGCGACATCACCTCGATTATATATATATAAATTAATAAATATATATATATATATATATATAAAAGATTATATATATTTATATATATATTTTTTATAAAAGACGACGTCGCCTTATATATATATATATATATTTATATATAAATATTTATATATAAAATATTTTTATAAAAGGCGACATCGCCTCGTTTATATATATATATATATATATATTTATATATATTTATATATAAATAAAATAAATAAATAAATATATATATATTTCGTTCCATCCGGTAACGACCGGTCCGTGTACCGGTAAGCTGACGGACCGGTATATACTGTCCGTACCGGGCGGTATTATTCGAAATTGCATATATTGGTTCAAATATTTAATTCATATTTTAGGTACTTGAATAAAATTAAGGTTGGAAGCTCTTTGTTTTTCTTCATGTACGACATTTAGAATGCTGAAGGAAACAAAGCAAGAGCATGGAACAGCTAAAATATAGAGAAAATGTGCAGTAAAAGTAGGAAGGAAAGGCATGAATTAGTATGTTAGTCAAAGTGTTGGACTAGATGAAACTGATGGCAGAACTAGCAGCTCATTTGTCTTAATTATTTGAGATTGACTGCATGCATCTTTTGTCATTACAAAGCAATTTCCTTGGTTAAATTAAGAGCATTTAAATTCTTATTAGTTTCGAGTAAAATTTTCTTAGATCATCCTCTATCTCTAGCTCTCATCACATGACTAATACTAATTGTTTTACTTATTTTAACTACAACATCTATAAACCTTCTTGTCATCGGTAAATCTCCTTAGCACATGACTAATACTAATTAATATTAGCGATTCTCCCTCATTTTATTCTCCATTGGAGTTACACTTAATTTTTCACAAATGAAAAAATATATATTTTTCTTTCTTGATAACTCCACACATTCCACTCAATCCAAAGTTTACAGCTAATACTAACATTTTGTATAGGATTGCTCTAGCTATTCTATTCATTCATCTATCATCTTTGGGATTGGTAGATTGGAGATGCTTCAAAGGATGGCAACCCTTAATGCAACAGCAAGGATTCTCCATTGGTGTTTGAGACATGGAATAGGCTTTTCAGATGTAGGGTTAAGCCTGCATATAATGAGTTTTCAAATAGTACCATATCCCTCTTCATGTTGAAGATTTGACATCATTATGTATCATACACCTTCATTTGCAATATGCTAATTTGTGAGATTTTTGTTTGTCATTTAAAGCAAGCATATCTAGAGAATAAATTGGTGATAGATTATTTATGATGTCAGTAGTAACAGGCTAATAACTGAATACTGGAGAATGCTAAGAAGTTGAAGGTATTTGTTATATACTGGAGCTAATTGTAAATGTTTAATCAAGAATCTGCTGCACTTTGGCTTTGGCATAAGAGACAGCAAGACCTGATACATGTACTCTTTGTTGTATGGTACATAAATTATACATTTGATTATAAACAACTGTTATTGTATGGTACATAAGAGACTACAATCTGTTGATGGATGCTTCCTTAAAAGTTGATTTACAGATGCATATACAATGTTTCAGCGTCATCATAATCATGATCCAAGCCTTTTCGGAGTGGCATGTTGTAGATGGAGCACAACTTAATATCAAGAATGCTTCATGGAAGGTTTAAAAAATTCCTAACTGACTGATCACCCAACTTTGGTTCTTAAGTGCTTACTCCAACAAAATTGTCTACCTAGAAGCCTAATGGCTAGTTAGCTGGTAGAAAGCTCTATCTAATTGTTTGTCTTATTAATTCATTGAAGTAGATCTCCTCTAAGCCTGGGAATAGCCTAGGGAATTTCCAAGATTTGTCAAAGGGAGCAATGTCAATATCATAGGCACAAACAAGCAACAAGATAATAACCATTATTCTCATCTCATGTATGAACAGACTCAAACTGTGACATGGTTTTTACCATTTTAGGCATAATGTCTAGAAACAAACTTATAAACCAATAGAGAAAAAAATCCCAAACAATTTAAACTTATGAAACTTAATGAATATTTAATTCATAGACTAAGAGAAGGTACACTAAGTAGCATAAGACCCATTGGATCTCCATATAGCGTCTGCCATTTAAAGGAGAACCAAACACTATTTGCTTAGGGCTGAAAAGATGGTTGCATTTTGCTGCTATTTCCAGTGAGGACATGATTTAGTTGTGTAAAACAAGCTTAGCTAAGTTCATCAGTGTGAAGACAGACTTCAAAAGCTAGGTTGGGCTACTCTATCAGCTAAACTTGATACTTTCTTTTTGCTAAATATAGGGTTCTTATGATTTTGCAAAAAAATATCTTCTAGGACTCACTTGAAATTGATGATGGTTTATTATACTTGTATCTTTATAACTCCTATAGAATGAGTTGCAAAAGTTGATGACTTAAAGATATGAGAAAGGAACTGCAAGAATAATAGGGCTAGAAAAGAACTAGGGCAGGAATGAACATTTGCTTGAAATATTTCTCTAGGCAGATCATAGAAAATTTCTTGCGGCAATAATCAAGATATGATGAGATACTAGAGATCTAGTCAATGCTCTAAGAAGCTTTCTCGTTTCTGTATTTTTCAACATTATTATTTCAATGGTGAGATTGTTCCTACTTCCTAGAACAGATTTTTAACCACTAATGAATGTTCCTCTTCTTCGGATATAGTTTTTTCGCACCCTCAAAGCACCTTTCTTCTTCGGATATGATAGGTTTTAATTTTTTTCCTATAATTTTTCATTCTTGAAACCTAAGTTTCTATTTCTCTTCATAGTTGGCTTCCATCTTTGTAGTCAAGTCGGTTATGACATCCATCTAATGCTGATTATTGTGAAAAATATTTGTGGATTCATGCATTCATTAGATACCTGATTCTGAACCTCACTCAATTTGAGACATGAATATCGATTTCTTATTTTCAGTTATATGCGACAAGGAAAAGTATATTTTTTGCTGCTATATGATTTTGTCAAAGTACATATTTAATCTAACATATTCTGCAGACCTGATCACAACCTACAAGATGTTAGGCAAAAGATATTTCCTTCCAAAAGAAACAAGGTTAAAACTCCTGAAGAAGTGCCTCCCATGACACCGCCTGTGAAAAGAAAAGAAAGATCACTTTCTTCATTGGTAGTTGATATTCATACAGCAACACAGACAAGACTAACAAAAAGGCAAACAAAGGCTTTTGCTAAAAGGGCTCCCACACTGCGTGGTCTGAGTCCAGTAATTGATGATATGACTAAAAAGGAGGATTATAATGTTGAAAAGCATGCAAAAAAATCAAGCTCGGCCGAGAGACCAGGCAAGCCCACTTTTAAGAGAAAGCAGGTACTAAAACAGAATCTTTGTGTTTCTTCATGGCTTATTAGTTCAGTGATCTAAGCAGCATATAGTTGGTAATAAGGTTTTGACTATATCTTCAGTTCCATTTGTATGATAATATTCATTTTACATGCTTTGGCGAAGTCTTTTCAGGTTTATTCAAAGGCTGAGCCATCCAAATATACACGTACTGAAGGTAAATCGAATGGTGAAGGCTCCTTTCAAGATAAAGTTGACATCTGGAAACCTTTAAATTGTCTGGTTGAAGCTGCAAATAGGACAAAGTCTTTTAGGTCCAGTCAACACAGCCCTGTTGTTAAGGCAGAGCAAACCAATGGCCCTGCTAGTGAAGTAGATGGTAACAGCATCAGGGTTAAGGAGCGTCCACATAAATCTGAAGTTCAGGAACAGAAGAGCGAAAATAATCCTATGCCTCCAGAAATGTTGAAAGCTGGAAGTTTGCAAGGAATCAACCGGCAGACTAGAAACCTTACAGCAGTAGCTCAAACACCCCTTGATGCTGGAATTACTCAGCATGTCAGGAGCATTGGTCCAATATGGTTCTCCTTGGTTGCAGCTGTTGAACAGTTAAAAAAATTTCTTTTGGAAGTTATTTTAGTTATGTTATCTGCACATATGTATTTTATGAATATTAACTTCCTTATTTTATTTTGATGTCAACTGTTTCAGGACAGGAGAACCCCCCTTGCCACAAATATCTGCAAGTTACTTGAGGGTCAAGTAAGTTGCTTCATGCAAATGCCTCTAGTAACTTTTGCATAATATGGTCCTACCTGTCAGTTCAGCATGACAGCATGAACAAGATATGGACATATTAATTTCTTACTAGTACATGGTTAAGTGACATGATGTATAATTGTATATATGCCATGTCACATCAGTATCACATGCTGATCATCCCAAAATGTGCTGTGTGTGTACCTTACCAATGTGGTGTTGATGTCAAATTACATTAATAAAAGAAGGTAACAATACAGTAGTAAGCACCATAGTTGCCAGTGTTGCAAGGAGCAACCTGAGACACATGATCATCATAAAACCACTCCACGGATTACAAGGATTTTAGAGCAGAAGGGAATCTATGAACTTGGTAAAGATGAGGAATAGAGTCAGATTTTGCCCTTTTAATGTTCTTTTTATTTTATTTGTCATTCATCTCAATCTAAATGTTATACATCCTCCATGCTGAAATGGTTCTATTTTCTCATTTATTTTCATGTAATGTCTGATTTTTACAGAAAACATGCCTAACTTGGCACAGCATCGTATACCAATACATATGATGCTACATGCTGAAGGATGTGGAGGCTACATGAAAATTATTGCTAGCTGATCATATGAACTAAGAATAACAAAAATGCTACTATTTTCGCTGCAGCTATAGCATTGCAAACAGTCACTGCTATCAAAAAAAGCAAGGATGGTACTAAGGTCAAAAACAGTTCTTATATTATGTCATTTGATTTCCCAAGATAAATAGCATTGCCAAAAAGTTGGGCTTGAGCAATGAATAGTTGAACATTGTTAAGTTTAGCATTGTCTGAAATATCAACTATAACTGGTATAGATAGATTGACTGAAGTTAAGTTTCACATTATTACAAACATAATTAAGCATTTTCTGTTATATATTTCCGTTTACTATATTTTTATGTGTTTAATATATTAAGTATTTTGTTTCTCTTTTTTTCTTAGAGATGGTAGCATGCCTGTGTCCTTCATCCAAAAGTACCTTATGAGGAAGCTTAATCTTGAAAAGGAAGCTGAGGTTAGTTCAGATCCCACGAAATTCCAAAACACTATTTCGTTTTACTTTGTTCCATAGAACTCTATATCATAAGTTGATAGGTGGAAGCATTGCTTATGCGATAATGGACCATTTTCTATAAAGTAGTTTAATCCAACAGGCTAATCTCAATGAAATGATATAGTGGCTTACATGCATTAAACTTGATGAATATGTATCTGTACATGCTTTCATCATCCTCTACCTCTGATAAGTTGTTGAAAACTGTAGATATTGTTAGATACTTAAACAAAATTGAAAGGCCAATGGAAGAACACCTTCTACATCATGATATGGCCTTGTATTTGATAAGTAGCTGATGCCTGATACAATATTAAGTTAGGGATGGCATCACCATACTTCTCTTATAAATTATCTTCTTTTTTCCCCAAGTTTATCAGCTTACTCATAGTTCAACCTTTGAGAAATGTCATCAGCAGTCAAATTGGTGGCTTGCTAAAGCTAGAAGATCATTGACACACCCAACTTCTACCAAAATTTTCATTACTGCACTCTCTTACTGATGAACAGAAAAAATGAAAAGGATTACCTTGGGCTTCCTTGAAGTTTTGTTTCAAGATGAGGTTCTTCCAGTTACATATTTCCTGTTTTTCTACCTTGATTGCTGTCATAATAGGTCACTTTATATTAATAATATATTTGATGCCTTATTGGGTATTCTAGGAACACTATTGCCTGATGTGCTAAATTACATTATTCAGTGTGTTTTTTAATGTTTCTTACAAGAGGAACATGAACACAGCATTGGGACAAAATCAGCACTTGCATTCCAGGAATTGTTCAGGGTATTGGCCAAAAGGAATATGACCAAGTTGTTTAGAGCCCTTTTTTCAAAAGTGAAAAAGTTGGTTTGAACCTGAAGCTAATGATTTGATAACATTTCCTTTATTTTACAAAAATCTGAATCCTGTTATAGCTTTTAGTGAGGAACTTTTCCTGCAGTTTCAACCATACTCTCATGATGTTCTGCTAAATCTGTGAGAGATCAACTTGAGAAATTTCAACTTTTGAAGTTCTTAGCAGTTGATCCCTCACAGATTTTGCAGCATTAGCTGCTTCAAAAATGAATTTGATTTCAAACTAAGTGCCTAAAGTCTTAATTCTGACATTCACTTCCTTTTTTTCCTTACGTGTACTAGCCAAACACATAAAATGCATGAAAAAGAAGAAAATGTAAATTTCATTTTCCTCTTTCTCTTTCACTCTGCTCAGTGTTTGATATTATCTGTTAATATTTCAAAAGCAGACTCAGATAGCCCAAAAGCCAACAGTTCTGCATAATGTAGTTTGATGCTTACAAAGTCCATCAGCATGCTTGAAACTATACAGTTTAGATGTTGTATTGGATTTGTGTTCATTCATGTTCAGCAAGCACCTTTACTAATTTATGCTTTTGCTCTCATCTTTAAACTTCCATGGTTCTTTCTCCAAATGATAATGTTGATAATTATAAGCTTGTAATCCAAGCATGTAAGCTTCTCAGAACATGCATTCACTTTATGTTTAGTTTTATCTCTTGGCATTCTTTAGTGGTAGCAGTAATGGCTGTAAGTCTATAATTCAGGCATGTGAAGTTTCTCAGAACATCTGTCTTTTTAGTTCACCATATTGTGTTCTCTGTTTTTAGAATCATTTGTAGGCTTCACAATGCCATTCCATTTCAGAATTGATTCTGATAAGTTCACAATGCCATAGTAAAGTTGTTTCATATAATTGAAAATCACAATAATTATATGCTTTTGATTACATAGTAAAGTTGATTTGCTACGATTACACAGGAAGAAGCTTGGTCTAAGTAGTTTGAGTTGATTATTACTTTTTATTTTTTGTTCATTACCCTTCTCCCTGAACATGTATAGACTATCCTGAATAGAAGGATTGGATTCCATCACAATATCTGCACCAGGTGCAGATGCTCCTGAACTGGAGTCTGCTTATCATCTTCATCCTCCCCTTCTTGTCTGTTTTTCTTGGTCTTTAAAAATACCGAAGGGGTGAGGTGATGCATAATTTCCATCAGTAGGAAGCATTTAAAGTGATGGATGACATGTTATAGGAGATTGGATAGTAAATCTTCATCAGTCATACTTTCTCAAAGAAATTGATGCTGGAAAATTGTTAAAATATACACCGTCAAAGTTACAACATCCAGGATAATGTTTGCTGATTTTATTTGTATTGGTGAATTGAGTTTCTGCAGTTATAGCTCATCTATATGGAATAAGGAACGATGGGATTTTATTACAAGATCAATGATAGAAGCCATTTAGTCTGTCTTCTTTATCTAACATACATCATGCCATGGTTTTCCCTTCTGCTAAACTGACAACTTTTGTGATTACAGGTGGAAATCATGTGCCTCAGACAACCTGTGAGCCCCACTATGTCTATGCAAAACTTAGTAGAACAGTGGCTAAGAGGGGGGTCATCACAGAAGCTTCCGGCAGCCATTGGAACCTCAGCAAAGGAGTTGGTGATGGTGTTAAATTACGGTCGTTGCAAGGTTCCAGCCGATGAATCACAGCAACAGCATTCATAAAACCTTCATTGAAGTTAAAAAGTCCAGGCATTTAAGAGGAAGTCGAAGACTCCTTGCTTCTTTCCCTCAAGTTTCTATTCCTTTCTTCCTCTTGCTTTAGCTGGATAGTTTCTCATTTTGCTGTAAAGCATTTCACTGTTTGTCCGAAACATTTCATCTAATTACATGTAAATTGCAACAAATGGCCCTGCAACAATGGTTTACCGAAGGAAACTTGCCGACTAATTTTCATCTGATTATTATGTAAATTTCACCTTATTACGGTCTAGCTTTGATGAGCATATTGAGTATTCCATTGCGTTCTTCTATGAACTTCAAATGTTCTGCTTTGCTTGTTGTTGCTTGTGGTTTCGTATATCCAAATACAATCTGATTAGACGTGTGTAACATTCATGCATCTTTGAGAGACACAAAACAGTTAAAACAGTTTTAACACATTTCACAGGTATTATTCTTCATAAAAGGAGCTAATAAAATGACGACATCCCTGTAACTTAAACATAAATAAGAAATATGAGAGAAACCTAAACCATGATGACGTTCGATGAAGAGGATCAGAAGAGTGGTATTACATGTTCTTGTTACATACCCAAGATAAGGTAGATTAAGTATGGTGTCGAAATCAATTTATTGTGTTGCCACCTTTAATCTTCAGTGAATACTAGTTTGGTTGAGCTAAAAAAAATATAATAATATAAGATATCGAAAGTACCATTAATATTTTTAGCATCATAATGTTCTTTTTTAAGGGTATTAACGTGATTTAGTACTTCAAGAAACATTTGCTTTGAAAAGAAAGAAACTACTTCATTAATCACCTACTACATGGATTCTGAACTACATACAAACAAAAGAAACTGTGAGCTTCAGCATCCGATGTGGAGATTTCTAGGTGGTATCTCCCGCTGTAGTTTGCCAGATTATGAATCAAAACATTTTTTCTTTTACATTCACTTTCAGAGAAAGATCTCTTATCTCAACTGCAAGGAAGATGTCTGATCCTATATATATATATATATATATATATATATATATATATATATATATATATATATATATATATATATATATAGAGAGAGAGAGAGAGAGAGAGAGAGAGAGAGAGAAAAAAAGAAAGAGAGAGAAAAAGAAAAAGAAGTTTGAAATTTCAAACCCAACACATAACACAGACACTAACACCTCAAAGACAGTCGGATCTCTCAACAACTAACCGGTAAGGTAGAATAGTTTGGCTCGAAAAGGTAGAATAGTTACACTTTTTTGTTTGGAGTGAAACTATTTTTTTATTTGACTAATCATCGGAAGTTCATCGGAAGATTACCGGAAGCTTCAAACGATAATCGGAACTATTCTCCCACATCAAAAAAGGTAGAATAGTTTCATTTCACCATACTCATCTTCAAGAGTAGTCAAACAAAAAGATAGCCATGACTACACATGCTAGAAACTATGACTCATTACTGTAATCAATAAATAAAATGTAATATCCAGACATGCCTAGACCACCTGTGAGTATATCATATTATTAAAGTAGACAACTATAAAATACATGCAATTCTTTAACATCATTCATGAGATAATTAACTAATAGAAAAATTAAATCCGATAAAAATCCCTTTCTCTCTTCATGTCAAGTGCTTCATTTTTCGATCTTGCTCCATACATGATCTTGAGTCTTGAAGAATTTTTATCATTAGTTGAGTATTGTTTGTGTTCTGAAACTCAAAGATTCTATTACGTCTCTCTTTCCAAATCCATCAAATAGCACATCTAAAAGAACATTTGCTAGTTGTATAAGAGGTCCTTTTCTTAAGAAGCTTTGCATGAACTTTCCTAGTTTTTGATGTAAGTTTGGCTATGACAGCCTATCGAGTTCAAATCTCTTCAGAATCTTCTTCGATATCCAATTAGTATAGTCAAAAGCAAAATAAATATGGTCAACACTTTCTTCCTATTGCATACAAAAGGATCATCGGTTAACAAGATAAATACCTCTTTTCTTCATATTGTCCATTGTAGGTAGTTTGGCGAGAAGGGTTTGCCATGTGTATAAGAAATATTTTTGTGAGTCTGATTTATCTCATGTCAACTGTTTGAGATCCACTTGTTATTCTTTTGCATGATATGATTTTATGCTGATGTAGCACTAAATTTACCATTGTTATGAAGCCAAATAAGCATATTTGAAGAGTTGTTCATGATTGGAATAGCTATAATAGTCAGCCAAAGTGATAACATTTCAAGAGAAGTAGGATTGGGAAGACACCAGGTGCCATTAGTAATGAACTAAGAAACCTTCCAATCTTTGAGAGCCCCAAGATATCTTCATACTCTGTCATCATATAATTGGAATATACTTTTTTCATTTACCTAAGGATCATACCACATATTAGCCTTGGTCCCAAAAGAGATTACATAGAAAATGTGTTTGATTAGCCAATTTGTTACCTTCAAAATTTCTTTCTAAGCAATAGAATGATATGTTTTTGCTGAAACTTCTTAGATTGATTCATTGGATAAGTACCTAGCAGAAACCCATTATGACCATAAGGAATATTTATTTTGCTAAAGATCCCATAATTTTTGTACCAAACAAGCTTTATTCTAGTCTCTAATATTTCTCATATTTAATCTCCCTTCATCTTTTGGTTTGTAGGTGCTATCCCAATTTACTGTTAGGATCGAGAGCACTAAGAGGGGGGGGTGAATTAGTGCAGCGAAAATCTTTCAGCGATTAAAAACGAAAGCTGCGTTCGTTCGATAAAAACTATTTTGATGCAAAAGCCGATTCTAAGATTACTTATGATTAAGTGCAGTTTACGTCTAAACACAGTTTGCGTCTAAGCGCAGTTTACGCAGTTTGCGTCTAAATGCAGTTTGTGTCTAAATGCAGTTTGCGTCTAAATGCAGATTGCGTCTAAGCGCAGTTTGCATCTAAGCTCAGATTGCGTCTAAGCGTAGTTTGCGTCTAAGCGCAGATTGCGTCTAAGCGCAGTTTGCATCTAAACATAGTTTTACGTAAAAACGTAGTTTACGTCTAAACGCAGATTCGGAAAGATCTGAACTTAGACACTCGTTCGTAAAAGCGCAGAAGGCAGTTTGCAGTTATAAATGAAATCAAAACGTAAATGTAAACTGCAATGTAAAGATCGTACGAAAACACCGATTTACGTCTGAATGCAGATTCGGAAAGATCAGAACTTAGAAACTTGTTCGTAAAAGCACTGAGAGCAGTAGCTATGTAGGAGGTTTGCAGTAATGATAAAGTGCTCAAAATAAAAGCAAACCAGAGAATTAGAGTGTTTCGGTCAGTCTTGACCTACTCCACTTTTGGCTTCCTCCACCGACGAGGTCACCGATGTCAATTAGAGGCCTTCCTTCAATAGGCGAAGGCCAACCACCCTCTTACAGATTCACTCCTTTTAGTGGGCTTAGGAGACAACCCTTACAGAAGTTTTCTCTCCTCTCTTTACAACTCAAACTTTGAAGAACAGAAAGAGGAGAACTACCAGTTTTGAGCTCTAAGAATCACATAAAGACAACAAGATTTGGTGTGTGTGATCTGTGCTTTCAGTGCTAAATGGGTGGGGTATTTATAGGCCCCAACCCAGTTCAAATTTGGAGCTCAAAACGATCAAATCCTGGAATTTCGGGATCAGGCGATTGCACCTCCTGACTGGAGCGGTTGCACCGCCTGGCAGAGCTCGAAGACTGAGCCTCTGGGCGGTGCTACCTCTGTCAGGGGCGGTTGCACCTCTCTGCCAGAGCTCGAAGACCGAGCTCAGGCGGTTGCACCGCTTGACTGGAGAGGTTGCACTGCCTGGCAGAGCTCGAAACTTGAGCTCTGGCGGTGCTACCTCCTTACAGAGGAGGTTGCACCGCCCAGTCTCGCTGGGAGACATAGCCTGGGCGGTGCTACCTCCCTGCCTGGGCGGTTGCACCTCCCACAGCAACCTGGGTCCGAATGGGTTGAACCATTCGACCCAATTTGAGTTCTTCAGGGGCCCAATTGCCCCAGGATTAAGCTAATGGGATCACCTCCCATTTCTAACTTAATCAAAGTGCTAACTACGATTATTTCCTAAGACATATTCTGCATCTTGCTTCGGTGCGTCACTCGCTTCTTCCGGCGAGTTTCCGGCGAACTTCCGTCGATCATCCGATGAACCCTCGGTGATGCTCCTGCGGACTTCCGGCAAACTCCTGGACTGCGACGATCCACTTGGCAAGTTCCGACGAGCTCCTTTGGCAAGCTTCTGGACTTCTCGGATTTGTTCCCGCAGAACCTCCGACGATTGTCCGAACTTCCGTCGAGCTCTCGAACTCCCAACGTGATCATTGTAATGACTCCGGCGCAACTCCTGCTGTATGTCTTACTTTCATCGTAGTCAATCCTGCACACTTAAAACAAAAACTTCGATCGAGACAATTAATCCTATGCAATTAACCAAGTTGTCCGGCATGTCATTGGTCCCTCGACGCTTCGTCCGATTCTTCGGCGCATCGTCCTTTCCTGCAGCCTATTGCCCAATCGGCCAGTTGACTCCGCAACTCCGATATCCTTGGCACAATACCCGCTCTTCTTGGCCCGATGCCCGAGCCCACAGCCCGAAGCCTTCTGTCGATACGTCGACCGATCCACCGGCCCGACGTCCAATCTTCTGACATGTTCCTCCGGCACAACATGATGTTCTTGCTTTAATTATCTCATCCTGATCGAAGCACCCTGCGTCACTCAAGACGCAGATTAAATCATAAACATATATCAAGTAGTTTCATCATCAAAATACGAGATTCAACATTTACCATATGCATTATCTTATAATCTGTGTCATTCCAGAAGAAGTTCATAAATAGTTATTCAATATCCTGGAGAAGTCTAATAAGCAAAAGAAATGCATTAGACCAATAAATAGAATAAGAGTATAACACAGATCGGATGAGTTCAAGTCGTCCTGCTTTAGAAAGAAGTTTATTTTTTCATAAGAAAATTTTATTATTTATTTTTTACAAGATAAGCTGATAGTGGATTTTGTGAATGCTAGTGGATATGAGTGAGATACCTAAATAAGGAACTAGTAGACTTCCCTCACTAACCCCTAGAGTTTGTGCAATAAAATCCTTATTTTCAATACAAGGACCCATACAAACTTTGCTTTTCGCATGATTTAGCTCCAGGCTAAAAACTATACCAAAGTCTTTTAGAATAGTAGCAATAAAATCCTCATTAAAGTAGAATTATTTCGAAGAAAGATAATAAGATCATTTGCAAAAGTTATGTGGGATATATGAATAGAACCAGTATGGGGTATCTCATTCAAGCCAATTGGTGAACCATTGAAGAGAATAGAAAATTTTGGAGTTTCTAAGCAGCATTAAATCTAATTAACCTATTATTTGTTGAATCTCGTATTTTGATGATGAAACTACTTGATATATGTTTATGATTTAATCTGCGTTTTGAGTGACGCAGGATGCTTCGATCAGGATGAGACAATTAAAGCAGGATAATCATGTTGTGCCGAAGGAACATGTCAGAAGATTGGACGTCGGGCCGGTGGATCGGTCGACGTATCGACAGAAGGCTTCGGGCCGTGAACTCAGGCATTCGGCCAAGAAGAGCGGGTATTGTGCCAAGGATATCGGAGTTGCGGAGTCAACTGGCCGATTGGGCAATAGGCTGCAGAAGAGGACGATGCGCCGAAGAATCGGACGAAGCGTCGAGGGA
The DNA here is from genome assembly GCF_036884655.1 of Musa acuminata AAA Group. Taxonomy (NCBI): domain Eukaryota; kingdom Viridiplantae; phylum Streptophyta; class Magnoliopsida; order Zingiberales; family Musaceae; genus Musa; species Musa acuminata. Next base: position 19,467,835 of record NC_088355.1, on the reverse strand, counting down.
CCAATGACATGTCGGACAACTTGGTTAATTGCTTAGGATTAATTGTCTCGATCGAAGTTTTGTTTTGTTGTGCAGGATTAACTACGATGAGAGTAAGACAAGCAGCAGGTGTTGCGCCGGAGTCAAGATCATGATCACGTTGGGAGTTCGAGAGTTCGACGGAAGTTCGGACGGTCGTCGGAGGTTCAGCGAGAACAGATCCGAGAAGTCCAGAAGCTTGCCAAGCGAAGCTCGTTGGAACTTGCCAAGTGGATCGTCGCAAAGTCCAGGAGTATGCCGGATGTCCGCAGAAGGATCACCGAGGGTTTATCGGATGATCGACGGAAGTTGGCCGGAAACTCGCCGGAAGAAGCGATTGACGCATCGGAGCAAAGCTGCAGAAGTTGTCTTAGAGTTAATCGTAGTTAGCATGATGATTAAGCATGAAAATGGGAGGTGATCCCATTAGCTTAATCTTGGGGCAATTGGGCCCCTGAAAAGATTCAAATTGGGCCGAATGGAGTGAACCATTCGGACCCTGATTGCACCAGGAGGTGCAACCGCCCCAGCCAGGAGGTGCAACCGCCTGGGCTGTGAGGTTGGGAGGTGCAACCGCCCCAGCCAGGAGGTGCAACCGCCAAGGCTGGGAGGTGCAACTGCCCCAGCCAAGAGGTGCAACCGCCCAGAGCTCAGTCTTCGAGCTAGACTGGGCGGTGCAACCTCCTCTGCCAAGAGGTAGCACCGCCAGAGCTCAAGTTTCGAGCTCTGCCAGGCGATGCAACCACCGAGCTCAGTCTTCGAGCTCTGGCAGAGAGGTGCATCAGCCTGAGCTCAGTCTCGAGCTCTGCCAGGTGATGCAATCACCGAGCTCAGTCTTCGAGCTCTGGCAGAGAGGTGGATCAGCCTGAGCTCAGCTTGGAGCTCTGCCAGGTGATGCAACCACCGAGCTCAGTTTCGAGCTCTGCCAGGTGATGTAATCACCAAGCTCAGTCTTCGAGCTCTGCCAGGTGATGCAACCATCGAGCTCAGTCTTCGAGCTCTGGCAGAGAGAAGCAATCGCCTGAGCTCAGTCTTCGAGCTCTGCCAGGCGGTGCCACCTCTCCAGTCAAGAGGTGCAACCGCCTGATCCCAAAATTCTGGGATTTGATCGATTTGATCGTTTTGAGCTCGAATTTTGAATTGGGTTGGGGCCTATAAATACCCCACCCATTCAGCACTGAAAAGATACAGACCTACACCGAAATCTTGATCTTTTCTGTGATTCTAAGAGCTCAAAAGTGTTGTAAAGCCTTTAAGTCTCCTCCTTCTGTTCTTCAAGTTTTCAATTGTAAAGTGAGGAGAGAAAGGTCTGTAAAGGTTGTCTCCTAAGCCTGTCAAAAGGAGAGAAATTGTAAAAGGGTAGTTTGGCCTTCGCCCATTGAAGGAAGGCACCTAGTTGACGTCGGCAACCTCATCGGTGGAGGAAGCCAAAAGTGGAGTAGGTCAAGGCTGACCGAACCACTCTAAATCTCTGGTTTGCGTTTATTTTCGAGCACTTTATCATTACTGCAAACCCCCCTCATCACTACTGCTCTCTGCGCTTTCACGAACAAGTTCTAAGTGCTGTTCTTCCAAATCTGCATTCAGACGTAAATTCGTATTTTCATACATTACAGTTTACGTTTACGTTTGATTCTGCAGAACTGTTTTCCGTGCTTTTACGAATGAGCTTCTTTGCAGTTTACGCTTACATTTTAATCCTATTAATAACTGCAATCTGTCCTCTACGATTTTACGAACGAGTTTCAACATTTAGACGTAAAACTGCATTCAGACGTAAATCGGCTTTCCTCGCTCAATCATCAGATTTCAGTTCACGTTTACGTCTTGATTTCAACTGCATACTGCCTTCTGCGAGTATACAAACAAGTTTCTGAGTTTAGACGTAAATCTGCGTTTAGACGTAAAACTGCGTTTAGACGTAAATCTGCGTTTAGACGTAAATCTACGTTTAGACGTAAATCTGCGTTTAGACGTAAAACTGCGTTTAGACGTAAATCTGAGTTTAGACGTAAATCTGAGTTTAGACGTAAACTGCGCTTAGACGCAAAACTGCGCTTAGACGCAATCTGCGCTTAGACGCAAACTGCACTTAGATACAAACTGAGAATTTGCTTTTGCATCATAATAGTTTTTGAACGAACGCAGCTTTTGGTTTTTAATCGCTGTAAGATTTCCGCTGCACTAATTCACCCCCCCCCTCTTAGTGCTCTCGATCCTAACAATTGGTATCAGAGCGGGGTATTTCTCATTTCGGATTTACACCCGAGAGAAATGGCTCTTCAAGAGGGCTTTTCGGTCTTTCGTCCACCGTTCTTTAACGGATTGGACTATACTTATTGGAAAACTCGAATGAGAGATTTCTTGATTTCTCTAAATCTGGATTTATGGAATATCGTTGAAAACAGCTTTCAACTTCCCTCTAAACCGACGAACGAATGGTCGGATTTGGAGAAGAAGTATTTCTCTTTAAACGCAAAGGCTATGAATGCCTTATTTTGCGCTTTGGACAAAAATGAGTTCAATCGGATTTCTACGTGCGAAACAGCTTTTGACATTTGGCGAACACTTGAAATCACGCACGAGGGAACTAGTAGTGTCAAAGACTCGAAAGTTAACTTTTTATTGCATGATTTCGAGCTTTTTCGAATGCAACCAAGCGAGACTATAGGCGACATGTACACCCGTTTCACGGATGTCGTCAATAGTTTAAGAGCTCTTGGAAAATGTTTTTCGGACTTTGAACTCGTAAACAAGATTTTGCGTTCTCTTTCTAAGAAGTGGGATTCAAAAGTAACTGCAATACAAGAAGCTAAAAACCTAAACAACTTACCACTTGAAGAACTAATTGGGTCATTGATGACATATGAAATGGTGTACAATGCACATGATGAACATGTTGAACTCTGGACAAATGAATGCCACTTGAGCGATGACTCAAGTGATGAGGACAATGATGAACAAAACAACCTTCCAAAGAACAGGAAGGATTTGGGACATAGAACATTTGAAGACCACTCGAGCCTAAGCTCAAGTGATGGTGAACTTAAACTACAGATGAAACGAAAATTAAAAAACAAAAAGAATCAAACTACTTGCTTTAAACGCAAGAAGAAGAACAAAAATTGGGATGAATCGAGCTCCTCCGAAGAAGAGAAAGTCAACAAAAGCAAGGCGGCAAACTACGCCTTAACAGCCTACAATGATGAGGTAATCGAAATCCCCCTAATTTACTTCGAAATTACATGATGCTTTTCATGATGCACTTTTCTTTTTCTTTAAATTTTCTTGAAAATTATATTTTTAATAATTTAACAATGAAAATGCAAAAATATGATCATGCTTGTAATCTTGAAAATGATAATGAAAATTGCATGTCTTATGTTAATGCAAGATAGAAATCTAATGATTTTACACCTAGTGAGATTAATCTTATGTGCTTGAGAAGCAAGAATGTATATTTTGATGATTTTCATATTGCTTTTCAATGACGATACATGGCTTTTGTCTGGAAGGCTTGATATTTTTCATTGTCTTTGTTTATTAAATATAATGTATGGTTTTGACATAAGAATAAAGATTTGAGCATGCTATTATAAAGTCAATCATAAATTAAAACTAAAGAAGTTTTAGGCATTTATAAGAATCATTCAAAATTATGTTCAATGAAACCTTGCTTAATGTTGCAATGAAAATATTAAAGTTATACTTGATGATTTCAGATTTGACAAATGCTACACTTTAAATATGAATCATTCTTCAATCAGATTAAATGCTTCAATCATTTTTCTAACTCTAGAGTTCTCGATTTTGGTGAAATACAAGTGATAAATTCATTTATGATATCTTGTAAATCACTTGAATTATGAATGAGTTTTTCTTTTTTATGATGTGTTAAAAGAATCACTTAAAAAGAAAATGTTTTTCCCATTTTATCGAGATTAATGATTTCATGATATTATGTGAATCTCGAAACTGATTTTGATGAAATAGTAACAACGTTATTCATGTTATGAATTTTAAAAATGATAATATGCTTCATGTGATAATATGAATACATGAAACACTTATGATATTCTGTGTATTCATAAAATATTTATCTCATCATCCAATAACTCTTCTTGATATTCCTTATGAGATGAAATGATATAATGCATGAAATACAAATGAGGAGTTAATGATCATGCATAATAGGATGTAATGAATTCTAGATACCATCGTTTGAATATCTATGATCATATATCATGAATGCTTGAATATCATGTTTGATATGCTCATGATGATGATTGATTTTTCGGTATCATGCATAAAATTTTTTGAAATGTAATGTTAATGAATTTGTGCATTGAAACTATAATGATGCACAAACAAGAATGATTACTTACCTTTGTCATGATTTAGAAATTGATGTAAAGGGTTTTTCCCTTGTTGACAATGACAAAGGGGGAGATAGCTAGCTTGTACAAGTCAAGAAGATGCAAAAACTTGATTGCTAGCTTACCTATTTTAAGAAGCAAAGATTGCTAACTTGCTTATTTCAAGAAGAAAAATTGTCTTCTTGAACATCACTATCTTGAATATCTCAAGAAGCAAAACTTGCAATTTGCACATTGCAATAGGAAGCAAGAATCATGAGCTTACACAAGAAATTTATCTTGCATTTGCTTTCGAAATCTTTGCTAGCTTATATATTGTGAAACTTGTCTATTGGTAGCTTATATACAAGAAACTTGTATATCATAAAAATTGCTAGCTTGTTGGTCTAAAGAGAAGCAAAAAGTTGCTATCTCAAAAGAAACAAATGTGCTATCTTGCCTATCTCAAGAGGCAAAAATGCTAACTTGCGCATCTAGCAAAGTGAGCAAAATTTTCAAGAAGCAAGAGTTGCCTTCTTGAACATCTCAAATTTGCTAGCTTGCATGATATAGAACTTGCTATCTTGAACATTACCAAAAGTGCTATCTTATATGTTATAAAACTTGAATATCTAAAACTTGATAGCATGAATGTTCTAAGCATGATGTAACACTTGCTAAAATCTTCTAGCTCCAAGATTGCATGATGATGAAACTTGATATTATGATTTTCAAGCAAAGAGTTGAACCAATATCACACACAAACACTTGATTGTGATACTTCCCCTTTTTGTTGATGACAAAGGGGGAGAAGTATGTTGATGAAAGTATGTTGATAACATGACATGTGATGCATAAGTTTATGCATATGTTCATGTTGACGTATTGCAAGTATTCATGATGAATATTGCAATGACTTGAATTCAGTTTGAATTCAAGGTTCTATCAATATGGCATATTGATAGGGGGAGTTTGTTTAAACTCCGGGAGTTAAGTTTAACTTCGTCATCAAGTGGTTGTCATCATCAAAAAGGGGGAGATTGTTGAATCTCGTATTTTGATGATGAAACTACTTGATATATGTTTATGATTTAATCTGCGTTTTGAGTGACGCAGGATGCTTCGATCAGGATGAGACAATTAAAGCAGGATAATCATGTTGTGCCGAAGGAACATGTCAGAAGATTGGACGTCGGGCCGGTGGATCGGTCGACGTATCGACAGAAGGCTTCGGGCCGTGAACTCAGGCATTCGGCCAAGAAGAGCGGGTATTGTGCCAAGGATATCGGAGTTGCGGAGTCAACTGGCCGATTGGGCAATAGGCTGCAGAAGAGGACGATGCACCGAAGAATCGGACGAAGCGTCGAGGGACCAATGACATGTCGGACAACTTGGTTAATTGCTTAGGATTAATTGTCTCGATCGAAGTTTTGTTTTGTTGTGCAGGATTAACTACGATGAGAGTAAGACAAGCAGCAGGTGTTGCGCCGGAGTCAAGATCATGATCACGTTGGGAGTTCGAGAGTTCGACGGAAGTTCGGACGGTCGTCGGAGGTTCAGCGAGAACAGATCCGAGAAGTCCAGAAGCTTGCCAAGCGAAGCTCGTCGGAACTCGCCAAGTGGATCGTCGCAAAGTCCAGGAGTATGCTGGATGTCCGCAGAAGGATCACCGAGGGTTTATCGGATGATCGACGGAAGTTGGCCGGAAACTCGCCGGAAGAAGCGATTGACGCATCGGAGCAAAGCTGCAGAAGTTGTCTTAGAGTTAATCGTAGTTAGCATGATGATTAAGCATGAAAATGGGAGGTGATCCCATTAGCTTAATCTTGGGGCAATTGGGCCCCTGAAAAGATTCAAATTGGGCCGAATGGAGTGAACCATTCGGACCCTGATTGCACCAGGAGGTGCAACCGCCCCAGCCAGGAGGTGCAACCGCCTGGGCTGTGAGGTTGGGAGGTGCAACCGCCCCAGCCAGGAGGTGCAATCGCCAGGGCTGCGAGGCTGGGAGGTGCAACCGCCCCAGCCAAGAGGTGCAACCGCCCAGAGCTCAGTCTTCGAGCTAGACTGGGCGGTGCAACCTCCTCTGCCAAGAGGTAGCACCGCCAGAGCTCAAGTTTCGAGCTCTGCCAGGCGATGCAACCACCGAGCTCAGTCTTCGAGCTCTGGCAGAGAGGTGCATCAGCCTGAGCTCAGTCTCGAGCTCTGCCAGGTGATGCAATCACCGAGCTCAGTCTTCGAGCTCTGGCAGAGAGGTGGATCAGCCTGAGCTCAGCTTGGAGCTCTGCCAGGTGATGCAACCACCGAGCTCAGTTTCGAGCTCTGCCAGGTGATGTAATCACCAAGCTCAGTCTTCGAGCTCTGCCAGGTGATGCAACCATCGAGCTCAGTCTTCGAGCTCTGGCAGAGAGAAGCAATCGCCTGAGCTCAGTCTTCGAGCTCTGCCAGGCGGTGCCACCTCTCCAGTCAAGAGGTGCAACCGCCTGATCCCAGAATTCTGGGATTTGATCGATTTGATCGTTTTGAGCTCGAATTTTGAATTGGGTTGGGGTCTATAAATACCCCACCCATTCAGCACTGAAAAGATACAGACCTACACCGAAATCTTGATCTTTTCTGTGATTCTAAGAGCTCAAAAGTGTTGTAAAGCCTTTAAGTCTCCTCCTTCTGTTCTTCAAGTTTTCAATTGTAAAGTGAGGAGAGAAAGGTCTGTAAAGGTTGTCTCCTAAGCCTGTCAAAAGGAGAGAAATTGTAAAAGGGCAGTTTGGCCTTCGCCCATTGAAGGAAGGCACCTAGTTGACGTCGGCAACCTCATCGGTGGAGGAAGCCAAAAGTGGAGTAGGTCAAGGCTGACCGAACCACTCTAAATCTCTGGTTTGCGTTTATTTTCGAGCACTTTATCATTACTGCAAACCCCCCTCATCACTACTGCTCTCTGCGCTTTCACGAACAAGTTCTAAGTGCTGTTCTTCCAAATCTGCATTCAGACGTAAATTCGTATTTTCATACATTACAGTTTACGTTTACGTTTGATTCTGCAGAACTATTTTCCGTGCTTTTACGAACGAGCTTCTTTGCAGTTTACGCTTACATTTTAATCCTATTAATAACTGCAATCTGTCCTCTACGATTTTACGAACGAGTTTCAACATTTAGACGTAAAACTGCATTCAGACGTAAATCGGCTTTCCTCGCTCAATCATCAGATTTCAGTTCACGTTTACATCTTGATTTCAACTACATACTGCCTTCTGCGAGTATACAAACAAGTTTCTGAGTTTAGACGTAAATCTGCGTTTAGACGTAAAACTACGTTTAGACGTAAATCTGCGTTTAGACGTAAATCTGCGTTTAGACGTAAATCTGCGTTTAGACGTAAAATTGCGTTTAGACGTAAATCTGAGTTTAGACGTAAATATGAGTTTAGACGTAAACTGCGCTTAGACGCAAAACTGCGCTTAGACGCAATCTGCGCTTAGACGCAAACTGCACTTAGATACAAACTGAGAATTTGCTTTTGCATCATAATAGTTTTTGAACGAACGCAGCTTTTGGTTTTTAATCGCTGTAAGATTTCCGCTGCACTAATTCACCCCCCCCCTCTTAGTGCTCTCGATCCTAACAATTGGTATCAGAGCGGGGTATTTCTCATTTCGGATTTACACCCGAGAGAAATGGCTCTTCAAGAGGGCTTTTCGGTCTTTCGTCCACCGTTCTTTAACGGATTGGACTATACTTATTGGAAAACTCGAATGAGAGTTTTCTTGATTTCTCTAAATCTGGATTTATGGAATATCGTTGAAAACAGCTTTCAACTTCCCTCTAAACCGACGAACGAATTGTCGGATTTGGAGAAGTATTTCTCTTTAAACGCAAAGGCTATGAATGCCTTATTTTGCGCTTTGGACAAAAATGAGTTCAATCGGATTTCTACGTGCGAAACAGCTTTTGACATTTGGCGAACACTTGAAATCACGCACGAGGGAACTAGTAGTGTCAAAGACTCGAAAGTTAACTTTTTATTGCATGATTTCGAGCTTTTTCGAATGCAACCAAGCGAGACTATAGGCGACATGTACACCCGTTTCACGGATGTCGTCAATAGTTTAAGAGCTCTTGGAAAATGTTTTTCGGACTTTGAACTCGTAAACAAGATTTTGCGTTCTCTTTCTAAGAAGTGGGATTCAAAAGTAACTGCAATACAAGAAGCTAAAAACCTAAACAACTTACCACTTGAAGAACTAATTGGGTCATTGATGACATATGAAATGGTGTACAATGCACATGATGAACATGTTGAACTCTGGACAAATGAATGCCACTTGAGCGATGACTCAAGTGATGAGGACAATGATGAACAAAACAACCTTCCAAAGAACAGGAAGGATTTGGGACATAGAACATTTGAAGACCACTCGAGCCTAAGCTCAAGTGATGGTGAACTTAAACTACAGATGAAACGAAAATTTAAAAACAAAAAGAATCAAACTACTTGCTTTAAACGCAAGAAGAAGAACAAAAATTGGGATGAATCGAGCTCCTCCGAAGAAGAGAAAGTCAACAAAAGCAAGGCGGCAAACTACGCCTTAACAGCCTACAATGATGAGGTAATCGAAATCCCCCTAATTTACTTCGAAATTACATGATGCTTTTCATGATGCACTTTTCTTTTTCTTTAAATTTTCTTGAAAATTATATTTTTAATAATTTAACAATGAAAATGCAAAAATATGATCATGCTTGTAATCTTGAAAATGATAATGAAAATTGCATGTCTTATGTTAATGCAAGATAGAAATCTAATGATTTTACACCTAGTGAGATTAATCTTATGTGCTTGAGAAGCAAGAATGTATATTTTGATGATTTTCATATTGCTTTTCAATGACGATACATGGCTTTTGTCTGGAAGGCTTGATATTTTTCATTGTCTTTGTTTATTAAATATAATGTATGGTTTTGACATAAGAATAAAGATTTGAGCATGCTATTATAAAGTCAATCATAAATTAAAACTAAAGAAGTTTTAGGCATTTATAAGAATCATTCAAAATTATGTTCAATGAAACCTTGCTTAATGTTGCAATGAAAATATTAAAGTTATACTTGATGATTTCAGATTTGACAAATGCTACACTTTAAATATGAATCATTCTTCAATCAGATTAAATGCTTCAATCATTTTTCTAACTCTAGAGTTCTCGATTTTGGTGAAATACAAGTGATAAATTCATTTATGATATCTTGTAAATCACTTGAATTATGAATGAGTTTTTCTTTTTTATGATGTGTTAAAAGAATTACTTAAAAAGAAAATGTTTTTCCCATTTTATCGAGATTAATGATTTCATGATATTATGTGAATCTCGAAACTGATTTTGATGAAATAGTAACAACGTTATTCATGTTATGAATTTTAAAAATGATAATATGCTTCATGTGATAATATGAATACATGAAACACTTATGATATTCTGTGTATTCATAAAATATTTATCTCATCATCCAATAACTCTTCTTGATATTCCTTATGAGATGAAATGATATAATGCATGAAATACAAATGATGAGTTAATGATCATGCATAATAGGATGTAATGAATTCTAGATACCATCGTTTGAATATCTATGATCATATATCATGAATGCTTGAATATCATGTTTGATATGCTCATGATGATGATTGATTTTTCGGTATCATGCATAAAATTTTTTGAAATGTAATGTTAATGAATTTGTGCATTGAAACTATAATGATGCACAAACAAGAATGATTACTTACCTTTGTCATGATTTAGAAATTGATGTAAAGGGTTTTTCCCTTGTTGACAATGACAAAGGGGGAGATAGCTAGCTTGTACAAGTCAAGAAGATGCAAAAACTTGATTGCTAGCTTACCTATTTTAAGAAGCAAAGATTGCTAACTTGCTTATTTCAAGAAGAAAAATTGTCTTCTTGAACATCACTATCTTGAATATCTCAAGAAGCAAAACTTGCAATTTGCACATTGCAATAGGAAGCAAGAATCATGAGCTTACACAAGAAATTTATCTTGCATTTGCTTTCGAAATCTTTGCTAGCTTATATATTGTGAAACTTGTCTATTGGTAGCTTATATACAAGAAACTTGTATATCATAAAAATTGCTAGCTTGTTGGTCTAAAGAGAAGCAAAAAGTTGCTATCTCAAAAGAAACAAATGTGCTATCTTGCCTATCTCAAGAGGCAAAAATGCTAACTTGCGCATCTAGCAAAGTGAGCAAAATTTTCAAGAAGCAAGAGTTGCCTTCTTGAACATCTCAAATTTGCTAGCTTGCATGATATAGAACTTGCTATCTTGAACATTACCAAAAGTGCTATCTTATATGTTATAAAACTTGAATATCTAAAACTTGATAGCATGAATGTTCTAAGCATGATGTAACACTTGCTAAAATCTTCTAGCTCCAAGATTGCATGATGATGAAACTTGATATTATGATTTTCATGCAAAGAGTTGAACCAATATCACACACAAACACTTGATTGTGATACTTCTCCTTTTTGTTGATGACAAAGGGGGAGAAGTATGTTGATGAAAGTATGTTGATGACATGACATGTGATGCATAAGTTTATGCATATGTTCATGTTGACGTATTGCAAGTATTCATGATGAATATTGCAATGACTTGAATTCAGTTTGAATTCAAGGTTCTATCAATATGGCATATTGATAGGGGGAGTTTGTTTAAACTCCGGGAGTTAAGTTTAACTTCGTCATCAAGTGGTTGTCATCATCAAAAAGGGGGAGATTGTTGAATCTCGTATTTTGATGATGAAACTACTTGATATATGTTTATGATTTAATCTGCGTTTTGAGTGACGCAGGATGCTTCGATCAGGATGAGACAATTAAAGCAGGATAATCATGTTGTGCCGAAGGAACATGTCAGAAGATTGGACGTCGGGCCGGTGGATCGGTCGACGTATCGACAGAAGGCTTCGGGCCGTGAACTCAGGCATTCGGCCAAGAAGAGCGGGTATTGTGCCAAGGATATCGGAGTTACGGAGTCAACTGGCCGATTGGGCAATAGGCTGCAGAAGAGGACGATGCGCCGAAGAATCGGATGAAGCGTCGAGGGACCAATGACATGTCGGACAACTTGGTTAATTGCTTAGGATTAATTGTCTCGATCGAAGTTTTGTTTTGTTGTGCAGGATTAACTACGATGAGAGTAAGACAAGCAGCAGGTGTTGCGCCGGAGTCAAGATCATGATCACGTTGGGAGTTCGAGAGTTCGACGGAAGTTCGGACGGTCGTCGGAGGTTCAGCGAGAACAGATCCGAGAAGTCCAGAAGCTTGCCAAGCGAAGCTCGTCGGAACTCGCCAAGTGGATCGTCGCAAAGTCCAGGAGTATGCCGGATGTCCGCAGAAGGATCACCGAGGGTTTATCGGATGATCGACGGAAGTTGGCCGGAAACTCGCCGGAAGAAGCGATTGACGCATCGGAGCAAAGCTGCAGAAGTTGTCTTAGAGTTAATCGTAGTTAGCATGATGATTAAGCATGAAAATGGGAGGTGATCCCATTAGCTTAATCTTGGGGCAATTGGGCCCCTGAAAAGATTCAAATTGGGCCGAATGGAGTGAACCATTCGGACCCTGATTGCACCAGGAGGTGCAACCGCTCCAGCCAGGAGGTGCAACCGCCTGGGCTGTGAGGTTGGGAGGTGCAACCGCCCCAGCCAGGAGGTGCAACCGCCAGGGCTGCGAGGCTGGGAGGTGCAACCGCCCCAGCCAAGAGGTGCAACCGCCCAGAGCTCAGTCTTCGAGCTAGACTGGGCGGTGCAACCTCCTCTGCCAAGAGGTAGCACCGCCAGAGCTCAAGTTTCTATTGAATCTCGTATTTTGATGATGAAACTACTTGATATATGTTTATGATTTAATCTGCGTTTTGAGTGACGCAGGATGCTTCGATCAGGATGAGACAATTAAAGCAGGAAAATCATGTTGTGCCGAAGGAACATGTCAGAAGATTGGACGTCGGGCCGGTGGATCGGTCGGCGTATCGACAGAAGGCTTCGGGCCGTGGACTCGGGCATCGGGCCAAGAAGAGCGGGTATTGTGCCAAGGATATCGGAGTTGCGGAGTCAACTGGCCGATTGGGCAATAGGCTGCACGAGAGGACGATGCGCCGAAGAATCGGACGAAGCGTCGAGGGACCAATGACATGTCGAACAACTTGGTTAATTGCTTAGGATTAATTGTCTCGATTGAAGTTTTGTTTTAATTGTGCAGGATTAACTATGATAACGATGAAGACATAAAGCGAAACAAAGTGTCGGAGTCAAGCGCGATGGATTTGTTGCGAGTTCGAGAGTTCGACGGAAGTCCGAAGATTCGTTGGGAGTTCGCGGAGCTCGCCGAGAAAGATCGGAGCTTGCCGAAGAAGCTCGTTGGAACTCGCTAAGAACAAATCGTGAAGTCTAGGAGCTTGCCGGGAGTCCGCAGAATGGTTTCCGAGAGTTCATCGGAAGACCGCCGGAAGTTTGCCGGAAGCTCGCTAGAAGAAGTCTTGACTTGCGGACTTTGTAATAGCTTAGAAAATGTCTTTAAATTCATAGTTAGCACGTTAATTAGGGTTAGGATTAGGTGTTAATCCTATAACCCAAGTAGGGGCCAATTAGGCCCAAGTTCGGACTGGTTTGGACCAAGTTTGGAGCCAAACCAAGTGAGCTGGAATAGTGAAGAGGTGCCACCTCTCCAGCTTGGAGGTAGCACCGCCCAGGCTATGTCTTCCTGCGAGGTTGGGAGGTGCAACCGCCCTAGCCAGGAGGTGCAACTGCCCCAGCCAAGCGGTGCAACCTCCTCTGCCAAGAGGTAGCACCGCCAGAGCTCAAGTTTCGAGCTCTGCCAGGCGATGCAACCACCGAGCTCAGTCTTCGAGCTCTGGCAGAGAGGTGCATCAGCCTGAGCTCAGTCTCGAGCTCTGCCAGGTGATGGAATCACCGAGCTCAGTCTTCGAGCTCTGGCAGAGAGGTGGATCAGCCCGAGCTCAGCTTGGAGCTCTGCCAGGTGATGCAACCACCGAGCTCAGTTTCGAGCTCTGCCAGGTGATGCAATCACCAAGCTCAGTCTTCGAGCTCTGCCAGGTGATGCAACCAACGAGCTCAGTCTTCGAGCTCTGGCAGAGAGAAGCAATCGGCAGAGCTCAGTCTTCGAGCTCTGCCAGGCGGTGCCACCTCTCCAGTCGAGAGGTGCAACCGCCTGATCCCAGAATTCTGGGATTTGATCGATTTGATCGTTTTGAGCTCGAATTTTGAATTGGTTTGGGGCCTATAAATACCCCACCCATTCAGCACTGAAAAGATACAGACCTATACCGAAATCTTGATCTTTTCTGTGATTCTAAGAGCTCAAAAGTGTTGTAAAGCCTTTAAGTCTCCTCCTTCTGTTCTTCAAGTTTTCAATTGTAAAGTGAGGAGAGAAAGGTCTGTAAAGGTTGTCTCCTAAGCCTGTCAAAAGGAGAGAAACTGTAAGAGGGAAGTTTGGCCTTCGCCCATTGAAGGAAGGCACCTAGTTGACGTCGGCAACCTCATCGGTGGAGGAAGCCAAAAGTGGAGTAGGTCAAGGCTGACCGAACCACTCTAAATCTCTGGTTTGCGTTTATTTTCGAGCACTTTATCATTACTGCAAACCTCCCTCATCACTACTGCTCTCTGCGCTTTCACGAACAAGTTCTAAGTGCTGTTCTTCTAAAACTGCATTCAGACGTAAATCGGCTTTCCTCGCTCAATCATCAGATTTCAGTTCACGTTTACGTCTTGTTTTCAACTGCATACTGCCTTCTGCGATTATACAAACGAGTTTCAAAGTTTAGACGTAAATCTGCGTCTAGACGTAAAACTGCGTTTAGACGTAAATCTGCGTTTAGACGTAAAACTGCGTTTAGACGTAAAACTGCGTTTAGACGTAAATCTGTGTTTAGACGTAAAACTGTGTTTAGACGTAAATCTGTGTTTAGACATAAATCTGCGTTTAGACGTAAATCTGCGTTTAGACGTAAATCTGAGTTTAGACGCAAAACTGCGCTTAGACGCAAAACTGCGCTTAGACGCAAAACTGCGCTTAAACGCAATCTGCGCTTAGACGCAAACTGCACTTAGATACAAACTGAGAATTTGCTTTTGCATCATAATAGTTTTTGAACGAACGCAGCTTTTGGTTTTTAAATTATTGTAAGATTTCCGCTGCACTAATTCACCCCCCCCCCTCTTAGTGCTCTCGATCCTAACAATTGGTATCAGAGTGGGGTATTTCTCATTTCGGATTTACACCCGAGAGAAATGACTTTTCAAGAGGGCTGTTCGGTCTTTCGTCCACCGTTCTTTAACGGATTGGACTACACTTATTGGAAAACTCGAATGAGAGTTTTCTTAATTTCTCTAAATCTGGATTTATGGAATATCATTGAAAACGGTTTTCAACTTCCCTCCAAACCGATGAACGAATGGTCGGTTTTGGAGAAGAAGAATTTTTCTTTAAACGCAAAGGCTATGAATGCCTTATTTTGCGCATTGGACAAAAATGAGTTCAATCGGATTTCTACGTGTGAAACGGCTTTCGATATTTGGCGCACTCTTGAAATCACGCACGAGGGAACTAGTAGAGTCAAAGACTCGAAAGTTAATATTCTACTGCTTGATTTCGAGCTTTTTCATATGAAACCAAGCGAAACCGTTGTTGACATGTACACCCGTTTTACGGATGTCGTCAATGGTTTAAAATCACTTGGTAAAAGCTTTTCGGATTTTGAACTCGTTAACAAAGTTTTGCGCTCACTTTCTAAAACTTGGGATTCAAAAGTAACTGCTATTCAAGAATCGAAAAACTTGAACCATTTTCCACTTGAAGAACTAATTGGTTCATTGATCACATATGAAATGACGTGCAATGCACGTGAAGAACTTGAGAACCACCTTCCAAAGAACAGGAAGGATTTGGAACTCTGGACAAATAAATGCCACTTGAGCGATGACTCAAGTGATGAGGACAATGATGAACAAACCAACCTTCCAAAGAACAGGAAGGATTTGGGACATAGAACATTTGAAGACCACTCGAGCATAAGCTCAAGTGATGGTGAACTTAAAATGAAACGAAAATTAAAAAGCAAAAAGAATGGAACTACTTGCTTTAAACGCAAGAAGAAGAACAAAAATTGGGATGAATCGAGCTCCTCCGAAGAAGAGAAAGTCAACAAAAGCAAGGCGGCAAACTACGCCTTAACAGCCTACAATGATGAGGTAATCGAAATCCCCCTAATTTACTTCGAAATTACATGATGCTTTTCATGATGCACTTTTCTTTTTCTTTAAATTTTGTTGAAAATTATATTTTTAATAATTTAACAATGAAAATGCAAAAATATGATCATGCTTGTAATCTTGAAAATGATAATGAAAATTGCATGTCTTATGTTAATGCAAGATAGAAATCTAATGATTTTACACCTAGTGAGATTAATCTTATGTGCTTGAGAAGCAAGAATGTATATTTTGATGATTTTCATATTGCTTTTCAATGACGATACATGGCTTTTGTCTGGAAGGCTTGATATTTTTCATTGTCTTTGTTTATTAAATATAATGTATGGTTTTGACATAAGAATAAAGATTTGAGCATGCTATTATAAAGTCAATCATAAATTAAAATTAAAGAAGTTTTAGGCATTTATAAGAATCATTCAAAATTATCTTCAATGAAACCTTGCTTAATGTTGCAATGAAAATATTAAAGTTATACTTGATGATTTCAGATTTGACAAATGCTACACTTTAAATATGAATCATTCTTCAATCAGATTAAATGCTTCAATCATTTTTCTAACTCTAGAGTTCTCGATTTTGGTGAAATACAAGTGATAAATTCATTTATGATATCTTGTAAATCACTTAAATTATGAATGAGTTTTTCTTTTTTATGATGTGTTAAAAGAATCACTTAAAAAGAAAATGTTTTTCCCATTTTATCGAGATTAATGATTTCATGATATTATGTGAATCTCGAAACTAATTTTGATGAAATAGTAATAACGTTATTCATGTTATGAATCTTAAAAATGATAATATGCTTCATGTGATAATATGAATACATGAAACACTTATGATATTCTGTGTATTCATAAAATATTTATCTCATCATCCAATAACTCTTCTTGATATTCCTTATGAGATGAAATGAAATAATGCATGAAATACAAATGAGGAGTTAATGATCATGCATAATAGGATGTAATGAATTCTAGATACCATCGTTTGAATATCTATGATCATGCTGCCAAAATGATGTATCATAAATGCTTGAATATCATGTTTGATATGCTCATGATGATGATTGATTTTTCGGTATCATGCATAAATTTTTTGAAATGTAATGTTAATAAATTTGTGCATTGAAACTATAATGATGCACAAATAAGAATGATTACTTACCTTTGTCATGATTTAGAAATTGATGTAAAGGGTTTTTCCCTTGTTGACAATGACAAAGGGGGAGATAGCTAGCTTGTACAAGTCAAGAAGATGAAAAAACTTGATTGCTAGCTTGCCTATCTCAAGAGGCAAAAATGCTAACTTGCACATCTAGCAAAACTTGACAAATTTGCATATATCAAGAAGCAAGAGTTGCTTTCTTGAACATCTCAAAATTGCTAGCTTGCGGGCCTTAAAATGTACAAATTTTTTGCTAGCTTGTATATGGTAAACCTGCTATCATACTATCATGATGATGAGTATGTCTTATCTTTATGATTGAATTTGAAAAAAATGGCAAAAATACGTCTTAATGATTGAACGTGTTAAAATTATTTTTTGAACCTTCTTGATTGAATCACTTGACTGGCATAATGATTTTACACAATTACATGTTGAAAATTATGTGCTTGAATACAAAACTTCCATGATAACAAGCATGCTTTACCTTCATGATTGTAATTGAATATCTATAGCTAAACCTTGTTCGAATGGAAGAAAGACTCAAATTTCATTTTCGGATTCTCTTGAGTCTAACATATCAAGTTCACTCTCTTCCAAACTTAACAAGCATATGCCATATCAAGTTTAGTTCATATCATTGATTTTTGACATATGTAATTGACTAGCAAATACATCTCTCATACACACATCATGTGAAAAATATTTTTTGAGAAATGGATTTGATGAATATGGATGAAAGTGTTTTTACTTGCAAGGATTTATTTCACATACATAACAACAAGCACTTATGCTTAAAATTTGCTTATATCGTTCTCCATTTTGTTGATGACAAAGGGGGAGAAATATATGAATTGATGCTATGAACACTGATGCTAGGCTTGCATCATCAAGAGATATATGAATTGATATGATTGCCATATTTGCAATACTTGCATCATTAAGAGATATATGAATTGATGCTATGATTGCCAAACTTGTATTATGCCATGTTTTCATCATGCGTTAAGATATCAAGAACTTGTATCGTAATTTTACGCATTGATATCTTACCATGTGATGAAATGCTACAATTGATAAACACTTGAAATGTTTGCGTTATGATATCAAAAGCTTACATCGTAATTTTTCATGTTGATATTAGCAAACTTGCATGATGATAAAACTTGATACTATCTTTTTCATGCAATGAGTTGAACCAATATCACACACACTTGATTGTGATACTTCTCCTTTTTGTTGATGACAAAGGGGGAGAAGTATGTTGATGACATGACATGTGATGCATAAGTTTATGCATAAGTTCATGTTGACGTGTTGCAAGTATTCATGATGAATATTGCAATGACTTGAATTCAGTGTGAATTCAAGGTTCTATCAATATGGCATATTGATAGGGGGAGTTTGTTTAAACTCCGGGAGTTAAGGTTAACTCCGTTTATAATGACATGTTGCTTAGATTTTTGAATCTAAGAGGTTCTATCAATATGGCATATTGATAGGGGGAGTTTGTTTAAACTCCGGGAGTTAAGGTTAACTCCGTCATCAAGTAGTTGTCATCATCAAAAAGGGGGAGATTGTTGAATCTCGTATTTTGATGATGAAACTACTTGATATATGTTTATGATTTAATCTGCGTTTTGAGTGACGCAGGATGCTTCAATCAGGATGAGACAATTAAAGCAGGAAAATCATGTTGTGCCGAAGGAACATGTCAGAAGATTGGACGTCGGGCCGGTGGATCGGTCGGCGTATCGACAGAAGGCTTCGGGCCGTGGACTCGGGCATCGGGCCAAGAAGAGCGGGTATTGTGCCAAGGATATCGGAGTTGCGGAGTCAACTGGCCGATTGGGCAATAGGCTGCACGAGAGGACGATGCGCCGAAGAATCGGACGAAGCGTCGAGGGACCAATGACATGTCGGACAACTTGGTTAATTGCTTAGGATTAATTGTCTCGATTGAAGTTTTGTTTTAATTGTGCAGGATTAACTATGATAACGATGAAGACATAAAGTGAAACAAAGTGTCGGAGTCAAGCGCGATGGATTTGTTGCGAGTTCGAGAGTTCGACGGAAGTCCGAAGATTCGTTGGGAGTTCGCGGAGCTCGCCGAGAAAGATCGGAGCTTGCCGAAGAAGCTCGTTGGAACTCGCTAAGAACAAATCGTGAAGTCTAGGAGCTTGCCGGGAGTCCGCAGAATGGTTTCCGAGAGTTCATCGGAAGACCGCCGGAAGTTTGCCGGAAGCTCGCTAGAAGAAGTCTTGACTTGCGGACTTTGTAATAGCTTAGAAAATGTCTTTAAATTCATAGTTAGCACGTTAATTAGGGTTAGGATTAGGTGTTAATCCTATAACCCAAGTAGGGGCCAATTAGGCCCAAGTTCGGACTGGTTTGGACCAAGTTTGGAGCCAAACCAAGTGAGCTGGAATAGTGAAGAGGTGCCACCTCTCCAGCTTGGAGGTAGCACCGCCCAGGCTATGTCTTCCTGCGAGGTTGGGAGGTGCAACCGCCCCAGCCAGGAGGTGCAACCGCCCCAGCCAAGCGGTGCAACCTCCTCTGCCAAGAGGTAGCACCGCTAGAGCTCAAGTTTCGAGCTCTGCCAGGCGATGCAACCACCGAGCTCAGTCTTCGAGCTCTGGCAGAGAGGTGCATCAGCCTGAGCTCAGTCTCGAGCTCTGCCAGGTGATGGAATCACCGAGCTCAGTCTTCGAGCTCTGGCAGAGAGGTGGATCAGCCCGAGCTCAGCTTGGAGCTCTGCCAGGTGATGCAACCACCGAGCTCAGTTTCGAGCTCTGCCAGGTGATGCAATCACCAAGCTCAGTCTTCGAGCTCTGCCAGGTGATGCAACCAACGAGCTCAGTCTTCGAGCTCTGGCAGAGAGAAGCAATCGGCAGAGCTCAGTCTTCGAGCTCTGCCAGGCGGTGCCACCTCTCCAGTCGAGAGGTGCAACCGCCTGATCCCAGAATTCTGGGATTTGATCGATTTGATCGTTTTGAGCTCGAATTTTGAATTGGTTTGGGGCCTATAAATACCCCACCCATTCAGCACTGAAAAGATACAGACCTATACCGAAATCTTGATCTTTTCTGTGATTCTAAGAGCTCAAAAGTGTTGTAAAGCCTTTAAGTCTCCTCCTTCTGTTCTTCAAGTTTTCAATTGTAAAGTGAGGAGAGAAAGGTCTGTAAAGGTTGTCTCCTAAGCCTGTCAAAAGGAGAGAAACTGTAAGAGGGAAGTTTGGCCTTCGCCCATTGAAGGAAGGCACCTAGTTGACGTCGGCAACCTCATCGGTGGAGGAAGCCAAAAGTGGAGTAGGTCAAGGCTGACCGAACCACTCTAAATCTCTGGTTTGCGTTTATTTTCGAGCACTTTATCATTACTGCAAACCTCCCTCATCACTACTGCTCTCTGCGCTTTCACGAACAAGTTCTAAGTGCTGTTCTTCTAAAACTGCATTCAGACGTAAATCGGCTTTCCTCGCTCAATCATCAGATTTCAGTTCACGTTTACGTCTTGTTTTCAACTGCATACTGCCTTCTGCGATTATACAAACGAGTTTCAAAGTTTAGACGTAAATCTGCGTCTAGACGTAAAACTGCGTTTAGACGTAAATCTGCGTTTAGACGTAAAACTGCGTTTAGACGTAAAACTGCGTTTAGACGTAAATCTGCGTTTAGACGTAAAACTGCGTTTAGACGTAAATCTGTGTTTAGACGTAAATCTGCGTTTAGACGTAAATCTGCGTTTAGACGTAAATCTGAGTTTAGACGCAAAACTGCGCTTAGACGCAAAACTGCGCTTAGACGCAAAACTGCGCTTAAACGCAATCTGCGCTTAGATACAAACTGAGAATTTGCTTTTGCATCATAATAGTTTTTGAACGAACGCAGCTTTTGGTTTTTAAATTATTGTAAGATTTCCGCTGCACTAATTAACCCCCCCCCTCTTAGTTCTCTCGATCCTAACAGTTTCGAGCTCTGCCAGGCGATGCAACCACCGAGCTCAGTCTTCGAGCTCTGGCAGAGAGGTGCATCAGCCTGAGCTCAGTCTCGAGCTCTGCCAGGTGATGCAATCACCGAGCTCAGTCTTCGAGCTCTGGCAGAGAGGTGGATCAGCCTGAGCTCAGCTTGGAGCTCTGCCAGGTGATGCAACCACCGAGCTCAGTTTCGAGCTCTGCCAGGTGATGCAATCACCAAGCTCAGTCTTCGAGCTCTGCCAGGTGATGCAACCATCGAGCTCAGTCTTCGAGCTCTGGCAGAGAGAAGCAATCGCCTGAGCTCAGTCTTCGAGCTCTGCCAGGCGGTGCCACCTCTCCAGTCAAGAGGTGCAACCGCCTGATCCCAGAATTCTGGGATTTGATCGATTTGATCGTTTTGAGCTCGAATTTTGAATTGGGTTGGGGCCTATAAATACCCCACCCATTCAGCACTGAAAAGATACAGACCTACACCGAAATCTTGATCTTTTCTGTGATTCTAAGAGCTCAAAAGTGTTGTAAAGCCTTTAAGTCTCCTCCTTCTGTTCTTCAAGTTTTCAATTGTAAAGTGAGGAGAGAAAGGTCTGTAAAGGTTGTCTCCTAAGCCTGTCAAAAGGAGAGAAATTGTAAAAGGGCAGTTTGGCCTTCGCCCATTGAAGGAAGGCACCTAGTTGACGTCGGCAACCTCATCGGTGGAGGAAGCCAAAAGTGGAGTAGGTCAAGGCTGACCGAACCACTCTAAATCTCTGGTTTGCGTTTATTTTCGAGCACTTTATCATTACTGCAAACCCCCCTCATCACTACTGCTCTCTGCGCTTTCACGAACAAGTTCTAAGTGCTGTTCTTCCAAATCTGCATTCAGACGTAAATTCGTATTTTCATACATTACAGTTTACGTTTACGTTTGATTCTGCAGAACTGTTTTCTGTGCTTTTACGAACGAGCTTCTTTGTAGTTTACGCTTACATTTTAATCCTATTAATAACTGCAATCTGTCCTCTACGATTTTACGAACGAGTTTCAACATTTAGACGTAAAACTGCATTCAGACGTAAATCGGCTTTCCTCGCTCAATCATCAGATTTCAGTTCACGTTTACGTCTTGATTTCAACTGCATACTGCCTTCTACGAGTATACAAACAAGTTTCCGAGTTTAGACGTAAATCTGCGTTTAGACGTAAAACTGCGTTTAGACGTAAATCTGCGTTTAGACGTAAATCTGCGTTTAGACGTAAATCTGCGTTTAGACGTAAAACTGCGTTTAGACGTAAATCTGAGTTTAGACGTAAATCTGAGTTTAGACGTAAACTGCGCTTAGACGCAAAACTGCGCTTAGACGCAATCTGCGCTTAGACGCAAACTGCACTTAGATACAAACTGAGAATTTGCTTTTGCATCATAATAGTTTTTGAACGAACGCAGCTTTTGGTTTTTAATCGCTGTAAGATTTCCGCTGCACTAATTCACCCCCCCCCTCTTAGTGCTCTCGATCCTAACATTATTGAGGTAAGTTCATACTAAGGAGTATCTTGTAGATAAAGTGTCTATTAACTTAATCGAAGGCTTTCGTAAATAAACTTTAAAATATATTTTTGTCCCTCTTGTTTTTGAGTGTAGATCTTTAACTAAGTCATCAGCAAGAAGAACATTATAATGTATACTTCGTCCTTTGATGAAAGTAGCCTGATTAGGACTAATGATCTTATGCATAACCTTTTGTATTCTATCTGTCAACCCCTTGGAGATGATCTTTTAAATAAAGTTATATAATGACATGAGCCGATAGTTCTCTTTAAGAATACAACCTGAAGAGAAAAAATGTTGACAAGCTTTAATCACATCATTCCCAATGATAGAACATGCAATTTGGTAATATTCAGTTGAAAATCCATCCGAACCAAGGCTTTTATGCTTCGGTGACTTAAACACAACTCTTTTGTGCTTTAGTGACTTGAATCAGCCCTTGCATTCTTAGGAAAAAATAAAACTATAATTTATCTCTTTAAGAATACAGCCTAAAGAGAAAAAATGTTGACAAGCTTTAATCACATCATTACCAATGATAGACTATGCAATTTGGTAAAATTCAATTGAAAATCCATCCGAACCAAGGCTTTTGTGCTTCGGTGGCTTGAACACAACTCTTACAATTTCGTCATCTATAACTGGGGCATTAAGGATTGAGATGACATCCGAATCAAGCTTTCTAGTAGGCTCCATATGATTATTATTAGGTTGCTCCTCTTGATTAAGAAATAAAAAAATTACTAAGTGTGCACTTTAACCTCATCCAAATTCTCAATAAGATTACCATCATTACCTTTACAATTTCTTGATGCAATTAATGGCTCTTCTAATAGTAATGGTAGTATAGAAAAACTTAGTATTGGAATCCCCTAGAGTAAGCCAATGTTGCCGAGACTTTTGTTTTACAAAATTTTCCTCCTGCTTTGATGCTTGCATGAAGTTATCTTTGGCTCCTGCCTCTTTACAGATAAGGTTCTCATCAAGGGGTTGAAGATGTAACTCATGTTGCACCGCCATTAGCTCCTTTTTGCATAACTATACCCAGGTGGTAATATTGTCAAAGGTGTTTGTATTCCACTTCTTAAGTCCCACTTTATATGATTTTAGCTTTTGGCCTAAGATGTAAGGGGGAGAACCATGTACATTAACATTTCAAGTTAATCTGATAACCTCGATGAACTAAGGATGAGTACTCTACATGATAAAGAATCTAAAAGTTTTCTTGCCTTTGTGTATTGCTTTGTCTGCGTGTATATACATTAAAGAGTGATTGGAAAGCAATTGAGTACCATACTTAAGAAGTGAATCAGGATAAACTATTAACCATTCTTAATTAATCAGACACCTATCGAGTCGAGTGTCACGCCCCCCCCCCCCCCGAATTTTCAGTTTCAGGAGGTGTGACCCTGTCTAAAATCAATTATATTATAATTCATCATCAATTCAATCCAGGATCCAAACTAACAATTTGAGGATACTAAGAATCATTCAAAATCAATATTCACAATTCATAAACCTGAACGTTACATAAATCATAATCCACTTCACTCAGAGATTCACAAAATCTAAAGGCAACTCAACTAAACATCAACCACAACCCAAATCCATAATCATAGAAATATATACAATCACAAAAAAAGATAATTATTTACCATGAGTTCTTATCCTTATACAACTTAAACTTATCATTCCATACACATGAGCGGTCCTTTAAACTTTTACAACACATAAGTATCAACAGATCCTTAACATTACATCAGAAGTAAAGTTTACTATACAACAAAAACCATCATCCAACAAAATTAGCTCAAAAATCTTCTAGCCTTTCACTGCTTTAACCCAATTCTAGCTTTTCAGTGCGTGACAAGTTACCCTGAAAAATTTATATAGCAACGGGGTGAGCATAAAGAGCTCAGCAAGTGTCTAACATATCCATGGCGATAGGAGAAGTTCAAGCAGGCTTAGTATTAAGATACAAAAGTAGAAATATAAGTGTTCATTTGAAGTCATCTCATTTGATATAAAATCACAAAGGTTTACTTCATTCAAAAACAAGTATTAGACATAACAATAGAAGAAGGGAAATTGGAGCATTTCATTGGCAAAAGAAATACTTAGGCATGTATCAAATGGCATATGAAGCATTTAGGCACATATCAAAGGCGTAAAAGTGTTTGGGGGCATGATAATGACAAACGAAACACTTCAAAGTATAACAAGTGTGCCGAATAATAAACACAAGCTTGTATGACATTTTTGATGTAGCATGCATTCCATTTTTATCCAAAGCATAATATGAACTCATAAACAAAGCTTTCGATTTCATATCAATAAACATAGAGGGCGCTATGGGACCACATACATAATGTGATTCATCCATTTCTGGATGACCACCAAGCATAAGTCTCCCACGTCTGGGAGCTCCATCCACCCACGTCTGAGTGAAGTCAATGGGGCCGCAGAGCAATCGCGGGCTCTAAGCATAACTCCCTTTACCATTTCTGGCAAAGGTTCACAATATCCCACAAGACACCAGAGTACAAAAGGGTAGTATGAACAATAACATTGACACATATCAGAAGCACATGCAGAACAACGAAATGTACATATGTCTTTCGAGTCAATACGATACAAACATAATCTTTCACAAATGTATTCAGATTTAAAAGGAAACAAAAGCAAGAGTATACAAGGATTTCAAGAAATCACATATGGCTCAATTGAAATAAGAAAGTTAGATGAATTCAATGTCCAAATAAATGAAACTGGAAGAGGCACATATCGAAAGCAAATGCGGAACAATGGGATGCATGTGCCGAATCATTACGCTGAAAACATGAACTTTAGATGATAGCTGTAGACAAATAAATAAAGGACAAAAGTATACAGGAATTTAAGGTAATAATGTAAAGCTTAACTGAAGAGTGTTTGCCGAAATCGATTTCCAAAGAGAAGAAACAAGAAGAGCCGAAATCGACCAAAGCTCGATTCTGGCAGAATTTGATAGGGACATTGTATGAACTATTTAGATAACCAATTATGCTCCAATTTATGCAAAATATGTGTCATTAGAAAGCTTTATCAATCTAATTTTAGGCAAATTAAGTTTGACAAGAATTGGAATTTACAACAGGGAGTTACAGATAATTTCGTAGCCAAAGGTCTGAAAATATTTGCTTTGTTTTACTGAATCCATTGGGTCGATGAAAGCAGATGTTTTAGTTAGCAATTATACTCCGAAAATTTCAAATCAGGTATATAAAGAAAGAATTTTGAGTCTATCTTCGAATAAATCATACTTTGTATGAATCTGAGTTCACAGCAGAAAGTTATAAGTAGTTAAGCAACAAGAGGTCAGAAATTTCAGTCTCTATTTTGCAGAATCTGTAGGGTTAATTGAAACAGAAATCTTAGTAGGCATTTAAACTCCAAATCATTCAATCTTAGTGTCAAAATAAAGATATTTGAGTCTACTTTCAAATGGAATAGGTTTTACCTAAATCAGAGTTTAGTGCTAAATGTTAGATCGAAAACAATGTACAAAAGTCAGATTACCGAAAAATTTCATATTCATGGCTTTGTATCAAAAGGAAAGAACGGTTTGGTACTAAGCTGAAATCTTTTGCATTTATGAAGAATTAAAAGGAAAAAAAAGATTAGGAATTCTGTAGGAAGAGATTAGAAAACTTGCCTTAAGCAAATTTGATTCCCAAATGGGGGGAGTTGATGCAAAACCTCAATCAAAGCTTCTTCTTCAATTCCTCTTCTTCTTCTCCTTCTTCTTCTCTTCTTCTTCTTCTCTTCTTCTTCTTCTCCTCAAACTAACGTTGGCTGAAAACTTTCTTCTTAATGGTGCCTTAAATTACTTAGGTTTGGCTCATGCTAAAATAGTGAGGTGGCAAGCATGCATGGGGGTTTAGGTGTCAACTTTAGTATAAATGCTAAGTGGCTCATCCTTGTTAATGACACATGTCCTCCATTTTATTTTATTTTATTTTTATTTACTCAATTCTGAATATTCTATAAATCATCTCAAACATTTAATATTTACTCTTAGGTCCTTAGCCATAAACTTTAATATAATATTATTTAATAAAAA
Organism: Musa acuminata AAA Group; assembly: GCF_036884655.1. NCBI lineage: Eukaryota > Viridiplantae > Streptophyta > Magnoliopsida > Zingiberales > Musaceae > Musa > Musa acuminata. The sequence goes on along the minus strand of NC_088355.1, from coordinate 19,441,393 downwards.
AATTTATTATTTACTAATTTTTTTTTTTTTTAAATGAGGGATGTTACATCGAGCCATTATTTTCTTCTGGGTAGCACCTTGATTACTCCATGAAAGCTAATCCCCTATAGATTTCATATCAATCAATGCAGCAATATCTATACAATCATTAAATCTTTGAAGCGGGATTTTTGAAAGTGGTTTACCCCTCACTTTTTCATTTGTGTACCAAACAATATTAAAGTCACCAAGAACAATCCAAGTCACTGTAAGATAGCCATTTGTAATGCTAATCAAATCAGTTCATATAACATTTCTTTCATGTATATTGTTCGAAACATATATACCAGTAATATGGAATTGATAACCATTCTTTTTGTACTTTGCCTTAAGGTGGATGAATTGTTCAGTAGCAGAATAAACCAAGCACTAATGAAATTGAGATGCCATAAGACCCATATTCTACCATAAGTGTCACATAAATCGTTGGTAAAAAGTTCTACCTCTGGCCATATTAAATTCTTTTGAACATGAACATGACATGGTTTAATTTTTGTTTCCATAAGAATAATAATATCATAAGCAGCAGACCTAATTATTCTATTGAGCTCCCAACATTTTTTAGGTTTATTAAGTCCATGAATATTCCAGTAGGTTATCTTCATTAGAAACAAAATTAGATGGGAAAGAAAGTAAGGGATTCTACCCAGGTAGAAGGAAGGATGTGTGAATTAGGAAGGATAGTACCATCCTTTTTCATATTCTTAGATTTTGTATTTTCCTCCCACACAATATGCTAGTCATAGGTGCTCTACAAGTAATCACGTCCGTGATGACATGTGTGACTTGATATATAGTCTTTTTGCTTATTATTATTATTTGATATTTTATCACTTTATATTGCCCATTGCATGAATATATTATGATATCAATTTGTCTATACAATGGGAATCAGATCGTAATAAGATTGTGATAATGAGACCGATTCGCCTTTAAACATAGATCCTAAATAATCTCGATCATAGGTTACTCAAAAGGGACATCGAGATAACCAGACAGACTAGTGTGTTGTATACCCATCCATATGATGGATACTGCTGATCTCATAGCTGCTCGTGTGGGGACACTAGGGATACAATGCAAGTGCTTATTGGAAAATGAGTTCACTGATTAATCCGCTCACAGAATGCTGAATGGTCGATGATGCATTATTGTCAGACAACGATTCTATCGTCCCATTGGTGTATCTGGGCCTTAGACTTGAGACACCAAGGATACCCTATATGAGTACTCCACTCTTTGATACTAGACTTATAGGTCTAGAGGTTCCAGATCTAGCACAATCGGTCATTGGGAGTGGTAGCCAACCTTGTTAGGAATGGGGTCGGCACTAAGAGGGGGGTGAATTAGTGTAGTAGATAAAAACGTCGGTTTCAAAAAATCCTTTCGCACGATAAAATCTATTATGAAGAAAATCGATTTCGAAAACTTAACTTTGAAAGCAAAGTAAGAGCGTATTGAAGGTAGTTTGCAGTTAATGTAAATTGCAAGAAGTAAATGCAAACCAGAGAACATGTCAATTTTATAGTGGTTCGGTCGTCGTGACCTACATCCACTTCGCCGATTCCTCTTTCGCCGAGGCTACCGGCATCCACTATTGATCTTCCTTTAATAGGTGAAGATCAACCTCCCTCTTACACCCCTCTTCTCCTTTTACCGGGTTTAGTAGACAACCCTTACAAGCCTCTTTTATAAGGTATCCCTCTCACACCTCCCTTAGAACTCTCTCTAAGCTTTGGGAGGAGGGAACTAAACTTTCTAAGGTTTACAACTTTAGAATCATAGATTTTTGCTTAATATTTCTTTCTTATCTATGCAGGAATAGTTAGGGTATTTATAGGCCCTAAATGGATTCAAATTTGGAGCCCAAAATTCAAACCCCCAAAATTTTAGGGTGCGGGCGGTACCTCTGCCTGTAGCCTGACACTGGGTGGTGCCATCGCCTAGACCAGTGATACCACCACCCAGATAGTCTTGAAGACTGAGATTGGGTGGTACCACCGTCTGACAAAGTCTCGGAGACTGTGCCACGACGGTTTCGCCTGTTTGGTCATTGTTTGGGCCTTCTTTTGGCCCAACACAGCCCAAACTTGGCCTAACTATCCCCTAATTGGGTTGGCCCAATTCTAATCCCAATTATGTACTAACTATGAATTTTAAGGCATTTACTAAGCTAAAAAAACTCTATAAGTCTAGGTTTCTTTCGGCAAGCTTCCAGCGAACTTTCGACGATCTCTCGGTAATATTCTAGCAGACTCCCGACAAGCTCCTGGACTTCACGATAATCTTCTTAGTGAGTTCCGATGAGCTTCTTTGGCAAGCTCTTGGACTTCTTGGTGAATTCCTGTATAAATTCTAATGAACGTCCGGACTTCTAACGAACTCTCGAACTCCCAACGAAATCGTGTTCTTGACTCCGGAACTTTATTTCACTTTATACCTAACTATCGTAGTTAATCCTACATATATAAAAATATACTTTGATCTAGATAATTATTCCTAAGTATGAATCATGTTGTCCGGCATGTCATTGGTCCATCGACGCTTTGTCCAATTCTTCTGCGCATCGTCCTCTCTTGTGGCCTATTGCCCAATAGGTCAATTGACCTCCACAACTCCGATATCCTTGGCATAATATCCGCTCTTCTTGCCCTGATGCCTGAACTCATGGCCCAAAGCTTTCTGTCGATACGTCGATCGATCTTTCGGTGTGACATCCAATCTTCTGACATATTTTCCTCCGGCCCAATATGATTCTTCCTACTTTAATTGTCTCTCCCTGATCGAAGTATCCTACTGTTAGGAACGGGTTCAAGACTAAGAGGAGAGGGGGGGGGGTGAATTAGTGCAGCGGTAAAATCACATCTTCAAAACTTTTCATTTCGATTAAAATCGATTATGATGAAAATCGATTTCGAAAACTTACCTTTGAAAGCATACATTTATGAAGTGAATGCAGTAGACAAGTAAAGATTCAGTTTGTAGTATGTAAATGATAGGAGGTAAATGCAAACCAAAGAACACACCAATTTTATAGTGGTTCGGTCATCGTGATCTACATCCACTCCATCGATTCCTCCTCCGTACAGGCCACCGGCATCCACTATTGATCTTCCTTTAATAGGCGAAGATCAACCTCCTTCTTACACCCCTCTTCTCTTTTTCATAGGTTTAGGAGTCAACCTTTACAAGCACTCACTCCTCTCTTATAGAATTCTAACACTTAGATTAGAGGAGGATTCTCACAAGAGATTTCTACAGTGTTTTTCCACTTTTAAACTCTCTGTGCTTGTGTCTTTTAACTAGGAATGAGAGGGGTATTTATAGGCTTTAAGTTAATTTAAACTTGAGCCTAAAAACATCTCATCCCGGGTTTCCCAGGCACGGGCGATACCACCGCCTATGTTGGGCGGTACCACCGCCAGCGTCAGTTTGACACTGATACTACACTGGGTGGTACCACCACCTGACACTGGGTGGTACCACTGCCTGTAGCTCTCGGAGGCTATGTTTGGGCAGTACCATCGCCCAGACCGATGGTACCATTGCCCAGACCGATGGTACCATCGCTTGACACAGTCTCGGAGACTGTGCCACGACGGTGTCACCTCTTGGGGCACTATTTGGGCCTTTTCATTGGGCCCAACATAGTTCTTACATGGGCCCAATTGGCTCCTAATTGGGTTGGCCCAATTTCAAACCCAATTACCTGCTAACTACGAAATCTAAGACATACTTGAGCTAGATAAGTCCGTAAGTCTTGGTTTCTTCCGGCGAGCTTCCGGTTATCTTCCGTCGAACTTCTTACGATCTCTCGGCAATGTTCCAGCGTACTCCCGGCAAGCTCCTGGACTTCATGATGATCTTCTTGGCGAGTTTCGATAAGCTTCTTTGGTAAGCTCCTGGACTTCTCGGTTGGTTCCTACCGAACTTCCGACAAACGTCTAGACTTATGACGAACTCTCAAACTTCCAACGAAATCGCGTACTTGACTTTGGGACTTCATTTTGCTTTATATCTTGCTATCGTAGTTAATCTTGTACATGTAAAAACATACTTTGATCTAGACAATTAAGACTCAGCATTAATCAGGTTGTCTGGCATGTCATTGGTCCCTCGACGCTTCGTCCGATTCTTTTGCGCATCATCCTCTCTTGCAGCCTATTGCCTAATCGGTCAGTTGACTCCGCAACTCCAATATCCTTGGCGCAATATCTGCTCTTTTTGGCCTGATGCTCGAATACATGGCCCAAAGCCTTCTGTCGATACATCGACCGATCCTTCGGCTCGACGTCCAATCTTCTGACATGTTTTCCCCCGGCACAACATGATTCTTCTTTCTTTAATTATCTCATCCTGATCGAAGCATCCTGCATCACTCAAAACGCAGATTAAATCATGAACACTTATCAATTGGTTTCATCAACAAAATCCGAGGTTCAACAATCTCCCCCTTATTGATGATGACAACCAATTGATGATGGAGTTAACTTTAACTCCCGGAGTTTAAAGAAACTCCCCCTATCAATATGCCATTTTGATAGAACTTTAAATTCAAGTCGAATTCAAGTCATTATAAATTTCATCATGAATATTTGTAACACATCATCATGCATAACATGATCATACTTCTCCCCCTTTGTCATCAACAAAAAGGAGAAGTGTAACTTTCAAATGTTTGAGACATACAAATTCAAATCATTGCATATATCATCATGCAATTTGTAAGTTAGAAAATTTATCAAGTGTTACATCATGCAAGCTAGCAAACTTTTGCATCATTTAAAAAAAAAAATGTAAGCTAGCAATATTTGAGATGTTCAAGAAAGCAACTTCTACATCATGCAAGCTAGTGAATTTTATAACATTTTTAGAACATGCAAGCTAGCAAATTTAAAGATGTGCAAGTTGACATATTTGCTTTTCTTTACGATGTTCAAACTAGCAAGTTTTTGAAATGTACAAGATAGCATCATTTTTGTATTTTCTTGAAATGTGTAACTTCGCAAAATTCACACGATAGCATCATTTTTTTCTTCTCTTTTGAGAAGTGCAAGCTAGCAATTTTTCTCTTTAGAGATGTGCATACTGGAAAATTTTTCTCCCCCTTTGTCATTGGCAAAAAAAGGGGAATAACAATACATTGATATAATTCATTTCCTTTTATTTCAATTTATACATCATGAGAACAATAAATTTGTATTATAAACAATCTCATGTTTTATCATTCAAGCTAGCATATATTTTTGTTTTCTTTTGCAATGTGCAAGCTGACAATTTCTCTTTTTTCTTTTACAACAATGATTCATTCATATCATGCGATTTATAAATCATAAATTCTCATTTGCATGCATCAATATAATATCTTGAGTATTTCATGCATAAATTCATATAATCACATGAAGAATATCAAGAAAAATTAATTGGGTGATGAGATAAACATTTCATGAATACAAGGAATTGCATAAAACTCATATGATGAAAGATTAGATCATGTGAATACCAAAAGGCATGATTTCTTTTGAAAAACCTCCTCTTAAATAATCAAAAGAAAATCTTAGGAGATCAAATAATAAAAGATATTCAAAAAAAATTTTAAGTCATTAATTTTGAAAAAGATATTCTCTTTAGTAAATCATAAAAGAAACTTAGGAGAAAAAAATTTCAATTCATGCATATAAAATTTCGACTTAAGCATAAGAAATCTCAAGTTATAACTCTCAAAAAATCAAGATAAAAGTCATTCATATTCAAATTTTCAAATCAAAATTATTTTCAAGAGATTTATAAAAAAAAAGATAGATTCATCAATCTCTCCTTTTTAGAAAAATGGTAGGAGTTCAAAATCAAGATGATGATTCATAAAAAATATCATAAGTTATAATCAAGAGAAAAATCATCATTTATTTTCAATCATTCAACTTGGCAAATCAACACATATATCATTATTTAAAATGAAAGTGCAAGATTTATCATTAAAATCATCAAGATCAATAAATCACAAAAATCATCATGTATAACTTTAAAATCTCATGCATAAAATCATGAATCATGGTATCAAACATTTAATATTTTTATTACATCATTATGCATCATACAATCATCAACACTTATACTATTTCATATAAGCATATATTTTTTATTTATGCCGAATAAAAACATGCATCATTTTTAAAACCGAAAAAGCAACATTCATTACGGTAAAAATCAATAATCTATAAATTGCAAGAATCATCATGCATAATTTTGAAATATAAATTTATTAAGCATGATCTCAAATTATATTATTTCATCAAGCATGATTTCATATTTTCAATCAAAATCATTTTGTTTGTTTATCATAAAATATGTATTTTTCATGATTATTTTTAAAATTACTAGCATGATAAGCATGATCCTATTTTATTTTTGCATTTTTCATTACATCATTAAACATGGAAATTTCAAGAAAAATAATTAAACTAAATTAAAAATAACTCATTAAAAACATCATGTAATTTCGAAATAAACTAAGGGAGTTTCGTTTACCTCATCGTCGAAAGCTATTAAGGTGTAGTTTGCCACCTCGCCTTTGTTGATTTTCTCCTCATCTTTAGAGGAGCTCGATTCATCTTTTGACAACTTCTTCTTGCATTCATAGCAAGTAGTTCCATTCTTTTTTTTCTTTGATTTTTGTTTAATGATCTTTTTAATTTTCATAGTGATGAGTTCAAGTTCACCATCACTTGAGCTTATGCTCGAGTGGTCTTCATGTGTTCTATGTCCGAAATCCTTCCTGTTCTTTAGAAGGTTGTTAAAAACTCAAGTTAGTTTTGTGCCACATAAGTCATCTCGTAGGTCATTAAAGACCCGATGAGTTCGTCAATTAAAAAAGTATTCAAAATTTTTGATTCTTGAATAGTCGCTACTTTCGAATTCCAATTTTTAGAAAGTGATCGTAAAACTTTACTAACAAGTTCAAAATTCAAAAAAGTTTTACCAAGAGCTTTTGAACTATTGACGACATCCGTAAAATGGGTGTACATATCTCCAATAGTCTCGCTTGGTTTCATTTGAAATAGTTCAAAATCATGCATCAAAAAGTTGATTTTCGAATCTTTAATTTTGCTTGTGCCTTCATGTGTGATTTCGAGAGTATGCCAAATTTCGAAGGCTATTTCGCACATAGAAATTCGATTAAACTCATTTTTGTTTAAGGCATAAAATAAGGCATTCATAGCCTTTGCATTTAAAGAAAAAGTCCTCTTCTCTAAATCATTCCAATCTTTCATTAGAAGAGAAGACATTTTAAAATCAGATTCGACAATGTTCCATAAGTTCAAATCCAAAGAAAGCAAGAAAACTCTCAATCAAGTTTTTCAATATGTGTAGCCCATCCTATTGAAAAAGGGAGGACAAATGAGAGAGTGACCCTCTTGAAAGCCGAAAAGAGCCATTTCTCTTGGGTGTTAAACCAAATGAGAAATCATGAGGCTCTGATACCAATTGTTAGGAATGGGGTTGGCATTAAGAGGGGGGGCGGGGGAGGGGGGGGGCGAAGAATTAGTGCAGCAGTAAAATCACGTCTTCGAAACTTTTCGTTTCGATTTGATAAAAATCAATTTTGGAAACTTAACTTTGAAAGCATACATTTATGAAGTGAATGCAGTAGCCAAGTAAAGATTCATTTTGCAATATGTAAATGGCAGGAAGTAAATGCAAACCAAAGAACACACCAATTTTATAGTGGTTTGGTTGTCGTGACCTACATCCACTCCGTCGATTCCTCCTCCGTCGAGGCCACCAGCATCCACTATTAATCTTCCTTTAATAGGCGAAGATCAACCTCCTTCTTACACCCCTCTTCTCCTTTTCACAGGTTTAGGAGTCAACCTTTACAAGCACTTACTCCTCTCTTACAGAATTCTAACATTTAGACTAGAGGAGGATTCACACAAGAGATTTCTACAGCATTTTTTCACTTTTAAACTCTCTATGCTTGTGTCTTTTAACCAGGGATAAGAGGGGTATTTATAGGATTCAAGTTGATTCAAACTTGGAGCATAAAAACATCTCATCCTAGGTTTCCCGAGCACGGGCTGTACCATCGCCTGTGCTGGGCGGTACCATCTCTAGTGTCAGTCTGACACTGACATTGCATTGGGCGATACCACCGCCTAGTCTGGCGGTACCACCACCTGACACTAGGCAGTACCACCGCTTGCAGCCTCTCGGAGGCTGTGTTTGGGTGGTACCACCGCCCAGACCGGTGGTACCACCGCTTGACACAGTCTCGGAGACTATGCCATGACGGTGTCACCTCTTGGGGCACTGTTTGAAAATTTTCATTGGGCCCAATACAGTTCTTACATGGGCCCAATTGGCCCCTAATTGGGTTGGCCCAATTCCAAACCCAATTACATGCTAACTACGAAATCTAAGACATACTCAAGCTAAACAAGTCCGTAAGTCTTGGTTTCTTCCGACGAGCTTCCGACGATCTTCCGATGAACTTTCGACGATCTCTCGGCAATGTTTCAGCGGACTCCCAGGAAGCTCTTGGACTTCATGCGATCTACTTGGCGAGTTCCGACGAGCTTCTTTGACAAGCTCCTGGACTTCTTGGTTAGTTCCTATAGAACTTCTGACGAACGTCTAGACTTCTGACGAACTCTCGAACTCCCAACGAAATGGTGTCCTTATCTCCGGGACTTCATTTTGCTTTATGCCTTGCTAACGTAGTTAATCCTGCACATGTAAAAACATACTTCGATCTAGACAATTAATACTAAGCATTAATCATGTTGTCCGGCATGTCATTAGTCCCTCGATGCTTCGTCCGATTCTTCGGCGCATCGTCCTCTCTTACGGCCTATTGCCCGATCGGTCAGTTGACTCCGCAACTCCGATATCCTTGGTGCAATATCCACTCTTCTTGGCCCGATGCCCGAATATATGGCCCGAAGACTTCTGTCGATACATCGACCGATCCTCTAGCTCGACGTTCGATCTTCTGACATGTTTTCCCCCTGCACAGCATGATTCTTCTTGCTTTAATTGTCTCATCCTGATCGAAGAATCCTGCATCACTCAAAACACAGACTAAATCATAAACACATATTAATTTGTTTCATCATCAAAATATGAGATTCAACACCTGCGTCACTCAAAATGCAGATCAAATCATAAACACTTATCAATTGGTTTCATCATCAAAATCTGAGATTCAATAATCTCTCGCTTTTTGATGATGACAACCAATTGATGATGAAGTTAATCTTAACTTTCGGAGTTTATACAAACTCCCCCAATCAATATGTTATATTGATAGAACTCTTGGATTTAAAAATCTTAGCAACATGTTATCATAAACTTATGCATAACATCATACTTCTCCCCCTTTGTCATCAACAAAATGGAGAAATGCAAGTTTAACTTATTGCATAATTAACATAATCTCCATTTTTATCATCATGCAAGCTAGCAAAAATTTAGCAAGTACTATATCATATTAGAACATGCAAGCTATCAAGTTTTAGATATGTAAGGTAGTAAGATAGCATGTTCTACGACATACAAGCTAGCAAAATTTTTCATCATTATAAAAAGTGTAAGCTAGCAATTTTATATCACTTTACAACATGCATAATCACCAAATCATCATTAATTTTAAAGATGTGCATGATTGTAAATTTTGCAAGTTTGTATTTTTGCTTCTTAAGATAGGCAAGCAAGTGATTTTCAAGATAGCAAGCTCTTTCTTCTCTTTTGAGAAGTGCCATTTTTGCTTCATTTACAAAGTGCAAGCTAGCAAAATTTTATATTATTTTACAACATACAAGCTATCAATTTGACAAGTGTTACTTCTCTTTGAAGTATGAAGGTTAGCAAGTTTTTGAAGAATAATGCAAGATAACAAGCTAGCAAGATACAATGTTTTACATGAAGCAAGATACATGAAGTACGTTTGCATCTTCTTTTTAGAAGTGTAAGCAAGTAAGCAAGTTTTTGTATCTTCTTGACTTGTGCAAGCTAGCTATCTCCCCCTTTATTATTGTCAAAAAGAAGGAAAGAATACAATTTTGTATCTCTTTTTCCCTTTACATCAATTTTTAAACTATGACAAAGGTAAATAGCATGGATGAAAATTCAAGTCATGAAAGACAAAATAATTTTTTTTTATCATGAATATTTCATCATTGCATGCATCATTATCATAAGTTAAAGTATTGTATGCATAATACCAAATCATCATTTATAATTACATCAATATTCCGATCGTTATTTCAATCATCAAAAAGGAAAGATCAAATCTAAAATTCGAGAAATCAAGAGAAACCATGATTCAGTTTAACAAATCTCCTCTTAAATAATTAACAAAAAAAATTCTTAAGAGATCAAATAATAAAAGATATTCAAATAAAATTTTAAGTCATGAATTTTGAAAAAGATATTCTCTTTAGTAAATCGTAAAAAAAACTTAGGAGAAAAAGATTTCAATTCATGCATATAAAATCTTGATTTAAGCATAAGAAATCTTAAGTTATAAATATCAAAAAATTAAGATAAAACTCATTCATATTCAAATAGTCAATTCAAAATCATTTTCAAGAGATTCATAAAAAAAATATAGTTTTGACATTCATGGCTTGAATTTTCATCTATGCTATTTACCTTTGTCATAGTTTAGAAATTAATGTAAAGGGAAAAAGAGATATAAAATTGTATTCTTCCCTTCTTTTTGACAATGACAAATGGGGAGATAGCTAGCTTGCACAAATCAAGAAGATGCAAAAACTTGCTTACTTGCTTGCACTTCTAAAGAGAAGATGCAAACGTACTTCATGTAGCTTGCTTCATGTAACACATTGTATCTTGCTAGCCCAATTGTGGCGATATCAAGAGCGTCAATGGTGATTCTTCCTCCTATAGGCTCAACGAGACGAAACAATGCACCTATCAAAGTTGTCTTACCACTTCCTATCCTTCCAACTATCCCAATCTTGTTGCCCCCTTCAAATGTGTAGCTGATTCCGCGAAGTATAAGGGGTGCCTTAAGCCTGTATCTAATCTGTTTGTCGAGATTTAAGAGAATATTAATCTTACTCCATTCAAAATTAGAATCAAAGTAAACATTATGAGAAAAAGTGGTCCTTTGTGGATGGTTGATGATGCCTTATTGTTAGACAGCGATTCCATAATCCTAGTGGTGTATTTGGTCCTTAGACTTGAGACACCAAGGATGTCCTGTATGGGTGCTCCACTCTTTGATATCAGATTTATAGGTTTGGTTGTCCCAGATCTAGTATAGTTGGTCATTGGGAGTGGTAGTCGACCTTACGAGGGCTATTGAGTGTCGTTAGAGGATCATCTACTCTCGACGTCATGAGAGGAATATCCCATGTGTTCTTGCTCAGACAAATCCCTGTCCAGGGTCATTCGGGTTGAGAGAGAAAGAGTTCTCCGGGAGAATTCGATTAGAGCGAGACTCGAGTAGAAACCGTATGGGTCTGACAGCACCATGCTCGATATATGGTCTCTGGGATATTAAATGGATGAGGGACTATAGGTACACAGTAACTTAGGACAGATAGGTCCAATAGATTATATTCATCATAATATGATGAATCGAGTGAATTATTACAGAGATAATAATTCACTAAGTTAGAAGGAGTTCTGACAAGTATGACTCACGGCCAGCTCGATATTGGGCCTAGAGGGTCACACACATATGGTAGGCATTGCGATGAATAGAGGTTCGGATATGAGATATCCGCCGGAGCCCCTATCTTATTGGATATCCAATAAGCCCTTGAATTATTGGATCCCATGGACGAGATCCAATAAGAGCCCAAGAGAGATTATTGGATAGAGATCCACTAATCTAAAAGGCTTGGGTAATTGGATGCAGATCTAATACGCATTAGGGGAAGATCCATTAGGTTTTGATAGGGAGCCTCTATAAATTGGAGGAATTCAGAGCCTCATAGGCTAGAGCCTTTGCTTGCCTCTCCTATTCTCCTCCCTCTCGCCACCTCAGAGCAGGCCTGGAGTTTTGAGGAGCGTCATCGCAGCCCTGTTATGTGGATCATCGCTAAAGAGGAGGACGCTTGACCTCCTTCACCCTCTCCTAACGATCTACAAGGAAATAAGGATATACGATCTCCCTAGATAGCACAATCTACTATATATGCAGTTTTACATTTCATGGATTTTGGGCACCAATCTTTGCACGATGACGAACATCTCTTTGGGAATAGGGAATTTTGTTTTCTTGTTCTTTCGCTGCGCATGTGATGTCATTCCCAGATTTTCCAACAGTAGTTAGCACATAATTGGGTTTGGATTTGGGCCAACCCAATTAGGGGCCAGTTGGGCCCATGTAAGAACTGTATTGGGCGCAATGAAAGGCCAAAATAGTGACCCAAGAGGTGGTACCACCCAACTCAAGCAGTGGTACCATCGGTCTAGGTAGTGGTACCGCCTAGACAAAACCTCCGAGAGCCTGTAGGCGGTGGTACCACCAGTCTGGGCGGTGGTACCTCCCAGCACAGCCTCCCAGTGGTGGTACCGCCAGACTGGACGTTAATATCGCCCAATGTAGTGTTAGTGTCAGGCTGACACTGGCGATGGTACCACCCAGCATAGGCAATGGTACCACCCAACATAGGCGGTGGTACCGCCCAACATAAGCGATGGTACCACCCAACATAGGCGGTGGTATCGCCCGAACCCAGGAAACCCGGGATGAGTGTTAGGACTCTAGCTAGGAGAGTCTTAATTGAGAGGGACATTCATGTAAAACCTACCTAAGCCGACCCTTATTAAAGAGGTAAAGAGGCCGGCTAGGGTTAGGAGGTTGTTTCTTAGAGAAGAATTATGAGTTGTAAATGAATAAGAGTCTTGAGTAGAAGTCCTATTAGGAGTTGATTAGAAGTAGGAGTCTTGAATAGGAGTCCTATTAGGAGTTAGGGTTTAGAAACCCTATAAATAGCCATGTATTCCTCCTCTTTTGATAAGCAATAGATGAATCTTTTCTGCAGCCTTTGAGCAGCAACTTGGAGGGAGGAACCCCTATAGAGTTCCAAGGAGGCCGATCCCCTAAAGAGATCAACCCCAAGTTTAGAATCTGCAAGGGTTCTGACACCTAGTATCAAAGCAACGTTCTTGGCGTCTCACTGCCCTTCCACAGCCATTCATCAACCCTCCACAACCACCCAAAGCAATTCCCATAATTGCTTAAAAGATCATCGTCAAATTCCGCCATCATCTCCACCACCACGGATCATCCTTTGATCTCCACGTGAATTGCAGCAGATTCTGGTTTTCTACCTTACTGTTGCTGCAATTTAGTTATCCTTATTTAAAAATCCCAAAAAAATTATTCCTATATTGCTGCATAAACTTTTCGTCATAAAGTTTTCATCTCTACGATGAAAGATACATTGCAGAATTCCAATCGTATAGCACCGTCTGTTTGATCTTGCTACTGTGTTTTTTCTATCCAAATCTCTACGAAATTTTTATGACATCTTTGACATTTTCTAACAGAAGATTTCCTTTGGTTTTGTCAAAAAAATTCTTAATATAAACTATTGATATTTTACGTCTAATATGCTATACTTGAAAATTTGCACTGTAAAATTTCAACCGCATAGCATTGTTTGTTTGATCTTGATACTACGTTGTTTCTATCCAAATCTCTATGAAATTTTTATGATAGATTTGGCACTTCCTAACAGTAGATTTTCGTTTGGTTTCATCAAAAAGTTCTTAATATAAACCACTGATCTTTTACGTCCAATCTGCTATACTTAAAAATCTGTGCAGCGGAAAATTTCAGCCGCATATTGTTGCCTTAACCCATCTATTTGCAATTTTTTAAAATGAAATTTCTTATACACTTCATAGATTATCTTGGCTTTCATCTAAGATTGATCTATTATGGAATTCATCTCTAAAAATGATTTTGTGTTGCTGTAAATTTTTGTCGTAAACCGCTGAAATTTTTCGATGAGAATTCTGCAATCGCAACTTGCACCAATTTCCTTACTGTTATACTACCGAAATTTTCTTTATTAAATTAGACATCCTTACTGTCATATAAATTATGATTTTGCTATCAATTCCCTCCTCAATTCTCTCATGTTTTTTGTGAAAATTATGTCGAGAAATCGTTGTTTCTTTGACGACAATTCTGCTCTTACAAGACAACACATACTTGCTGCAACTTTCACTTATTTCTATCAAACCTCTGCTACCATCTATTACAGATCCAAAACTTTCATCCATAGCCCTAAAACTCCACTAAACCACACCCTCAAACTGCACCCAAAACAACCACAAAACAAGCCTAAACCGCAGCCTACATCTACCAATCCACCAACCCTTTCGACCATCAACTCTCTCAACCTATACACACCTTTAACCCGACAATAAAAGAAAGATCATAATATCACAGATTTGGAGGTATATACTATGGCACCTAAGGAGGCAATCAATGCTAAATTCGAAGCCTTTGAGGCATGAACGGAGGATACGATTCGGACACTCTTTATTAAACTTTACAAGCATTGCTGTAGAAAAGGGAGACTTCTTTTGATTGAACCAATAGAAGAAGAGGTCATTGAGCATTCAAAAGAGAGCCTTAAACATAATGAAGAAGATGCAGAAGAAGAGCCACAACTGACCGACGTTATAGTACACACACTAGCTGGCTACTCAAACTCGCAAACGATGAAAGGGAGACTTCTTATGATTGAACCAATAGAAGAAGAGGTCATTGAACATTCAGAAGAGAACCTTGAACATAAAGAAGATGCAGAAGAAGAGCCACAACCGACTGCAGTTACAGTACACGCACTAGCCGGCTACTTAAACCTGCAAACGATGAAAGTTGGAGGCCTTCTCAAACAACAACCGATCACTGTTCTCATCAACATGGGCAGTACTACTAACTTCCTAAATAGTAAGCTTGCTGTTTGGATAGCATTACCTATCGAGAATCGCTGCAGGTTTGATGTTAAGGTCACCGATGGACGGATTTTGAATTGTGATCGTAGGCGCCCGCAAGAGAAACTATTGTTGTAGGACCAAGAGATAATTGCAGATTTCTTCCTTTTCCCTCTTAACAATCATGAGGCCATGCTCAAAATGAAATGGTTGATGACATTAGGTGATATTTCCTGGAATTTTATGAAACTAATTATGAAATTTTACAGTAAGGAGAAACATGTGACATTGCACGGGAAACGTGGGGGCGGCATAACAACAATTTGCATACAACAAATGGAGAAGGTTTTGCATAAAGCATGCAGCGGCTTTTTGGTACAACTTGAGCAGCAAACTAAGGGAGAGCCAACAAAATTTGAAGATCCAAATCTACTTCCTTTGCTTGCTGAATTTTCAAATATATTTGACGAACCGCGCAACCTACCTCTTACCCGTTGGCATGATCATTGTATAACGATTCTTCTAGGCAAATCTTCAGCAAATGCTCAGCCATATCAGTATCCACATCTCCAGAAGGATGAAATAGAAAGGATTGTAAAAGAGGTGCTTGAAACAGGAGTTATTCGGCCAACTTGCAACCTCTACTCTTCACCGGTGCTACTTGTACGCAAGAAGGACGGAACAAGGCGAATATGTGTTGATTACCGAGCTCTCAATGACATAACCATCAAGGACAAATACCTTATTCCAATAGTAGATGAATTGCTAGATGAAAGGGAGCATAAATTTTCACAAAGCGGACCTTTGATTCGGGTATCATCAAATACGAGCGTGCGAAGAAGACATACCGAAAACCACCTTTTGAACACACAACAACCACTACGAATTTTTGCTTTCTTCAACAGAAGGTGGAATATCTTGGGCATATCATATTAGAGGAAGGTGTGGCAGTGGACCCCTTCAAAATTGGAGCAATGCAAAACTGGCCGATCTCGAGAAACATAAAATTGCTACATGGCTTTTTGGGTTTAAAAGGCTACTACCGCAAGTACATGAAAAATTATGGAAAGATCAATGCACCACTTACTTTCTTATTGGAAAAAGATGTCTTCCAATAGTTGGACAGAGCCTCCGCTTCCTTCAATAAACTTAAGACAACCATGATGACGACGCCGGTGCTAACACTACCAGATTTCAACCGACCCTTCATTGTTAAGGCCGACGCATCTGGAGTCGGAATTGGAGCCATTCTCATGCAAGATGGTCGATCACTCGCATACACTAGCAAGACGTTATCTCCCTCCCATCAAAATAAGTCAATATATGATAAGGAGATGCTCGCCATTATGCGCGCAGCAACAAGGTGGAGACCCTACTTGATTGGTCGATGATTTCAAATTAAAACCGACCATAAAAACCTCAAGTACTTTTTGGAGCGAAAGATATCATCCCTTGAGCAGCGATTTGATTATGAAATAACTTACAAAAAGGGGAAAGAGAATATTCTTGCAGATGCGCTTTCGTAGCTACCCGAGCAAGCTGAAGTTTCGGCCGTTTCACTTCTGACCAGCAACTTCCTTGAGGATATTAAGATGGAATGGTAGGAAGATTCAGAGACTAGTAAGATTTATAAAAAATTTGGAGGAAGCACCTGTAACATCCCTCATTTCTGAATTTTCGTACAAAATTTCTAGTTATAATATAAGTATCTATTTTAAATTTGATAAAAAGTCAAAGTATGAATCTGAGAACTTATTCATAAGATTTGGAGGATTTGTTCAAAAAAAATCTGAGGACCTATATGGAAACCCTGAGGACCTAATCGTAAATATAATAATACAAGGACTAAACTACAAAATGCATAAAAATACAAATCCCACCGTTTAAGCCTCTCTGCCTTCGTTCTTAAGGAAGCAGAGAAGGCAGCTGCGTGGATGATCAGGGAAAGAAAGAATGAAGAAGAAGAAGAAGAAGAAGAAGAAGAAGAAGAAGAAAATTGGGGCTTTAAGGTTTCTTGCTCAAATCTTCTCATTTAGGGCTATAATTCTCAAAGGCAAGTGTTCTAACCCCATCCTACAGAAGTATTAGTCTATGTTCCTATATTGATTCTGAAAGATTTATGCTTAGAATATGATATTTCTCTCTTTGGACATAAAACCAAGGATCTGAAATTTTTTCAGTAAACTGACCCCTATGCACTCTTTCAGCTATAAATTTTAGCACCAAATGTCGATTCAGGTAAGACCTAGCTCGTTTGAAATTAGACTCTCATATATTTCTTTTGACACTGATTTTGTAGATTTTGGACACCGAATACTTACCCAAACGTCTATTTCAAATGAGCCTATAGATGCTGCAGAACAGGGATCAACATTTCTAACCTTTCGATACTAAAATACCTATAAGTCCCTGTTGGAAATTCTGATTTATACCAAACTGATTTCGTTCGAAATTAGACTTGTAGACCTTTCTTTTGACATATAGATTGAAAAATTTGGAATTCAAATGCCTACCCTTTTATCTGTTGAATCCGACCCTATGAATTCTGCAAGACAATGATTTTGTTTTTGACCTTGTGTTACCAAATCAAAGGTAACTCCTTGTTGGAAACCATGATTCGTACGAAACTTGTTTCAAAAGAAAATAGATTGATATATCTTTTGACAATAGCCTTCTTGAGGGTATTGGAGCATAATTGACAATCTGAATCATTTGTTCAATGTGCCTCTTGAATTCTGCTATAAATCGAGCTTTGATCGATTTCGTATCTTCTGTTTTCGTTCGTTTGGAAATAGATTTTGTTCAGTTCCCTTCACTCAATTGTGGCTTATATTAATGTTTGAATTCTCGTTTGCTCTTGTCTATAAATTATTACCATTCCTAAACATATTGTGTAACGTTTATGCTATATCACATTGACTTATATAGGCACATGTATAACCCATTATTCCGCATTTGCTTTCGATGTGTGCCTATTCTAGTTTCTTTCCTTTGGATATCAAATTCATCTAACCTTCTTATCTAAATTGAGTTGTATGTGATTGCTTGGATTCCATATGTGCCCTTGCTTGCATTCCTTTTAAACCTGAATATAATTGTGAAAGATTATTGCTTACTTCGGATTTACTCGTAAAGGCACATGTACGTTTTGTTGTTCCGCGTGTGCTTCCGATATGTGTTATTCATTGTTCATACTATCCTTTTGTACTCTGGTGTTTGTGGGATATTGTGAACCTTCACCAGAAATGGTGAAGGGAGTTATGCATAGAGCCTGAGATGTTCTGCCGGCCCCCTATGACTTCACTAAGATGTAGGTGGATGGAGCTCCAAAACGTGGGAGACCTCCCAAACGTGGGAGACTTATGTTTGGTGGTCATTCAGAAATGGATGTACCATATTATGTTATGGTCCCACTTCACCTTTTGTATGTTTGATATGATATCTAGAGCTTTGGTTATGTGTTTCTATACATGCTTTGGATAAGAATGATATGAATGCAACGTCAAAGACGATGTTTGAGCTTCTGTTTGGTATTTGTTATCGATATGCTTCGAAATGTTCCATATGCCGTTGATATGCTCCGGAACATTTCATACGCCATTGATAAGCTCCGAAATGTTTCATTCATTGTTGATATGCTTTGAAATGTTCCATATGCCGTTGATATGCTCCGGAACATTTCATACGCCATTGATAAGCTCCGAAATGTTTCATTCATTGTTGATATGCTTTGAAATGTTTCATATGCCGTTGATATGCTCCGGAACATTTCATACACCATTGATAAGCTCCGAAATGTTTCATTTGTTATTGATATGCTCCGAAACGTTTCATTCGTGGTTGATATGCTCCAATTACTCTATGCCCCCTCTGTTATGAACCAAATATGTTTGATTGAAATGACAATTGTGATTCTGCACCTAATGATATTACGTCTATGAATTCTTATATTCTGCCTTGTATTTCGAAACTTTATCTCTTTGGAAATTGTCCTCTTTTGACATGGATATGTTAGTCACTTGCTGAGCTCTATATGCTCACCCCGTTGTTGTATAAATTTTTTAGGATAGCTTGTCGCTTGCTTAAATGTTAAGATTGGGCTGAGGCGGTGGAAAGCTAAAAGATTTTGGGCAGATCTTTATTAGTATATATGTTTTTGTTGTATAAGCACACGCTGCATCTAATGAAATGTTGACGATGAATCTAAACTTGCGGATTTGGTATAAGTTTAAAGGACCTCTCATGTATAAGATTCTGGAATGTTAAGTTTAATATATGATGATATGAACTTGTGGTGAATAGTTAGAGTTTTGATTGTATAATTTATTTAGCTTGTGGATTTATAAATATTGTTCATGTTTGACAAGTTGGCTTAGGTTGCCATAAATGTGAATTATCGAGTGATATGATATATGATTATAAACTGCACAGGTTTTATAAATGTGAATTTGATAGAATGTTTTTCAGTGTCCTCAAATGTGTGTTTGGATCCTAGATTGGTTTGCGATGAAAGTTTTAATAATATCATTATTATTTTGAGGGGCGTGACAGAACCAAGCTCCGTGGCTCATTACAATTGGGACTCAAAAAAATTACACTCTAAGGGACGCATTGTGCTCATGATAAATTCTACTTGCATCGTCACGAGCAGATTTTAGACAAAGTTATTCTATATGCAGGGTACTAAATTGAAAAGAAGTACGACATATCACCCACAAATCGACGGTTAGATAGAAGTTGTAAATAGGTGCTTGGAGACAGCCCAAAACCACCCGCCAAATATGACTATCCAAGGAGAACTCCAGACCTAGCCAAGTACCATTATTGATCAACGGATCGTGACTCGACAACGATGACCCACTACTAAAGTGCTAATACAGTGGGTGAACCTACCAACAGAAGATGCCACTTGGGAGAACTATGACGACTGGAAGATCAAATTCTCAAAATTCATGAATCGTCAGCCTCGAGGACAAGGCTGATTTGAAGAGGGCGGGTCTGTTAGGACTCTAGCTAGGAGAGTCCTAATTGAGAGGGATATTCATGTAAAACCTACCTAAGCCGACCCCTATTAAAGAGGTGAAGAGGCCGGCTAGGGTTAGGAGGTTGTTTCTTAGAGAAGAATTATGAGTTATAAAGGAATAGGAGTCTTGAGTAGAAGTCATATTAGGAGTTGGTTAGAAGTAGGAGTCTTGAATAGGAGTCCTATTAGGAGTTAGGGTTTAGAAATCCTATAAATAGCCATGTATTCCCCCTTTTTTGATAAGCAATAGATGAATCTTTTCTGCAGCCTTTGAGCAGCAACTTGGAGGGAGGAACCCCTATAGAGTTCCAAGGAGGCCGATCCCCTAAAGAGATCAACCCCAAGTTTAGAATCTGCAAGGGTTCTAACAATGAGATGTTTTTAGGCTCCAAGTTTGAATCAACTTGAGGCCTATAAATACCCCTCTCACCCCTGGTTAACACATACAAGACTTGAGAGTAAAAATAGAAAGAAATGCTGCTGCAATCTTGTGTGAACTCCTCTCAAAAGTTCTAAGTATTAGAATAGTTTGAGAGAGGAGTAAGTGGGAGTGTAAGGGTTATCTCCTAAAATCGGTAAAAGGAGAATCGAGTTGTAAAAGGTGGTTGGTCTTCGCCTATTAAAGGAAGACAGATAGTGGATGCTGGTGGCATCGATGGAAGAGGAATCGACGGAGTGGATGTAAGTCACGACGACCAAACCACTATAAAATTTGTGTTGCTTTTCCTTCTTGGAATTTACATTAACTGTAAATTGCCTTCAATACTTTTACAAACACGCTTTCAAGTTAAATTTCTGAAATTGGTTTTCAACGGACGAAAGATTTTTCAGAACTGACATTTTTACCACTTCACTAATTCACCCCCCCTCCCCCCTCTTAGTGCCGACCCATTTCCTAACAATTGGTATCAGAGCTTTGTTTTCTCATTTGGTTTAACACCTAAAGAGAAATGGCTCTTTTTGGCTTTCAAGAGGGTCACTCTCTCATTCGTCCTCCCTTTTTCAATGAGACGGACTACACTTATTGGAAAACTCGAATGAGAGTTTTCTTGCTTTCATTGAATCTTGATTTATGGCACATAGTCGAATTTGATTTTCAAAGGTCTTCTCTTCCAATGAACCATTGGAATGATTTAGAGAAGTAGACTTTTTCTCTAAATGCAAAGGCTATGAATGCCTTCTTTTTCACCTTAGATAAACTGAGTTTAATCGGGTTTCTATGTGCAAAACAGCTTTTGACATATGGTGCACTCTCGAAATCACATATGAAGACACAAGCAAAGTTAAAGATTCGAAAATCAACTTTTTAATACATGATTTTAAACTTTTTCGAATGAGGCCGAGCGAAACTATTATTGATATGTACACCCATTTTATGGATGTTGTCAATGGTTTAAAAGCTCTTGGTAAAAGTTTTTCAAATCTTGAACTTGTGAATAAAGTTTTACACTCATTCTCTAAAACTTGGGATTCAAAAGTAACGGCTATTCAAGAATAAAAAAACTTAAACTATTTCCCTCTCCAAGAACTTATACGGTCTTTGATAACCTATGAAATGACGTGCAATGCACGTGAAAAACTCAAGGACAACCTTCCAAAGAACAAGAAGGATTTGACACTTAGAACACATAAAGACCCCTCAAGTATAAGCTCAAGTGATGGTGAACTTGAACTACTTATGAAATTTAAAATGTTAGTGAAACAAAAAATAAAGAACAAAAAGAATGTAACTACTTGCTATGAACATGAGAAGAAGGAAGCAATCATGGACAAATCAAGCTCATCCGAAGACGAGGAGAAAATCAACAAAGGTGAGGTGGCAAACTATGCCTGAATGATTTTCGACGATGAGGTAATCAAAATGCCCTTAGTTTATTTCAAAATTATGTGATGCTTTTCATGAGTTATTTTTAATTTAGAAAAATTATTTTTTTTAAAAATTACATGTTTAATAAATAAAAAATATAAAAAATTAGGAATTATGCTTATCTAGCAATCTTGAAAATAATCATGAAAATAACATGTGTGATGATAAAGGAACAAAATGTTAGACTTAAATCATGCTAGACGTTTTAATAATAATGTGTATCTTAATGATTTCCGTATTATTGAAAACACTTTATGAAATCATGCTTGATGAAATAATATAATGATGCATAATGATCGTGCTTAATAAAATTTTCTTTTGAAATTATGCATGATGATTTAAAATAATGATGATTTTTGGGTGATTTATGCCTTATTGATCTTTGTCGTAATAAATCTTGCACTTTCGGTTTTAAACATGATACATGTTTTTATTTAGCATAAATGAAATAAAATCATATGAATTGAAACAACTAAAAAGAGGAAAACTTTTTTCTTGAAAATTATTTTTCTCTATCTTATTGATTTTGATGAATCCATTTGTATCATTTTTACGAATCTCTTGGACTTTGAAAATGATTTTGATGATTTAAATTTGAATAAATTTTTATCCAAATCATGATCTTGATTCTTTGATATTTACAAATTAAGATTTAATATGAATCAAGATTTTTCATTAATCGTTCTCCTACGATTCTTCTTGGTATTTTATTTAAAGAAGAGATTAACCATATGAATCATATCTTTTGGTATTTAAATGATCTTATCTTTGATGACATGATTTCTTTGTATTTATGGCTTGTATGCCTTAAAATGATTTGGGATGATGCATGCAACACTATAATTTTTCCCTTAGATAAAAATGCAAGCAACACTATGATTTTTTTTAATGATGTCAAAATCAATATTTATCATTTTTTGAAATGATACTCTAGAATGATGATTTGGAATCATGCATGTAACGATGATTTTATATTTTATATACATGATGATTTGGTATTATGCATGTAATACTTCAACTTATGATAATGATGCTTGCAATGATGAAATATTCACGATGAAAAATTGTTTTGATATTCATGACTTGATTTTTCATCTTTGTTATTTACCTTTGTAATGATTTGAAATTATTGTAAAGGGAAAAGAATTATAATATTGTATTCTTCCCTTCTTTTTGACAATGACAAAGGGGGAGCAAAACTTGTTAGAAAGCAAAATTGTTAAACTTGCACTTCTCAAAAGAGAAGAAAGAATAATGTTATCTTGTGAATTTTGCTAAGTTACACATTTCAAGAAAATGCAAAAATGGTGCTATCTTGAACTTTTCAAAAACTTACTAGTTTTGAATATCGTAAAGAAAAGCAAATATGCCAACTTGCAGATATTTAAATTTGCTAGCTTGCATGATGTAGAACTTGCAATCTTGAACATCACCAAGACTTGCTAGCTTGCAAAAGAAGCAAAAGTGCTATCTTGCCTATCTTAAGAAGTAAAACATGCTAAACTTATACATCTAGCAAAATTTATAAACTTGCAAAACTCAAAATTATTGCTAGCTTGTATGATGATAAAACTGGAGATTTATGATGCAATAATTTGAACTTGTATGTCCAAACACTTGATAGTTGACACTTCTCCTTTTTGTTGTTGACAAAGGGGGAGAAGTATGATGTTATGAATAAGTTTATGATAACATGTTGCTTGGATTTTTGAATCCAAGAGTTTCTATTAATATGGCATATTGATAGGGGGAGTTTGTTTAAACTCCGGGAGTTTAGTTAACTCCGTCATCAATTGGTTATCATCATAAAAAATGAAGAGATTGTTGAATCTCGGATTTTGATGATGAAACCAATTGATAAGTGTTTAGGATTTGATCTGCGTTTTGAGTTACGTAGGATGCTTCGATCAGGATGAGACAATTAAAGCAGGAAGAATCATGTTGGGTCGGGGGAAAACATGTCAAAAGATTGGACATCAAGCTGGTGGATCGGTCGACGTATCGACAGAAGGCTTCGGGCATCGGGCCAAGAAGAGCGGATATTGTGCTAAGGATATCGGAGTTGTGGAGTCAACTTGCCGATTGGGCAATAGGCCGCAAGAGAGGACGATGAGCCGAAGAATCGAACGAAGTGTCGAGGGACCAATGATATGCTAGACAACATGATTAATGCTTAGTATTAATTGTCAAGATCGAAGTGTGTTTTTACATGTGCAGGATTAACTATAATAGCAAGGTATAAAGTAAAATGAAATCCTAGAGTCAAGGATGCAATTTCGTTGGGAGTTCAAGAGTTCGTTGGAAGTCCAGACATTCGTCGGAAGTTCTATAGGAACTAGCCGAGAAGTCTAGGAGATTACCAAAGAAGCTCATCGGAACTCGCCAAAAGATCATCGTGAAGTCCAAGAGCTTGCTGGGAGTTCGCTGGAACATTACCGAGAGATCGTCGGATGTTCGCCGAAAGATCGCTGGAAGAAACTAGACTTACGGACTTGTTTAGCTTAGAATATGTCTTAGGAATCGTAGTTAGCACGTAATTTGGTTTGGATTTCGGCCAACCCAATTAGGGGCTAGTTGGGCCCATGTAAGGACTGTTTGGGCCAAATGAAAGGCCCAAACAGTGACCCAAGAGGTGGTACCGCCCAGCTCAGGCGGTGGTACCGTTGGTCTGGGCGGTGGGACCGCCCAGACATAGCCTCCGAGAGGCTGCAAGTGGTGGTACCGCCAGTCTAGGCGGTGGTACCGCCCAGCACAGCCTCTCAGGCGGTGGTATCACCAGACTGGGCAGTGGTACCGCCCAGTGCAGTGTTAGTATTAGACTGACATTGGCGGTAGTACCACCGAGCACAGGCAGTGGTACTGCCCAAACCTAGGAAACCCGGGATGAGATGTTTTTAGGCTCCAAGTTTGAATCAACTTGAGGCCTATAAATACCCCTCTCATCCTTGGTTAACACATACAAGACTTGAGAGTAAAAATAGAAAGAAACATTGCTACAATCTTATATGAACCCCTCTCAAAAGTTCTAAGTGTTAGAATAGTTAGAGAGAGGAGTAAGTGGGGGTGTAAGGGTTATCTCCCAAACCTAGTAAAAGGAGAATCGAGTTGTAAAAGGTGGTTGGTCTTCGCCTATTAAAAGAAGACCGATAGTGGATGCTGGTGGCCTCGACGGAAGAGGAATCGATGGAGTGGATGTAGGTCACAATGACCAAACCACTATAAAATCTGGTTTGCATTTCCTTCTTGCAATTTACATTAACTGTAAACTGCCTTCAATACTTTTACGAACATGCTTTCAAGTTAAGTTTCCGAAATCAATTTTCAAAGGATGAGAGATTTTTCAAAATTGACGTTTTTACTGTTGCACTAATTCCCCCCCCCCCTTAGTACCGACCCCTTTCCTAACAGTGAAGACCAATCATATTCTTACAACTCTACTCTCCTTTTGACATGCTTAGGAGAGAACCTTTACACATCTCTTTTAGACTTAGACCTCTCTTCTCCCTTTAGAAGAACATTCTAAATACTAGGAAGAAGGGACTCTACTCTTCAAGAGAGATTACAATTTTTACTCAAGGATTATTTCCCCCTTTTTAACTCACTTTCTTACCGTATTAAGCAAGAAAGAGTGGGGTATTTATAGGCCCCAAATGGATTCAAATCTGGAGCCCAAAATTCAAATCCATGAGATTTTGGGATACGGGTGGTACCACCGCCTGTAGCCTGACATTAGGTGGTACCATTGCCTGACACACTATCATTGGGTGGTACCATCGCTTGACAGCCTCGGAGATAGAGTTTTTCGAGTTTTCTAACTCATAAATGGTTCTACCACTTGTTATGGCGGTGCCACCACTTGTCCCAACTTTTGAGTCACTGAATGGGTCTCCTAATGAGCCCAAATCAGTCCAATTAAGGCCCATTGGGTGGTACCACCGCTTGACAGCCTCGGAGATAGAGTTTTTTGAGTTTTCCAACTCATAAATGGTTCTACCACCTGTTCTGGTGGTGCCACCGCTTGTCCCAACTTTTGGGTCACTGAATGGGTCTCCCAATGAGCCCAAATCAGTCCAATTAAGGCCCAATTGGCCCTTAATTAAGTTAGCATTATTACACCAAAAGCTAACTCAATTAGCCCCTTAAACTACTTCGATCTTAGACAAATGATTACAAAACATGAATCCTTTGTCCGGTATGTCATTGGTTCATCCGACGCTTGTCTGATCCTTCGGCACATTGTCCTCTCCTTCAGTATATTGCCCAATCGGCATGTTGACTCTCGCAACTTCCGATCTCTGTGGCGCAATGTCTGACCCTTCGGCCCGATGCCCGAATTCATGACACGAAGCATTCTGCCGACACATCGACCGATCCTTTGGCCCATCATCCAATCTTCTGACATGTTCACTCTGGCCCAATGTATGATTCCTCCTACTTTAATTAATTTGCCTCTCCTTGATCAAAGGTAGTCCTGCATAACTCAAAACACAGACTAGATCGCAAAGTCATCAATTGATTTCATCATCAAAATCTGAAATTCAACAATCTCCCTATTTTTGATGATGACAACCAATTGATGACGGAGTTAACCTTAACTCTCCCTATCAATATGCTATATTGATAGAACCTTGAATTCAAGTCAAAGTAATATTTTATTATGAATATATGTAACACATTTTATGCATATCATTATATTGTGTTGAATCTCATATTTTGATGATGAAACCAATTGACAAGTGTTTATGATTTGATATGCGTTTTGAGTGATGCAGGATGCTTCAATCAGGGAGAGATATTTAAAGCAGGATGAATCATATTAGGTCAGAGGAAAACAAGTCAGAAGATTGGATGTTAGGCTCGAGGATCGGTCGACATATCGACAGAAGGCTTCGAGCTATGGATTTGGGCATCGGGCCAAGAAGAGCGAATATTGCTCCAAGGATATCAGAGTTACGGAGATCAACTGGCCGATTGGACAATAGGCCATAAGAGAGGACGATGCGTCGAAGAATCGGACGAAGCGTCGATGGACCAATGATATGTCAAACGACATGATTCATGCTTAGTAATAATTGTCTAGATCAAAGTGTGTTTTTATGTGTGTAGGATTAACTATGATAGCAAGGCATAAAGCAAAATGAAGTCCCGGAGTTAAGAACGCAATTTCGTTAGGAGTTCGAGAGTTCGTCGAAAGTCCGGATGTTCATCGGAAGTTCTGCCAGAACCAACTAAGAAGTCCAGGAGCTTGCCAAAGAAGCTTGTCAGAACTCACCAAGAAGATCGTTGTGAAGTCTAGGAGGTTGCCGGGAGTCTATCGGAACATTGCGGGGAGTTCGTCGGAAGTTCGTTGGAAGATCGCTGGAAGCTCATCGAAAGAGCAATTGATGTACCGGAACTAGAATGCTTAGAATATGTCTTAGGAATCGTATTTAGAACATAATTGGAGTAGGGATTGGGAGATGATCCCATCAACTCTGTTAGGGGCCAACTAGGCCCGACGTTGGGCTGGTTTGGACGGGATTCAAGGCTCCACTAAGAGGGGGAGGGAGGGGGGGTGGGGGGTGGGGGTTTGGATTAGTGCAGCGGAAAACTTTCGACGATTAAAACTGCGTTCGTACGTTGAAATCTGATTCCGACGTAAAAGTCATTTCGTGCAGATAATAACTTTGAAAGCTTACGGAAACATATTTGAAGTAAAGTAAGGAAGATAGTTTGTAGTTAAGATAGAAATCAGAATGTAAGCGCAAACTGAAATATGATGTTCGTACGATAAAACTGATTTCCATCTTAACGCCAATTCGGAAAATACTTAACTATGAAACACGTTCGTAAATGAGCAGAAGGCAATAAGTTACTGAGGAGGTTTGCAGTAAAGATAAGATGCTCAAAGTAAATGCAAACCAAGATTTAGAGTAGTTCGGTCAATCTTGACCTACATCCACTTTTGGCTTCCTCCACCGACGAGGTCATCGACGTCCACTAGAGGCCTTCCTTCAATAGGCGAAGGCCAAACACCCTTTTACAGTTTTACTCATTTTGACGGGCTTAGGAGACAACCCTTACAAACTTTTCTCTCCTCTGTTGAAAGATCAAAACTTGGAAGAAAAGAGGGAGGAGATCTTCTAGACTTTATAACACTTTTGAGCTCTAAAATCACAGAGTAAGATCAAGCTTTCAGTGCTTTTGGGTTACCCTTTCATTGCTGAAAGGGTGAGGTATTTATAGGCCCCAAACCAGTTTGAATTCCGAGCTCAAAACTATCATCTCCCGGAATTCCGGGGTCTAGCGGTTGCACCGCGTGGCAGAGCTCGGAGACTGAGCCTCTGGGCGGTGCCATCGCCTGACAGGGGTGGTTGCACCGCCTGGCGGAGCTCGGAGATTGAGCTCAGGCGGTTCCACCGCTTGTCAAGGGCGGTTGCACCGCTTGGCAGAGCTCGGAGACCAAGCTCAAGCGGTTCCGCTACTTGTCAGGGGCGGTTGCACCGCCCAGTCTCACTCGGAGACTGAGCCTAAGCGGTGCCACCGCTTGACTGCGACGGTTGCACCGCCCAGTCTCGCTCGGAGACAGAGCCCAGGCGGTGCCACCGCCTGACCTGGGCAGTTACACCGCCCAGCTTTCCTAGGAGACCATCTCCTGGGCGGTGCCACCGTCGACCTTGGCGGTGCCACCGCCTGGCAGGAATTTTGGTCCGAATGGATTGATCCATTCGGCCCAATTTGGGTCTGTCAAGGGCCCAATTGCCCCCAGATTAAGTTATTGGGATCACCTCCCATTCCTAGCTTAATCATCATGCTAACTACGATATTTCTTAAGACATTTACTGCAACTTGCTTCGGTGCGTCAATCGCTTCTTCTGGCGAGCTTCCAGCGAACTTCCGTCGATCTTTCGATGAACCCTCGGTGATGCTCCTGCGAACTTCCGACAAACTTCTGGACTTGCGATGATCCACTTGGCGAGTTCTGACGAGCTTCTTTGGCAAGCTCCTGGACTTCTCGGATTTGTTCTCGTAGAACCTCCGACGACTGTACGGACTTTCGTTGAACTCTCGAACTCCCAACGTAATCATAGTCTTGACTCTGGCGCAACTCCTACTGCATATCTTACTTCCTTCGTAGTTAATCCTGCACATGTAAAATAAAACTTTGATAGAAACAATTAATCCTAAGCAATTAACCAAGTTGTCCGGCATGTCATTGGTCCCTCGACGCTTCGTCCGATTCCTCGACGCTTCGTCCGATTATTCGACGCATCGTCCTCTCCTACGGCCTATTGCCCAATCGGCTAGTTGACTTCATAACTTCGATATCCTTGGCACAATACCCGCTCTTCTTGGCTCGATGCTTGAGTCCACGACCCGAAACCTTCTGTCGATACATCGATCGATCCACCGGCCCGACGTCCAATCTTCTGACATGTTCCTCTGGCACAACATGATTTTTCCTGCTTTAATTGTCTCATCCTGATCGAAGCATCCTACATCACTCAAAACGTAGATTAAATCATAAACATATATCAAGTGATTTCATCATCAAAATACCGGCAACTAATGCTGCCAGCGGTGGTACCGCCAAAGCTCGGTCTCTGAGCTCTATCAGGTAGTGGTACCGCCCAGCACAAGCGGTGGTACCGGCCCTACCCAGGAAACCCGGGATGAGATATTTTTAGGCTTCAAGTTTGAATCAACTTGAGACCTATAAATACCCCTCTCATCCCTGGTTAAGAAACACAAGTATTGAGAGTAAAAAGGAAAGAAACGCTGTTGTAATCTTGTGTGAAATTCCTCTCAAAGTTCTAAGTGTTAGAATAGTTTGAGAGAGGAGTAAGTGGGGGTGTAAGGGTTATCTCCTAAACCTGGAAAAAGGAGAATCGAGTTGTAAAAGGTGGTTGGTCTTTGCCTATTGAAGGAAGACCGATAGTGGATGCCGGTGGCCTCGACGGAAGAGGAATCGGCGAAGTGGATGTTGCTCATTACGACCGAACCACTATAAAATCTGATTTGCATTTACTTCTTGCAATTTACATTAACTGCTAACTGCCTTCAATACGTTTACGAACACACTTTCAATCTAAGCATATTTCCAGAATCGGTTTTAATCGTACAAAAGACTTTTCAAAACCGACAGTTTTACCGCTGCACTAATTCACCCCCCGCCTCTTAGTGCCGACTCGTTCCTAACAGTTGGTATTAGAGCATCATTTTTCATATTTCGTTTAACACCCAAATAGAAATGGCTCTTTTCGGCTTTCAAGAGGGTTACTTTTTCATTCGTCCTCCCTTGTTCAATGGGACAGACTACACATATTGGAAAACTTGAATGAGAGTTTTCTTGCTTTCCTTAGATTTAAATTTATAGAATATTATTAAAAATGGTTTTCGAAGGTCTTTTCTTCCAATGAACCATTAGAATGATTTAGAAAAGAAGACTTTTTCCTTAAATGCTAGAGCTATGAATGCTCTATTTTACGCTTTGGATAAAACTGAGTTTAATCGGGTTTCTACTTGCGAAATGACTTTAAAAAAATGGCACACTCTTGAAATCACACACGAAGGCACGAGTAGAATAAAAGATTCTAAAGTTAATCTTTTAATGCATGATTTTGAATTATTTCATATGAAACCAAGCGAAATCATTGGAGACATGTACACCCATTTTACGGATGTCATCAATGGTTTAAAAGCACTTGGTAGAAGTTTTTTCAGATTTTGAACTCGTTAACAAGATTTTACGATCGCTTTCTAAAAATTGGGATTCAAAAATAACGACAGTACAAGAATCAAAGAACTTGAACCATTTTCTAATTGAAGAACTTATAGGGTCTTTGATGACCTATGAAATGACGTACAATGCACGTAAAGAACTTGAGAACTACCTTCCAAAGAATAGGAAAGATTTCATACTTGGAATAATTGAAGACCACTTGAGCATAAGCTCAAGTGATGGTAAACTCGAAGTCCTCACTATGAAATTTAAAAAATTCATGAAACAAAAATTAAAGAATAAAAAGAATGCAACTATTTGCTATGAATGTAAGAAAAGGGAAGCACTTTGGGATGAACCGAGCTCCTTCGAAGACGAGGAGAAAATCAACAAAGGCAAGGTGGCAAACTACGCCTTAATGACTTTCTACAATGAGGCAACCAAAACCCCATTGCCTTATTTCAAAATTACATAATACTTTTCATGAGTTATTTTAGTTTAAAAAATTATTTTTCATGAAAATTATATATTTAATAATATAATGAAAATGCTAAAAAATTGGGATTGTGCTTATCTTTCTAGTAATTTTTAAAATGATCATGAAAATTATATGTTTTATGTAAATGAATAAAAATGTTAGACTTAAATCTAATGATAATCCTATGTATGTTTTAAGAAGCAATAAGGTATATCTTGATAATTTTTGTATTGATTTTTGATTTTGAAAATGCTTTATGCTTAATAAAATAATGATTGATGAATATGCTTTATGTTTAATGATTTCTTTGGCTTGTATGCCTTATCATGATGAATGTTTTGAAAATAAATGTTTGTATCATACTTGATGATTTTTATGCATGAGGACTTAAAAGTAATGATTTGAAATCATATGTTTTAGAATTATATGTTATATTTTTTGATTTTGATGATTTTTTATCTTTTCGTTTTAAAGGTTGATGTATGGTTTTGAGATAAGAACCAATATTTGGGCATGCGAATATAAAGTCAATCACACAAATTGATACTAAAGAGATTTAGATATCTTTAAGAATCATTCAACATTATGTTCAACGAAACCATGCTTGAAGACTTAATGAAAATATAATGATGATTTGAAAGCATGCTTAACGAGTTTATATTTCGAACTTATGCATGATAATTTTTATGATCTTTTGAAAGTTCTTTTTTGGTGTTAATGAATGATATATGTTTTTATTAGGCATAAATGATAAAGGCATGCTTCTATGAAATCAATCTTATGAATTGAATCACTAAAAAGAAGAAAGCTTTCTCCTTGAAAAAATTTCTCTACTTAATCGACTTTTCAAAAAGGAGAGACTAATGAACATATCTTGATTCTTAGAATTTATTGAAAATGATTTTGATTTAAAGATTTAAATATGAATGAGCTTTATCTTGACTTTTTGAGATTTATAACTTGAGATTTCTTATGCATGAATCAAGATATTGTATTATTTGATCTCCTATGTTTCTTTTTGCTATTTATAAAAAGAAGAGATTTGACGAAATAAATCATGTCTCGTGGTATTCATGATTTGATATTATTGTCTTTCATGACATGATGTGTAAATCCCTTTGTATTCGTGGATGTAAACTATTGGGAAAAACCTGTTAAAGCGGAATATTATTTTCCCTCTATGTGTATAAAAATGGGTTCCTCATCAAAATACAAACTTGATATCCAAATATAAATATCAACCAGCACGATGAGACCAAATCTTTTTAACGTGGAAAACCCAATGTGGGAAAAACCACGGGACCGTAGTCCACTATCAGATATTAATGATAACAGATTTACAGTAGATCTTCTCTAGAATAACTAGAGGATCAGAATAACATTAAGATCATAGATCTTGGCTCAAGAATAGCATATCTTCATCATATAGGATGGATCTCCTCAAAAGAGAATTATAGGTCTCACAAAGTGGATATCGCAGGAAAGTACCTTAGAGAGGGTAAACTGTAGATCAACACCATTAGGATTGTAGAGTTTGTTGTAAGGATTCTCCACATAAAATTTGGGCCAAAACTGACAACGTTTGGCCACATATTATCAAGTAGAAAACTCAGAAACCTAATCTTTCTCTCTATTTCTCTCTCCTCTTTCCTTGCACGTCGCCGCACGTTGCACGCTACAATCTGATCTATTTTCCTCACCTTCTCCCTCTTCTTTTTAATTTTTTTCATTTGGGCTCAAATGGCCCAATTTGTCCAAGCCCACATATGTGTTGGACCTGACAATTCTCCCCCTCCAGCTCATAAGGTGGGTTGTACCAAGCTCGCTCTTCGCCTACATGCTTCAAGCTTCTCCTTAGGCAAAGACTTTGTCAACATATCAGAACCATTATCATTGGTATGTACTTTTTCCAATTGTAATTCTTTCATCTCAAGCACATCACGAATCCAGTGATATCTCACATAAATATGCTTGGATCTAGAATGGTATGTTGAATTCTTGGAGAGGTGAATGGCACTCTGACTGTCACAGTAAACGGTATATCCTTCCTGTTTCGAGCCCAATTCCTGTAGAAACTTTTTCATCCATAAAGCTTCCTTGCCGGCTTCAGTAATTGCTATGTATTATGCTTCTATGGTTGATAGAGCAACACACTTCTGTAACTTAGACTGCCAAGAGACTGCTCCTCTTGCAAATGCCATCAAGAATCTCGAAGTGGACTTCCTGGAATCAGTATCACCTGCCATGTCTGCATATATGTAACCTTCTAACACAGGTTCAACATTACCAAAACATAAACATAATATGGAAGTACCTCTTAGATATCATAATATCCATTTTACTACTGCCCAATGTTCCTTTCCTGGATTTGAGAGAAATCGGCTGACAACTCCTACTGCATGAGCTATATCTGGCCTAGTACAAACCATCGCATACATCAAACTACCTACTGCAGATGAGTAAGGCACTCTGGATATTTCTTCTTTTTCTTTATCACTTATAGGATATTGTTTCGACCTAAGCTTGAATTAACCTGCAAGTGGGGAAGAAACTGCTTTGGCTTTACTCATGTTGAATCTTTCAAGAACATTTTCAATGTAAGTTTCCTGAGATAGCCAAATCTTCCTTTTCTTCCTATCACGAAGAAACTTCATACCAAGTATTTGTTTCACGGATCCCAAGTCTTTTATGACAAAAGACTTACTTAACTTTCTTTTAAGCATTCTAATTTTTCCAACATCATGGCCAACAATCAGCATATCATTAACATATAGGAGTAAAATAATAAAATCATCATCTGAAAATTTCTTCATAAACACACAATGATCAGATATGGTTCTATCATACCCTTGGCTCATAATAAAGGAATCAAACTTCTTATACCACTGTCTAGATGCCTGTTTGCGTCCATATAAGCTTTTCCTAAGCTTTCACACCATATTTTCTTTTCCCTTGACTTTGAAACTTTCTGGTTGCTCCATGTAAATTTCTTCTTCTGAGTCACCATGATAATGGAGAAAATTAGTATGTACTTAGGTGGTCTTTACCAAGCTCGTTCTTCTTCTGGTGGTCTTTACCATTCTTCTTCTTCTTCTTATGGTGGTCTTTACCAATCTCGTTCTTTGCCTACATGCTTCAAGCTTCTACTTAGGCAAAGACTTTGTCAACATATCTGAACCATTATCATTAGTATGTACTTTTTCTAATTGAATTCTTTCATCTTAAGCACATCACGAATCCAGTAATCTCACACATCAATATGCTTGGATCTAGAATGACATGTTGAATTCTTGGAGAGGTGAATGACACTCTGATTGTCATAGTAAACATTATATCTTTCCTGTTTCAAGCCCAATTCCTGTAGAAACATTTTAAACCATAAAGCTTCCTTGCAGGCTTCAGTAATTGCAATGTATTATGCTTCTATGGTTGATAGAGCAACACACTTCTGTAACTTAGACTGTCAAGAGACTGCTCCTCCTGCAAATGTCATTAAGAATCTCAAAGTGGACTTCATGGAATCAATATCACCTGCCATGTCTGCATCTATGTAACCTTCTAACACATGTTCATCATTACCAAAACATAAACAAAACCTGGAAGTACCTCTTAGATATCTTAATATCCATTTCACTACTGCCCAATGTTCCTTTCCTGGATTTGAGAGAAATCAGTTGACAACTCCAACTGCATGAGCTATATCTGGCCTAGTACAAACCATCGCATACATCAAACTACCTACTGTAGATGAGATAAGGCACTCTGGATATTTCTTCTTTTTCTTTCTCACTTGTAGGACATTGTTTCGAACTAAGCTTGAAATGACCTGCAAGTCGGGAACAAACTGCTTTGTCTTTACTCATGTTGAATCTTTCAAGAACCTTTTTAACGTAAGTCTCCTGAGATAGTCAAATCTTCGTTTTCTTCCTATCACGAAGAATCTTCATGCCAAGTATTTGTTTCACGGATCCTAAGTTGTTCAAGGCAAAAGACTTACTTAGCTCTCTTTTAAGCTTTCCAATTTTTCCAACATAATGGCCAACAATCAGCATATCATCAGCATATAGCAGTAAAATAATAAAATCATCATCTGAAAATTTCTTCATAAACACAAAATGATCAGATTTGATTCTATCATACTCTTGGCTCATCATAAAGGAATCAAACTTCTTATACCATTGTCTAGGTGCTTGTTTGAGTCCATATAAGCTTTTCCTAAGCTTACACACCATATTTTCTTTTCCCTTGACTTTGAAACCTTCTGGTTGCTCCATGAAATTTTTTTCTTCTAAGTCACCATGAAGAAATGCTGTTTTCACATCAAGTTGCTCGACTTCTAAATTCAAGCAGGCAGCTAAGCCAAGAACAACTCGGATAGAGAACATTTTCATAACTGGAGAAAATATTTCTTCAAAGTAAATACCTTTCTTCTCACTGAATCCTTTCACAACTAGTTGTGCCTTGTATCTTTGTTGTGAGCTATTATTTTCTGTGTTCAATTTATAAACCCACTTATTCTTGAGAGCTTTCTTCTCTTTAGGCAATTTTACCAAGTCATAGGTGTGGTTCTCAAGCAAGGATCTCATCTCTTCTTGCTTGGCATTAGCCCACTTATTTTTATTCTCATGTATAATGGCTTCTTAGTATGTTTCTGGCTCTCCCCCGTCAGTGAGAATAACATACTCATGTGGAGGATATCTGGTAGAGGGTTGTCGCTCTCTAGTGGATCTTCTAAATGGAATCTCAATTGGTGGTGGAGGTGCTTGTTCAGTTGGTTCAACATCATCAACTGTAGGTGTATCATCATTGGTATTCTCATCACAATCTTCTTGTTCATCTCCCCTATGATCATCATGAACTACAGGTGAAGGAACTGGACCTAAACACCAAGAAATATAAACAGAGGTTTCTGGCTTCTCAATATTATCACCATCATCAAACAATTGGTCTTCTAGAAACACAACATCTCTGCTTCTAATAATCTTCTTATTCACTAGATTCCATAATCTGTACCCAAACTCTTCATGACCATATCCCAAGAAGATACATGTTTTTGCCTTATTATCAAGCTTGGACCTCTCATCTTTGGGAATATGAACAAAAGCTTTACACCTAAAGACTCTTAAGTGAATATAAGATATATCTTTTCCTCTCCATACTCTCTTTGGAACATCATCTTCCAGAGGAACTGATGGAGAAAGATTTATCAGATCAACTGTAGTTCCCAAAGCCTCCCCCCAAAATGACTTCGGTAACTTGGCGTGAGAAAGCATACACCTAATCATTTCTAAAATGGTTTTATTCATCCTTTCTGTCACACCGTTCTGTTGAGGGGTGTTAGAAACTATTTTCTCAAGCTTGATACCATGAAACCTGCAATAATTCTCAAAAGGACCCCTGTACTCGCCACCATTATCTGATCGAATACACTTTAGTTTTCTATCAGTTTCTCTTTCAACACTGACATGAAACTCCTTGAAAACATCGAGTACCTAGTTTTTAGATTTCAAAGCAAAAGCCCACACTTTTCTAGAATGGTAATTTATAAAAATAACAAAATAAAGAGCACCTCCAAGTGTTCTAGTTTGCCTAGTGCAAACATCGGTATTAACTAAATCAAAAACATCTGATCTTCTAGATGATGGTTATGTCTGAAATGCAACTCTATGTGTTTTTCCAGCTTAGCAACGATCACAAGATTTAAGAGATGTACCTTGCAACTCTGGTAAAAACTGCTTTCTAGCAAGAGTTTGAAGTCCTTTCTCGCTGATATGTCCAAACCTCTTATGCCAAAGATCTATACTTTCACCTTTTTGAATTGCATTAATCTCTCCTTTGTGTAGCTTAGCTTCCATGACATAAAAAGAGTTAATCTTCTTTACTTTCGCCACAATTAGAGAACCTTTAGTGAGTTTCCACTTACTTTCACCAAAATAATGTGCAAAGCCCTCATCATCAAGTCTATCTGTAGATATCAAGTTAAGACGAATATCTGGAACATGTCTTACATCTTTGAGTATCAATTTGCTCCCAATACTGGTCTCCAAGCAAATATCTCTAATATCCACAATCTTAGATGTACCACTGTTTCTCATTCTAATATTACCAAATTCACCAACAGTGTAAGATCTAAAGAAATCACCATGAGAAGTGACATGAAATGAAGCACCAGAGTCAATTACCCAATTACTATCTTGAGCTACAAGGCTAACACAACCTTCATCACAGATAATAGTGATATTAGCTTCAGTAGTAATTGTATTGGTCTCTTTCTCATCTTTCTTCATTTCATTCTGTTCTCGCTTCCAAAACCTATACTCTTTCTTCATGTGACCTGGCCTGTTACAGTAAAAACATTTGATATCTCTTCTAGACTTGGATCTTCCTCTATAACCATATGGATTTCTGTTATGACTTCTTCCACTTCTTTCTTGTTTTTCAGTAACAAATGCCCCAGAAAAAGATTCACCATGTTCTTTCCTTCTAGCATCTTCATTTAGCAAACTGTCTTTAACCATATCTATAGTTAGAGTCCCCTCTAGCGTAGAGTTGCAAATAGTCACCACATATATTTCCCAACTTTCTAGTAAAGAGCTAAGAAGTAATAATCCTTGCATCTCATCATCTATATTCATTTTCATAGCAACCAACTTGTTTGCAAGACTCTGAAATAGGCTTATGTGCTCAACAATGCTACCACCATCTTTATACTTCAAATTTACAAGCCTTCTGAGGAGAGAATTTCTATTTCCCACCGTCTTTTTCGCATAGAGATTTTCTAACATTTGCCAAACAATATCAGCTCTGGTTTAATCTGAAATATGCTAATGCAAGTTTATATCCATCCATATTCTAATATAGGCAATAGCTTTTCTATGTTGAACTTCCCATTCTTCATCGTCCATAGTAGAAGGTTTATCTTTAACCTTGATAGGCTTATACAAATCTTTGCAATAGAGTAAATTTTCCATCAATCGCCTCCAAGTGGAGTAATTTGATAAGTTCAATTTAAACATACCATCTGACTCCATTTCAATCAAACAAGAAAAACTAGCACCAAACAACCTATTGCTCTGATACTACTTGTTGGGAAAAACCTATTAAAGCGAAATATTTTTTTCCCTCTTTGTGTATCAAAATGGGTTCCTCATCAAAATACCAACTTGATATCCAAATGTAAATATCAACCAGCACAGCATCAACAATAGATCAAATAATCAATCACATAGTGAGACCAAATATTTTTTACGTGGAAAACCTAATGTGGGAAAAACCACGAGACCATAGTCCACCTCAAACTTCCACTATCAATAATAATGATTATAGGTTTACAGTAGGTCTTCTCTAGAATAACTAGAGGATCGGAATAATATCAAGATCATAAATCTTGGCTCAAGAATAGCATATCTTCATCATATAGGATGGATCTCCTCAAAAGAAAATTCTAGGTCTCACAAAGTGGATTTAATAGGAAAGTACCTTAGAGAGGGTAAACTGTAGATCAAAACCATTAGGATTGTAGAGTTTGATGGAAGGATTCTCCACATAAAATTTGGGCCGAAACTGACAACGTTTGGCCACATATCGTCAAGTAGAAAACTCAGAAATCTAATCTTTCTTTCTCTATTTCTCTCTCCTCTTTCCCCTGCACGCCACCATATGTTGCACATTGCAATCTGATCTATTTTCCTCACCTTCTCTCTCCTCTTTTTAATTTTTTACATTTGGGCTCAAACGACCCAATTTGTCCAAGCCCACATTTGGGCTCAACCCAACAATTCTCCCCCTCCAGCTCATATGGTGGGCTATACCAAGCTCGCTACATGCTTCAAGCTTCTCCTTAGGCAAAGAATTTGTCAACATATCTGAACCATTATCATTGGTATGTATTTTT
The DNA here is from genome assembly GCF_036884655.1 of Musa acuminata AAA Group. Lineage (NCBI taxonomy): Eukaryota > Viridiplantae > Streptophyta > Magnoliopsida > Zingiberales > Musaceae > Musa > Musa acuminata. The sequence continues at coordinate 19,402,460 of NC_088355.1, read as the reverse complement.
TCCAATTGTAATTCTTTCATCTCAAGCACATCACGAATCCAGTGATATCTCACATCAATATGCTTGGATCTAGAATGGTATGTTAAATTTTTAGAGATGTGAATGACACTCTGACTATCATAGCAAACAGTATATCCTTCCTGTTTCAATTCCAATTCCTGTAGAAACTTTTTCATCCATAAAGCTTCCTTGCAGGCTTCAGTAATTGCAATGTATTATGCTTCTATGGTTGATAGAGCAACACACTTCTGTAACTTAGACTGGCAAGAGACTGCTCCTCCTGCAAATGTCATCAAGAATCTCGAAGTGGACTTCCTGGAATCAGTATCACCTGCCTTGTCCGCATCTATGTAACCTTCTAATATAGGTTCATCATTACCAAAACATAAACATAACCTGGAAGTACCTCTTAGATATCTTAATATCCATTTCACTACTGCCCAATGTTCCTTTCTTAGATTTGAGAGAAATCAGCTGACAACTCCAACTGCAAGAGCTATATCTGGCCTAGTATAAACCATCGCATATATCAAACTACCTACTGCAGATGAGTTAAGCACTCTGGACATTTCTTCTTTTTGTTTCTCACTTGTTAGACATTGTTTCGAACTAAGCTTGAAATGACCTGCAAGTCGGGAACAAACTGCTTTGGCTTTACTTATGTTGAATCTTTCAAGAACCTTTTCAACGTAAGTCTCTTGAGATAGTCAAATCTTTTCAACGTAAGTCTCCTGAGATAGTCAAATCTTCCTTTTCTTCCTATCACGAAGAATCTTCATGACAAGTATTTGTTTCACGGATCCCAAGTCTTTCAAGGCAAAAGACTTACTTAGCTCTCTTTTAAGCTTTCCAATTTTTTCAACATCATAGCCAACAATCAGCATATCATCAACATATAGCAATAAAATAATAAAATCATCATTTAAAAATTTCTTCATAAACACACAATGATCAGATGTGGTTCTATCATACCCTTCGCTTATCATAAAGGAATCAAACTTCTTATACCACGGTCTAGGTACCTGTTTGAGTCTATATAAACTTTTCCTAAGCTTACACACCATATTTTCTTTTCCCTTGACTTTGAAAACTTCTGGTTGCTCCATGTAAATTTCTTCTTCTAAGTCACCATGAAGAAATGCTGTTTTCACATCAAGTTGCTCGACTTCTAAATTCAAGCGGGCAGCTAAGCCAAGAACAACTCGGATAGAGAACATTTTCACAACTGGAAAAAATATTTCTTCAAAGTCAATACCTTTCTTCTGACTGAATCCTTTCACAACTAGTCATGCCTTTTATCTTTGTTGTGAGTTATTGTTTTCAGTCTTCAATTTATAAACCCACTTTTTCTTGAGAGCTTTCTTCTCTTTAGGCAATTTTACCAAGTCATAGGTATTTTTCTCAAGCAAGGATCTCATCTCTTCTTGCATGGCTTTAATCCACTCATTTTTATTCTCATGTAGAATAGCTTCTTCGTAAATTTCTGGCTCTCCCCCGTCAGTAAGCAAAACATACTCATGTGGAGGATATCTGGTAGAGGGTTGTCGCCCTCTAGTAGATCTTCTCAATGGAATCTCAACTAGTTGTTGAGGTGCCTGTTTAGTTGGTTCAACATCATCAACTGTAGGTGTATTATCATTGGTATTCTCATCACATTTTTCTTGTTCATCTCCCCCATTATTATCATGAACTACAGGTGAAGGAACTGGACCTAAACTCCAAGGAATATAAACAGAGGTTTCTGGATTTTTAATATTATCACCATCATCAAACAATTGGTCTTCTAAAAACAAAACATCTCTGCTTCTAATAATCTTCTTGTTCATTAGATCCCATAATCTGTACCCAAACTCTTCATGACCATATCATAAGAAGATACATGCTTTTGCCTTATTATCAAGCTTGGACATCTCATCTTTGCGAATATGAACAAATGCTTTACACCCAAAGACTCTTAAGTGATTATAAGATTTATCTTTTCCTCTCCATAGTCTCTCTAGAACATCATCTTTTCAGAGGAACTGATGGAGAAAGATTTATCAGATCAACTGTAGTTCTCAAAGCCTCCACCCAAAATGACTTCGGTAACTTGGCGTGAGAAAGCATACACCTAATCATTTCTTCATTGATTATGTTCATCCTTTCTGTCACACCATTCTGTTGATGAGTGTTAGGAACTGTTTTCTCAAGCCTAATACTATGAAACATGCAATAATTCTCAAAAGGACCCCTGTACTCGCTACTATTTTCTAATCGAATATACTTTAGTTTTTTGCCAGTTTCCCTTTCAACACTGACATGAAACTCTTTGAAAACATCGAGTACCCGATCATTAGATTTCAAAGCAAAAGCCCACACTTTTCTAGAATGGTAATCAATAAAAGTAACAAAATAAAGATCATCTCCAAGAGTTCTAGTTTGCTTAGTACAAACATAAGTATGAACTAAATCAATAATATCTGATCTTCTAGATGATGGTTATGTCTGAAATGCAACTTTATGTGTTTTTCCAGCTAAGCAATGATCACAAGATTTAAGAGATGTACCTTGTAACTCTGGTAAGAATTGCTTTCTAGCAAGAGTTTGAAGTCCTTTCTCGTTGATATGTCCAAACCTCTTATGCCAAAGATCTATATTTCACCTTTTTGAATTGCATTAATCTCTCCTTTGTGTAGCTTAGCTTCCATGACATAAAAAGAGTAAATCTTCTTTCCTTTGGCCACAATTAGAGAACCTTAAGTGAGTTTCCATTTACTTTCACCAAAATAATGTGCAAAGCCCTCATCTTCATGTCTACCTGTAGATATCAAATGAAGACGAATATCTGGAACATGCCTTACATCTTTGAGTATCAATTTGCTCCAAATTTTGGTCTCCAAGCAAATATCTCCAAGACCCACAATCTTAGATGTACCACTGTTTCCCATTCTAAAATTCCCAAAATCACCAACAGTGTAAGATCTAAAGAAATCACTATGAGAAGTGACATGAAATGAAGCACCAGAGTTAATTACCCAATTACTGTCGTGAGCTACCAGACTAACACAACCTTCATCACAGACAATAGTGATATTACCTTCAGCAGTAATTGTATTGGTCTCTTTCTCATTTTTCTTCATTTCATTCTGTTCTCGCTTCCAAAACCTACACTCTTTTTTCATGTGACCTGGCCTGTTATAGTGAAAACATTTGATATCTCGTCTAGACTTGGGTCTTCCTCTATAACCATGTGGATTTCTGCTATGATTTCTTCCACGGCTTTCTTGTTTTTCAGTAACAAATGCCCTAGAAGAAGATTCACCCTGTTCTTTCCTTCTAGCATCTTCATTTAGCAAACTGCCTTTAACGATATCTATAGTTAGAGTCCCCTCTAGCGTGGAGTTACAAATAGTCACCACATACATTTCCCAACTTTCTGATAAAGAGTTAAGAAGTAATAATCCTTGCATCTCATCATCTATATTCATTTTCATAGCAACCAACTTGTTTGCAAGACTCTGAAATAGGCTTATGTGCTCAACAATGTTATCACCATCTTTATACTTCAAATTTACAAGCCTTCTAAGGAGAGAATTTCTATTTCCCACCGTCTTTTTTGCAAAGAGATTTTCTAACCTTTGCCAAACAACATTAGCTCTTGTTTTATCTGAAATATGCTCATGCAAGTTTATATCCATCCATCTTCTAATATAGGCAATAGCTTTTCTATGTTGAACTTCCCATTCTTCATCGTCCATAGTAGAAGGTTTATCTTTAACCTTGATAGACTTATACAAATCTTTGCAATAGAGCAAATCTTCCTTCAGACGCCTCCAAGTGGAATAATTTGATGAGTTCAATTTAAATATATCATCTGACTCCATTTCAATCACACAAGAAAAACTAGCACCAAACAACCTATTGCTCTGATACCAATTGTTGGGAAAAACCTATTAAAGCGGAATATTCTTTTCCCTCTTTGTATATCAAAATGGGTTCATAATCAAAATACCAACTTGATATCCAAATGTAAACATCAACTAGCGCAACATAAACAATAGAGCAAATAATCAATCACACAATGAGACCAAATCTTTTTAACGTGGAAAACCCAATGCGGGAAAAATCACGGGACCGTAATCCACCTCAAACTTCACTATCAATAATAATGATAACAAGTTTACAGTAGGTCTTTTCTAGAATAACTAGAGGATCAGAATAACATCAAGATCATAGATCTTGGCCGAAGAATAGCATATCTTCATCATATAGGATGGATCTCCTCAAAAGAGAATTCTAGGTCTCACAAAGTGGATATCGCATGAAAGTACCTTAGAGAGGGTAAACTGCAGATCAACACCATTAGGATTGTAGAGTTTGCTGTAAGGATTCTCCACATAAAATTTGGGCCGAAACTGATAAAGTTCGGCCACATATCGTAAAGTAGAAAACTCAGAAACCTAATCTTTCTCTCTCTATTTCTCTCTCCTCCGCACTTCGCCGCACGTTGCACGTTACAATCTGATCTATTTTCCTCAACTTCTCTCTCCCCTTTTTAATTTTTTTCATTTGGGCTCAAACGACCCAATTTGTCCAAGCCCACATGTGGGCTGGACCCAACAATTCTCCCCCTCCAACTCATATGGTGGGCTGTACCAAGCTCGTTCTTCGCATACATGCTTCAAGCTTCTCCTTAGGCAAAGACTTTGTCAACATATCAGAACCATTATCATTGGTATGTACTTTTTCCAATTGTAATTCTTTCATCTCAAGCACATCACGAATCCAGTGATATCTCACATCAATATGTTTGGATCTAGAATAGTATGCTGAATTCTTGGAGAGGTGAATGGCACTCTGACTGTCACAGTAAATAGTATATCCTTCCTATTTCAAGCCCAATTCCTAAAAAAACATTTTCATCCATAAAGCTTCCTTGGAGGCTTCAGTAATTGCAATATATTATGCTTCTATGGTTGATAGAGTAACATACTTCTGTAACTTAGACTGCCAAGAGACTGCTCCTCCTGCAAATGTCATCAAGAATCTCGAAATGGACTTCCTGGAATTAGTATCACCTGCCATGTCTGCATCTATATAACCTTCTAACATAGGTTCATCATTACCAAAACATAAACATAAGTTGGAAGTACCTCTTAGATATCTTAATATCCATTTCATTACTGCCCAATGTTCCTTTATTGGATTTGAGAGAAATCGGCTGACAACTCCAACTGCATGAGCTATATCTTGCCTAGTACAAACCATAGCATACATCAAACTACCTACTGCAGATGAGTAAGGCACTTTGGAAATTTTTTCTTTTTCTTTCTCACTTGTAGGACATTATTTCGAACTAAGCTTGAAATGACCTGCAAGTCGAGAACAAACTGCTTTGACTTTACTCATGTTGAATCTTTCAAGAACCTTTTCAACATAAGTCTCCTGAGATAGTTAAATCTTCATTTTCTTCCTATCACGAAGAATCTTCATGCCAAGTATTTGTTTAATGGATCCCAAGTCTTTCAATGCAAAAGACTTACTTAGCTCTCTTTTAAGCTTTCCAATTTTTCCATCATCATAGCCAACAATCAGTATATCATCAACATATAGTAGTAAAATAATAAACCCATCATCTGAAAATTTCTTCAAAAACACACAATGATCAGATGTGGTTCTATCATACCCTTGGCTCATAAAAAAGGAATCAAACTTCTTATACCACTGTCTAGGTGCCTGTTTGAGTCCATATAAAGTTTTCCTAAGCTTACACAACATATTTTCTTTTCCTTTGACGTTTTTCCATCATCATAGCCAACAATCAGCATATCATCAACATATAGTAGTAAAATAATAAACTCATCATCTGAAAATTTCTTCAAAAACACACAATGATCAGATGTGGTTCTATCATACCCTTGGCTCATAAAAAAGGAATCAAACTTCTTATACCACTGTCTAGGTGCCTGTTTGAGTCCATATAAAGTTTTCCAAAGCTTACACAACATATTTTATTTTCCTTTGACGTTGAAACCTTCTTGTTGTTCCATATAAATTTTTTTTTTCTAAGTCACCATGAAGAAATGCTGATTTCAAATCAAGTTACTCGACTTCTAAATTCAAGCGGGCAACTAAGCCAAGAACAACTCAGATAGAGAACATTTTCACAACTGGAGAAAATATTTCTTCAAAGTCAACACCTTTCTTCTGACTGAATCTTTTCACAACTAGTCGTGCCTTGTATCTTTGTTGTGAGCTATTAATTTCAGTCTTCAATTTATAAACCCATTTATTCTTGAGAGCATTCTTCTCTTTAGGCAATTTTACTAAGTCATAGGTGTGGTTCTCAAGCAAGGATCTCATCTCTTCTTGCATAGCTTTAACCCACTCGTTTTTATTCTCATGTAGAATAGCTTTTTGGTAAGTTTTTGGCTCTCCCCCGTCAGTAAGCATAACATACTCATGTGGAGGATATCTGGTAGAGGGTTGTCGCTCTCTAGTGGATTTTCTCAAAGGAATCTCAACTGGTGTTGGAGTTGCTTGTTCAGTTGGTTCAACATCATCAACTATAAGTGTATCATCATTGGTATTCTCATCACAATCTTCTTGTTCATCTCCCCCATGATCATCATGAACTACAGGTGAAAGAACTGGACCTAAACTCAAAGGAATAAAAACAGAGATTTCTGGCTTCTCAATATTATCACCATCATCAAACAATTGGTCTTCTAGAAACACAACATCTCTGCTTCTAATAATCTTCTTGTTCACTAGATCTCATAATCTGTACCCAAACTCTTCATGACCATATCCCAAGAAGATACATGCATTTGCCTTATTATCAAGCTTGGACCTCTCATCTTTGGGAATATGAACAAATGCTTAACACCCAAAGACTCTTAAGTGATTATAAGATATATCTTTTCCTCTCCATACTCTCTTTGGAACATAATCTTTCAGAGGAACTGATGGAGAAAGATTTATCAGATCAACTGTAGATCTCATAGCCTCCCCCCAAAATGACTTCGGTAACTTGGCGTGAGAAAGCATACACCTAATCCTTTCTTCAATGGTTTTGTTCATCCATTCTGCCACACCGTTCTGTTGAGGAGTGTTAGGAACTGTTTTCTCAAGCCTAATACCATGAAACCTACAATAATTCTCAAAAGGACCCCTGTACTCTCCACCATTATCTAATCGAATACACTTTAGTTTTCTACCAGTTTCTCTTTCAACACTGACATGAAACTCCTTGAAAACATCGAGTACCTGGTCTTTAGATTTCAATGCGAAAGCACACACTTTTCTAGAATGGTCATCAATAAAAGTAACAAAATGAAGAGCACCTCCAAGAGTTCTAGTTTCTATAGTACAAACATCAGTGTGAACTAAATCAATATAGCATATGATCTTCTAGATGATGGATATGTCTGAAATGCAACTCTATATGTTTTTCCAACTAAGCAATGATCACAAGATTTAAGAGATGTACCTTACAACTATAGTAAGAACTACTTTCTAGCAAGAGTTTAAAGTCCTTTATCGGTGATATGTCCAAACCTCTTATGCCAAAGATCTATATTTTCTCCTTTTTAAATTGCATTAATCTCTCCTTTGTGTAGCTTAGCTTCCATGACATAAAAAGAGTTAATCTTCTTTCCTTTTGCCATAATTAGAGAACCTTTAGTGAGTTTTCATTTACTTTCACCAAAATAATGTGCAAAGCCCTCATCATCAAGTCTACCTGTAGATATTAAGTTATGACGAATATCTGAAACATGCTTTATATCTTTGAGTATCAATTTGCTCCCAATACTGTTCTCCAATCAAATATCTCCAATACCCACAATCTTAGATGTACCACTGTTTCCCATTCTAATATTACCAAAATCACCAGTAGTGTAAGATCTAAAGAAATCACCATGAGAAGTGACATGAAATGAAGCACCAGAGTCAATTACCCAATTACTGTCTTGTGCTACAAGGCTAACACAACCTTCGTCAAAGACAATAGTGATATTACCTTCAGCAGTAATTGTATTGGTATCTTTCTCATTTTTCTTCATTTCCTTCTATTCTCGCTTCCAAAACCTACACTCTTTCTTCATGTGACCTGGCCTGTTACGGTGAAAACATTTGATATCTTTTCTAGATTTGGATCTTCCTCTATAACCATGTGGATTTCTACTATGACTTCTTCCACATCTTTCTTGTTTTTCAGTAACAAATACCCCAGAAGAAGATTCACCCTGTTCTTTCCTTCTAGCATCTTCATTTAGCAAACTGTCTTTAACCATATATATAGTTAGAGTCCCCTCTAGCGTGGAGTTGCAAATAGTCACCACATACATTTCCCACTTTCTGGTAAAGATCTGAGAAGTAATAATCCTTGCATCTCATCATCTATATTCATTTTCATAGTAACCAACTTGTTTGCAAGACTCTGAAATAGGCTTATGTGCTCAATAATATTACCACCATCTTTGTACTTCAAATTTACAAGTCTTCTGAGGAGAGAAATTCTATTTCCTACTGTCTTTTTCGCAAAGAGATTTTCTAACCTTTGCCAAACAACATCAGCTCTAGTTTCATCTGAAATATGCTCATGCAAGTTTATATCCATCCATCTTCTAATATAGGCAATAGCTTTTCTATGTTGAACTTCCCATTCTTTCTCGTCCATAGTAGAATGTTTATCTTTAATTTTGATAGGCTTATACAAATCTTTGCAATAGAGCAAATCTTTGAAATAGAGCAAATCTTCCATCTGATGCCTCCAAGTGGAATAATTTGATGAGTTCAATTTAAACATACTATCTGACTCCATTTCAATCACATAAGAAAAACTAGCACCAAACAACCTATTGCTCTAATACCACTTGTTGGGAAAAACCTGTTATAGCGGAATATTCTTTTCCCTCTTTTTTGTACCAAAAATAGTTCCTCATCAAAATACCAACTTGATATCCAAATGTAAATATCAACCAACACAGCATAAACAATAGAGCAAATAATCAATCATACAATGAGACCAAATCTTTTTAACGTGGAAAACTCAATGTGGGAAGAACCACGGGACCGTAGTCCACCTCAAACTTCCACTATAAATAATAATGATAATAGGTTTACAGTAGGTCCTCTCTAGAATAACTAGAAGATCATAATAAAATCAAGATCATAGATCTTGGCTCAAGAATAGCATATCTTCGTCATATAGGATGGATCTCCTTAAAAGAAAATTCTAGTTCTCACAAAGTGGATATCATAGGAAAGTACCTTAGAGAGGGTAAACTGCAGATCAACACTGTTAGGATTGTTGAGATTACTGTAAGGATTCTCCACATAAAATTTGGGCCGAAACTAATAACGTTTGGCCACTTATCGTCAAGTAGAAAACTTAGAAACCTAATATTTCTCTCTCTATTTCTCTCTCCTCTTTCCTATGCACGCCGCCACACGTTGCAAGCTGCAATCTGATCTATTTTCCTCACCTTCTCTCTCCTCTTTTTAATTTTTTTCATTTGGGCTCAAACGACCCAATTTGTCCAAGCCCACATATGGGTTGGACTCAACAATTCTCCCCCTCCAGCTCATATGGTGGTTGTACCAAGCTCGTTCTTCGCCTACATGCTTCAAGCTTCTCCTTAGGCAAAGACTTTGTCAATATATCTGAACCATTATCATTGGTATGTACTTTTTCCAATTGAATTCTTTCATCTCAAGCACATCACGAATCCAGTGATATCTCACATCAATATGCTTGGATCTAGAATGGTATGTTAAATTCTTGGAGAGGTGAATGACACTCTGACTGTCACAGTAAACAGTATATCCTTCCTGTTTGAAGCCCAATTCCTGTAGAAACTTTTTAATCCATAAAGCTTCCTTGCAGGCTTCAATAATTGCAATGTATTATGCTTCTATGGTTGATAGAGCAACAAACTTTTGTAACTTAGACTGCCAAGAGACTGCTCCTCCTGCAAATGTCATCAAGAATCTCGAAGTGGACTTCCTAGAATCAGTATCACCTGCCATGTCTACATCTATGTAACCTTCTAACACAGGTTCATCATTACCAAAACATAAACATAATCCGGAAGTATCTCTTAGATATCTTAATATCCATTTCATTGCTGCCCAATGTTCCTTTCCTGAATTTGAGAGAAATCGGCTGACAACTCCAACTGCATGAGCTATATCTGACCTAGTACAAACCATCACATACATCAAACTACCAACTGTAGATGAGTAAGGCACTCTAGACATTTCTTCTTTTTCTTTCTCACTTGTAGGACATTATTTCGAACTAAGCTTGAAATGACCTACAAGTCAGGAACAAACTGCTTTGGCTTTACTCATGTTGAATCTTTCAAGAACCTTTTCAACGTAAGTCTCCTGAGATTGTCAAATCTTCCTTTTCTTCCTATCACGAAGAATCTTCATGCCAAGTATTTGTTTCACGGATCCCAAGTCTTTCAAGGCAAAAGACTTACTTAGCTCTCTTTTAAGCTTTCCAGTTTTTCCAACATCATGGCCAACAATCAACATATCATCAACATATAGTGGTAAAATAATAAAATCATCATTTGAAAATTTCTTCATAAACACACAATGATCAGATGTGGTTATATCATACCCTTGGCTTATCATAAAGGAATCAAACTTCTTATACCACGGTCTAGGTACCTGTTTAAGTCCATATAAACTTTTCCTAAGCTTACCCACCATATTTTCTTTTCCTTTGACTTTGAAACCTTCTGGTTGCTCCATGTAAATTTCTTCTTCTAAGTCACCATAAAGAAATGCTATTTTCACATCAAGTTGCTCGACTTCTAAATTCAAGCGGGCAGCTAAGCCAAGAACAACTCGGATAGAGAACATTTTTACAACCGGAGAAAATATTTCTTCAAAGCCAATACCTTTCTTCTGACTGAATCCTTTCACAACTAGTCGTGCCTTGTATCTTTGTTATGAGCTATTATTTTCAGTCTTCAATTTATAAACCCACTTATTCTTGAGAGCTTTCTTCACTTTAGGCAATTTTACCAAGTCATAGGTGTGGTTCTCAAGCATTGATCTCATCTCTTCTTGCATGGCTTTAACCCACTCATTTTTATTCTAATGTAGAATAGCTTCTTGGTAAGTTTCTGGCTCTCCCCCATCAGTAAGCATAACATACTCATGTGGAGGATATCTGGTAGAGGGTTGTCGCTCTCTAGTAGATCTTCTCAATAGAATCTCAACTGGTGGTACAGGTGCTTGTTCAGTTGGTTCAACATCATCAACTATAGGTGTATCATCTTTGGTATTCTCATCATAATCTTCTTGTTCATCTCCCCCATGATCATCATGAACTACAGGTGAAGGAACTAGACCTAAACTCCAAGAAATATAAACAGAGGTTTCTGGCTTCTCAATATTATCTCCATCATCAAACAATTGGTCTTTGTTAGGACTATAGCTATGAGAGTCCTAATTGAGAGGGACATTCTGTTAGGACTCTAGCTAGGAGAGTCCTAATTGAGAGTAACATTCTGTTAGGACTCTAGCTAGGAGAGTCCTAATTGAGAGGGATACTTTGTTAGGACTAACTAGGAGAGTCCTAATTGAAAGGGACATTCTGTTAGGAGGTTTTTTCTTAGAGAAGAATTAGGAGTTGTAAGGGAATAGGAGTCTTGAGTATGAGTCATATTAGGAGTTGGTTAGAAGTAAGAGTCTTAAGTAGGAGTCCTATTAGGAGTTAGGGTTTAGAAGCCATATAAATAGCCATGTATTCCTTCTCTTTTCTTAAGCAATAGATGAATCTTTTCTGCAGCCTTTGAGTAGCAACTTGGAGGGAGGAACCCCTATAGAGTTCCAAGGAGGTCGATCCCCTAAAGAGATCAACCCCAAGTTTAGAATCTGCAAGGGTTCTAACACCTGGTATTAGAGCAGCGTTCTTGGCATCTCACTGCCCTTCCATTGCCATCCATCAACCCTCCACAACCATCCAAAGAAATTCCCACAATTGCTTAAAAGATCGTCGCCGAATTCCACCATCATCTCCACCACCGCAGATCAACCTTTGATCTCCCCGTGAATTGCAACAAGTTCTGGTTTCCTACCTTACTGCTGCTGCAATTTATTTATCCCTATCCGAAAATCCAAAAAAAAAAAAAAAAATTCGTTCCTATATTGCTGCAAATTTTCATCGTAAGTTGCTGAAATTTTTCGAAGAGAATTCTGCTATCGCAACTTACACCAATTTTCTTGCTATTACTGTCGAAATTTTCTTGATGGACATCCTTGCTATTATATAAACTGAGATATTGCTGTCAACTCTCTCCTCAAATCTCTCAAATTTTTTGTGGAGATTTCGTCGAGAAACCGCTGTTTCTTCGACGATAATTCTGCTCTTACAAGACAACACAATTCTGCAGCAAACTTTCACTGATTTCTATCAAACCTATACATGCCTTTAACTCATCAACAAAAGAGAGATCTTAACATCACAGATTTGGAGTCATATACTATGGCATCTGAGGAGGCAATCAATGCTAAATTTGAAGCCTTTGAGGCACGAATAGAGGATAAGATTCAGACTCTCCTTACCGAATTCAGTTTGGGCCGACCACCAAGCCCGAAGAAATCACATCAAGGAGAGAGCTCTAACCAATCACATTATGCCCAAAGAGATGACTTCCAAGAGAGGGGAGGCTCTATGACTGACCCCAACTATTCGCGCATGAGAGTGGACTTCCCTAGATGGGAAGAAGAAGACCCAATTGGTTGGATCTCGCGCGCTGAGCGATATTTTCGGTACCATAAAACTGCGGATGCATCCATGGTGGAAATTGCAGCTATACATCTTGAAGTGGATGCCATACAATGGTTTGACTAGTTTGAACACACTTATGGAGCCCTTTCATGGCGACAATTCAAAGAAGGACTACTGATCCGCTTCGGACCAACTTATTACGAGAACATTGACGGAGAACTAGCAAAGATCCGACAAACCTCCACCATTCAGGAGTACCAAACCAGGTTTAAAAGGTTATCTAATCAAACTCATGATTGGTCTGAAAAATAGTTATTGGGGACTTTTATTGAGGGCTTAAAGCCGGAGATCCGGGGAGAAGTTAAGGCGCGACAACCATACACGCTTATGGCAGCCATCTCTTTCGCACGACTTCAAGAGGAGCGATTGAACCATGAAGCCTGGAGGACAAGGATCACTCCACGACCTACAATACTAAAGCCCTCAGCCCCCCCTACTATCAACCAAGTCCCTGCACTGAAAAGGTTAACAAGAGAAGAACTTCGGAAGCGATCTGCGAAGGGGTTATGTTGGCATTGCGACGAGCCGTGGAGCCGCGAGCATCGCTGTAAAAATGGTAGACTTCTTATGATTGAACCAGTAGAAGAAGAGGTCATTGAACATCTAGAAGAGAGCCTTAAACATGAAGAAGAAGATATGGAAGAAGAGCCACAGCCGACCGACATTACGGTACACGCACTAGCCGGCTATTCAAATCCGCAAACGATGAAAGTTGGAGGCCTTCTCAAATAACAGCCGATCACTGTTCTCATCGACACGGGTAGCACTAATAACTTCCTGAATAGTAAGGTTGCTGCTCGGATGGCACTGCATATTGAAGGTTGCAGCAAGTTCGATGTAAAGTTTGCCGACGGTAGAATCCTAAAGTGCGACCAAAGATGCCCGTAGGTGAAACTATTACTGCAAGACCAAGAAATTATCACCGATTTCTTCCTCCTACCAATCGATGACTATGAGGCAGTGCTTGGTATAGAATGGCTGACTACACTAGGTGATGTCTCTTGGAACTTTTCTAAATTAATTATGAAATTCTACTGTAAGGGCAAACATATCATCCTACGCGGGAAGCGCGGAAGCAACGTTACCACTGTTTCGACCCAACGAATGGAGAAAGTTTTACACAAGGTAAATGGTGCATTTTTGATACACCTCCAGCAGCAACCAAAGGGGAAGAAAATAGAATTTGAAGATCAAAATCTTGCCCAATTGCTTACTGAATTTGCCGACATATTTGCTGAACCGTGCGTCTTCCTCCTTCTCGGCAACATGACCATCGAATTCCAATCCTTCCGGGCAAGCCACCAGCGAACACTCGACCATACCGATATCCTCACCTCTAGAAAGATGAAATTGAAAAGATCGTAAAGGAGATGCTTGAAACAGGGGTGATTCGACCAAGTTGCAGCCCCTATTCCTCACCGGTGCTACTTGTACGCAAGAAGGACGGAACTTGGCGGATGTGCATCGACTACCGAGCTTTAAATGGAATTGTTAGGATCAAGAGCACTAAGAGGGGGGGGGGGTGAATTAGTGTAGCGGAAATCTTATAATAATTTAAAAACCAAAAGCTGCGTTCGTTCAAAAACTATTATGATGCAAAAGCAAATTCTCAGTTTGTATCTAAGTGCAGTTTGCGTCTAAGCGCAGATTGCGTTTAAGCGCAGTTTTGCGTCTAAGCGCAGTTTTGCGTCTAAGCGCAGTTTTGCGTCTAAACTCAGATTTACGTCTAAATGCAGATTTACGTCTAAACGCAGATTTACGTCTAAACGCAGTTTTACGTCTAAACGCAGATTTACGTCTAAACGCAGTTTTACGTCTAAACGCAGATTTACGTCTAAACGCAGATTTACGTCTAAATGCAGTTTTACGTCTAAACGCAGTTTTACGTCTAAACGCAGTTTTACGTCTAAACGCAGATTTGCGTCTAAACGCAGTTTTACGTCTAGACGCAGATTTACATCTAAACTTTGAAACTCGTTTGTATAATCGCAGAAGGCAGTATGCAGTTGAAAACAAGACGTAAACGTGAACTGAAATCTGATGATTGAGCGAGGAAAGCCGATTTACGTCTGAATGCAGTTTTACGTCTAAATGTTGAAACTTGTTCGTAAAATCGTAGAGGACAGATTGGATTAAAATGTAAGCGTAAACTCCAAAGAAGCTCGTTCGTAAAAGCGCGAAAAAACAGTTCTGCAGAATCAAACGTAAACGTAAACTGTAATGTATGAAAATACGAATTTACGT
Organism: Musa acuminata AAA Group; assembly: GCF_036884655.1. Classification (NCBI taxonomy): domain Eukaryota; kingdom Viridiplantae; phylum Streptophyta; class Magnoliopsida; order Zingiberales; family Musaceae; genus Musa; species Musa acuminata. The sequence continues at coordinate 19,387,420 of NC_088355.1, read as the reverse complement.
CTGAATGCAGATTTGGAAGAGCAGCACTTAGAACTTGTTCGTGAAAGCGCAGAGAGCAGTAGTGATGAGGGAGGTTTGCAGTAATGATAAAGTGCTCGAAAATAAACGCAAACCAGAGATTTAGAGTGGTTCGGTCAGCCTTGACCTACTCCACTTTTGGCTTCCTCCACCGATGAGGTTGCCGACGTCAACTAGGTGCCTTCCTTCAATGGGCGAAGGCCAAACTTCCCTCTTACAGTTTCTCTCCTTTTGACAGGCTTAGGAGACAACCTTTACAGACCTTTCTCTCCTCACTTTACAATTGAAAACTTGAAGAACAGAAGGAGGAGACTTAAAGGCTTTACAACACTTTTGAGCTCTTAGAATCACAAAAAAGATCAAGATTTCGGTATAGGTCTTTTTCTTTTCAGTGCTGAATGGGTGGGGTATTTATAGGCCCCAAACCAATTCAAAATTCGAGCTCAAAACGATCAAATCCCAGAATTCTGGGATCAGGCGGTTGCACCTCTCGACTGGAGAGGTGGCACCGCCTGGCAGAGCTCGAAGACTGAGCTCTGCCGATTGCTTCTCTCTGCCAGAGCTCGAAGACTGAGCTCGATGGTTGCATCACCTGGCAGAGCTCGAAGACTGAGCTTGGTGATTGCATCACCTGGCAGAGCTCGAAACTGAGCTCGGTGGTTGCATCACCTGGCAGAGCTCCAAGCTGAGCTCAGGCTGATCCACCTCTCTGCCAAAGCTCGAAGACTGAGCTTGGTGAATGCATCACCTGGCAGAGCTCGAGACTGAGCTCAGGCTGATGCACCTCTCTGCCAGAGCTCGAAGACTGAGCTCGGTGGTTGCATCGCCTGGCAGAGCTCGGAACTTGAGCTCTGGCGGTGCAACCTCTTGGCTGGGGCGGTTGCACCTCCCAGCCTTGCAGCCCAGGCGGTTGCACCTCCTGGCTGGGGCGGTTGCACCTCTCAACCCCACAGCCCAGGCGGTTGCACCTCCTGGCTGGGGCGGTTGCACCTCTCAACCCCACAGCCCAGGCGGTTGCACCTCCTGGCTGGGGCGGTTGCACCTCCTGGTGCAATCAGGGTCCGAATGGTTCACTCCATTCGGCCCACTTTGAATCTTTTCAGGGGCCCAATTGCCCCAAGATTAAGCTAATGGGATCACCTCCCATTTTCATGCTTAATCATCATGCTAACTACGATTAACTCTAAGACAACTTCTGCAGCTTTGCTCCGATGCGTCAATCGCTTCTTCCGACGAGTTTCCGGCCAACTTCCGTCGATCAACCGATGACCCTCGGTGATCCTTCTGCGGACATCCGGCATACTCCTGGACTTTGCGACGATCCACTTGGCGAGTTCCGACGAGCTTCGCTTGGCAAGCTTCTGGACTTCTCGGATCTGTTCTCTCTGAACCTCCGACGACCGTCCGAACTTCCGTCGAACTCTCGAACTCCCAACGTGATCATGATCTTGACTCCGGCGCAACTCCTGCTGCTTGTCTTACTCTCATCGTAGTTAATCCTGCACACTTATCTCAACACATAGATTAGATAACAAATGACAATTGACTTCATCATCAAAATCCGAGATTCAACAATCTCCCCCTTTTTGATGATGACAATCAATTGATAAAGGAGTTGTCCTTAACTCCCCCTATCTATATGCCATAGTTGAGATAAGTCAACCTTGAATTCAAGACCTAAGAATTCAAGTGACGTATTGATAAGTTAGATCAGTTAAACTTATCAATGCTCCCATCATGATGCCTATCATGATGTATCTCTTCAAGAATTATGTCAAGGCATGACATACATCATCAAGTTTGTATGATAGTGTTTGTAACCATTCATCATGTAATCATATAAAGCTACGAAGGACTTTTTTACATGATGCTCACATTTGAGATTTTCTAGTACGTTTGCATTTTCTTCATAATATTAAATCAAGATATGATGCAAACTATAGTACATGTTCACATATCTCTTGGTGATGCATCATGATGGCATAACATTGTTTATAGCATCACTCAAGTATTTGCAACTATGACATAGATATGATTATGGCAGTTCAGCTATGACATAGTGTTTATCAATTCATATTTTTCTCCCCCTTTGTCATCAACAAAAAGCATGATAGCATTATCAAGCATATAAAGGAAGTCATGACACATATATCTCTTTATTGTTTTTGCTTGACGGAGGAAAGTCATTTTCCAAAGAGTTTTCATAAGAGTGTACGGGAACATCCCATTTTTAGCATACAACCCGAAAAATGAACTTTTTACATGCATTTGGTTAAAAATTTTTGTCACATAATTTGCAACATGTTATTTGATCAAGCGTTTGTCAAGGCATGTAATAGTAATAACATCCGAAAAATAATTTTGATGTAGTAACACAATTATTTCAAGTGCAGCATTATATCATATTGCATAGCAGGATTTTTATTTCAGCAAGTGTAGCATCACATGGTAAGATATCAGCTCGTATGATGCAAATTTTTGTTTGATACATGGCATGATAGCAATCATATTAGCAGTAGCAACCATATCAATGTCATACTGCTGACTTATCAACTTACATTGGTATGTTGCTTCATATTTTCAAGGCATAGGCTTTTAAACCTTTTTAGTTTCAGTGCAAAAACCGAGATAAACAACAAGAGATGTTTGCAAATATGCTTACACAGACAAAGATAACCATATCAGGGTAACATATGTACAGCATATCAGGTAACCATAAAGACAAAGTCCTTCATGAATAACATAAGGAGTTTACAACATGTCATATCAAAAACATCAGATGTTTATACAAGCTTATTCATGAGGTGGAAGATTAAAGTGCCTAAGTAAAGAGTCAAATTGTCGATGGATTTGTTGTAGCTCGGTTAGGATTTGATCTTGTCGAAGTTCAAGCCGTTCTTGTCGTTGCTCAAATCGGTCCATCCGAATCCCGATATCTTCGATGGATGATGTGTGAGTTTGCTCAACCGGATGTGTTTCCTCAAAGGGACAGATCGGAGGAGAGTGGGTACTCCTAAAGACTGAGGTTTCCGGCTCTGGTTCAGGTTCAGGCTGAGGGGGATTAGTTCTTCTAGGCATTCTAACCCAGTTACCGTTTCTATAGTGACATCTTAGTCGGTGAAGTAGATTTTTGTTTATTATGCTGAATCTATCTGATTTCATTACTTCTTCTTCTAGTGGTATTTGAATGTCGTAAGCTTTCATTATTCTAGTAATAATTCCACCATATGGGAGCATCATATCTTTCGTAGATAATTCCAACATGTTATGTTGGATCAGATACCCAAGACAAATGTCACGTTCTTTCATAATTAGGTACATAATTCCTAATTCCAATTGACTCACTTCATCATGATGGTATTGCTTAGGAAGAATTATACTAGTCATGATATGATGAAGTATCTTAGTGTTAAAGGGCATTAGATGTTCACAACTTTTAGGAATAGATTCTACGTTAGGATTGGCAAGGATTGTTCCTAAGGCTTCAACGTAGGATGTTTCAATAGTTTTTTTATCCCATGATCCTTTGAAGTAAAGTCCTATGTTTTTCATGGGAATACCTATCATATCACAAATGAATCTATCAGTGATTGAGATGTGTTGTCCTAAGAGATAGGTTGATATCCTTTCTTCATCATCTTTTTGCATGTTTTTATAAAACAATCTAACTAGTCTAGGATAAATGGGTTCGTTGATCTGCAAAATGGGAAGTAGATTTAGGTTTGCAAACCAATGGATAGTCTCTACATCTCTTAGTTCATTCAGATCTACGTATTTTCCCTTATTGATGCTTCTTAGTTCGAAGGAGAGAAATTTTTCAGCATGGTTTTTGGAATCAAAAAGAGTGAGATCAAACTCTTCTACTACTCTCCTCTTTCCCTTGTCCCTTGAGGATCTTCTAGATCCCATTACTACTGCTGTTTAGAGGGATGATGATGAGCTAAAGTAAATGAAGAACAAAACAGAATTTAAGAGCTTCTTGGAGAGTACCTTTGTGAAATCTTCAAGAGAAGGAAGGATTCTTGATGTTTTGCTCCGAAATAAGAGGTATTTGGAAGGCTTAGAGGAGTGAAATGGGAATGGAGGAGACTTGGAAGAGTAGAGGAGGAAATGGGGGTGAGTTGGGGTCGGTTCCTCAGCCGGCCCTAGCGTGATTTTAAAGAGCAAAGCTGCTGGCGGTTGCACCTCTGGCTGGAGCGGTGCAACCTCTGGCAACCCGTGATAGCTGGAGGTGCAACCGCCAGCTGGAGAGGTGCCACCGCCTGCAGCAGGTGAGCAATTAAGATGATTTGATTAGGGAGCCTTTGCCTTGAGGAGAGTTTCAGAGCAATTGATGTTTGTTACATGATTTCGTATGAGTTTTTATTTAAGGAAGAAGCTCTTTGTAAGATAGATCTTTTAACGTGCGTACGTATGTTTGTTTGGTGTCCCTTTTAAGATCATGACATATTTAGTTTCTACAAGAATTAATTCGTAGATGAACAGGTTTTGAAGATCAGGGGGGTATGTGAATTTGGATATGATATATTTCTAATTGTATCGTATTTGTGATTTCATAGCTTCCACTTGTTACTTAAGCGTTGCGAGTCCCTTTTTGATTCTTGGTTTATGACCATTGAGAGTCAAGGAGCAGAACATTATTTCTTGCTCCGGCCTAGACTTTTAATGTTTTTATAGGAACGGATGATCTTTAGGAACCCATTTGCTTTTGGGTGCCTCATAAATAGATCTACATTTTTTATCATGTTGCATAGAGTTTATCATGGTTCCTTTAGGAACCCAAATCAATTTGTTTGGACTTATTTTCTTAAATGGACAACAATGTGTCTTGTGTCCAGATTTGCAACAAAAGTTGCACTTGGTTTGGTGTTGAACATGTAAGATGGGGCCTTTTACAAAGGTAGTTGGATTTCGGTGAGGACTCCTCACAAATCCAATCCCACTTCTTTTGGGAGCATGACCCTTGTTTGTAAGGATCATGTTTAATGACTTGCTACCAACCTCGAATTTCTTCAAGGTGTCCTTAAGTAGCAAGTTTTCTTTTTGTATAGTTTCTAAATCATGACATTTGATACATGAATTTAAACTATCATGATGTTCGACTTTTAACTTATCAAACTCACAAGTAAGATTATCATGTACCTTTTTTAGCAACTTGTATTTTCTATTTATAACTTTGCATTCATCAAATAAATCATGGAAGGCATTTAATAGTTCATCGAAAGATAAATCAGCATCTAATAAATTCGTTACCTCCTCTTCGATGGCCATAAAGGCGTAATGAGCAACTTGCTCGGTGTTGGACTCTTCTTCCTCAGATGCGCTCGAATCATCCCATGTTGCTTGAAGCGCCTTCTTCTTTGTTGTTCTTTTCTTGACTTGGGGACAATCACTCTTGTAGTGTCCCGGCTTTTTACATTCGTAGCAGATTACTTGGTCCTTCTTGGGTTCAGGTTTATTTTTCACATCGTTTTTAAACTTGTTTCTTTTGAAGAATTTCTTAAACTTTCTTGTCAAAAGTGCCAAGTCATCGTCACAATCCTCATCACTTGAGTTTTCTCTCAAGTGGCATTCAGAAGTTTTAAGTGCCATATCCTTCCTGTTCTTTGGAAGGATGTCTTCTTGCTCTTCATGAGCTTTGCAGGTCATTTCGTAGGTCATTAATGACCCGATTAGTTCTTCAAGAGGGAAATTTCGCAGATCTTTTGCCTCTTGAATGGCGGTGACTTTAGGATCCCAACTTTTAGGAAGGGATCTTAGTATCTTATTAACAAGCTCAAAATCCGAAAAGCTCTTTCCGAGTCCTTTTAGACCGTTGACGACATCCGTGAAACGGGTAAACATGTCGCCAATGGTTTCACTCGGTTTCATTCGGAAAAGTTCAAAAGAATGCAGCAACAGATTGATTTTTGACTCCTTCACTCTACTTGTGCCCTCGTGGGTCACTTCAAGTGTGTGCCAAATATCAAAAGCAGTTTCGCAAGTTGAAACACGATTAAACTCGTTTTTATCAAGTGCGCAAAATAAGGCATTCATAGCCTTTGCATTAAGAGCGAAAGCCTTTTTTTCTAAATCGTTCCAATCAATCATTGGAAGAGAAGATTTTGAAAATCCATTTTCAACAAGGTTCCACAGTTCAAAATCCATAGAAATAAGAAAGATCCTCATTCGGGTCTTCCAGTAAGTGTAGTCCGTTCCACTGAACATGGGTGGACGTGTAATCGAATGCCCCTCTTGGTTTCCGGCGTATGCCATCTCTCTTGGGTTTTAATCCTTTAGAGAGTTAACCTTGCTCTGATACCAATTGTTAGGATCAAGAGCACTAAGAGGGGGGGGGGTGAATTAGTGCAGCGGAAATCTTATAATAATTTAAAAACCAAAAGCTGCGTTCGTTCAAAAACTATTATGATGCAAAAGCAAATTCTCAGTTTGTATCTAAGTGCAGTTTGCGTCTAAGCGCAGATTGCGTTTAAGCGCAGTTTTGCGTCTAAGCGCAGTTTTGCGTCTAAGCGCAGTTTTGCGTCTAAACTCAGATTTACGTCTAAATGCAGATTTACGTCTAAACGCAGATTTACGTCTAAACGCAGTTTTACGTCTAAACGCAGATTTACGTCTAAACGCAGTTTTACGTCTAAACGCAGATTTACGTCTAAACGCAGATTTACGTCTAAATGCAGTTTTACGTCTAAACGCAGTTTTACGTCTAAACGCAGTTTTACGTCTAAACGCAGATTTGCGTCTAAACGCAGTTTTACGTCTAGACGCAGATTTACGTCTAAACTTTGAAACTCGTTTGTATAATCGCAGAAGGCAGTATGCAGTTGAAAACAAGACGTAAACGTGAACTGAAATCTGATGATTGAGCGAGGAAAGCCGATTTACGTCTGAATGCAGTTTTACGTCTAAATGTTGAAACTTGTTCGTAAAATCGTAGAGGACAGATTGGATTAAAATGTAAGCGTAAACTCCAAAGAAGCTCGTTCGTAAAAGCGCGAAAAAACAGTTCTGCAGAATCAAACGTAAACGTAAACTGTAATGTATGAAAATACGAATTTACGTCTGAATGCAGATTTGGAAGAGCAGCACTTAGAACTTGTTCGTGAAAGCGCAGAGAGCAGTAGTGATGAGGGAGGTTTGCAGTAATGATAAAGTGCTCGAAAATAAACGCAAACCAGAGATTTAGAGTGGTTCGGTCAGCCTTGACCTACTCCACTTTTGGCTTCCTCCACCGATGAGGTTGCCGACGTCAACTAGGTGCCTTCCTTCAATGGGCGAAGGCCAAACTTCCCTCTTACAGTTTCTCTCCTTTTGACAGGCTTAGGAGACAACCTTTACAGACCTTTCTCTCCTCACTTTACAATTGAAAACTTGAAGAACAGAAGGAGGAGACTTAAAGGCTTTACAACACTTTTGAGCTCTTAGAATCACAGAAAAGATCAAGATTTCGGTATAGGTCTTTTTCTTTTCAGTGCTGAATGGGTGGGGTATTTATAGGCCCCAAACCAATTCAAAATTCGAGCTCAAAACGATCAAATCGATCAAATCCCAGAATTCTGGGATCAGGCGGTTGCACCTCTCGACTGGAGAGGTGGCACCGCCTGGCAGAGCTCGAAGACTGAGCTCTGCCGATTGCTTCTCTCTGCCAGAGCTCGAAGACTGAGCTCGATGGTTGCATCACCTGGCAGAGCTCGAAGACTGAGCTTGGTGATTGCATCACCTGGCAGAGCTCGAAACTGAGCTCGGTGGTTGCATCACCTGGCAGAGCTCCAAGCTGAGCTCAGGCTGATCCACCTCTCTGCCAAAGCTCGAAGACTGAGCTTGGTGAATGCATCACCTGGCAGAGCTCGAGACTGAGCTCAGGCTGATGCACCTCTCTGCCAGAGCTCGAAGACTGAGCTCGGTGGTTGCATCGCCTGGCAGAGCTCGGAACTTGAGCTCTGGCGGTGCAACCTCTTGGCTGGGGCGGTTGCACCTCCCAGCCTTGCAGCCCAGGCGGTTGCACCTCCTGGCTGGGGCGGTTGCACCTCTCAACCCCACAGCCCAGGCGGTTGCACCTCCTAGCTGGGGCGGTTGCACCTCTCAACCCCACAGCCCAGGCGGTTGCACCTCCTGGCTGGGGCGGTTGCACCTCCTGGTGCAATCAGGGTCCAAATGGTTCACTCCATTCGGCCCACTTTGAATCTTTTCAGGGGCCCAATTGCCCCAAGATTAAGCTAATGGGATCACCTCCCATTTTCATGCTTAATCATCATGCTAACTACGATTAACTCTAAGACAACTTCTGCAGCTTTGCTCCGATGCGTCAATCGCTTCTTCCGGCGAGTTTCCGGCCAACTTCCGTCGATCAACCGATGACCCTCGGTGATCCTTCTGCGGACATCCGGCATACTCCTGGACTTTGCGACGATCCACTTGGCGAGTTCCGACGAGCTTCGCTTGGCAAGCTTCTGGACTTCTCGGATCTGTTCTCTCTGAACCTCCGACGACCGTCCGAACTTCCGTCGAACTCTCGAACTCCCAACGTGATCATGATCTTGACTCCGGCGCAACTCCTGCTACTTGTCTTACTCTCATCGTAGTTAATCCTGCACACTTATCTCAACACATAGATTAGATAACAAATGACAATTGACTTCATCATCAAAATCCGAGATTCAACAGGAATTACCGTCAAGGACAAATACCCAATACGAGTGGTGGATGAACTTCTTGATGAATTGAAAGGAGCTCGAGTCTTCACGAAGTTGGACCTCCGATCTGGTTACCACCAAATTCGGGTATGTAACGATGACATTCCAAAAACTGCATTTCGCACACATGATGGCCATTATGAATTCTTGGTAATGCCTTTTGGACTCACTAATGCTCCTTCAACCTTTCAAAGTCTCATGAATGATATATTTCGGAGCTTTCTTCGTAAATATGTGCTGGTATTTTTCGATGATATTCTCGTTTACAGCCCTTCTCTTGAGACTCACTTTCAGCATTTACGGATTGTTTTGACGATCCTTCGAGAGAATACTCTTTTTGTTAAGCAACCAAAGTGCAGCTTTCTCAAGCAAAAAGTAGAGTACCTTGGGCATATAATATCAAAAGAAGGAGTGACGGTAGACCCAACAAAAATTGAGGCAATGCAAGGCTGGCCGAAACCTACAAACGTGAAATTACTGCGGGTGTTCCTTGGACTAACGGGCTACTACCGAAAATTTGTTAAGGACTATGGGAAGATCAGTGCACCACTCACTTCTTTACTGAAAAAAGATGCTTTCCAATGGTCGGACAAAGCCTCTGCTGCCTTCGACAAACTTAAAGCAGCCATGACAACAACGCCGGTGCTTACGCTACCAGATTTCAATAAACCCTTCATCATTGAGGCCAACGCATCTGGAGTCAGAATTGGAGCCGTTCTCATGCAAAATGGTCGACCACTCGCATACACTAGCAAAGCATTATCTCCCTCCCATCAAAATATGTTAGTATATGATAAGGAGATGCTTGCCATTGTACACGTAGTAACGAGGTGGAGACCCTACCTGATCGGCCGGCGATTTCAAATTAAAACTGACCATAAAAGCCTCAAGTACTTTTTGGAGCAAAAGATATCATCCCCTGAGCAGCAAAAATGGGTAACCAAACTTCTTGGATTTGATTATGAAATTATTTACAAAAAGGGGAAAGAACAAGCTAAGGTTTCAACCATCTCCCTTCCTACCACCGGTCTCCTCGAGGACATTAGGGAAGAATGGAAGAAGGATCCAGAGATCAGCAAGATCATAAAAAAATTGGAGGAGGATCCAAGTGCAATAGCCCACTACACCTGGGATTCGAGGGATTTACGCTACAAAGGTCGCATTGTGCTTATACCTGACTCCCCTTGCATCGCAATCATCTTGCATGAAATGCACTCTATACCTTCAGCAGGGCACTCTGGATTCCTAAGAACCTACAAAAGAGTGAAGCAAAATTTTTATTGGAGAGGGATGAAAAAAATTATTGCTGAATATGTGGCACAATGTGATGTATGTCAACAGCACAAGGGTGAAACTGTGGCAAATCCAAGGAAGCTACAACCACTACCCATACCAGACTCAGTGTGGACTGACATCTCCATGGACTTCATTGAAGGGCTGCCATCTTCCAAAGGTAAAAGCACGATTCTCATGGTGGTTGATCGACTTACGAAATATGCTCATTTTTGTGCTATGAGAAATCCCTACACTGCTACTAGTATTGCTCAGATTTTCATAGAAAATATTGTTAAACTGCATGGGATGCCAAGGTCCATCGTAAGTGATCGTGACAAGATCTTCACTAGTAAATTTTGGACCGAGTTATTTCAATTACAAGGCACCAAACTCAAGATGAGCACAGCATATCATCCACAAACTGACGGCCAAACAGAGGTGGTAAATAGGTGCTTAGAGACGTACCTCCGGTGTTTCGCTAGCGACCGAACAAAAGAGTGGGCAAAATGACTTCCTTAGGCCGAATGGTGGTATAATACTACATATCATTCATCTACAAAATGTGCCCCTTATGAAGCATTGTATGGTCGACCAGCACCTGTGATTCCAAAGTATGTAATTGGCTCGGCCAAGGTAGATCAGGTTGACCAAGAATTGATTGATAGGGACAAACTCTTACAACTGTTAAAAGATAATCTCTCTACCGCTCAAGCCAGAATGAAGCAGCAAGCCGACACACAACGAAGTGAAAGAGAATTTTCAGTGGGAGATTGGGTTTATCTTCGCCTACAATCATACAAGCAACTCTCTATCAACACTCGAGCCTCCATGAAGCTATCCCCACGTTTTTATGGGCCCTATCAGATCACAGAGCGTATTGGAGCCATGGCATACAGACTTAAATTACCTAAAGATGCCAAAATTCACCCTGTCTTCCACGTATCATGCCTAAAGCCCAAGTTGGGAGAACATGAGTCACCCCAGATCCAACTGCCCAACACAACTGAGGATGGAGTTATTCAAGCCCAACCACAGGCCATCCTCGATCGCAGGATCGTGATGCGTCGCCGACATCCCTCTATTGAAGTACTAGTGCATTGGAATAATCTACCACTTGAAGACGCCACATGGGAACCATATGAGGAGCTGAAGACCCGGTTCCCTGAGTTCATGGAATCTCAGCCTTGAGGACAAGGCTGATTTGAAGAGGGCGGGTCTGTTAGGACTCTAGCTGTGAGAGTCCTAATTGAGAGGGACATTCTATTAGGACTCTAGCTAGGAGAGTCCTAATTGAGAGGAACATTCTGTTAGGACTCTAGCTAGGAGAGTCCTAATTGAGAGGGACACTCTGTTAGGACTAACTAGGAGAGTCCTAATTGAAAGGGACATTCTGTTAGGAGGTTTTTTCTTAGAGAAGAATTAGGAGTTGTAAGGAAATAGAAGTCTTGAGTATGAGTCATATTAGGAGTTGGTTAGAAGTAAGAGTCTTAAGTAGGAGTCCTATTAGGAGTTAGGGTTTAGAAGCCCTATAAATAGCCATGTATTCCTTCTCTTTTCTTAAGTAATAGATGAATCTTTTCTGTAGCCTTTGAGCAGCAACTTGGAGGGAGGAACCCCTATAGAGTTCCAAGGAGGCCGATCCCCTAAAGAGATCAACCCCAAGTTTAGAATCTGCAAGGGTTCTAACAGTCTTCTAGAAACACAATATCTCTGCTTCTAATAATCTTTTTGTTCACTAGATCCCATAATCTGTACCTAAACTCTTCATGACCATATCCCAAGAAGATACATGCTTTTGCCTTATTATCAAGCTTGGATTTCTCATCTTTGGGAATATGAACAAATGCTTTACACCTAAAGACTCTTAAGTAATTATAAGATATATCTTTTCCTCTCCATACTCTCTCTAGAACATTATCTTTCAGAGGAATTGATGGAGAAAGATTTATCAGATCAACTGTAGTTCTCATAGCCTCCCCCCAAAATGACTTTGGTAACTTGGCGTGAGAAAGCGACTTTGGTAACTTGGCGTGAGAAAGCATACACCTAATCATTTCTTCAATGGTTCTGTTCATCCTTTCTGCCACACTGTTCTGTTGAGGAGTGTTAGGAACTATTTTCTCAAGCCTGAAACCATGAAACCTGCAATAATTCTCAAAAGGACCCCTGTACTCGTCACCATTATCTGATTGAATACACTTTAGTTTTTTGCCAGTTTCTCTTTCAACACTGACATGAAACTCCTTGAAAACATCGAGTACCTGGTCTTTAGATTTCAAAGCAAAAGCTCACACTTTTCTACAATGGTCATCAATAAAAGTAACAAAATAAAGTGCACCTCCTAGAGTTCTAGTTTGCATAGTACAAACACCAGTATGAACTAAATCAATAACATCTAATCTTCTAGATGATGGATATGTCTGAAATGCAACTCTATGTGTTTTTCCAGCTAAGAAATGATCTCAAGATTTAAGAGATGTACCTTGCAACTCTGGTAAGAACTGCTTTCTAGCAAGAGTTTGAAGTCTTTTCTCGTTGATATGTCCAAACCTCTAATGCCAAAGATCTATACTTTCACCTTTTTGAATTGCATTAATCTCTCCTTTATGTAGCTTAACTTCCATGACATAAAAAGAGTTAATCTTCTTTCCTTTTGCCACAATTAGATAACCTTTAGTGAGTTTCCATTTACTTTAACCAAAATAATGTGCCAAGCCCTCATCATCAAGTCTACCTATAGATATCAAGTTAAGAAGAATATCTAGAACATGCCTTACATATTTGAGTATCAATTTGCTCCCAATACTAGTCTCCAAGCAAATATCTCCAATACCCACAATCTTAGATGTACCACTGTTTCCCATTCTAATATTACCAAAATCACCAGTAGTGTAAGATCTAAAGAAATCATCATGAGAAGTGACATGAAATGAAGTACCAGAGTCAATTACCCAATTACTGTCCTGAGCTACAAGGCTAACACAACCTTCATCACAGACAATAGTGATATTACCTTCAGTAGTAATTGTATTGGTCTCTTTCCCATTTTTCTTCATTTCATTTTGTCCTCGCTTTCAAAATATACACTATTTCTTCATTTGACTTGGCCTGTTACAGTGAAAACATTTGATATCTCTTCTAGACTTGGATCTTCCTCTATAACCATATGGATTTCTGCTATGACTTCTTCCACGTCTTTCTTGTTTTTCAGTAATAAATGCCCTAGAAGAAGATTCACCCTGTTCTTTCCTTCTAGCATCTTCATTTAGCAAACTATCTTTAACCATATCTATAGTTAGAGTCCCCTCTGGCGTGGAGTTGCAAATAGTCACCACATACATTTTCCGACTTTCTAGTAAAGAGCTGAGAAGTAATAATCCTTGCATCTCATCATCTATATTCATTTTCATAGCAACCAACTTGTTTGCAAGACTCTGAAATAGGCTTATGTGCTCAACACTGTTATCACCATCTTTATATTTCAAATTTACAAGCCTTCTGAGAAGAGAATTTCTATTTCCCACCGTCTTTTTCGCAAAGAGATTTTCTAACCTTTGCCAAACAACATCAGCTCTAGTTTTATTTGAAATATGCTCATGCAAGTTTATATCCATCAATCTTCTAATATAGGCAATAGCTTTTCTATGTTGAACTTCCCATTCTTTATCGTCCATAGTAGAAGGTTTATCTTTAACCTTGATAGGCTTATACAAATCTTTGCAATAGAGCAAATCTTCCATCAGACGCCTCCAAGTGGAATAATTTGATGAGTTCAATTTAAACATACTATCTGACTCCATTTCAATCACACAAGAAAAACTAGCACCAAACAACCAATTGCTTTGATACCACTTGTTGAGAAAAACCTATTAAAGCGGAATATTCTTTTCCCTCTTTATGTATCAAAATGGGTTCCTCATCAAAATACCAACTTGATATCCAAATGTAAATATCAACCAGCACAGCATAAACAATAGAGCAAATAATCAATCACACAGTGAGACCATATCTTTTTAACGTGGAAAACCCAATATGGGAAAAACCATGGGACCGTAGTCTACCTCAAACCTCCACTATCAATAATAATGACAACAGGTTTACAGTAGGTCTTCTCTAGAATAACTAGAGGATCAGAATAACATCAAGATCATAGATCTTGGCTCAAGAAAAACATATCTTCATCATATAGGATGGATCTTCTCAAAAGAGAATTCTAGGTTTCACAAAGTGGATATCGCAGGAAAGTACCTTATAGATGGTAAACTGCAGATCAACACCATTAGGATTGTAGAGTTTGCTATAAGGATTCTCCAGATAAAATTTGGGTCGAAACTGACAACGTTTGGCCACAGATCGTCAAGTAGAAAACTCCGAAACCTAATCTTTCTCTCTCTATTTCTTTCTCCTCTTTCCTCTGCACGCCACCGAACGTTGCACGTTGCAATCTGATCTATTTTCCTCACCTTCTCTCTCCTCTTTTTAATTTCTTTCATTTGGGCTCAAACGGCCCAATTTGTCCAAGCCCACATATGGGCTATACCCAACATAAACCTGATGTTATAAGTAGAGTATTGTTGTAAAAATTGTATTCTTCCACTCTACTTCTTTCTTGTTTACAATGCCAAAAGGGGAAGAAGTTATGATCATGCATGGTAGGATATAATTTGACAAATTGATATCATCAAGATGTAAACTATTTATGATTTAGAATGATGCATGCAATACATATGCTTTTTATTATGATGATATATGTGATGTATTGCATATGATGTGAATCATAAGATTTTATATGCATGAATTGAGATTTTGTTTTCCTACAAGATTAAATGAATTTTATCTATATCATGATCTCCTAAGAATTCTTTTTGTTAATTATTTAAGAGGAGATTTGTTAAAATGGATCATGGTTTCTTTTGATTTCTCGAATTTTCATTTTTAATGATGCACAAGCATATTGAAATAATGATTAAAACATTGATATAATTATGAATGATGATTTGATATTATGCATGCAATGCTTCAACTTATGATAATGATGCATGCAATGATAAAATATTCATGATGAAAAATTGTTTTGACATTCATAACTTGATTTTTCATTCAACCTTTGTGATGCTTTGAAAATTGTTGTAAAGGGAAAAGAATTATAACATTGTATTCTTCCTTCTTTTTTACAATGACAAAGGGGGAGAAATATTGCTAGCTCATCTTGCAAAATTTAGAAACTAGCACTTTGCAAAGGAAGTAAAATTGCTAGCTCAAACATTGCAAAGGAAGCAAAAATTTGCTAGCTTGCAAATTTCATGGAGAAAGAAGTGCTATCTTGTTTATCTCAAGAAGCAAAACATACTAACTTGAACATTTAAAAAAATTTACAAACTTGTATATTTCAAGAAGCAAGAGTTGCTTTCTTGAACATCTCAAAATTGCTAGCTTGCATATTTTAAAATATTATAAAATTATTGCTAGCTTGCATGATGTAACACTTGCTAAATTTTCTAGCTTACAAATTGCATGATGATAAAACTTATATTATGTTTTTTATGCAATGATTTAAACTTATATCTCAAACACTTGATAGTTGAAACTTCTTCTTTTTGTTGATGACAAAGGGGGAGAAATATGATCATGTTATGTATGATGATGTGTTGCAAATATTCATGTTGAAATTTGCAATGACTTGAATTCAGCTTGAATTCAAGGTTCTATCAATATGGCATATTGATAGGGGAGTTAAGGTTAATCCGTCATCAATTGGTTGTTATCATCAAAAAGGGAGGGATTGTTGAATCTCGTATTTTCATGACAAAACCAATTGATAAGTGTTTATGATTTGATATGCATTTTGAGTAACGTAAGATGCTTCGATCAGGGAGAGATATTTAAAGCAGGAAGAATCATGTTGGGCCGGAGGAAAACATGTCAGAAGATTGGACGTGAGGCCGGAGGATCGGTCGACGTATCGACAGAAGGCTTCGGGCCATGGATTCGGGGATCGGGCCAAGAAGAGTGGATATTGTGCTAAGGATATCAGAGTTGCAGAGGTCAACTGGCTGATAGGCAATAGGCCGCAAGAGAGGATGATGCTAATAATTATCTAAATCAAAGTGTGTTTTTATGTGTGCAGGATTAACTATGATAGCAAGGCATAAAGCAAAATGAAGTTCCAGAGTCAAGAACATGATTTCGTTCGGAGTTCGAGAGTTCGTCCGAAGTATGGATATTCGTTAGAAGTTCTGCCAGAACCAACCGAGAAGTCCAAGAGCTTGCCAAAGAAGCTCGTTAGAACTCACCAAGAAGATCATCATGAAGTCCAGGAGCTTGCCGGGAGTCCGTCGGAACATTGTCAGGAGTTTGTCGGAAGTTCGCTAGAAGCTCGCCGGAAGAGCAATTGACGTACCGGAACTAGAATGCTTAGAATATGTCTTAGGAATCGTAGTTAACAAATAATTAGAGTTAGGATTGGGAGGTAATCCCATCAACTCTGTTAGGGAGCTAATTGGGCCCAAAGTTGGGTTGGTTTAGGCTGGATTCAAGGCCCAACCAAGATGCTGAAAGCTAGCCGGCGATGGCACCTCTTGGGAGACTCAGTCTCCCAAGTGGTCTAGGCGGTGATACCACCGGCAGCAAATGTTGCTAGCAGTGGTATCGCCCTTGTCAGGCGGTGGTACCACCGGAGCTAGGTCTCCGAGCTCTGTTAGGTGGTGGTACTGCCTAGACTAGGCGATTGTACCACCCAATGTCAGACCAACACTAGCGGTGGTACCGCCCAGCACAGGCTGTGGTACCGCCCGTACCTAGGAAACCCAGGATAAGATGTTTTTAGGCTCCAAGTTTGAATCAACATGAGACCTATAAATACCCCTCTCATCCCTGGTTAAGAAACACAAGTATTGAGAGTAAAAAGGAAAGAAACGTTGTTGTAATCTTGTGTGAAACTCCTCTCAAAGTTCTAAGTGGTAGAATATTATGAGAGAGGAATAAGTGGGGGTGTAAGGGTTATCTCCTAAACCCAGAAAAAGGAGAATTGAGTTGTAAAAGGTGGTTGGTCTTTGCCTATTGAAGAAAGACCGATAGTGGATGCCGGTGGCCTCAATGGAAGAGGAATCGATGGAGTGGATATAGGCCATGACAACTAAACCACTATAAAATCCGGTTTGCATTTACTTCTTGCAATTTACATTAACTGCAAACTGTCTTCAATACGTTTATGAACATACTTTCAATCTAAGCATATTTCTATAATCAGTTTTAATCGTACGAAATACTTTTCAAACTGCCTTCAGTGCTGCACATTCCTAACACATTGCATGCATCATCATGGTATCAAAATATCAAAGTATATTGCATCCTACCATGTATGATTCTCAAATCATGATATCTTCTCCCCCTTTGTCATCAACAGAAAGGAGAAGTGCATCTAGCCAATTTTTTGAGATATAATTTTAATTTTCTTTCTTCTCTTTTGAGAAGTGCAATTTTTTGCTTCCTTTGCAAAGCACAATCTAGCAAAATTTTACATCATTTTATAACATGCAAGCTAGCAAAAAATTTTATCTCCCCCTTTGTCATTGTCAAAAAGAAGGGAAGAATACAATTTTATAATTTTTTCCTTTTACATCAATTTTCACATCATGAAAAAGATAAATTTAAATCAAATGTGATGAGGTATACAATTTATGAATACAATGGACTATCGTAAATAAATCATGACCTGAAAGATATAATATCAAAGATTATTTGAATACTAAAAGACATGATTCATATATGAAAATTTTCTCAAAATGCAAGAACCATACAAGAATAAAAGAAAATCCCAAGTTAAGAAATCAAGAGAAGGGTCATGATTCAATTGGAAAAATCTCATTTAGATTCAAATAATCTAATCATCAAAATCATTTTCAAGAGATTCAAAATGACATAAATAGATTTATCAATCTCTTGAGATGCTAGCAAGTTTCTTTCCCCATTTTTTCATTTTAAACAAGAAGGAAGAAGAGGAGAATTTTATAATGGAGCAATTCATTTCCTTCTTACATCAATGCTCTAAGCATCACATAAATACATATGAAAATCATGACATGAAAGATGGAAGATTAAGAAAGATTAATTGTGAATGATTCATCTAAATAATTCTCCTTTTTAGTAATTAGCAAAAAGAAACATGGGAGTTCAAAAACAAGATATAGATTCATAGAAAAATCTCAAGTATCAAATATCAAGAAATCAAGATAATGATTCATATAAAAAATATCACAAGTTATAATCAAGAGAAAAATCATCATTTATTTTCAACCCATTCAATTTGTCAAATCAATAAAGTCACTTTTAAGAGATTCATAAAAATGATACAAATAGATTCATCACTCTCTTTTTAAAAAAATCAATAATATAGAGAAATAAAATTTTCAAGAAAAATGTTTTCCTCTTTTTATTTGTTTTAATTTAAGTGATTTGATTTCTTACAAGCATGCAAGTTTTTATGCCAAATCAAAACATGCATCATCGTTTAACTCAAAAAAGTAAGAAAAATCATTAAGATAAAAAAGTGTAACACATAATTCCAATATATATGATTTCAAATCATCATTACTTCAAATCCTCATGCATAATATAAAATCATCAAGCATGATACCAAACCTTTTAATATTTTCATTACATCATTACATCATTAGAACATCAACATGATTTCATTGAACATAAGACATTCAAAATCATTTTGTTTGTTATAGTAATATATTTTTGTTTTTAATTGAATCTAACTTTTCATATTAACTTTTTAAGTTAACATGCCATTTTGATGCTCAAATTTTTAATTTTTTTCAAAATCACTAGAAAAAGAAGCATGATATATTTTTTTTATATTTTTTTTTATTTTTTACTAATTAATTTAAAAATAACTCATGAAAAAACATCAAGTAATTTTAAAATAAAGTAAAGAAGTTCCGTTTGAGTTGTTTACCGCATTGTCAAGAGTCACCAAAGCGAACTTCATCATTTCATCTTCATCGGTTTGCTCCTCATCTTCGGATGCACTCGTTTCTTCCCAAGTCACCTTAAGTGCTTTCTTGTTCTTTGGCAACTTTTTCCTTTTAAGTTCATTTTTATTCTTAGTTTTATATTTTATAAATTTTATAAATTTACTTGTGAGGAGTTCTATGTCCTCAATTGGAAAATGGTTTAAGCTCTTTGATTCTTGTATTGCCGTTACTTTTGAATCCCAATTTTTAGAAAGAGATTATAAAACTTTATTAACAAGTTCAAGATTTGAAAAACTTTTACCAAGTGCTTTTAAACCAGTGACGACATTTGTAAAATAGGTATACATGTCTCCAATAGTTTCGCTTGGTTTCATATAAAACAATTCAAAATCATGCATCAAAATATTTATCTTAGAATCTTTTACTCTACTATTGCCTTCGTGTGTGGTTTCAACAGTGTGTCAAATATTGAAAGTGGTTTCACAAATAGAAACACGGTTAAATTCATTTTTGTCTAAGGCAAAAAATAGAGCATTCATAGCTCAAGCATTCAAGGAAAAAGTTTTCTTCTCTAAATCATTCTATTCATTAATTGGATTAGAACACTTTTGAAAACCATTTTCAATGATATTCCATATATTGAAATATAAAGAAATCAAGAAAAATCTCATGAGTTTTCCAATATGTGTAGTCCATTAAATTAAACATAGGAGGACGAATGATAGAATGACTCTCTTGAAAGCCGAAAAGAGATATTTCTCTTGGGTGTTAAACCAAACGAGAAAGAACATGGCTCCGATACTTGTTGAATCTCAGATTTTGATGATGAAACTAATTGATACTATTTATGATTTAATCTACGTTTTCAGTGACGTAGGAAGCTTCGATCAGGGAGAGACAATTAAAGTAGGAAGAATCACGTTGGGTTAGAGAGAAACATGTCAGAAGATTAGACGTCGAGCTGGAAAATCGATTGACGTATCGACAAAAGGCTTGGGGCCATAGATTCGGGCATCAGGCCAAGAAGAGTAGAAATTGCCCTAAGGAAATCAGAGTTGTAGAGGTCAACTAGGTGATTGGGTAATAGGCCGTAAGAGAGGACGATACGCTAAAGAATCGAATGAAGCATCGATGAACTAATGACATGTCGGACAACATGACTCAAGCTTTATAATAATTGTCTAGATCAAAGTAGGTTTTATTTGTATAGGATTAACTATGATAGTGATCAAGGCATAAAGCAAAATAAAGTCCCGAAGTCAAGAACGAGACTCCATTGAGAGTTCAAGAGTTCGTCGGAAGTCCGAACGTTCGTTAGAAGTTCTACCGAAATTGACCGAGAAGTCCAGGAGCTTACTAAAGAAGCTCGCGGAACTTGACAAGAAGATCGTCATAAAGTCCAGGAGCTTGCCGGGAGTCCGCTGGAACATTGCCAGTGTTGAATCTCGTATTTTGATGATGAAACCACTTGATATGTGTTTATAATTTAAACTCCATTTTGAGTGATGCAGGTCTACTCGATCAGGTTTAGACAGTTGACGCAGGAGGAATTGACGTTGTACCGGAGGAGATCACGTAAGGATATTGGACAGCAGAAGGCTTCGGGCGTTGGGCATCGGGCCAAAGAGAGCGGAATTGCGCCAAGGATATCAGGGTTGCGGAGGTCAACCGCCGATTGGGCAACAAGCCGCAAGAGAGGACGATGCGTTGAAGAAACGGACGAAGCGCCAACCAATGACGTGCCGGGCAACAGAATGTCAATTTGTATTTTAATAATTGTCTAGATCGGAGTAGAGTTTTTGCTTGTGTGTGCAGGATTAACTATGATAACGACGAAGACATAAAGCAAAACAAAGTGTCGGAGTCAAGCACGAAGGATTCGTTGCGAGTTCGAGAGTTCGACGGAAGTCCGAAGGTTCGTCGGGAATGCTGCCAGAACTAGCCAAGGATAAGTAGGGAGCTTGCTGAAGGGTTTTTCATAAGCTCACCGGAAGGTTCGTTGGAAGTTCGCGGAGCTCGCCGAGAAAGATCGGAGCTGGTCGAAGAAGCTCGTTGAAACTCGCCAAAATCAAATCGTGAAGTCTAGGAGCTTGCCGGGAGTCCGCAAAATGGTTTCCGAGAGTTTATCGGAAGACCGTCGGAAGTTCGCCGGAAGCTCACCGGAAGAAGTCTTGACTTACGGACTTTGTAATAGCTTATAAAATGTCTTTAAATTCATAGTTAGCATATTAATTAGGGTTAGGATTAAGTGTTAATCCTATAACCCAAGTATGGGCCAATTAGGCCCGAGTTCAGACTGGTTTGGGCCAAGTTTGGAGCCCAACCAATGAGCTGATTTGGCCTAGGCGGTGGCACCGCCCAGCACCTGAGAGCTGGGCAGTGACACCGCTTGACTAGGCGGTGGCACCGCCAGTCCACTGTCAGTGTTAGACACTGACAGACGGTGGCACCGCCAGCCTCGGAAACCCAAGAGAATTCAAATTTTGGAGCCCAAATTTGAATCCTCTTGGGGCCTGTAAATACCCCTCAATTCTCAGCAGAGTATACAACCTTTTGAGAAGCTAGAAGTTGAGAAAAGCTTTAGGAAAAGTCTTGTTTTCAATAGCTTGAGTGTTCACCTCCTTTCTTTTCATTGAAATCTTTGTAAAAGGGTGAACCACTTGTAAGAGGTTGTAAGAGGGGTGTAAGAAGGAGGTTGATCTTCGCCTTGCAAAGGAAGATCATTAGTGGATGCCGGTGGCCTCGATGGAAGAGGAATCGGAGGAGTGGATGTAGGTCACGATTGACCGAACCACTATAAACTACCGTCTTCTCTGGTTTGCATTTACTTATTGTCATTTATATTACTGCAAACCATTTGCACTTTGATGCTCTACTTCTTTGTCTCCTTCTTACGTATCCCTTCAAGTTAAAACGCAATCGAAATGGTTTCAAACGAAATGTTGCATTTATCGTACTAAGTTTTCGAAAGTGTTTAAATCGTCAAAAGTTTATCATATTTTACCGTTGCACTAATTCACCCCCCCCCTCTTAATGCCGCTCCGGTCCTGACAATTGGTATCAGAGCCATGGTTTTCTACTTTGGTTTAACACCCAAATAGAAATGGCTCTTTATGGCTTTCAAGAGGGTTACTCTCTCATTCGACCTCCCTTTTTCAATGGGACAGACTACACTTGTTGGAAAACTCAAATGAGAGTTTTCTTACTTTCTTTGGATTTGAATTTTTGGCACATAGTCGAAAATGGATTTGAAATGTCTTCTCTCCCAATGAACCATTGGAATGATTTGGAGAAGAAGATGATTTCTCTAAATGCAAAGGCTATGAATGCCTTATATTGTGCACTTGACAAAAATGAATTTAATCGCGTTTCGATGTGTGACTCGGCTTTTGATATTTGGAGAACTCTAGAGGTCACTCATGAAGGCACTAGCCGAGTGAAAGAGTCCAAAATCAATATTCTTGTGTATTCTGACGAACTTTTCCGGATGAAACCAAGTGAGTCCATCGGAGACATGTACACCCGTTTCACGGATGTCATCAATGGACTCAAAGCTCTTGGTAAAAGTTTTTCTAATTTTGAACTAGTCACTAAAATCTTAAGATCCCTTCCAAAAAGTTGGGATCCAAAAGTTACGGCCATTCAAGAGGCCAAGGACCTTAAAACATTCCCTCTCGAAGAACTTATTGGGTCTCTAATGACCTACGAAATAAACAATGTGACAAAAAGAAAACTCGAGAATAACCTTCCAAAGGACAGGAAGGATTTTGGACATAGAACACATGAAGATCACTCGAGCATAAGCTCAAATGATGATGAACTTAAACTACAAATGAAACAAAAATTAAAAAGAAAATAGAATGGAACTACTTGCTTTGAACGCAAGAAGAATAAAATTGGGATGAATTGAGCTCTTCCGAAGACGAGGAGAAAATCAAGAAAGGCGAGGTGGCAAACTACGCCTCAACCACTTTCAACAATGAGGTAATCGAAATCTCCTTAATTTATTTCGAAATTACATAATACTTTCATGAGTTATTTTTAATTTAGTTTAGGATTAATTTTCTTGAAAATTACATGTGTTATGTTAATGCAATAAAATGTTAGATATAAATCTAATACTTATACACCTAGTAAGATTAATCTTATGTATATGCTTGAGAAGCAAGAATGTGTATTTTGACGATTTCTATATTGATTTTCAATGACGATGCATGACTTTTGAAAGGAAGGCTTGATGATTTTTTTTTAACCTTGTCTTTGGTTTTCAAACATGATGTATGGTTTTTACATATGAACAAAATTTGAACATGCTAAGATAAAGTCAATCATATAAATTAAAACTAAAGAAGTTTTAGTTATCTATAAGAATCATTCAAAATTATGTTCAATAAAAATACAAAATGATGGAATGAAAATATTAAATGTTTTAATACCATTTTATGCATGAGATTTTAAAAGTTTTACATAATGATCTTGATGGTTGTTGTGAAGAAATTTATTTTTCGATCCTAAATTATTGATGATATATATATATTTTTTGGCACAAAAAGGACAAAGGCATACTTATATTTAACAACTAAATAGATAAAAGTATTTTTCTTGAAAATTCTTGGTTTGATGAATCTATTTTATCATCTTTTTATGAATATCTTGAGAATGATTTTGATTTGATGATTTGAATTTGAATGAGCTTTATCTTGATTTTTCAAGATTTATAACTTGAGATTTACTCTATAAAAATCAAGATCTTGTATCCTCAATGTTCCTTTTTAGCATCTATTATCCAAATGAATTATGATTGGTATCATTGCTATATTTCTTCTTATCGTGCACTAAAGAGAAAATTTTCCTAAATGAATCGTGATATTTCAGAACCACAATTCTTTTTATGATTCATAATGAATTGAAAATTTTTATATGTTTGAATTAATATCTTATTCTAAGATTGAATGAATTTTATCTATATCATGATCTCCTAAGATTTTTCCTTGATTATTTAAGAGGAGATTTTTCAAAACAAAACGTGTCTTCTATTATTATCTTTTCATGATATGATTTTTATGCAATTCCTTGTACTCATGAAATATTTATCTCATTACCCAATAACTCTTCTTGATATTCCTTATGTGATGAAATGAAATAATGCATGAAATTCAAATAAGAAGTTAATGATCATGCATGATAGGATGTAATGAATTTTGACATTTAGATACTATCATTTGAATAGCTATGATCATGTTGCCAAAATGATTTATCATGAATGCTTGAATATCATGTATGATGTGCCGATATTGATGATTGAGTTATTTGTATCATGCATGAAAAATAAAAGATATAGTTTTGAAATTGTGCATGTTCGAATTTGAAAATATGATGATGCATAATGATGAAATTATGTAATGAAAATATTAAACATTTTGAAACCATGTTTTAGTGTCATGCATAATGATCTTGCTTAATAAATTTTAAAATTATACATGATGAATCTTACGATTTACATATTATTGATTTTTACTATAATGGAAGTGCCTTATTGATTTTTGTTGTAATAAATCTTACACTTTTGATTTTAAACATGATACATGTTTTTATTTGACATAAATGAAATAAAATCATATGAATTGAAACAACTAAAAAGAGAAAAATATTTTTTCCTTGAAAATTTATTTTTCTCTATCTTATTGATCTTGATGATTATTATGATAAATCTATGTATACCATTTTGAATCTCTTGAAAGTAATGTTGAGATTTTGATGAATTTGACGATTTGAATTTGAATGAGTTTGTATTTAAATTATGATCTTGATTTCTTGGATTTAATACTTGAGATTCTTTTTTAATCACAATCTCTTCTTTGTACACCTACA
The DNA here is from genome assembly GCF_036884655.1 of Musa acuminata AAA Group. Taxonomy (NCBI): domain Eukaryota; kingdom Viridiplantae; phylum Streptophyta; class Magnoliopsida; order Zingiberales; family Musaceae; genus Musa; species Musa acuminata. The sequence continues at coordinate 19,362,585 of NC_088355.1, read as the reverse complement.
ATTTTTGTTATTTATAAAAGGAAGAGATTTGATAAAATGAATCATGTCTTTTAGTATTCAAATGGTCTTATCTTTGATGATATGATTTCTTTATATGTATGATATAAATGCCTTGAAATGATTGAAATATTTTACACTTTTATGCTCTTCCCTACTTCTTTCTTGTTTTCAATGATAAAACGGGGAGAAGTTTTGATCATGCATGGTAGGATATAATTTGACAAAATTTATACCATCATGAAACATTTATGATTTGCAATGATGCATGCAATACTTGTGCTTTCTAATTATGATGTGATGTATTTCATATGATGTAAATCATGATTTAAAATGCTATGAGTTGTTGCTAAAATGATAAATGTTGATTTAATATTTTGTATCATGAATGCTCTAAATGATGATTGTTTGATACCATGATCAAAATATTGATAAATAGTTAAAAATTTTAGTATCATGTATGATATCCTCATAATGTCGATCGATTTATTCAATATCGTGCATGAATGAAATATAAGGTTTTTGAAAATATGCATATTTTAATTTGAAAATATAATGATGCACAAATAAGATTGACACTTAACCCTTGTCATAATTTGAAGATTATAGTAAAGGGAAATGAATTATACTATTGTATTGTTATTCCCTTCTATTTGATAATGACATAGGGGGAGTAAATTTTGCTAGCTAGCTCGTAAATATCAAGAGAAGCAATGAGTGCTAAGTTACACATTCTGAGAAGAAATTGCTATATTGAAACATTAATGTAATTATGAATGATGATCTGATATTATGCATTTAATACTTCAACTTATGATAATGATGCATGCAATGATAAAATATTCATGATGAAAAATTGTCTTGACATTAATAACTTGATTATTCATCCTCTGTCATGATTTTGAAATCGTTGTAAAAGGAAAAGGAACTACAAAACTGTATTCTTCTTTTCTTTTTGACAATGACAAAGGGGGAGAAATATTGCTCGCTCAAGATGCAAAATTTGAAAACTTGCACATTGCAAAAGAAGCAAAACTTGCAACTTGCACATTGCAATAGGAAGCAAGAATCATGAGCTTACACAAGAAAGCTATCTTGTATTTGCTTTCGTAATTTTTTGCTAGCTTGTATGTAGTAAAACTTGCATATCGTAAAAATTGCTAGCTTATAGTCTAAAGAGAAGCAAATAGTTGCTATCTCAAAATGCAAAATATGCTAACTTGCTACAGAAGCAAAATTGCTAGCTCAAACATTACAAAGGAAGCAAAAATTTGCTAGCTTGCAACTTGCATATCGTGAAAACTACTAGCTAGTAGTCTAAAGAGAAGCAATCAATAGCTATCTCAAGAAGACCAAACATGCTAAACTTACACATCTTTAATCGTTAGATTGCATGATGATAAAACTTGATATTATGTTTTTCATGCAATAAGTTGAACCCATATAACAAACACTTGATTGTGGTACTTCTCCTTTATGTTGATGACAAAGGGGGAGAAGTATGTTGATGACATGACATGTGATGCATAAGTTTATGCATATGTCCATGATGATGTGTTGCAAGTATTCATGATGAATATTGCAATGACTTGAGGTTCTATCAATATGGCATATTGATAGGGGGAGTTTGTTTAAACTCTGGGAGTTAAGGTTAACTCCGTCATCAAGTGGTTGTCATCATCAAGAAGGGGGAGATTGTTGAATCTCGTATTTTGATAATGAAACCACTTGATATGTGTTTATAATTTAAACTGTATTTTGAGTGATGCAGGTCTACTCAATCAGGTTTAGACAATTGATGCAGGAGGAATTGACATTGCACCGGAGGAGATCACGTTAGGATATTGGACGGTAGAAGGCTTCGGGCGTCGGGCATCGGGCCAAGGAGAGCGGAATTGCACCAAGGATATCAGGGTTGCAGAGGTCAACTGCCGATTGGGCAACAAGCCGCAAGAGAGGACGATGCGCTGAAGAAACAGACGAAGCGCCAACCAATGACGTGCCGGGCAACAGAATGTCAATTTGTGTTTTAATAATTGTGTAGATCGGAGTAGAGTTTTTGCTTGTGTGTGCAGGATTAACTATGATAACGATGAAGACATAAAGCAAAACAAAGTGTCGGAGTCAAGCACGAAGGATTCGTTGCGAGTTCGAGAGTTCGACGGAAGTCCGAAGGTTTGTCGGGAATGCTGCCGGAACTAGCCAAGGATAAGTAGGGAGCTTGCCGAAGGGTTTTTCGGAAGCTCATCGGAAGGTTCGTTGGAAGTTCGCGAAGATCGCCGAGAAAGATCGGAGCTGGTCGAAGAAGCTCGTTGGAACTCGCCAAAATCAAATCGTGAAATCTAGGAGCTTGCCGGGAGTCCGCAAAATGGTTTCCGAGAGTTTATCGGAAGACCGTCGGAAGTTCGCCGGAAGCTCGCCGGAAGAAGTCTTGACTTACAAACTTTGTAATAGCTTAGAAAATGTCTTTAAATTCATAGTTAGCATATTAATTAGGGTTAGGATTAAGTGTTAATCCTATAAACCAAGTATGGGCCAATTGGGCCCAAGTTCGGACTAGTTTGGGCCAAGTTTGGAGCCCAACTAGTGAGCTGATTTTGCCTAGGTGGTGGCACCGCCCAGCACCCGAGAGTTGGGCGGTGGCACCGCTTGACTAGGCGGTGGCACCGCCAGTCCACTGTCAATGTCAAACACTGACAAGCAGTGGCACCGCCACTGACAAGCGGTGACCCAAGAGAATTCAAATTTTGGAGCCCAAATTTGAATCCTCTTGGGGCCTATAAATACCCCTCAATTCTCAGCAGAGGCTACAACCTTTTGAGAAGCTAGAAGTTGAGAAAAGCTTTAGGAAAAGTCTTGTTTTCAATAGCTTGAGTGTTCACCTCCTTTCTTTTCATTGAAATCTTTGTAAAAGGGTGAACCACTTCTAAGAGGTTGTAAGAGGAGTGTAAGAAGGAGGTTGATCTTCACCTAGCAAAGGAAGATCATTAGTGGATGCCAGTGGCCTCGACGGAAGAGGAATCGGAGGAGTGGATGTAGGTCACGATTGACCGAACCACTATAAACTACTGTCTTCTCTGGTTTGCATTTACTTATTGTCATTTATATTACTGCAAACCATTTGTACTTTGATGCTCTACTTCTTTGTCTCCTTCTTATGTATCCCTTCAAGTTAAAACGCAATCGAAATGGTTTCAAACGAAACGTTGCATTTATCGTACGAAGTTTCTGAAAGTGTTTAAATCGTCGAAAGTTTATCATACTTTACCGTTGCACTAATTCACCCCCCCCCCCCTCTTAGTGCCGCTCTGGTCCTAACAGCTAGGAGTCCGTTGGTACATTGCCGAGAGATCATCGGAAGTTTGCCGGAAGATCGCCAGAAGCTCGCTGGAAGAAACCTAGACTAACTGGACTGGATTTGCTTAGTGTATGCCTTAAATTTTATAGTTAGCACATACTTGGGATTAAAATTGGGCCAACCCAATTAGGGGCCAGTTGGGCCCATGTATGGACTGTGTTGGGCCAAGTGAAAGGCCCAAACAATGACCCAACAGGTGGCACCGTCGTGGCATAGTCTCCGAGACTGTGTTAGGTTGTGGTACTGTCAGACTAGGCGGCGGTACCGCCTAGTGTCAGTGTCAGGCGGTGGTACTGCCTAGATACAGTCTCCTAAGTGGTGGTACCTTCAGACTAGGTAGTGGTATCGCCCAATATCAGTGCTACAAGCGGTGGTACCGCCCAGCATAGGCGGTGGTACCACCAGGACCCGGGAAACTCGGGATGAGACATTTTTAGGCTCCAAGTTTGAATCAACATGAGGCCTATAAATATCCCTCTCATCCCTAGTGAAAATACACAAGCATAGAGAGTTTAAAAGTGAGAAAACACTGTAGTAATCACTTGAGAAATCCCCTCCTCTATTTCTAAGTTTAGAATTCTATTTAGGGAAGAGTGTGTGCTTGTAAAGGTTGTCTCCTAAACCTGTGAAAAGGAGAAGAGGGTTGTAAAAGGGTAGTTGGTCTTTTCCCATTGAAGGAAGACTATTAGTGGATGCCGGTGGCTTCAACGGAAGAGGAATCGGTAAAGTGCATGTAGGTCACGATGACCGAACCACTATAAAACGGTTTGCATTTATGTTTTTTTGTTTATCTTTATTGTAAACCACTTTAGTTCCTCATTACTTTTCCTACACCCCTTTCAGAATGTATTTCAAGTTAACATCATTCCGAAATCGGTTTCAACGAATGAAAGATTTTTGAACTGACGATGATTTTATCCGCTGCACTAATTTATTCCTCCTCTTAGTGCCAACTCGTTCCTAACAGTTGGTATTAGAGCCACGTTATTTCTCATTTGGTTTAACACCAAGAGAAATGACTCTTTTCGGATTACAAGAGGATTTTTCTATCGTTCGTCCTCCTATATTCAATGGGATGGACTACACTTATTGGAAAACTCGAATGAGAGTTTTCTTACTTTCTATGGATTTAAACATATAGAATATCATTAAAAATAAATTTAAAAAGTATTCTACTTAAATGAAAGAATGGAATGACTTGGAGAAGAAAACTTTTTCTTTAAATACTAGAGCTATGAATGCTCTATTTTTCACCTTAAATAAAAATGAATTCAAACAAGTTTCTACTTGTGAAACGACTATCGATATTTGGCACACTCTTGAAATCACACACGAAGGTACAAGTGGAGTTACAGATTCTAAAGTTAATCTTTCGATGCATGATTTTGAATTATTTCGTATGAAAGCAAGCGAAACAATTGGAGATATGTACACCCATTTTACAGATGTCGTCAATGGTTTAAAAGCACTTGGTAAAAATTTTTCAAATCTTGAACTTGTCAATAAAGTTTTATGATCTCTTTCTAAAACTTAGGACCCTAAAGTAACGGCTATTCAAGAAGCCAAGGATTTAAATACTTTCCCTCTTGAAGAACTTATCGGGTCTTTAATGACCTATAAAATGAGTTGTATGACACAAAACGACATGAGAACAACTTTCCAAGGAACAGGAAGGATTTTGCACTTAGAACAAAAGAAGACCATTCGAGTGAAAGCTCAAGTGATGATGACTTTGAACTCTTGACTATAAAGCTTAAAAATTTCTTAAAACAAGAATCAAAGAACAAAAATAAACTTAAAAAGAACACAACTACTTGCTATGAATATAAGAAGAATGAAGCACTCTGGGACGAATCGAATTCATTTGAAGATGAAAAACAAATCAACAAAGGCGAGGTGGCAAACTACGCCTTAACGACTTTCGACGACAGGATAACCAAAATTCCTTTAATTTATTTCAAAATTACATGATGCATTTCATGAGTTATTTTTAAATTAGTTAAAAGAAATAAATAAATAAATAATTATAAAAAAATATATCATGCTTCTTTTTCTAGCGATTTTGAAAAAATGATCATGACAATTGTATGTTTTATGAAAATACAACAAAATGATGCTTGTACACCTAGTAAGATTAATCTTATGTTTAAGAAGTAATAATGTGTATTATATTGATTTCTATATTACTTTTTGATTTTGATTGAAAATGCCTTATGTTCAATGAAAACATGCTTCATGTTTTAATGAAAATGCTAAGAGGTTTGATATCATGCTTCAAAAGTTTATCTTTCGAAATTATACATGATGATTCTTGTGATTTATGGTTCTTTGCCATAATGAAAGTTCTTTTTTGTTTTAAATATTGATGCTTGTTTTTATTTGGCATAAAAATTTGGGCAAGTTTTTATGAAATCAATTGTATGAATTGAAACACTAAAAAGAGGAAAGCTTTCTCCTTAAAAAATTTCTCTACTTTATCGATTTTTCAAAAAGAGATTAGTGAATCTATTTATGTTACTTTTAATGAATCTCTTGAAAAGTGATATCGATGATTTGAAATTGAATGAGAAATAGTTTGATTTCATTAGAAGAGACTTAGGCATGCTAAATCTTCCAAATGTATGAATTACTTTTTTGGATTTCTTGGTTCTTCATAACTTGAATTTTCTTTTTAAATCGAGATCATCTTTCTATTTACAAGAAAAGGGATTTGATTTGTGAAGTTTTATTCATGGATTTTTGATCCTTCATTTAGTGATCATTTCCCATGAATTTTTTCTCACTCTTCTCATGAAAGAGAAATTTTTATTCATGAACATTTAGTATGTGATGCTCATTTGCAAGAATAGGGATTTGATTTTGTATGTACATCTTGATCTTTTTAATGAATCCTTTCTCTTTGCTAAAATAGAAGCTTAATTCAATGAAACTCATTTATTATGGATTTGACTTGGTTCAAATCTTTTCATGAATTTGGTTCTTGATTTAAAAAAAAAATGAATTTCTCCCCTACTTTTCTTTCTCTTCTTCTTATCTTTTTATGACAAAGGAATAAAGAAACTAGCTAAGAAGAACAAAAAAACTCTTAAGCAAAAATGTTAGCTTCTCATTTTTCATGCAAAGTTCTTGCATAACTTCTCATTTTTGCAAGCTTGGATAAATTGATGTAAAACTAACTTGACATGCTTTCAAAAACTTGCATTGTTGAATGATTCTCCTTTTTGTTGATGATAAAGGGAGAGAAAATAAATGATGAGTGTTTGGTACCAACAATCTTGAAGTGATAAATGCTTAAAAGTGTTAATTTAATATTTGGTATCATGAATACTTTAGTATCATGTATAATATGCCCATAGTGATGATTGATTGATTTTTGGTATCATGCATGAAGTAAGAATGAATTGAAAGGTTTTAAAATTGTGCACATTTTAATTTGAAACTATAATGATGCACAACCATATTAAAAAAGGAATGATACTTTAACTTTTTCATAATTTTAAAAATGATGTAAAGGGAAAAGAATTGCAATATTGTATTCTTCCTTTTTTTTTTACAATGATAAACGGGGAGAAAAATTGCTAGCTCAAGATGCAAAATTTGGAAACTTGCACATTGCAAAAGAAGCAAACTTGCTAGCTTGCTCATCTCCAAAGAGAAGCAGGAAGTGTTATCTTACCTATCTCAAGAAGCGAAACATGCTAATCTAGCAAAATTTATAAACTTGCAAAACCCAAAATTATTGCTAGCTTGCATGTATAATGATGTAAAATTTTGCTAGCTTGCACTTTGCCAAGAAAGCAAAAAAATTGCACTTCTCAAAAGAGAAGAAAGAAAATTATTAGCTTGCATGATGATAAAAATTAAAATTATGTTTATTATGCAATGATTTAATCTGTGTTTTGAGTGACGCAGGAAGCTTCGATCAAGGAGAGACAATTAAAGCAGGAAGAATCATGTTGGGCTGGAGAGAAACATGTCAAAAGATTGGACATCGAGCTGGAGAATCGATCGACATATTGACAGAAGGCTTCGAGCCAACAAGAGCAAAATTTACGCTAAGGAAATCAGAGTTATGGAGGTCAACTAGGCGATTGGTTAATAGGCTGCAAGAGAGGACGATACGCCTAAGAATCGAACGAAGCGTCAATGAACCAATGACATGCCGGACAATATGATTCAAGCTTTATAATAATTGTTTAGATTGAAGTAGGTTTTATTCATGTAGGATTAACTATGATAGTGATCAAGGTATAAAGCAAAAAGAAGTTCCATAGTTAAGAATGAGACTTCATTGGGAGTTCGAGAGTTCGTTGGAAGTTCTACCGGAATTGACCGAGAAGTCTAGGAGCTTGCCGAAGAAGCTTGTCAGAACTTACCAACAAGATCATCGTAAAGTCCATGAGCTTGCCAGGAGTCCGCTGAAACATTTTCGAGAGATCATCGGAAGTTCGCCGGAAGATCGTTGAAAACTCATCGGAAGAAACATCGACTAACCAGACCAGATTTGTTTTGTGTATGACTTAAATTTCATAGTTTTGGGCCAGCCTAATTAGCGGCCAATTGGGCCCATGTATGGACTGTGTTGGACCAAGTGAAAGGCCCAAATAGTGACCCAACAAGTTGTGGCATCATGGCACAGTCTCTGAGACTGTGTCAAGGGGTGGTACCGCCTAGCGTTGGTGTCAGGCGGTGGTACCTTCAGTCTGGGTGGTGGTACCACCCCAACACAGTCTCCTAGGCGGTGGTACTGCCCATTGTTAGTGCTACAGGTGGTGGTACCGCCCAGAATAGGCGGTAGTACCGCCAGGACCTAGGAAACTCGGGATGAGACATTTTTAGGCTTCAAGTTTGAATTAACTTGAGGACTATAAATATCCCTCTCATCCCTGGTTAAAATACATGAGCATAGAGAGTTTAAAAGTGAGAAAACGCTATAGTAATTGTTGAATCTTGGATTTTGATGATGAAGTCAATTGTCATTAGGTTATCTAATTCATATGTTGAGATAAGTGTGTACGGAAGTCCGAATAGTCGTCAAAGGTTCTGCGGGAACAAATCCGAGAAGTCCAAGAGCTTGCCAAAGAAGCTCGTCAGAACTTGCCAAGAGGATCGTCGCAAGTCCAGGAGTTTGCCGAAAGTCCACCGAAGCATCGCCAAGGGTTTGCCGGAAGCTCACCGGAAGAAGAGATTGATGCACCGGAACATGAGTTGTAGTATTAATGTCTTAAATGTCATAGTTAGCATGAAGTTTAAGTTAGAAAAGGGAGGTGATCCCATTAACTTAATCTGGGGCCAATTGGGCCCTTGATAGACCCAAATTGGGCTGAATGGATCAGCCCATTTGGAACTAGATTTCCTAGCAGACGATGGCATCGCCCAGAAGCTTGGTCTCCGAGCAAAGTCAAGCAATGGTATCGCCCCTGTCAGGCGATGGTACCGCCTGAGCTTGGTCTTCGAGTGAAGTCAGGCGATGGTACCGCCTGAGCTCGGTCTCTGACTAGTCAGTGTCAGGTGGTAGTACCGCCCAGTTCTAGCGGTGGTACCACCAGGACCCCGGAAAACTGAGAGATGACACTTTTGAGTTTCAATTTCAAACCAATTAGGGGCCTATATAAACCCCACCATTTCCTATATGAAAGAACACCGAAAGCTTGCATTTATTCTGAGAATTTGAGAGCTTAAAAGTGTTGTAAAAGGCTAAAAGTTCTTCCTCTTTTCTTTTAAGTTTTGATCATTCAAGAGAGGAGTGGAAATCTGTAAGGGTTGTCTCCTAAGCCTGTCAAAAGGAGTAAAGATGTAAAAGGGTGGTTGGCCTTCACTTATTGAAGGAAGGCCTCTAGTGGACGTCGGTGACCTTATCGGAGGAGGAAGCCAAAAGTGGATGTAGGTCAAGATTGATCGAACTACTCTAAATCTCGATTTGCATTTACATTCTACTCTCTATCTTAACTGCAAATTGCCTTCGTTGCTTTACTTTAACTATACTTTTGTTTGATCTTAAGTTGAAGAACTTTCCAAAATAGTTTTCATCGTACAAACATCATTTTAAACCAACAAAAGTTTTCTGCTGCACTAATTCACCCCCCCCCCCCTCTTAGTACTTTGGATCCTAACAATTGGTATCAGAGCGGGGTTCACTCTCAATCGGATTAAAACCCAAGAGAGATGGCATATGCCAGAAACCAAGAGGGTCACTCTATTACACGTCCACCCATGTTCAATGGGACGAACTACACCTATTGGAAGACCCGAATGAGGATCTTCCTTATTTCCATAGATTTTGAACTTTGAAATATTGTTGAAAATGGATTTTCAAAACCTTCTATTCCAATGATCGATTAGAATGAATTGAAGAAGAAGACTTTCACTGTTAATGCAAAGGCTATGAATGCCTTATTTTGTGCACTTGATAAAAACGAGTTCAATCGTGTTTCGATTTGTGAAACTGCATTTCATATTTGGTATACACTGAAAGTGACTCACGAAGGCACAAGTAGAGTGAAAGAGTCAAAAATCAATCTTTTAGTACATTCTTATGAACTTTTTTGAATGAAACCGAGCGAGACCTAGGCGACATGTACACTTGTTTTACGGATGTCGTCAATGGTCTAAAAGGACTCGATAAAAGATTTTTGGATTTTGAGCTCGTCAATAAAATTCTAAGATCACTTCCAAAGAGTTGGGACCCTAAAGTCACTGTTATTCAAGAGGCTAAAGATTTAAATAACTTTCCTCTTGAAGAATTAATCGGGTCATTAATGACCTACGAAATGACTTGTAAAGCTCATGAAGAGCAAGAAGACATCCTTCCAAAGAACAGGAAGGATATGAGACTTAGAACTCTAGAAGACCACTTGAGAGAAAAATCAAGTGATGAGGACTTTGATGATTACTTGGCACTTCTAACAAAGAAATTTAAAAAATTTATTAAAATAAATAAATTAAAAAATGACACTAAAAATAAACTTGAACCCAAAAAGGACCAAGTTATTTGCTACGAATGCAAGAAGCCGGGACACTACAAAAGTGATTGTCCCTAAGCCAAGAAGAGAATACCAAAGAAGAAGGCACTCAAAGCAACATGGGATGACTCAAGCGTGTCCGAAGAAGAGGAGTCCAACACCGAGAAAGTTGCTCATTACGCCCTAATGGCCATTAGAGAGGAGGTAATAAATTTAATTGATGTAGATTTATCATTTGATGAATTATTAAATGCTTTCCCTGACTTGTTTGATGAATGCAAAATAATTAGTAAAAAATATAAATTATTAAAAAAAGAGCATGATATTCTTATTAATAATTTAGATAAATTAAAAACTGAATATAATGATAGTTTAGCTTCATGTATGAAATGTCATGATCTAGAAACTCTCCAAAAGGAGAACTTGCTACTTAAGGACACCTTGAAGAAATTCGAAGTTAGTAGCAAGTCTTTGAATATGATCCTTACAAATAAGGGTCACATTCCTAAAAGAAGTGGAATTGGATTTGTGAGAAGTCCTCACTAAAATCCAACCACCTTCATTAAAGGCCCTATCTTGCATATATTGCACCAAAATAAATGCAACTTTTGTTGCAAACATGGACATAGAACTTATTATTGTCTATTCAAGAAAGTTAGTCCAAACAAATTGATTTGCGTTCCTAAAGGAAACATGATAAATTCCATGCAATATGATAAACAATTTAGATCAGTTTTTGAGGGACCCAAGATTAAATATGTACCTAAAAATCATCCTTTCTTATAGAAACATTTACCATCATAAGCTAGGAGCAAGAGTTGATATCTTGCTTTTTGGGTACTCAATATTCATGACTCGAGATCCAAAAAGACTCATGATGCTCTCTAGCTAAAATGACAAACAGAGGATTAGTAGAATTAATACTACCAATTACAGAGTGATACTGATACAATCCTGTTTAATCCCTCAAATTTTGAAACTCATTAATTCCCCTACACACATCCTCTGGATTTCCAAATTCATCGGATTCATTCCTTCTTCATTTATTTTCGGATCCAACTATATCTTACAAAATCAAGAACTTACGTCTTGCAAGCCAAGTTTGTATACGATATAAATCATGAACTAGCGAGGCTTACAAACTTGCATAATAAGTCATGTACATGTCGAAAACTCTATATGACGTTTGAAGTAGAGTATGCACTTCACAAGATCTATCATGAATGTACAAAATTTCTCATCTTGTGATGGAAACTTTTACGTAATTATGTACTTAAGGTTGATTGCTCCACAAATAAAAACTGTCTTCAAATTGAAAACACCCACATCAGCCCACACGGCCCTGAAAGCAGTGCTCACTGCTTGTAGGTGGTGGCACCACCTGTTGAATCTCGGATTTTGATGATGAAGTCAATTGTCATTTGTTATCTAATCTATGTGTTGAGATAAGTGTGCAGGATTAACTACGATGAGAGTAAGACAAGCAGCAGGTGTTGCGCCGGAGTCAAGATCATGATCACGTTGGGAGTTCGAGAGTTCGACGGAAGTTCGGACGGTCGTCGGAGGTTCAGCGAGAACAGATCCGAGAAGTCCCGAAGCTTGCCAAGCGAAGCTCGTCGGAACTCGCCAAGTGGATCGTCGCAAAGTCCAGGAGTATGCCGGATGTCCGCAGAAGGATCACCGAGGGTTTATCGGATGATCGACGGAAGTTGGCCGGAAACTCGCCGGAAGAAGCGATTGACGCATCGGAGCAAAGCTGCAGAAGTTGTCTTAGAGTTAATCGTAGTTAGCATGATGATTAAGCATGAAAATGGGAGGTGATCCCATTAGCTTAATCTTGGGGCAATTGGGCCCCTGAAAAGATTCAAATTGGGCCGAATGGAGTGAACCATTCGGACCCTGATTGCACCAGGAGGTGCAACCGCCCCAGCCAGGAGGTGCAACCGCCTGGGCTGTGAGGTTGGGAGGTGCTACCGCCCTAGCCAGGAGGTGCAACCGCCAGGGCTGCGAGGCTGGGAGGTGCAACCGCCCCAGCCAAGAGGTGCAACCGCCTAGAGCTCAGTCTTTGAGCTAGACTGGGCGGTGCAACCTCCTCTGCCAAGAGGTAGCACCGCCAGAGCTCAAGTTTCGAGCTCTGCCAGGCGATGCAACCACCGAGCTCAGTCTTCGAGCTCTGGCAGAGAGGTGCATCAGCCTGAGCTCAGTCTCGAGCTCTGCCAGGTGATGCAATCACCGAGCTCAGTCTTCGAGCTCTGGCAGAGAGGTGCATCAGCCTGAGCTCAGTTTCGAGCTCTGCCAGGTGATGCAACCACCGAGCTCAGTTTCGAGCTCTGCCAGGTGATGCAACCACCAAGCTCAGTCTTCGAGCTCTGCCAGGTGATGCAACCATCGAGCTCAGTCTTCGAGCTCTGGCAGAGAGAAGCAATCGCCTGAGCTCAGTCTTCGAGCTCTGCCAGGCGGTGCCACCTCTCCAGTCAAGAGGTGCAACCGCCTGATCCCAGAATTCTGGGATTTGATCGATTTGATCGTTTTGAGCTCGAATTTTGAATTGGGTTGGGGCCTATAAATACCCCACCCATTCAGCACTGAAAAGAGACAGACCTACACCGAAATCTTGATCTTTTCTGTGATTCTAAGAGCTCAAAAGTGTTGTAAAGCCTTTAAGTCTCCTCCTTCTGTTCTTCAAGTTTTCAGTTGTAAAGTGAGGAGAGAAAGGTCTGTAAAGGTTGTCTCCTGAGCCTGTCAAAAGGAGAGAAATTGTAAAAGGGCAGTTTGGCCTTCGCCCATTGAAGGAAGGCACCTAGTTGACGTCGGCAACCTCATCGGTGGAGGAAGCCAAAAGTGGAGTAGGTCAAGGCTGACCGAACCACTCTAAATCTCTGGTTTGCGTTTATTTTCGAGCACTTTATCATTACTGCAAACCTCCTTCATTACTACTGCTCTCTGCGCTTTCACGAACAAGTTCTAAGTGTTGTTCTTCCGAATCTGCATTCAGACGTAAATTCGTATTTTCATACATTACAGTTTACGTTTACGTTTGATTCTGCAGAACTGTTTTCCGTGCTTTTACGAACGAGCTTCTTTGCAGTTTACACTTACATTTTAATCCTATTGATAACTGCAATCTGTCCTCTACGATTTTATGAACGAGTTTCAACATTTAGACGTAAAACTGCATTCAGACGTAAATCGGCTTTCCTCGCTCAATCATCAGATCTCAGTTCACGTTTATGTCTTGATTTCAACTGCATACTGCCGTCTGCGAGTATACAAACAAGTTTCAAAGTTTAGACGTAAATCTGCGTCTAGACGTAAAACTGCGTTTAGACGTAAATCTGCGTTTAGACGTAAATCTGAGTTTAAGACGTAAATCTGAGTTTAGACGTAAATCTGCGTTCAGACGTAAATCTGCGTTTAGACGTAAATCTGCGTTTAGACGTAAAACTGTGTTTAGACGTAAATCTGAGTTTAGACGTAAACTGCGCTTAGACGCAAAACTGCGCTTAGACGCAATCTGCGCTTAGACGCAAACTGCACTTAGATACAAACTGAGAATTTGCTTTTGCATCATAATAGTTTTTGAACGAACGCAGCTTTTGGTTTTTAATCGCTGTAAGATTACCGCTGCACTAATTCATCCCCCCCCTCTTAGTGCTCTCGATCCTAACAATTGGTATCAGAGCAAGGTTAACTCTCTAAAGGATTAAAACCCAAGAGAGATGGCATACGCCGGAAACCAAGAGGGGCATTCGATTACACGTCCACCCATGTTCAGTGGAACGGACTACACTTACTGGAAGACCCGAATGAGGATCTTTCTTATTTCTATGGATTTTGAACTGTGGAACCTTGTTGAAAATGGATTTTCAAAATCTTCTCTTCCAATGATCGATTGGAACGATTTGGAGAAGAAGGCTTTCGCTCTTAATGCAAAGGCTATGAATGCCTTATTTTGCGCACTTGATAAAAACGAGTTTAATCGTGTTTCAACTTGCGAAACTGCTTTTGATATTTGGCACACACTTGAAGTGACCCACGAGGGCACAAGTAGAGTGAAAGAGTCAAAAATCAATCTGTTGCTGCATTCTTTTGAACTTTTCCGAATGAAACCGAGTGAAACCATTGGTGACATGTTTACCCGTTTCACGGATGTCGTCAACGGTCTAAAAGGACTCGGAAAAAGTTTTTCTGATTTTGAACTCGTAAATAAAATACTAAGATCCCTTCCTAAAAGTTGGGATCCTAAAGTCACTGCCATTCAAGAGGCAAAGGATCTGCGCAACTTCCCTCTTGAAGAACTAATCGGGTCATTAATGACCTACGAAATGACTTGCAAAGCTCATGAAGAGCAAGAAGACATCCTTCCAAAGAACAGGAAGGATATGACACTTAAAACTTCTGAATGCCACTTGAGAGAAAACTCAAGTGATGAGGACTGTGATGATGACTTGGCACTTTTGATAAGAAAGTTTAAGAAATTCTTCAAAAGAAACAAGTTTAAAAACGATGTGAAAAATAAACTTGAACCCAAGAAGGACCAAGTGATCTGCTACGAATGTAAAAAGCCGGGACACTACAAAAGTGATTGTCCCCAAGTCAAGAAAAGAACAACAAAGAAGAAGGCGCTCCAAGCAACAAGGGATGATTCGAGCGCATCTGAGGAAGAGGAGTCCAACACCGAGCAAGTTGCTCATTACGCCTTTATGGCCATCGAAGAGGAGGTAACGGATTTATTAGATGCTGATTTATCTTTCGATGAATTATTAAATGCCTTCCATGATTTATTTGATGAATGCAAAGTTATAAATAGAAAATACAAGTTGCTAAAAAAGGTACATGATAATCTTACTTGTGAGTTTGATAAGTTAAAAGTCGAACATCATGATAGTTTAAATTCATGTATCAAATGTCATGATTTAGAAACTATACAAAAAGAAAACTTGCTACTTAAGGACACCTTGAAGAAATTCGAGGTTGGTAGCAAGTCATTAAACATGATCCTTACAAACAAGGGTCATGCTCCCAAAAGAAGTGGGATTGGATTTGTGAGGAGTCCTCACCGAAATCCAACTACCTTTGTAAAAGGCCCCATCTTACATGTTCAACACCAAACCAAGTGCAACTCTTGTTGCAAATCTGGACACAAGACACATTGTTGTCCATTCAAGAAAATAAGTCCAAACAAATTAATTTGGGTTCCTAAAGGAACCATGATAAACTCTATGCAACATGATAGAAAATGTAGATCTATTTATGAGGCACCCAAAAGCAAATGGGTACCTAAACATCATCCTTTCTTGTAGAAAACTAAACAATCGCAAGCTAGGAGCAAGAAATGGTACCTTGATAGTGGATGCTCAAGGCATATGACCGGAGATCCATCTCAATTCTCTAAGCTCACTAGCATAGACGAAGGATATGTCACCTTCGGAGACAACAACAAGGGTAAAATCATTGGCAAAGGAATCATAGGTAACAAATCCAACCTCTCTATTGAAGATGTTTTACTAGTTGATGGTTTAAAACATAACCTCTTGAGCATTAGTCAATTATGTGATAAAGGATATATTATAAGATTTGAATCTAATGCCTGCATCATTGAAAAACCACACAAAAATATATCTATGATTGCATTAAAACAAAACAACGTATACACTATTGACATCAATGACTTATGTGATGAAATGTGCTTTGCCGTTATGAATGAGGATGCTTGGCTATGGCATAGAAGATTAGGTCATGCTAGCATGAAACTAATCACTCAAGTATCATCTAGAGAACTTGTAAGAGGAATTCCTCATATCAAGTTCATCAAAGATAATGTATGTGATGCTTGCCAATTAGGTAAGCAAATTAGGGGTAGCTTCAAAGCTAAGAATCAAATAAGCACCTCTAGGCCCTTACAATTGATCCATATGGACTTGTTCGGACCAATCTCTACATCGAGTCTAGGAGGTAGCAAATACGCCTTTGTCATTATTGATGACTACAGCAGATATACATGGACCTACTTCTTAAAACAAAAAAATGAATGCTTTAGATATTTTACCAAGTTTTGTAAACTTGTTCAAAATGAGAAGGAATCTATGATTTCGTCAATTAGAAGTGATCATGGTGGAGAATTTCAAAACCATGACTTCCAAGAATTCTGTGAACTCAACGGATACAACCATAACTTCTCTACTCCAAGAAATCCTCAACAAAATGGGGTAGTAGAAAGAAAAAATCGAAATTTACAAGAAATGGCAAGAACCATGTTGAATGAACATAGCCTACCCAAATATTTTTGGGCCGAAGCTGTAAACACTGCATGCTATATTTTAAATAGAGTCCTAGTAAGACCCTTACTCTCCAAAACTCCTTATGAGTTATGGAATAACAAAAAACCCAATGTCTCATATTTTAAAGTCTTTGGGTGTAAGTGTTTTATCTTGAATGAAAAGGATAACTTAGGAAAATTCGATGCTAAATCTGATGAAGGAATCTTTCTTGGTTATTCTTCGGTTTCTAAAGCTTTTCGCATCTTCAATAAAAGAACCTTAATTATTGAAGAATCCATCCATGTTGTTTTCAATGAGATTTCAGAAATTAAGAAAAATGATCTTGATGATGATGTTAATTTTGATTCCTTGAATTTAAACGAAACCCCGTCTCCAACTAGCAACTTGGATGCATCCACTTCCAAAACATCCTTACCCAAGGATTGGAAGTAGATAGATGCTCATCCTAAGGAGCTAATCCTAGGAGACACATCAAAGGGGGTTCAAACACGATCTTCTTTTAAAAACTTTTGTGCCAACGCCGCTTTTCTCTCCCAAATTGAACCCAAATGTGTTGATGAAGCCATGAAAGATGATTCATGGATTATCGCAATGCAAGATGAATTAAATCAATTTGAGAGAAATGAGGTGTGGACGCTTGTTCCTAGGCCAAATGACCATTTAGTAATTGGTACTAAATGGGTCTTTAGAAACAAGCAAGATGAAAATGGTATCGTGATTAGAAACAAGGCTAGATTAGTGGCCAAAGGTTTCAACCAAGAAGAAGGTATCGATTATGAAGAAACCTTCGCACTTGTGGCTCGATTGGAAGCCATAAGGATGCTCCTTGCCTACGCTAGTTGCAATAATTTTAAGTTATTTCAAATGGATGTTAAAAGCGCTTTTCTAAATGGTTTCATTTCCGAAGAAGTTTATGTTGAACAACCTCCTGGATTTGAAAATAATGGCTACCCTAATCATGTGTTTAGATTAACTAAAGCTTTCTATGGTTTAAAACAAGCCCCAAGGGCTTGGTATGAGAGACTTAGCTCTTTTCTCATTGAAAATAATTTCATAAAAGGCAAGGTTAATACTACATTATTTATCAAGAATTTTGAAAATAATTTTCTCATTGTTCAGATTTATGTTGATGATATTATCTTTGGTTCTACAAATGAATCTCTTTGTGAATCCTTTGCGAAAACTATGAGTCATGAATTCGAAATGAGTCTAATGGGAGAGTTAACATTCTTCTTAGGCCTACAAATCAAACAACTAAGCCATGGCATCTTTATTAGTCAAACCAAATATGCTGTGAGTTTGCTAAAGAAGTTCAAAATGAATAATTCAAAAGCCATTGACACTCCTATGAGCACCTCCACTAAGTTAGAAATTGATGAGAATGGAGAAAGCTTCGATCAAAAAACCTATAGGGGTATGATAGGAAGTTTACTTTACCTCACTGCCACCAGACCAGATATCATGTTCAGTGTAGGACTCTGTGCTAGATTTCAATCAGACCCTAAGATATCTCATCTCAAAGTAGTCAAAAGAATACTCAGATATCTTAATGGAACTACCAATCTAGGATTATGGTACCCAAAATCAGAAAATTTTGAATTAACAGCTTATGCTGATGCGGACTTCGCTGGCTGTAGACTAGATAGAAAAAGCACATCCGGATCATGTCAATTTTTAGGACATGCCCTTGTATCCTGGTCATCTAAGAAACAAAACTCGGTTGCCCTATCAACAACCGAAGCTGAATACATTGCAGCAAGTGCATGCTGTGCACAAGTTGTATGGATGAAAAACACTTTAGAAGATTACAAAGTGAATCTTCAAGATATTCCCATTAAATGTGATAACACGAGTGCAATATGCTTAACTAAAAATCCTATACAACACTCAAGAACAAAACACATTGATATTAGACATCACTTTATACGAGATCATGTCACTAATCATGATGTAACTATAGAGTTTATTGATACCAAACATCAACTGGCTGATATCTTCACAAAACCCCTATGTGAAGAACAATTTGATTACATAAGAAGAGAATTAGGAATGTTGAATTGTCCGAATACTTAAACTAGTTAAAATTATCTTTCGGATGTTATTACTATTACATGCCTTGACAACGCTTGATCAAATAACATGTTGCAAATATGTGACAAATATTTTTAACCAAATGCATGTAAGAAGTTCATGTTTCGGTTTGTATGCTAAAAATGGGATGTTCCTGCACACTCTTATGAAAACTCTTTGAAAAATGACTTTCCTCCATCAAGCAAAAACAATAAAGAGATATATGTGTCATGACTTCCTTTATATGCTTGATAATGCTATCATGCTTTTTGTTGATGACAAAGGGGGAGAAACATATGAATTGATAAACACTGTGTCATAGCTGAACTGCCATAATCATGTCTATGTCATAGTTGCAAATACTTGAGTGATGCTATAAACAATGTTATGCCATCCTTGCATCACCAAGAGATATGTGAACATGTGCTATAGTTTGCATCATATGAATTGATTAACACTGTGTCATAGCTGAACTGCCATAATCATGTCTATGTCATAGTTGCAAATACTTGAGTGATGCTATAAACAATGTTATGCCATCCTTGCATCACCAAGAGATATGTGAACATGTGCTATAGTTTGCATCATATCTTGATTTGATATTCTATAGAAAATGCAAACTTGCTAGAAAATCTCAAATGTGTGCATCATGTAATAAGTACTTCGTAGCTTTATATTATTACATGATGAATAGTTACAAACACTATCATACAAACTTGATGATGTATGTCATGCCTTGACATCATTCTTGAAGAGATACATCATGATGGGCTTCATGATGAGAGCATTGATAAATTTAACTGATCTAACTTATCAATACGTCACTTGAATTCCTTGGTCTTGAATTCAAGGTTGACTTATCTCAACTATGGCATATAGATAGGGGGAGTTAAGGACAACTCCTTTATCAATTGATTGTCATCATCAAAAAGGGGGAGATTGTTGAATCTCGGATTTTGATGATGAAGTCAATTGTCATTTGTTATCTAATCTATGTGTTGAGATAAGTGTGCAGGATTAACTACGATGAGAGTAAGACAAGCAGCAGGTGTTGCGCCGGAGTCAAGATCATGATCACGTTGGGAGTTCGAGAGTTCGACGGAAGTTCGGACGGTCGTCGGAGGTTCAGCGAGAACAGATCCGAGAAGTCCCGAAGCTTGCCAAGCGAAGCTCGTCGGAACTCGCCAAGTGGATCGTCGCAAAGTCCAGGAGTATGCCGGATGTCCGCAGAAGGATCACCGAGGGTTTATCGGATGATCGACGGAAGTTGGCCGGAAACTCGCCGGAAGAAGCGATTGACGCATCGGAGCAAAGCTGCAGAAGTTGTCTTAGAGTTAATCGTAGTTAGCATGATGATTAAGCATGAAAATGGGAGGTGATCCCATTAGCTTAATCTTGGGGCAATTGGGCCCCTGAAAAGATTCAAATTGGGCCGAATGGAGTGAACCATTCGGACCCTGATTGCACCAGGAGGTGCAACCGCCCCAGCCAGGAGGTGCAACCGCCTGGGCTGTGAGGTTGGGAGGTGCTACCGCCCCAGCCAGGAGGTGCAACCGCCAGGGCTGCGAGGCTGGGAGGTGCAACCGCCCCAGCCAAGAGGTGCAACCGCCCAGAGCTCAGTCTTCGAGCTAGACTGGGCGGTGCAACCTCCTCTGCCAAGAGGTAGCACCGCTAGAGCTCAAGTTTCGAGCTCTGCCAGGCGATGCAACCACCGAGCTCAGTCTTCGAGCTCTGGCAGAGAGGTGCATCAGCCTGAGCTCAGTCTCGAGCTCTGCCAGGTGATGCAATCACCGAGCTCAGTCTTCGAGCTCTGGCAGAGAGGTGCATCAGCCTGAGCTCAGTTTCGAGCTCTGCCAGGTGATGCAACCACCGAGCTCAGTTTCGAGCTCTGCCAGGTGATGCAACCACCAAGCTCAGTCTTCGAGCTCTGCCAGGTGATGCAACCATCGAGCTCAGTCTTCGAGCTCTGGCAGAGAGAAGCAATCGCCTGAGCTCAGTCTTCGAGCTCTGCCAGGCGGTGCCACCTCTCCAGTCAAGAGGTGCAACCGCCTGATCCCAGAATTCTGGGATTTGATCGATTTGATCGTTTTGAGCTCGAATTTTGAATTGGGTTGGGGCCTATAAATACCCCACCCATTCAGCACTGAAAAGAGACAGACCTACACCGAAATCTTGATCTTTTCTGTGATTCTAAGAGCTCAAAAGTGTTGTAAAGCCTTTAAGTCTCCTCCTTCTGTTCTTCAAGTTTTCAGTTGTAAAGTGAGGAGAGAAAGGTCTGTAAAGGTTGTCTCCTGAGCCTGTCAAAAGGAGAGAAATTGTAAAAGGGCAGTTTGGCCTTCGCCCATTGAAGGAAGGCACCTAGTTGACGTCGGCAACCTCATCGGTGGAGGAAGCCAAAAGTGGAGTAGGTCAAGGCTGACCGAACCACTCTAAATCTCTGGTTTGCGTTTATTTTCGAGCACTTTATCATTACTGCAAACCTCCTTCATTACTACTGCTCTCTGCGCTTTCACGAACAAGTTCTAAGTGCTGTTCTTCCGAATCTGCATTCAGACGTAAATTCGTATTTTCATACATTACAGTTTACGTTTACGTTTGATTCTGCAGAACTGTTTTCCGTGCTTTTACGAACGAGCTTCTTTGCAGTTTACACTTACATTTTAATCCTATTGATAACTGTAATCTGTCCTCTACGATTTTACGAACGAGTTTCAACATTTAGACGTAAAACTGCATTCAGACGTAAATCGGCTTTCCTCGCTCAATCATCAGATCTCAGTTCACGTTTATGTCTTGATTTCAACTGCATACTGCCGTCTGCGAGTATACAAACAAGTTTCAAAGTTTAGACGTAAATCTGCGTCTAGACGTAAAATTGCGTTTAGACGTAAATCTACGTTTAGACGTAAATCTGAGTTTAAGACGTAAATCTGAGTTTAGACGTAAATCTGCGTTCAGACGTAAATCTGCGTTTAGACGTAAATCTGCGTTTAGACGTAAAACTGTGTTTAGACGTAAATCTGAGTTTAGACGTAAACTGCGCTTAGACGCAAAACTGCGCTTAGACGCAATCTGCGCTTAGACGCAAACTGCACTTAGATACAAACTGAGAATTTGCTTTTGCATCATAATAGTTTTTGAACGAACGCAGCTTTTGGTTTTTAATCGCTGTAAGATTACCGCTGCACTAATTCACCCCCCCCCCTCTTAGTGCTCTCGATCCTAACACCACCCAGCTAACAGTAGCACCGTCGGCTGTCACGGGTGGCAAGCGGTTGCACCGCCCAGCCACTGGTGCCACCGCCCACAATCTGCACCTTTTAAACCCCATCTAGGGCTAGCGGTAGAACCGACCCCAACTCATTCTCTTCTCCTCCTAGTAGCTCTAAACTCTCCTCCACCTCCATTCCTCCCTTTTAGCTGCCCAAAAAATGGCCATTTCGTGCAAGATCAAGAATCAATCCTTCATCCTCTTGAAGATCTCAACTAAGATATTCTCTAAGAGGCTTTTTATTTCTGTTTTGTATCATCTACTCTTGCTCATTACTATCTTCCTAAATAGCAGTAGTTATGAGCTCTAGAAGATCCTCTAGGGACAAAGGGAAGAGGAGATTAGAAGAAGACTTTGATACCACACTTTTCGATTCAAAACTACATACCCAAAAATTTGCTTCCAAAGAGTTTAGAAATGTTCATAAGGGAAAGTATGTTGATCTAAATGAACTAAGTGATTTAGAGACAATTCAATGGTTTGTAAATCTAGATCTACTCTCAATCCTACAAATAAGTGAACCCATCTATCCTAGACTTGTTAGGTTGTTTTACAACAATCTACATGTAGATGAAGAAGAAAGGGTGTCTATTTATCTCTTAGGACAACATATATCCATTATAGGTAGATTCATTTGCGACATGATAGGCATCCCTATAAAAGATAAAGGTCATTATTTTAGAGGACTATGGGATGATGAAACAGTTGGGACCACATATGTTGATGCCTTAGAAACAATTTTCGGTAATCTCAACTTAGTAATACTTCCTAAAAGCTGTGAACATCTATTACCACTAAACACCAAAGTACTTCATCATATCCTAATTAGTATCATTTTTCCTAAATAATATCATCATGATGAAGTGAGTCAAATGGAACTAGGAACCATGTACTAGATCATGAAAGGACATAACAACTATTTTGGTTACCTTATCCAACAAAACATGATAGAAATATCTAAAAAAGACATGATGCTTCCATATGGTGGCATAATCACTAGAATACTTAATGCCTACGAAATTCCAATACCGCCCGACGAAGAGGTGATAAAGGTAGATAGATTTAGCATAATAAATAAAAATCTACTCATCGAATAAGATGTATATTTAGAAATGGTATGTGGGTTAGAATGCCTAGAAAAACCGATCCCCCTCAACCTAAACCAGAACCAGAACCAGAAACACCAATCTTTAGGGGTACTTAATCTTCTTCAACTGGTCCCTTTGAGGAATCACATCCATTTGAGCAAGCTTCAGCATCATCAATCGAAGACATAGGGATTCGGATGGATTGCTTTGAACAAAGACAAGATCAGTTTGAACATCGGCAAGATCAAATCCTATCTAAGCTGCAGCAAATTCATCGATAATTTGACTCTTTATTTAGGTATTTTAATTTTCCACCACCTGAATGAACATATATATGTGGACACAAATTCCTCTTGTATTGTTGTAACATTATGTTGTTGTAAACTCTTTATACTACTCACCTTGATCACAATGCCCCTTACCTTGATGATTGGTAATCCTTGATATGTTTTACTTGATGTATTATTTGGTAAGCATATATAGAGTTAGGAATATTAATTGAACATTGTTTTCGGATTTTCCTTGAATCTCTTTATGCTACTCATTTTCGGATTTTCCTTGATCACTTAAATTCCATGTTGAGAATTTTACACAAATTTGACATGATTGAATGCTTCAATAACATGTTTACTTTATAAGTTGAAAATCTTGTGCCTTGGTTTCCATGATGAGCATGTTATACTCTCATTGTGATTTGAGAAGGTTCATTCATACATCGGATTCTTAATCCTTGAGTACTACAAAACTTTGTCCGAATGCATGAACTAATTAGATTTATTTTTCAAACTTTCTTGATTCAATGATCAATTACTTAATTGCTATAATGAGAATTTTACATGATTACATACCTTAATAACATATTGGAAATTATGTGTTTTAGATGCAAAACTTCCAGGATGATAAGCATGTTTTACCTTCATGATTGTGTTTGAAAATCCATAGCAAAACCTTGTCCGAATGAATGAATGTGTTAAATTTCACTTTCGGACTTTCTTGATCCTAACAATACATGATTTAGTATTTCTCTTCCAGACTTAATGTAGCTTTCATAAGCCTATGTCATATCAAGTTTGTTTCATATCGTTGATTTTTGACATATGGAATCAATTAACAAATGCATCTCTTATAGATTTACCTTCTGAAAATGTTTTTTTTGAGAAATGGATTTGATGAAATGATTCCTTCTTATGAATTCCTTTTTGATGAAGGAAGATTTTTAAAATGAAGTATGATTTAATCTCTTATCATTTTAACTTCATTCAAGTTCACAATGGCTTTCATCCTTCATGCAAAACATTAATGACAAATAAAAGGGAAGAAGCAATGAAAGCTATCTTTATGTCATATTTGCTTGAAAATTTTGTATAATTGGTATCTTATCACTTATTGTTGAAAAATAACATGAACATTTTTATGACATGAATCGTTACCACACTTATGCTTAAAATTTGCTTAAATCGTTCTCCTTTTTGCTGATGACAAAGGAGAAGAAATATGTGGTAAATTGATGATAGAATTGCTATAATTATCATATTTGCATTATGTTAAGATATCAAAAGCTTGCATCATAATTTTACGATATTAATATCTTAAAATATGTGGTAAATTAATGATAGAATTGCTATACACGTGAAATGTTTGCATTAATGAAAAGATATCTAGAGCTTACATTACAATTTTGTAATGTTGATATATTGTCATGTGATGAAATGCTATGATTGCTATACATTTGAAATGTTTGTATTGTGTTAAGATATCAAGAGCTTACATCACAATTTTACAATATTGATATTTTACCATGTGATGAAATGCTATGATTACTATACACTTGAAATGTTTGCATTATGTTAAGATATCACGAGCTTACATCGTAATTTTGCATGTTGATATATTACCATATGATGAATTGTGACGATTGCTATCTTTCATATTTGAAATGTAAGATGTGAAAATGGATGTCAAGCCTTGACATCATTTTCAAAGAGATACATCATGATAGGAATCATGATGGGAGTATTGATCAGGTTAAATGAACTTAACTTATCAATATGTCTCTTGAATTCAAAGGTTTTGAATTCAAGAATGACTTATCACAAGTATGGCATATAGATAGGGGGAGTTAATATTAACTCCGTCATCAATTGATTGTCATCATAAAAAAGGGAGAGATTGTTGAATCTCGGATTTTGATGATGAAGTCAATTATCATTTGGTTATCTAATCTATATGTTGAGATAAGTGTGCAGGATTAACTACGATGGCAGTAAGACATGCAGAAGGTGTTGCGCTGGAGTCAAGACTAAGATCATGTTGGGGTTGGAGAGTTCGATAGAAGTCCGGACGGTCGTCGAAGGTTCTGCGGGAACAAATCCGAGAAGTCCAAAAGCTTGCCAAAGAAGCTCGTCGCAACTCTCCAAGAGGATCATCGCAAGTCTAGGAGTTTACCGGAAGTCCACCGGAACATCACCGAGGGTTCGTCGGATGTTCGCCGGATGTTCACCAGAAGCTCGCCGGAATAAGCGATTGACGCACCGAAACACGAGTTGCAATATTAATGTCTTAAATGTCATAGTTAGCATGAAGATTAAGTTAGGAATGGGAAGTGATCCCATTAACTTAATCTGGGGCCAATTGGGCCCTTGACAGACCCAAATTGGGCCGAATGGATTAGCCCATTCGGACCCAGATTTCCTGGCCGACGATGGCACCGCCCAGAAGCTCGGTCTCCGAGCGAAGTCAAGCAGTGGTACCGCCCCTGTCAGGCGGTGGTATAGCCTGAGCTCGGTCTTCGAGCGAAGTCAGGTGGTGGTACCATTGGAGCTCGGTCTTCGAGTAGTGTCAGGCGGTAGTACCGTCCAGTTCTTGCGGTGGTACTGCCAGGACCCCAAAAATCCGAGAGATGACACTTTTGAGCTTCAAATTCAAACCAGTTGGGGGCCTATATAAACCCCACCCTTCCCTACATGAAAGGGCACCGAAAGCTTGCATTTATTCTGAGAATTTGAGAGCATAAAAGTGTTGTAAAAGGCGAGAAGTTCTTCTCCCTCTTTTCTTCTAAATTTTGATAAT
Organism: Musa acuminata AAA Group; assembly: GCF_036884655.1. Classification (NCBI taxonomy): domain Eukaryota; kingdom Viridiplantae; phylum Streptophyta; class Magnoliopsida; order Zingiberales; family Musaceae; genus Musa; species Musa acuminata. The sequence goes on along the minus strand of NC_088355.1, from coordinate 19,336,489 downwards.
TCAAGAGAGGAGTGGAAATCTGTAAGGGTTGTCTACTAAGCCCGTCAAAAGGAGTAAAGCTGTAAAAGGGTGGTTGGCCTTTTCCTATTAAAGGAAGGCCTCTAGTGGACGTCGGTGATCTCATCGGAGGAGGAAGCCAAAAGTGGATGTAGGTCAAGATTGACCAAACCACTCTAAATCTCGGTTGGCATTTACATTCGGCTCTCTATCTTAACTGCAAACTACCTCCGTTGCTTTACTTCAACTATATTTTTATTTGATCCTAAGTTGAAGAACTTTTTGAAATGGTTTTCATCGAAAACACTTTTATCGTACAAACGTCGTTTTAAACCAATGACAATTTTCTGCTGCACTAATTCACCCCACCCCCCCCCCCCTCCCCCCTCTCTTAGTGCTCTTGATCCTAATAGTAATCACTTCACTTGAGAAATCCCCTCCTCTAGTTCTAAGTTTAGAATTTTATTTAGAGAGGAGTGTGTGCTTGTAAAGATTGTCTCCTAAACCTATAATTGAGTAGTTGGTCTTCTCCCATTGAAGGAAGATCGATAGTGGATGCTGGTGGCCTCGACGAAAGAGGAATCAGTGGAGTGGATGTAGGTCACGACGATCGAACCACTATAAAATGGTTTGAATTTCTGTTTTACTATTTATCTTTATTGCAAACCGCTTTACTTCCTCATTACTTTTGTTTCAAACCCTTCTAAACGTATTTTAAGTTAACATCTTTTTGAATTCGGTTTCAACGAATGAAAGATTTTTGAACCAATGGTGATTTTTTCTGCTGCAATAATTCACCCCCCCCTCTTAGTGCTGACTCGTTCCTAATAATACCAACTATTAGGAATGACTAAGATGGAGGGTGAATTAGTGTAGCGGATAAAAACTTCGATTTCGAAAAATATTCGTTCATTGAAAATCGATCGGAAAGATGTTAACTTAAAAATGTATGGAAGCATAATGAAAGTAAAATAGTTTGCATTGAAGGTAAATAGCAAGAATAGAAATGTAAACCAAGTTTTATAGTAGTTCGGTCATCGTGACCTACATCCACTCCTGATTCCTCCTTCCGTCGAGGCCACCGACATCCACTAACGGTCTTCCTTCAATAGGTGAAGACTAATCACCTTCTTACAACTCTATTTTCCTATTGGCAGGCTCAGGAGAGAACTTTTACACCTCTCTTTTAGACCTAGACCTCTCTTCTCCCATTAGAAGAACTTTCTAAATACTAGGAAGAAGGGACTCTACTCTTCAAGAGAGATTACAATTTTTACTCAAGGATTCTTTCCCCCTTTTTAACTCACTTTCTAACTTTACTAATCAGGAAAGAGTGGGGTATTTATAGACCCCAAATGGATTCAAAATTGGAGCCCAAAATTTAAATCCCCGAGATTTCGGGGTACGGGCAGTACCACTACCTATAGCCTAACACTGGGTGGTACCAATGCCTGACACACTGTCACTGGGTGGTACCACTGCCCAATCAGGTGGTACCACCGTTTGCACCCTCAGAGACTAAGTTTTTTGAGTTTTCTAACTCACAAGCGGTTCTACTACTTGTCCAAACTTTTGTGTCACTAAATGAGCCTCCTAATGAGCCCAAATCAGTCCCAATTAAGACCCAATTGGCCCCTAATTGATTTAGCATTATTGCACTAAAATCTACCTCAATTAGCCTCCTAACCTACTTTGATCTTAGAAAAATTATTACAAAGCATGAATCCTTTGTCTAGCATGTCATTGGTTCATCCGACGCTTGTTCGATCCTTCAGCGCATTGTCCTCTCCTTTGGCATGTTGCCCAATCGGTATGTTGACTCCCACAACTTCCGATCTCCTTAGCATAATGTCTAATCCTTTGGCTCGATGCTCGAATTCATGACATGAAGCATTCTACCGACACGTTGACCGATCCTCCGTCCCGACGTCCAATCTTCTAACATGTTCACTCCGGCCCAATGTCTGATTCCTTCTGCTTTGATCAATTTGACTCTCCTTGATCGAAGTTAGTCCTATGTCACTCAAAATGTAGATTAGATCACAAACTCATCAATTGATTTCATCATCAAAATCCGAGGTTCAACTATACAATCTCCCTAGGTTATTAATTCTCTTACGCACAGTTTTTCGGTTTCGTAGGTTTTTGCATACCAACTTTTGCACGGTGATGAAACTTTCTTTTATGCAAGAATTATGGGATTTTATTTTTCTATTCTTCCGCTGCACATGTGATGTCACCCGAGATTTTCCAATAGTGGTATCAGAGCCAGGTTGCTTGTGCAAAAGATTGGCTTTTAAACTGCGTGTGTTATGTTCAAACGCGTTGAAATTTTTTTGCACGTTTGCTATGATTTTTTTTTTTTTTGTAGTTTTCAAATCTATGCTGAACCTTTTCTTGCTATTAAGAGGTGTTTTAGATAGGGATTTTGATATCAAATTTATTGACATAAAAGTGGAAGAAAGGGCAGCAACTGTTGCTGCCCCTTGGATTGGCTGAAGGCTGCATGTAGCCTTAGCAGGGCTCCAATTTACTACTCTTGGCCTAGACAAAAGTAGCAAGAATGAGAGCAGCATGGCTGCCGTCAACCTGCTGCATGGCAGCCCCTGCAGCCAGGTTTCCTGGCTGCATGGGCCACCCCTAGTGGCTAGGGTTTCGTGGCCGCAAGGGTTGCCCAAGTGGCCAGGAGTTCTGGCCTCATGGGGCACCTGCAGCCCATAGCAGCCCTACAGCTATAGTTTCCTGGCTGCAAGGGACTCCTTGGTGGCTATGGTTTCCTAGCCATGCAAGACAGTCCAGTGGCTTAGTATTTCTGGTTTTCGGGGAGTCTCTATATGGTTAGATTTCATTGCTTAAGAAGGAAGTACCTTCCATATAGGAAACCTGCCATGTGGGGCACCCTATAGCAAGGTTCCCAAAATACTATATATAATTAATTAAAATAGTTTAATTAATTATTATTATCTAGTAGTCTTGCATGGCGATGTATATATGTGATGTATGATGTGGACGGATGATCAGGGACCGTGTGATGTGTGTGTATGTGTGATGTGATTATTATTATTATTGTGACTTGCGAGCCTCCAATTTATTTCTCGTTTATTATTGGGCCTGCGTGCTTGTTATTAAATTGTAATTACATAAGAAGGTGCAACGGGAGCATGGAAATGATAGCGGAACCCATGAGACTGAGACAGACGATCGTAACACATGAAGAGACGCTGAGATGCCGACGGACCGACGATGACAAGATGGACGATCATAGGGTATGGAGATACACCATTGCACACATAGATCTTGATGTGAGTGATCAAGCTCACTGGCTCGGGCTTGATCACATTAGGATGTAGTCCATGTTCATCTGGTGTGATTGCTCATATGATGTGTGATTGATTATACAATTATAAATAAATAAATAAATATATATATATATATTGTTAGGATCGAGAGCACTAAGAGGGGGGGGGGGTGAATTAGTGCAGCGAAAAACTTTCTGCGATTAAAACCGAAAGCTGCGTTCGTTTAATAAAAACGATTTAGAGGTAAAAGCTGATTGTAAGATAACTTTAACTTAAGATTAAGCGAGATGATGTTAAAGTAAATCTACGAAGGCAGTTTGCAGTTTATGATGAAAATCAGAATGCAAGCGCAAACTGAAATGCGATGTTCGTACGATAAAACTAGTTTACGTCTAAATGCCAATTTTGAAGATACTGAACTTTGAGATATGTTTTATAAATACGCAGAAGGTAGTTTGCAGTTATGATTGAAATCAAAATGTAAAGGTAAATTGAAATGTAATGATCATACGAAAAAGCCGATTTACGTCTAAACGCATATTCGGAAAGCTCTGAACTTAGAAACTCGTTCGTAAAAGTGCAGAAGGCAATAGCTATTTAGGAGGTTTGCAGTAAAGATAAAATGCTCAAAGTAAATGCAAACCGAGATTTAGAGTGGTTCGATCAATCTTGACCTACTCCACTTTTGGCTTCCTCCACCGATGAGGTCACCGAAGTCAACTAGAGGCCTTCCTTCAATAGGCGAAGGCCAACCACCCTTTTACCGTTTCACTCCTTTTGATGGGCTTAGGAGACAACCCTTACAGAAATTTTCTCTCCTCTCTTTACAACTCAAAACTTTGAAGAACAGAGGGAGGAGAACTTTTGCCCTTTACAACAATTTTGAGCTCTAAGAATCACAGAAAGAGATCAAGATTTCAAGTGTAAGTTGCTACCTTTCAATGCTGAATGGGTGGGGTATTTATAGGCCCCAACCTAGTTCAAATTTGGAGCTCAAAACTGTCAATTCCCGGAATTCCGGGATCATGCGGTTGCACCTCCTGACTGGGGCGGTTGCATCGCCTGGAAGAGCTCGAAGACTGAGCCTCTGGGCGGTGCCACCTCTGTTAGGGGCGGTTGCACCTCTCTACCAGAGCTCGAAGACCGAGCTCAGGCGATGCTACCTCTTGTCAAGGGAGGTTGCACCGCCCAATCTCGCTCGGAGATTGAGCCTAGGCGGTGCTACCTCCTGGCTGGGGCGGTTGCACCGCCCAGTCTCCCTGGGAGACTTAGCCCAGGTGGTGCTACCTCCTAGCTTGGGCGGTTGCACCTCCCACAGCAATCAGGGTCCGAATGGGTAGATCCATTTGGCCCAATTTGGGTTTTTCAGGGGCCCAATTGCCCCAAGATTAAGCTAATGGGATCACCTCCCATTTCCAACTTATTCATTATACTAACTACGATAAATCCTAAGACAATTTCTACAGCTTGCTCCGGTGCGTCAATCGCTTCTTCCGGCGAGTTTCTGGCGAACTTCCGTCGATCTTCCGATGAACCCTCGGTGATGCTCCTTCGGACTTCCGGCAAACTCCTGGACTTGCGACGATCCACTTGGCGAGTTCCGACGAGCTTCTTTGGCAAGCTTATGGACTTCTCGGATTTGTTCCCGCAGAACCTCCGACGACTGTCCGAACTTTCGTCGAACTCTCGAACTCCCAACGTGATAATTGTCTTGACTCCGGCGCAACTCCTACTGCATGTCGAACTTTCATCATAGTTAATCCTGCACGCTTATCTCAACATATAGATTAGACAACAAATGATAATTGACTTCATCATCAAAATCCGAGATTAAAGAATCTCCCCCTTTTTGATGATGATAATCAATTGATAATGGAGTTAACCTTAACTCCCCCTGTCTATATGCCATACTTGAGATAAGTCATTCTTGAATTCAAAACCTTAAGAATTCAAGAGACATAAGTTAAAATCATTTGAACTTATCAATATTCCCATCATGATTCCTATAATGATGTATCTCTCTGAAGATGATGTCAAGGCTTGACATTTCATTTTCAAATTTTACATTACAAGTTTGAATGATGGTAATAGTAACAATTCATCATATTGTAAGATATCAGCATGTAAAACTGTGAAGTATGATTTTGATATCATTACATGATGTACACATTTCAAATATTTTAGCAAGTATTGCATTTCATCACACGGTAAGATATCAACTCGTAAAATTACGATGCAAGTTTTTGTTTGATATATTGACACGATACAAGGCATAATGCAAATCATAGCATTTATTCATATATCTCTTGGTGATGCAAGCATGGAATAATTATAGCATCAGTGTTTATAGCATCAATTCATATATTTCTCCCCCTTTGTCATCAACAAAAAGCATGGTAGTTGTGATATCAGGAGAACAATACAAGTAAATTTTGAGTATAAGTGCGATGATTGTTTCATGCCTTTACTTGATTCATGTTATTTCCAATAGTAAATGATAGGAAATCAATTGTTCAAGCACATAAAGGAAAACATGATATGTTGATTGCTTTGATTCATGCTATTTGTGAGTTTGCTTTGAGTCAAGATATGTGAAACAACTTTTTGTAAATAGAAATACTATCATTCATATTTCAAGATGGAATCATTTTATCAAATCCATTTCAGAAAAATATTTTTCATAAGAGTGAACGAGAAAATCCGATTTTTAGCATTCCAATTGTTAAGCGAATCCGAAAATGAAATTAACTCTTTCATGCATTCGGACAAGACTATGCTACAGATTTTCAAATACAATCAAAAGACAAAACACATAATTTCCAACATGTTATTTAGGCATGTAATGGCAGTCAAGTGATTTGATTATTCAATAAAGTCCGAAAGAGAATTTTAACTAGTTTATGTGTTCGGACACATCACATTCCTAATTCTCTTCTTATGAAATCAAATTGTTCTTATGAAATCAAACATGTTAGCTAGTTGATGTTTAATATCAATGACAATGACTTATCAATTGCATTGGTATATCACTTTTTCAAACTATATTTATCATGGAAATCAAAGCACAAGTTTTTCAAAACTTTTAGTTTCAATATAAAATCCAAGATAACCATTTAGTTTATATTTACCACAAGGCACAAGGCATATATTTACCATGATAGATGTTTACAACTCTACATATGCTCAAAATATATCAGGTAACCATATCAAGGATCAAGTCAAAGCACATCATGGTGAGTAACATAAGGAGTTTACAATAACAACAGATGATTGTGTTCATACAAGCTCATTCATGAGGTGGAAAATTAAAGTGCCTAAACAAGGAGTCAAATTGACAATGAATTTGCTGCAGCTCAGATAGGATTTGATCTTGTTGTTATTCAAGCCGTTCTTGTCTTTGTTCGAATCGGTCCATCCGAATCCCAATATCTTCGACAGATGATGTATGAGTTTGCTCAAATGGATGTGTTTCCTCAAAGGGATAGATCGGAGGAGATTGGGTACTCCTAAAGACTGGTGTTTCTAGTTCTGGTTCAGGTTGAGGGGGATCAGTTCTTCTTGGCATTCTAACCCAGTTACCGTTTCTATAAAAACATCTTAATCGGTGAAGTAGATTTTATTTATTATGCTAAATCTATCTACTTTTATTACTTCTTCTTCTGGTGGTATTAGAATATCGTAGGCTTTCATTATTCTAGTTATTATACCACCATATGGGAGCATCATGTCTTTCTTAGATAGTTCTAACATGTTTTGTTGGATAAGATAACCAAGACAGATGTCATGTCCTTTCATGATCAAATACATAGTTCCTAATTCTAATTGGCTTACTTCATCATGATGGTATTGTTTAGGGAGAATGATGCTAGTTAGGATATGATGAAGTACCTTAGTGTTTAGAGGCAGTAGATGTTCACAACTTTTAGGAACAAATGCTAAGTTGGGATTGGCAAAAATTGTTCCTAAGGCTTCAACATATGTTGTGCCAACAGTTTCATCATCCCATGATCCTCTAAAGTAAAGTCCTCTACTTTTCATGGGAATGCCTATCATGTCGTAAATGAATCTATCCGTAATTGAGATGTGTTGTCCTAAAAGATAGGTGGACACTCTTTCTTCTTCATCTATTTGTATGTTGTTGTAAAACAATCTAACAAGTCTTAGATAGATGGGTTCGTTAATTTGCAAAATTGGAAGTAGATCTAAGTTTGCAAACCATTGGATTGTCTCTAAGTCTCTTAGTTCATTTAAATCTATGTATTTTCCCTTATTGACACTCCTAAGTTCGAAAGAGAAAAATTTTTCAGCATGGTATTTTGAATTGAAAAGGGTGAGATCAAAATCTTCTACTAATCTCCTCTTTCCTTTGTCTCTTGAGGATCTTCTAGATCCCATAACTACTGCTGTTTAGAAGAATAGTGATGAGCAAGAGTAAATGAATAAAAAAAAAATAGAGTTTAAGGGCTTCTTAGAGAGTACCTTAGTGAGATCTTCAAGAGAGGGAAGGATTGTTGATGTTTTGCTTTGAAATGAGGGGTATTTGGGATGCTAAGAGGGGAGAAATGGGGATGGAGGAGGCTTGGAAGAGTAGAGGAGGGAAGGGAGTGAGTTGGGGTCGGTTTCACCGCCGGCCCTAGCTTGGGTTAAAAAGGGCAGAGTTGCGGGCGGTTGCACCTCTGGCTGGAGTGGTGCAACCGCTTGCAACACGTGATAGCTGGAGGTGCTACCTCCAGCTAGGGCGGTGCCACTGCCTGCAGGCGGTGAGCACTTGTTCTGATCAGTGTGATCTGATCTAAGAGTTTTTTGTCTTGAGAAGAATTTTCATTCAGAGCAATCAACTTTACTTACGTAATTACGTAAGAGTTTTTATTTTAAGGCAAGGACTTTTGCACGATTAAGATAGATCTTTTAACGTGCATACTCTCAATGTCGTATACATGTTTGTGATAGTTTGTTCAAGTTGGTAAGCCTTGCAAGTTCATGACAGACTTAGTCACTTCATGATACAAAGTTGGATTCGAAGGTTATGAACGGATGAAATTAATGGGTTCGAAAATCCGGAGGATATGTGAATTTGGGAATCATACATTTCTAAGTCAAATAAGGTTGTATCTAAATCGTATTTGTGATTTTAATTTATAATCTCTATCTGTTATTTAGGCTAGAGAGCATTGTGAGTTCCTTTTTGGATCTTGGGTCATGAATATTGAGATTCAAGGAGCAGAATATTATTTCTTGCTCCAGCCTAAATTTTTTATATTTTTAATGTTTTTACATGAAGGGATGATTTTTAGGTACCCATTTGCTTTTGGGTGCCTCACAAATAGAACTACATTGTCTATCATGTTGCATAGAATTTATCATGGTTCCTTTAGGAACCTAAATCAATTTGTTTGGACTAATTTTCTTGAATGGACAATAATGCGTCTTGTGTCCAAATTTGCAACAAAAGATGCATTTGTTTTGGTGTTGAACATGTAAGATGGTGCCTTTTATGAAGGTGGTTGGATTTTGGTGAGGACTTCTCACAAATCCAATTCCACTTCTTTTGGGAACGTGACCCTTGTTTGCAAGGATCATGTTTAATGACTTGCTACCAACCTCGAATTTCTTCAAGATGTCCTTAAGTAGCAAGTTTTCCTTTTGGAGAGTTTCTAGATCATGGTATTTTATGCATGAGCTTAAACTATCATGATAGCTTTTAACTTATCGAAATTACAAATAAGACTATCATGCTCCTTTTTTAGCAATTTGTATTTTCTACTAATTCTCTTACATTCATCAAATAATTCATGGAAAGCATTTAATAACTCATGATAAGGTAAATCTGCATCAATTAAATCCGTTACCTCTTCTCCGATGGCCATTAGGGCGTAATGAGCAACTTGCTCGGTGTTGGACTCCTCTTCTTCGGATGCGCTCGAATCATCCCATGTTGCTTTGAGCACCTTCTTCTTTGGTGTTCTCATTTTGATTTGGGGACAATCACTCTTGTAGTGTCCCGGCTTTTTGCACTCATAGCAAATGACTTGGTCCTTTTTGGGTTCAAGTTTGTTTTTTGTGTCATTCTTAAACTTGTTTCTTTTAATGATTTTTTTAAATTTTCTTGTTAGAAGTGCTAAGTCATCGTCACAGTCCTCATCACTTGAGTTTTCTCTCAAGTGGTCTTCTGAAGTTCTAAGTGCCATATCCTTCCTATTCTTTGGAAGGATGTCTTCTTGTTCTTCATGAGCTTTGCAAGTCATCTCGTAGGTCATTAATGACCCAATTAGTTCTTCAAGAGGGAAGTTGTTTAGATCTTTCGCCTCTTGAATAGTAGTGACTTTAGGATCCCAACTTTTAGGAAGGGATCTTAGAATCTTATTTACGAGCTCAAAATCCGAAAAACTTTTTTCGAGTCCTTTTAGACCGTTGACGACGTCCGTGAAACGGGTAAACATGTCGCCAATAGTCTCACTCGGTTTCATCCGGAAAAGTTCAAAAGAGTGTAACAAAAGATTGATTTTTGACTCTTTCACTCTACTTGTGCCTTCATGAGTCACTTCGAGTGTGTGCCAAATATCAAATGCGGTTTCACAAATCGAAACACGATTAAACTCGTTTTTATCAAGTGCACAAAATAAGGCATTCATAGCCTTTGCATTAAGAGCGAAAGCCTTCTTCTCCAAATCATTCCAATCGATCATTGGAAGAGAAGACTTCGAAAAACCGTTTTCGACAAGATTCCAAAGTTCAAAATCCATAGAAATAAGAAAGATCCTCATTCTGGTCTTCCAATAGGTGTAGTCCGTCCCATTGAACATGGGTGGACGTGTAATAGAATGGCCCTCTTGGTTTCCGGCGTAAGCCATATCTCTTAGGTTTTAATCCATTTGAGAGTTAACCCATCTCTGATACCAATTGTTAGGATCGAGAGCACTAAGAGGGGGGGGGGGGGTGAATTAGTGCAGCGGAAAACTTTCTACGATTAAAACCAAAAGCTGCGTTCATTTGATAAAAACGATTTAGATGTAAAAGCTGATTCTAAGATTACATTAACTTAAGATTAAGCGAGATGACGTTAAAGTAAATCTATGAAGGCAGTTTGCAGTTTATGATGAAAATCAGAATGCAAGCGCAAATTGAAATGCGACGTTCGTACGATAAAACTGGTTTACGTCTAAATGCCAATTTTGAAGATACTGAACTTTGAGATATGTTTTATAAATGCGCAGAAGGCAATTTGCAGTTATGATTGAAATCAAAACGTAAACGTAAACTGAAATGTAATGATCGTACGAAAAAGTCGATTTACGTCTAAACGCAGATTCGGAAAGCTTTGAACTTAGAAACTCGTTTGTAAAAGCGCAGAAGGCAGTAGCTATTTAGGAGGTTTGCAGTAAAGATAAAATGCTCAAAGTAAATGCAAACCGAGATTTAGAGTGGTTCGGTCAATCTTGACCTACTCCACTTTTGGCTTCCTCCACCGACGAGGTCACTAACGTCAACTAGAGGCCTTCCTGCAATAGGCGAAGGCCAACCACCCTTTTACAGTTTCACTCCATTTGACGGGCTTAGGAGACAACCCTTATAGAAATTTTCTCTATTCTCTTTACAACTCAAAACTTTGAAGAACAGAGGGAGGAGAACTTTTGGCCTTTACAACAATTTTGAGCTCTAAGAATCACAGAAAGAGATCAAGATTTCGAATGTAAGTTGCTACCTTTCAGTGCTAAATGGGTGGGGTATTTATAGGCCCCAACCCAGTTCAAATTTGGAGCTCAAAACTGTCAATTCCTGGAATTCCGGGATCAAGCGGTTGCACCTCCTGACTAGGGCGGTTGTACCGCTTGGCAGAGCTCGAAGACTGAGCCTCTGGGCGGTGCCACCTCTATTAGGGGCGGTTGCACCTCTCTACCAGAGCTCGAAGACCGAGCTCAAGCGGTTGCACCTCTTGACTGGGGCGGTTGCACCGCTTGCCAGAGCTCGAAGACCGAGCTCAAGCGGTGCTACCTCCTGTCAGGGGAGGTTGCACCGCCCAGTCTCGCTCGGAGACTGAGCCCAGGTGGTGCTACCTCCTAGCTGGGGCGGTTGCACCGCCCAGTTTCCCTGGGAGACTTAGCCCAAGCGGTGCTACCTCCTGGCTTGGGCGGTTGCACCTCCTACAACAATCAGGGTCCGAATGGGTAGATCCATTCAGCCCAATTTGGGTTTTTCAGGGGCCCAATTGCCCCATGATTAAGCTACTGGGATCACCTCCCATTTCCAACTTAATCATTGTGCTAACTACGATAAATTCTAAGACAATTTCTGCAGCTTGCTCCGGTGCGTCAATCGCTTCTTCCGGCGAGTTTCCGGCGAACTTCCGTCGATCATCCGATGAACCCTCGGTGATGCTCCTGCGGACTTCCGGCAAACTCCTGGACTTGCGACGATCCACTTGGCGAGTTTCGACGAGCTTCTTTCGCAAGCTTATGGACTTCTCGGATTTGTTCCCGTAGAACCTTCGACGACTGTCTGAACTTCCGTCGAACTCTCGAACTCCCAACGTGATCATTGTCTTGACTCCGGCGCAACTCCTGCTGCATGTCTAACTTTCATCGTCGTTAATCCTGCAGACTTATCTCAACACATAGATTAGACAACAAATGACAATAGACTTCATCATCAAAATCTGAGATTCAACATATATATATATATATATATATATATATATATATATATATATATATATATATTTACATGCGATGTACATATATATTAAATATGTATATGTGTGACATGTTACATTAGGAGATTGAATCAAAATCCCCTCTCTCGATAATATTAAGTTGGTAAACGTGAGGCAATTAAATTAACCCACGTGGCCTTCCATCGTTATAGGTAGGGATCGATTCCCGACATAGGTTGAGTTGGTCAAGTCCCTCGAGGCTCACCTATGTTGCGAGTAACTATCTTGCCTACGATATAGAGATGTCACCGGTGACCTAAGGACATGGTATGTTTAGTCGAGTCCCTTGAGGGTATATCATCGAATCAGACTTATCTTGTAACAAAGATGTTGACTTTATCGAACATCATGGTTGGTCGAGTCCCTCGAGGCCATGATGGTTCAGAGACCGAATAGAATAGGAATCATAAGGAGTTGTGATCGGTAAGAGTTGCCTACCTTTTGGGCTTAGTATGATTGGTCGAGTCCCTCGAGGTTACATTAAGACATTGATTGGATCCCAATCCCCACTAGAAGTCTGCTGTAGACTTCTGTTTCATGTGTTGAGAGTGTCATGTGACTCGCTAGAAAAATTGTGAGAGTAGATTAAGATAGAAGTCTATATCTTATTTGTTTATTTTTCTACAAAATTTGTATGTTATTTATTTTTGTTGCATCTTTATTTTTAGAAAATATCACTTTCAAATCCCTTACGTGGCATACTTGATGTCAACCGCCTCACTTGTCCGAATTATATGGATTGGCTCTACAACTTGAGAATTATTCTTATGGTGGAGAAAACCGGGTACATTCTTGATACAGTGATGCCTACACTTGAGGAAGGGGCAAGCAAGGATGAGATCGCTAACTATATGAAGTGTTGGGAAATCATAGGGGGGCGACATCATATGCGCAGCGGAAGAACAAGAAAACAAAAATCCCCGATTCCCAAAAAGATGTTCATCGTCGTGCGAAGATTGGTGCGCAAAATCCGCAAAAAACACAAAACTGCGTATAAAGATTGTGTTACCTAGGGAGATCGTATATCCCTGTTTCCTTGCAGATCCTTAGGAGAGGGTGAAGGAGGTCAAGCGTCCTCCTCTCTAGCGGTGATCCACACAGCAGGGTTGCGACGACGCTCCTCAAAACTCCAGGCCTACTCTGAGGGGGAGAGGGAGAGGAGAATAGGAAGGGCAAGCAAAGACTCTAGCCTATGAGGCTGTGAATCCCTCCTATTTATAGAGATCCCATGTCAAAACCCTAATGGGTCCTTTCCCTAGTGGGTATTGGATCTGCATCCAATAAGACAAGGGCTCCGTCGGATATCTCATATCCGAACCTCTACTCATCGCAATGCCTACCATATGTGTGTGACCCTCTAGGCCCAATATCGAGCTGGCCGTGAGTCATACCTGTCAGAACTCCTTCTAACTCAGTGAATTATTATCTCTGTAATAATTCACTCGACTCATCGACTACGGAAGTACTAGACCACTACGCCGTAGTCCCCAGACGATACAGGGGAATCCAATCCATTGGACCTGTCTGTCCTCAGTTACCATGTACCTATAGTCCCTCATCCATCTAATATCCCAGAGACCGTATATCGAGCATGGTGCTGTCAGACCCATACGGTTTCTACTCGAGTCTCGCTCTAATCGGATTCTCCCGGAGAACTCTTTCTCTCTCAACCCGAATGACCCTGGCCAGGGATTTGTCTGAGCAAGAACACATGGGATATTCCTCTCATGATACCGAGAGTGGATGATCCTCTATCGACACTCAATAGCCCTCGTAAGGTCGACTACCACTCCCAATGACCAGCTGTACTAGATCTGGGAACAGCCAAACCTATAAGTCTGGTATCAAAGAGTGGAGCACTCATACAGGACATCCTTGGTGTCTCAAGTCTAAGAACCAGATACACCACTAGGACTACGGAATCGTTGTCTGACAATAAGGCATCATCAACCATCCAGCATTCCGTAAGCGGATCAATCAGTGAACTCATTCTCCAATGAGCACCTGTACTGTATCCCTAGTGTCCCTACACGAGCAGCTATGAGACCAGCTGCATCCATCATATGGACGGGTATACAGCACACCAGTCTATCCGGTTATCACGATGTCCCTCTCGAGTAACCTATGACCGGGATTATTTAGGATATGTGTTTAAAGGTGAATCGATCTCATTATCGTGATCTCATCACGATCCGATTCCCATTGCACAAATCCAAGGACATCACAATATATATGCATTTATGCAATAGTTATAAAGTGATATACGCCAAAATATAATAAGCAAAAAGATTCTGTATCAAGTCACACGTGCCAACACTCACGTGATTGGCTTGCTGGGCACCTATGACTAGCAATCTCCCACTTGACCTAAAGCCAATCACCTATGTGTCTGATCCCCATCAGACCCCTGTGACGCTCAAAGACAATCTGAGACAACGGCTTTGTTAGTGGATCTGCAATGTTATCTTCGGATGGAACTCTTTCCACTGCTACATCTCCTCGGGTTACGATCTCTCTTATAAGCTGGAACCTCCTCAGAACACTTCTGATAAGACCCGGGTTCCCTTATTTGAGTAATCACCCCATTGTTGTCGCAATATAAGGAAGTCGACTTGTCGCTATCTGTATCGACTCCCAAATCTGTGATGAACTTCTTCACCCAGACTCCCTCCTTTGCTGCATCTGATGCAGCAATGTACTCCGCCTCTGTGGTCGAGTCAGCAGTGGTATCTTGCTTGGAACTCTTCCAGCACACTGCTCCTCCATTCAAGGTGTACACATACCCTGAATTCGACTTGCTATCATCGACATCAGACTGAAAACTTGAGTCAGTGTAGCCTTCAACCTTAAGGCTATTACCTCCATATACTAGTAAAAGATCCTTAGTCCTTCTCAAGTACTTAAGGATACACTTTACTGCTTTCCAGTGCTCCAAGCCTGGATCCGCCTGATACCTGCTCGTGACACTCAGAGCATGCGCTATATCAGGCCTAGTACATAGCATGGCATACATGATAGACCCTATTGTTAAGGCATAAGGTATCATATCCATGTTCGCCCTTTCTTAGAATTTTCAATGCCAAACATTTTGACAATGGTTTCTATGTACCTGGACTGGGACAAGCCAAGCATCCTCTTGGATCTATCTCTATAGATTCTAATCCCCAAGATATAGGATGCTTCCCCTAAGTCCTTTATGGAGAAGTGTCTAGATAACCAAGTCTTTACAGTGGATAGCATTCCTACGTCATTCCCAATGATGAGGATGTCATCCATATATAACACCAAAAAGGTGATAGCGCTCCCACTTACCTTTCTGTATACACAAGGCTCATCTTCGTTCTTAACGACGTCATAAGATCTGATTGCCTCATCAAATCTTATGTTCCAACTTCGGGAAGCTTGCTTTAGTCCATAAATGGATCTAAGCAACCTACACACCTTATCTGGGCAGTTCTTGGACACGAATCCCTCAGGTTGCATCATATACACCTCCTCCTCCAGGTTCCCGTTGAGGAATGCGGTTTTCACATCCATCTGCCAGATCTCATAATCATAGTGTGCTGCAATAGCCAATAGAATTCTGATGGATTTTAGCATTGCTACGGGTGAGAAAGTTTCGTCGTAGTCAACACCTTGCCTTTGACGATACCCCTTAGCCACTAGCCTTGCTTTATAGGTCTCTACCTTTCCATCTACTCCGATCTTTTTCTCAAAGATCCACTTGCAACCGATGGGTGCAATACCTTCGGGTGCATCAACTAGGTTCCAAACCTTATTGGAGTACATAGAATCCATCTCAGAATTCATGGCTTCTTTCCACTTCCCGGAGTCTATACTCATAATAGCCTCCTCGTAGGTCTGAGGATCAATATCCTCTACATCCTTTGCTCTAATATGTCCCACATATCTCTCAGGAGGATGGGATACTCTATCAGACCTGCGTAAAGTTGAAACTTGTGTATTAGATACCTGAACAGACTCGGGCTGTAGAGTGGTGCTTGAGCTTGGTTCTCCAACCTCGCTCAATTCTATCATTCTCCCACTGTCTCCGTCAAGAATGTGTTCCTTCTCAAGGAACACTGCTCTCTTAGCTACAAAGACCTTTTGGTCCTCGAGATGATAGAAGTAATACCCACAAGTTTCCTTGGGGTATCCCACAAATTTACATCGCCCTGTCCTTGATTCTAACTTATCGGGGTTGTGTCTTTTAACAAGGGCAGAGCAGCCCCAAATCTTAACTACTTTAAGATCAGGCTTCTTCCCTTTCCATATCTCATATGGTGTAGACACCACCGACTTAGTTGGAACTCTGTTCAGAAGGTAAGCTGCGGTTTCTAGGGCATATCCCCAGAATGAGATGGGTAGGTCAGCGAAACTCATCATGGACCGTACCATATCTAATAATGTACGATTTCTCCTTTCAGAGACACCATTGAGCTGAGGTCTATAAGGAGGTGTCCATTGGGATAATATCCCATGGTCCTTGAGGAAGTGAGTAAACTCTGTACTTAAGTACTCACCTCCTCGATCTGATCGAAGAGTTTTGATACTCTTTCCAGTCTGGTTCTCCACCTCATTCTTATACTCTCTGAATTTCTCAAAGGCCTCGGACTTGTACTTCATTAAGTACACATATCCATACCTTGAGAAATCATTAGTAAATGTAATGAAGTAGGAGTAACCTCCAATGGCATGAGTTGACATGAGTCCACATACATCACTATGTATGAGTTCCAACAACTCAGTGGCTCTCTCTCTAATTCCACTAAATGGAGAGTTGATCAGTTTTCCACGAATACAAGGCTCACAAGTTGCATATGACACATAGTCGAATGGATCTAGATATCCATCATTTAGCAACTTTTGAATCCTTCTTTCATGTATGTGACCTAGCCTACAATGCCACAGGTATGCACTGTTCAACTCATCTCGTTTCCTTTTGGACACATTTATATTCATGATATGTGGAGTGGTGTCTAACATAAATAAACCATTATGCAATGTTCCTTTCGTGATGATCTTATCATCTAATAATATCGAACAACCATTGTTCTCAAAAACAAATTTATATCCATTAACTGTTAAACATGAAATGGAGATAATGTTTTTGATAATAGAAGGAACAAAATAACATGCATCTAATGCAATAAAAGCTCCACTAGGCAGATGTGGGGCGACCTCGCCAACAGCTAATACAGCAACTTTTGTTCCATTACCCATCTTGAGGTCCATCTCGCCTCTCTCTAGTCTCCTAGGCCTTGCCAGAACCTGCAACGAATTGCATATATGATAAGCACTACCGGTATCTAATACCCATGTGTTATCATAAGAGTCTGACAAATGGAGACTGATCATGAATGTACCTGAAGCTTCATCAAGCTTTTGTTTCGCCCTTTCTGCAAGGTACTCTTTGCAGTTTTTCTTCCAGTGCCCATCTTTACCACAGTGGAAGCACTGGCCTTTGTCCTTTGTTGGGTCTTTCTTAGCAACCTTTGCTTTACCTTGTTTGCCCTTGCCCTTTCCCTTCTTAAGGGACCTTTCTGCTTTCCTTTTCTTTCTGGTCTCACCAGTGTAGAGAACTGGCTTCTCTTTCTTAATAGTACTCTCTGCCTCCCTCAACATATTGAGGAGCTCTGGGAGAGTCACCTCAAGCTTGTTCATATTAAAATTCATTATGAACTGTGAAAAGGAATCTGGTAGGGACTGAAGCACAATGTCCACACACAAGTTATCCTCTAGGACCATTCCTAGACCTGTGAGTTTCTCTATCCACTCAATCATCTTTAGGACATGGTTCTGAACCGGTGTCCCCTCAGTCATCCTAGCGCGGAAAAGGCTCTTGGATATCTCATATCGTTGAGTCCTTCCCTGTTCCTCAAACAATTTACGGACATGTAGGAGAATGGATCTGGCATCCATCTTTTCATGTTGTCTCTGTAACTCTGGAGTCATAGAGCCCAACATATAGCACTGAGCAAGAGTGGAGTCATCAATGTACTTCACGTAGCGAGCGATCTCATCCTCGCTTGCCCTTTCCTCGGGCGTAGGCATCACTGTATCAAGGACGTACACGATTTTCTCCGCTGTGAGAACAATTCTCAAGTTACGGAGCCAATCCGTATAATTTGGACCAGTGAGGCGGTTGACATCAAGTATGCCACGTAAGGGATTTGAAAACGACATTTTCTGAAAATAAAGATGTAGCAAAAATGAATAACATGCAGATTTTGCAAGAAATAAACTATCAAGATATGGACTTCTATCTTAATATGCTCCCACTATTTTACTAACGAGTCACGCGACACCCTCAGCACGTGAAACGGAAGTCTCCGGCAGACTTCTAGTGGGGATCAGGATCCAATCAGCGTCTTAGTATAACCTCGAGGGACTCGACCAATCACACTAAGCCTAAAAGGTAGACAACTCTTGCCGATCACAACTCCTTGTGATTCCCGTCCTGTTCGGCCTCCGAATCACCATGGCCTCGAGGGACTCGACCAACCATGATGCTCGGTTAAGTCAACACCTTCGTTACAAGATGAGTCTGATTTGATGATATACCCTCGAGGGACTCGACCAAGCATATCATGCCCTCAGGTCACCGGTGACATCTCTATGTCGTAAGCAAGATAGCGAATCGCGATATAGGTGAGTCTCGAGGGACTCGACCAACTCAACCTACACCGGGATTCGGTTCCTACTCATAACGATGAAAGGCCACGTGGGTCAATCTAATTGCCTCACGTTTACCGACTTAATATTATCGAGAGATGTTTCTATGATTTGGTCTCCTAATATGACATGTCACACATATACATATTTAATATATATCTACATCGCATGCAAATATATATACATATCTAGTATGTGTATAATCAATCACACCAGATGATCATGGACCACAACCTAATATGATTAGGCCCGAGCCAGTAGGCCTAATCACTCACATCAAGATCTATGTGTGCAACGGTGCATCTCCATGCCTTGTGATCGTCCATCTCGTCCTCGTCGGTTCCGTCGACATCTTGATGCATCTCCATGCATCACGATCGTCCGTCTCGTGGGTCCCGCTATGGCTTCCACGCTCCCGCTGCGCCTCCTCATGTGATTACAACTTAATCATAGGCACGCAGGCCCGACAATTAAACGAGAAATATAATGGAGGTTCGCAGACCTCAATAATAATAATCACAAGTACACACATCACACGGTCCATGATCATCCGTCCACTCATCATACATCACATGTATAAATAATCATCATCATGTAGGACTACTAGATAATAATAAAAATAATAATCAACTAAACCTTTTAATTAATTAATATTTTCTGAAATCAGGGATATATAGGAAATTTCTCAATTCCTAAGGGTATTTTCGTAATTTGGACAAAAGACAGAAACTGGAATTTCTCAAATTCCGAGGGGGCAAAACTGTCTTTTTGCCCAGAAAACCCTAATGCCCTTCTCCCCCTTGCTGCTGCGCCGCCGCCGCCGCCACCCTGCTGGCGGCGGCCTGTGCGGCGAGGGCGAGGGCACTGCCCTCGCCTGCAAGTGGCACGCCCGCTGGGGTCGCTGCCGCTGCAGGTGGGCGCCCCCGCGGGCGCCGCCGCCTCTGCGGGCGGTTCTGCCCGCGAGTCAGCGCCCGTAGGTGGTGCTGTCTCGCTGGCGGCCGCCCCTGCGGGGTTTTTGCCCGTGGGAGCAGCGGCCACAGGCGCCGCTGCCCTGCGGTGCCTCAGCCCGCGCTGCTGCCCCGCGGCGCCTCTGCCCGCGGGCTCAGTGGCCGCAGGCGCTTCTACCGAGCGGGCTGCCAGCCCCGCCGGCCGCAAGCCAGCTGCAAGCAGACCGCCGGCCGGCTGCTGCAGGCACAGCGCTTGCGCATGCGCCGGCTGCTGCAGGCACAACGCTTGCGCATGCGCCGGCGCTGTGCTGCCTGGCTGCGGCTACGGCTGGCTGTAGGCATGCAGATCGAGGGCAGCAACTGTTGCTGCCCTTCCTTGCTTTTGCGTAAACGATTTTGACGTCAATATTCTTCCTAAACACAACACACGCAGTTCAAAAACCAATCATTCGCACGAACAACCTGGCTCTGATACCACTGTTGGGAAATCATAGGGGGGCGACATCATATGCGCAGCGGAAGAACAAGAAAACAAAAATCCCCGATTCCCAAAAAGATGTTCATCGTCGTGCGAAGATTGGTGCGCAAAATCCGCAAAAAACACAAAACTGCGTATAAAGATTGTGTTACCTAGGGAGATCGTATATCCCTGTTTCCTTGCAGATCCTTAGGAGAGGGTGAAGGAGGTCAAGCGTCCTCCTCTCTAGCGGTGATCCACACAGCAGGGTTGCGACGACGCTCCTCAAAACTCCAGGCCTACTCTGAGGGGGAGAGGGAGAGGAGAATAGGAAGGGCAAGCAAAGACTCTAGCCTATGAGGCTGTGAATCCCTCCTATTTATAGAGATCCTGTGTCAAAACCCTAATGGGTCCTTTCCCTAGTGGGTATTGGATCTGCATCCAATAAGACAAGGGCTCCGTTGGATATCTCATATCCGAACCTCTACTCATCGCAATGCCTACCATATGTGTGTGACCCTCTAGGCCCAATATCGAGCTGGCCGTGAGTCATACCTGTCAGAACTCCTTCTAACTCAGTGAATTATTATCTCTGTAATAATTCACTCGACTCATCGACTACGGAAGTACTAGGCCACTACGCCGTAGTCCCCAGACGATACAGGGGAATCCAATCCATTGGACCTGTCTGTCCTCAGTTACCATGTACCTATAGTCCCTCATCCATCTAATATCCCAGTGACCGTATATCGAGCATGGTGCTGTCAGACCCATACGGTTTCTACTCGAGTCTCGCTCTAATCGGATTCTCCCGGAGAACTCTTTCTCTCTCAACCCGAATGACCCTGGCCAGGGATTTGTCTGAGCAAGAACACATGGGATATTCCTCTCATGATACCGAGAGTGGATGATCCTCTATCGACACTCAATAGCCCTCGTAAGGTCGACTACCACTCCCAATGACCAGCTGTACTAGATCTGGGAACAGCCAAACCTATAAGTCTGGTATCAAAGAGTGGAGCACTCATACAGGACATCCTTGGTGTCTCAAGTCTAAGAACCAGATACACCACTAGGACTACAGAATCGTTGTCTGACAATAAGGCATCATCAACCATCCAGCATTCCGTAAGCGGATCAATCAGTGAACTCATTCTCCAATGAGCACCTGTACTGTATCCCTAGTGTCCCTACACGAGCAGCTATGAGACCAGCTGCATCCATCATATGGACGGGTATACAGCACACCAGTCTATCCGGTTATCACGATGTCCCTCTCGAGTAACCTATGACCGGGATTATTTAGGATATGTGTTTAAAGGTGAATCGATCTCATTATCGTGATCTCATCACGATCCGATTCCCATTGCACAAATCCAAGGACATCACAATATATATGCATTTATGCAATAGTTATAAAGTGATATACGCCAAAATATAATAAGCAAAAAGATTCTGTATCAAGTCACACGTGCCAACACTCACGTGATTGGCTTGCTGGGCACCTATGACTAGCATGAAGTACATAGATGACTCCACTTTTGCTCAGTGTTACATGTTGGGCTCCATGAATCCTGAGTTACAAAGATAATATGATAAGATGGATGCTAGATCCATTCTCTTACATGTCCGTAAACTATTTGAGAAACAGGGAATGACTCAGCGATATGAGATATCTAAGAGCCTTTTTCGCACTAGGATGACTGAGGGGGCATCGGTTCAAAACCATGTCCTAAATATGATTGAGTGGATAGAGAAACTCACAGGTCTAGGAATGGTCCTAGAGGATAACCTACGTGTAGATCTTGTGCTTTAGTCCCTGCTAGATTCCTTTTTCATAGTTCATAATGAATTTTAATATGAACAAGCTTGATTTGACTCTCTTTGAGCTCCTTAATAGTCTTCTTCTCCAACTCATTCCAATTGCTCATTAGAAGAGAAGACTTTTGAAAGCCATTTTCTATGAGGTTCCATAACTCAAAATCTTTTGAAATTAGAAAAATCCTCATTCTAGTCTTCCAATATGTGTAATATGTCCCATTGAACACGACTTGTGATTGAATAACCCTCTTGGTTGCCAACAAATGTCAGTCATCTCTCTTGGGTTTTAAACCAAATGAGAATGACCTCGCTCTGATACCAATTGTTAGAATCAAGAGCGATACTAAGAGGAAGGGGGGGGGGGTTTGAATTTATGCAATGGAAAAATTATGTCGATTCTAAAAATTTCGTACGATAAAAATAGGTTTCGACTCAAATCATTTGTTTTACTTTAAATAAGTAGAGAAGAAAAGGTTGGGCAGTTTGCAATGTAATAAAGTTGAATGCAGTGAAGAGAATTTGTAGTAAGGAAAGAACACATTGGAATTTATAGTGGTTCGGTTGTTGTGACCTATATCCACTTCCGATTCCTCTTTCGTCAAGGTCACCGGCGTCCGCTAATGGTCTTCCTTCAATGGGCAAAGACTAACCACCCTCTTTACAGCACTTTCTCCTTTTCACGGGTTTAGGAGACAACCCTTATAAATCTCACACCTCTCTTGAATGATCACAAGACTTAGAAAGGGAGAAGGAGGACTCTTAACACTTTTACAACACTTAACACCCTAAGACTTCAAGATATTGTTCACACTTTCATATGCTTTCATGTAGAAAAGGGTAGGGTATTTATAGGTCCCAATGGCTTCAAAATTGCAGTCAGAAAGTGTCTTATCCTTGATTTCTTGAGTACTGGCGGTACCACTACCTGTAGACTGACACTGGATGGTACCATAACTCAGTCTCGGTGGTACGACCGCTTGATAGAGCTCGAAGATCAAGCTTTGGTGGTACCACCACCTAACAGGGTGGTACTATCGCCTAGCAGCATTAACTACTAGTGGTACCACCGCCCAGACCACTTGGGATACTGAGTCCCAAGTGGTGCCACCGTCGGCCGTGACTTTAGATTTTGAATGGGTTGTTCAACCGGCCCAATTCAGTCCTATTAAGAGCTTAGTTGGCCTCTAACTAAGTTATTGGGATTACTTTCTAATCCTAACTCAACTGATGGTCTAACTACGATAATTAAGATATTTAACTATGTAATCTCTATCCGGTATGTCAATTATTCTCTCGGCGAACTTCTTGGCATACTTCCGACGAACTTCCGACGAACTCTTAGCGAACTCCCAACAAACTCTCGGCGAGCCCCTAACGAACTCTCGGTGAGCTTCTGGCAAACTTTTGGCACATTGTCCGAATCTTCGACGTGTCGTCCGATTTTGGACTCTAACCCAACATCTGCTTTATGTCTTACCACTATCGTAGTTAATCCTGCATACTTATCTCAACAGATAGATTAGATCAAACAAATTACCTTTTGATTTCATCATTAAAATCTGAGATTCAACAATCTCCCCCTTTTTGATGATGACAATCAATTGATGATAGAGTTAACTCTCCCTATCTATATGCCATACTTATGAAAAGACACTCTTGAATTCAATGCCTTTGAATTCGAGCATCTGACTGATAAGATACATGCATTAAAGCTTATTGTCAAACTCATCATGATACTAGTCATGATTTATTATCTCAAAATATGATTGTTAGGACTCTAGCTAAGAGAGTCCTAATTGAGAGGGGCATTCATGTAAAACTTACATAAGCCGACCCCTATTAAAGAGGCGAAGAGGCTGGCTAAGGTTTGAAGATTGTTTCTTAGAGAAGAGTTAGGAGTTGTAAAGGAATAAGAATCTTGAGTAGGAGTCCTATTAGGAATTAGGGTTTAGAAACCCTATAAATAGCTATATATTCATCATCTTTTGAAAGCAATAGATGAATCTTTTCTGCAACCTTTGAGTAACAACTTGGAGGGAGGAACCCCTATAGAGTTCCAAGGAGGCCGATCCCCTAAAGAGATCAATCCCAAGTTTAGAATCTACAAGGGTTCTAACAATGATACCACATATTTTATCACAATAAAAATGATGTCAAGGCATGACATCCATTTTGAAGTCCAATATTGAATGATGATAGACAATCATCATTTTTAAGTATGATACAAACTTTAAATATAAAATTTAACAAGATTCAAATTTTAATTTTGATAAAAGATGACAATTTTAGGATCGAGAGCACTAAGAGGGGGGGGGGGGTGAATTAGTGCAGCGGAAATCTTACAATAATTTAAGAACCAAAAGCTGCGTTCGTTCAAAAACTATTATGATGCAAACTAAAATTCTCAGTTTGTATCTAAGTGCAGTTTGCGTATAAGCGCAGATTGCGTTTAAGCGCAGTTTTGCGTCTAAGCGCAGTTTTGCGTCTAAACTCAAATTTACGTCTAAATGCAGATTTACGTCTAAACGCAGATTTACGTCTAAACGCAGATTTACGTCTAAACGCAGTTTTACGTCTAAACGCAGTTTTACGTCTAAACGCAGATTTACGTCTAAACGCAGTTTTACGTCTAGACGCAGATTTACGTCTAAACTTTGAAAACTCGTTTGTATACTCGCAGATGGCAGTATGCAGTTGAAATCAAGATGTAAACGTGAACTGAAATCTGATGATTGAGCGAGGAAAGCCGATTTACGTCTGAATGCAGTTTTACGTCTAAATGTTGAAATTCGTTCGTAAAATCGTAGAGGACAGATTGCAGTTATTAATAGGATTAAAATGTAAGCGTAAACTGCAAAGAAGCTCGTTCGTAAAAGCACGGAAAACTGTTCTGCAGAATCAAACGTAAACGTAAACTGTAATGTATGAAAATACGAATTTACGTCTGAATGCAGATTTGGAAGAACAGCACTTAGAACTTGTTCGTGAAAGCGCAGAGAGCAGTAGTGATGAGGGAGGTTTGCAGTAATGATAAAGTGCTCGAAAATAAACGCAAACCAGAGATTTAGAGTGGTTCGGTCAGCCTTGACCTACTCCACTTTTGGCTTCCTCCACCGATGAGGTTGCCGACGTCAACTAGGTGCCTTCCTTTAATGGGCGAAGGCCAAACTTCCCTCTTACAGTTTCTCTCCTTTTGACAGGCTTAGGAGACAACCTTTACAGACCTTTCTCTCCTCACTTTACAATTGAAAACTTGAAGAACAGAAGGAGGAGACTTAAAGGCTTTACAACACTTTTGAGCTCTTAGAATCACAGAAAAGATCAAGATTTCGGTGTAGGTCTGTATCTTTTCAGTGCTGAATGGGTGGGGTATTTATAGGCCCCAACCCAATTCAAAATTCGAGCTCAAAACGATCAAATCGATCAAATCCCAGAATTCTGGGATCAGGCGGTTGCACCTCTCGACTGGAGAGGTGGCACCGCCTGGCAGAGCTCGAAGACTGAGCTCTGCCGATTGCTTCTCTCTGCCAGAGCTCGAAGACTGAGCTCGATGGTTGCATCACCTAGCAGAGCTCGAAGACTGAGCTTGGTGATTGCATCACTTGGCAGAGCTCGAAACTGAGCTCGGTGGTTGCATCACCTGGCAGAGCTCCAAGCTGAGCTCAGGCTGATCCACCTCTCTGCCAGAGCTCGAAGACTGAGCTCGGTGATTGCATCACCTGGCAGAGCTCGAGACTGAGCTCAGGCTGATGCACCTCTCTGCCAGAGCTCGAAGACTGAGCTCGGTGGTTGCATCGCCTGGCAGAGCTCGAAACTTGAGCTCTGGCGGTGCTACCTCTTGGTAGAGGAGGTTGCACCGCCCAGTCTAGCTCGAAGACTGAGCTCTGGGCGGTTGCACCTCTCGGCTGGGGCGGTTGCACCTCCCAGCCTCGCAGCCCTGGCGGTTGCACCTCCTGGCTGGGGCGGTTGCACCTCCCAACCCCACAGCCCAAGCGGTTGCACCTCCTGGCTGGGGCGGTTGCACCTCCTGGTGCAATCAGGGTCCGAATGGTTCACTCCATTCGGCCCACTTTGAATCTTTTCAGGGGCCCAATTGCCCCAAGATTAAGCTAATGGGATCACCTCCCATTTTCATGCTTAATCATCATGCTAACTACGATTAACTCTAAGACAACTTCTGCAGCTTTGCTCCGATGCGTCAATCGCTTCTTCCGGCGAGTTTCCGGCCAACTTCCGTCGATCAACCGATGACCCTCGGTGATCCTTCTGCGGACATCCGGCATACTCCTGGACTTTGCGACGATCCACTTGGCGAGTTCCGACGAGCTTCGCTTGGCAAGCTTCTGGACTTCTCGGATCTGTTCTCGCTGAACCTCCGACGACCGTCCGAACTTCCGTTGAACTCTCGAACTCCCAACGTGATCATGATCTTGACTCCAGCGCAACACCTGCTGCTTGTCTTACTCTTATCGTAGTTAATCCTGCACACTTATCTCAACACATAGATTAGATAACAAATGACAATTGACTTCATCATCAAAATCCGAGATTCAACAATCTCCCCCTTTTTGATGATGACAATCAATTGATAAAGGAGTTGTCCTTAACTCCCCCTATCTATATGCCATAGTTGAGATAAGTCAACCTTGAATTCAAGACCTAAGAATTCAAGTGACGTATTGATAAGTTAGATCAGTTAAACTTATCAATGCTCCCATCATGATGCCCATCATGATGTATCTCTTCAAGAATTATGTCAAGGCATGACATACATCATCAAGTTTGTATGATAGTGTTTGTAACAATTCATCATGTAATAATATAAAGCTTCGAAGGACTTTTTACATGATGCACACATTTGAGATTTTCTAGCAAGTTTGCATTTTCTTCACAATATAGAATATCAAATCAAGATTTGATGCAAACTATAGCACATGTTCACATATCTCTTGGTGATGCAAGGATGGCATAACATTGTTTATAGCATCACTTAAGTATATGCAACTATGACATAGAGACATAGATATGATTGTGGCAGTTCAGCTATGACATAGTGTTTATCAATTCATATGTTTCTCTCCCTTTGTCATCAACAAAAAGCATGATAGCATTATCAAGCATATAAAGGAAGTCATGACACATATATCTCTTTATTGTTTTTGCTTGACGGAGGAAAGTCATTTTCCAAAGAGTTTTCATAAGAGTGTACGGGAACATCCCATTTTTAGCATACAACCCGAAAAATGAACTTCTTACATGCATTTGGTTAAAAATATTTGTCACATAATTTGCAACATGTTATTTGATCAAGCGTTGTCAAGGCATGTAATAGTAATAACATTCGAAAAATAATTTTAACTAGTTTAAGTATTCGGACACATCAATAATCTCTATGGTTACATCATGATTAGAGACATGATCTCGTATAAAGTGATGACTAATATCAATGCGTTTGATTCTTGAGTGTTAAGCTTTTGATGTAGTAACACAATTATTTCAAGTGCAGCATTATATCATATTGCATAGCAGGATTTTTATTTCAGCAAGTGTAGCATTGTATCATATTGTATAGCAGGATTTTTATTTTAGCAAATTTTTGTTTGACATCTTGATACATGGCATGATAGCAATCATATTAGCAATAGCAACCATATCAATGTCATACTGCTGACTTATCAACTTTCATTGGTATGTTGCTTCATATTTTCAAGGCATAGGCTTTTAAACCTTTTTAGTGTCAGTGCAAAAACCGAGATAAACAACAAGAGATGTTTGCAAATATGCTTACACAGACAAAGATAACCATATCAGGGTAACATATGTACAACATATTAGGTAACCATAAAGACAAAGTCCTTCATGAATAACATAGGGAGTTTACAACATGTCATATCAAAAACATCAGATGTTTATACAAGCTTATTCATGAGGTGGAAGATTAAAGTGCCTAAGTAAAGAGTCAAATTGTCGATGGATTTGCTGCAGCTCGGTTAGGATTTGATCTTGTCGAAGTTCAAGCCGTTCTTGTCTTTGTTCAAATCGGTCCATCCGAATCCCGATATCTTCGATGGATGATGTGTGAGTTTGCTCAACCGGATGTGTTTCCTCAAAGGGACAGATCGGAGGAGAGTGGGTACTCCTAAAGACTGGGGTTTCCGGCTCTGGTTCAGGTTCAGGTTCAGGCTGAGGGGGATCAGTTCTTCTAGGCATTCTAACCCAGTTACCGTTTCTATAGTGACATCTTAGTCGGTGAAGTAGATTTTTGTTTATTATGCTGAATCTATCTGATTTCATTACTTCTTCTTCTAGTGGTATTTGAATGTCGTAAGCTTTCATTATTCTAGTAATAATTCCACCATATGGGAGCATCATATCTTTCTTAGATAATTCCAACATGTTTTGTTGGATCAGATAGCCAAGACAAATGTCACGTTCTTTCATGATTAGGTACATAATTCCTAATTCCAATTGACTCACTTCATCATGATGGTATTGCTTAGGAAGAATTATGCTAGTCATGATATGATGAAGTATCTTAGTGTTAAAGGGCATTAGATGTTCACAACTTTTAGGAATAGATTCTATGTTAGGATTGGCAAGGATTGTTCCTAAGGCTTCAACGTAGGATGTTTCAATAGTTTTTTCATCCCATGATCCTTTAAAGTAAAGTCCTATGCTTTTCATGGGAATACCTATCATATCACAAATGAATCTATCAGTGATTGAGATGTGTTGTCCTAAGAGATAGGTTGATATCCTTTCTTCATCATCCATTTGCATGTTGTTGTAAAACAATCTAACTAGTCTAGGATAAATGGGTTCGTTGATCTGCAAAATGGGAAGTAGATTTAGGTTTGCAAACCAATGAATAGTCTCTACATCTCTTAGTTCATTCAGATCTACGTATTTTCCCTTATTGATGCTTCTTAGTTCGAAGGAGAGAAATTTTTCAGCATGGTTTTTGGAATCAAAAAGAGTGAGATCAAACTCTTCTACTACTCTCCTCTTTCCCTTGTCCCTTGAGGATCTTCTAGATCCCATTACTACTGCTGTTTAGAGGGATGATGATGAGCTAAAGTAAATGAAGAACAAATCAGAATTTAAGAGCTTCTTAGAGAGTACCTTTGTGAAATCTTCAAGAGAAGGAAGGATTCTTGATGTTTTGCTCCGAAATGGGAGGTATTTGGAAGGCTTAGAGGAGTGAAATGGGAATGGAGGAGACTTGGAAGAGTAGAGGAGGAAATGGGGGTGAGTTGGGGTCGGTTCCTTAGCCGGCCCTAGTGTGGTTTTAAAAGGCAGAGCTTGCTGGCGGTTGCACCTCTGGCTGGAGCGGTGCAACCTCTGGCAACCCGTGATGGCTGGAGGTGCCACCGCCAGCTGGAGAGGTGCCACCGCCTGCAGCAGGTGAGCACCTAAGATGATTTGATTAGGGAGTCTTTGCCTTGAGGAGAGTTTCAGAGCAATTAATGTTTGTTACATGATTTCGTATGAGTTTTTATTTAAGGTAGAAGCTCTTTGTACGATCAAGATAGATCTTTTAACGTGCATACGTATGTTTGTTTGGTATCCCTTTTAAGATCATGACATATTTAGTTTCTACAAGAATTAATTCGTAGATGAACGGGTTTTTGAAGATCAGGGGTATGTGAATTTGGATATCATATGTTTCTAATAAGGATGTATCGTTTTTGTGATTTCACAACTTCCACTTGTTACTTAAGCGTTGTGAGTTCCTTTTTGATTCTTGGTTTATGACCATTGAGAGTCAAGGAGCAGAAAATTATTTCTTGCTCCGGCCTAGACTTTTAATGTTTTTATAGGAAGGGATGATCTTTAGGAACCCATTTGCTTTTGGGTGCCTCATAAATAGATCTACATTTTCTATCATGTTGCATAGAGTTTATCATGGTTCCTTTAGGAACCCAAATTAATTTGTTTGGACTTATTTTCTTGAATGGACAACAATGTGTCTTGTGTCCAGATTTGCAACAAAAGTTGCACTTGGTTTGGTGTTGAACATGTAAGATGGGGCCTTTTACAAAGGTAGTTGGATTTCGGTGAGGACTCCTCACAAATCCAATCCCACTTCTTTTGGGAGCATGACCCTTGTTTGTAAGGATCATGTTTAATGACTTGCTACCAACCTCGAATTTCTTCAAGGTGTCCTTAAGTAGTAAGTTTTCTTTTTGTATAGTTTCTAAATCATGACATTTGATACATGAATTTAAACTATCATGATGTTCGACTTTTAACTTATCAAACTCACAAGTAAGATTATCATGTACCTTTTTTAGCAACTTGTATTTTTTATTTATAACTTTGCATTCATCAAATAAATCATGGAAGGCATTTAATAATTCATCGAAAGATAAATTAGCATCTAATAAATCCGTTACCTCCTCTTCGATGGCCATAAAGGCGTAATGAGCAACTTGCTCGGTGTTGGACTCCTCTTCCTCAGATGCGCTCGAATCATCCCATGTTGCTTGGAGCGCCTTCTTCTTTGTTGTTCTTTTCTTGACTTGGGGACAATCACTCTTGTAGTGTCCCGGCTTTTTACATTCGTAGCAGATTACTTGGTCCTTCTTGGGTTCAAGTTTATTTTTCACATCGTTTTTAAACTTGTTTCTTTTGAAGAATTTCTTAAACTTTCTTGTCAAAAGTGCCAAGTCATCGTCACAATCCTCATCACTTGAGTTTTCTCTCAAGTGGCATTCAGAAGTTTTAAGTGCCATATCCTTCCTGTTCTTTGGAAGGATGTCTTCTTGCTCTTCATGAGCTTTGCAGGTCATTTCGTAGGTCATTAATGACCCGATTAGTTCTTCAAGAGGGAAATTTCGTAGATCTTTTGCCTCTTGAATGGCGGTGACTTTAGGATCCCAACTCTTAGGAAGGGATCTTAGTATCTTATTAACAAGCTCAAAATCCGAAAAGCTCTTTCCGAGTCCTTTTAGACCGTTGACGACATCCGTGAAACGGGTAAACATGTCGCCAATGGTTTCACTCGGTTTCATTCGGAAAAGTTCAAAAGAATGCAGCAACAGATTGATTTTTGACTCCTTCACTCTACTTGTGCCCTCGTGGGTCACTTCAAGTGTGTGCCAAATATCAAAAGCAGTTTCGCAAGTTGAAACACGATTAAACTCGTTTTTATCAAGTGCGCAAAATAAGGCATTCATAGCCTTTGCATTAAGAGCGAAAGCCTTCTTTTCCAAATCGTTCCAATCGATCATTGGAAGAGAAGATTTTGAAAATCCATTTTCAACAAGGTTCCACAGTTCAAAATCCATAGAAATAAGAAAGATCCTCATTCGGGTCTTCCAGTAAGTGTAGTCCGTTCCACTGAACATGGGTGGACGTGTAATCGAATGCCCCTCTTGGTTTCCGGCGTATGCCATCTCTCTTGGGTTTTAATCCTTTAGAGAGTTAACCTTGCTCTGATACCAATTGTTAGGATCGAGAGCACTAAGAGGGGGGGGGGGTGAATTAGTGCAGCGGAAATCTTACAATAATTTAAGAACCAAAAGCTGCGTTCGTTCAAAAACTATTATGATGCAAACTAAAATTCTCAGTTTGTATCTAAGTGCAGTTTGCGTCTAAGCGCAGATTGCGTTTAAGCGCAGTTTTGCGTCTAAGCGCAGTTTTGCGTCTAAACTCAGATTTACGTCTAAATGCAGATTTACGTCTAAACGCAGATTTACGTCTAAACGCAGATTTACGTCTAAACGCAGATTTACATCTAAACGCAGTTTTACGTCTAAACGCAGTTTTACGTCTAAACGCAGATTTACGTCTAAACGCAGTTTTACGTCTAGACGCAGATTTACGTCTAAACTTTGAAAACTCGTTTGTATACTCGCAGATGGCAGTATGCAGTTGAAATCAAGATGTAAACGTGAACTGAAATCTGATGATTGAGCGAGGAAAGCCGATTTACGTCTGAATGCAGTTTTACGTCTAAATGTTGAAATTCGTTCGTAAAATCGTAGAGGACAGATTGCAGTTATTAATAGGATTAAAATGTAAGTGTAAACTGCAAAGAAGCTCGTTCGTAAAAGCACGGAAAACTGTTCTGCAGAATCAAACGTAAACGTAAACTGTAATGTATGAAAATACGAATTTACGTCTGAATGCAGATTTGGAAGAACAGCACTTAGAACTTGTTCGTGAAAGCGCAGAGAGCAGTAGTGATGAGGGAGGTTTGCAGTAATGATAAAGTGCTCGAAAATAAACGCAAACCAGAGATTTAGAGTGGTTCGGTCAGCCTTGACCTACTCCACTTTTGGCTTCCTCCACCGATGAGGTTGCCGACGTCAACTAGGTGCCTTCCTTCAATGGGCGAAGGCCAAACTTCCCTCTTACAGTTTCTCTCCTTTTGACAGGCTTAGGAGACAACCTTTACAGACCTTTCTCTCCTCACTTTACAATTGAAAACTTGAAGAACAGAAGGAGGAGACTTAAAGGCTTTACAACACTTTTGAGCTCTTAGAATCACAGAAAAGATCAAGATTTCGGTGTAGGTCTGTATCTTTTCAGTGCTGAATGGGTGGGGTATTTATAGGCCCTAACCCAATTCAAAATTCGAGCTCAAAACGATCAAATCGATCAAATCCCAGAATTCTGGGATCAGGCGGTTGCACCTCTCGACTGGAGAGGTGGCACCGCCTGGCAGAGCTCGAAGACTGAGCTCTGCCGATTGCTTCTCTCTGCCAGAGCTCGAAGACTGAGCTCGATGGTTGCATAACCTGGCAGAGCTCGAAGACTGAGCTTGGTGATTGCATCACTTGGCAGAGCTCGAAACTGAGCTCGGTGGTTGCATCACCTGGCAGAGCTCCAAGCTGAGCTCAGGCTGATCCACCTCTCTGCCAGAGCTCGAAGACTGAGCTCGGTGATTGCATCACCTGGCAGAGCTCGAGACTGAGCTCAGGCTGATGCACCTCTCTGCCAGAGCTCGAAGACTGAGCTCGGTGGTTGCATCGCCTGGCAGAGCTCGAAACTTGAGCTCTGGCGGTGCTACCTCTTGGCAGAGGAGGTTGCACCGCCCAGTCTAGCTCGAAGATTGAGCTCTGGGCGGTTGCACCTCTCGGCTGGGGCGGTTGCACCTCCCAGCCTCGCAGCCCTGGCGGTTGCACCTCCTGGCTGGGGCGGTTGCACCTCCCAACCCCACAGCCCAGGCGGTTGCACCTCCTGGCTGGGGCGGTTGCACCTCCTGGTGCAATCAGGGTCCGAATGGTTCACTCCATTCGGCCCACTTTGAATCTTTTCAGGGGCCCAATTGCCCCAAGATTAAGCTAATGGGATCACCTCCCATTTTCATGCTTAATCATCATGCTAACTACGATTAACTCTAAGACAACTTCTGCAGCTTTGCTCCGATGCGTCAATCGCTTCTTCCGGCGAGTTTCCAGCCAACTTCCGTCGATCAACCGATGACCCTCGGTGATCCTTCTGCGGACATCCGGCATACTCCTGGACTTTGCGACGATCCACTTGGCGAGTTCCGACGAGCTTCGCTTGGCAAGCTTCTGGACTTCTCGGATCTGTTCTCGCTGAACCTCCGACGACCGTCCGAACTTCCGTTGAACTCTCGAACTCCCAACGTGATCATGATCTTGACTCCGGCGCAACACCTGCTGCTTGTCTTACTCTTATCGTAGTTAATCCTGCACACTTATCTCAACACATAGATTAGATAACAAATGACAATTGACTTCATCATCAAAATCCGAGATTCAACAGACAATTCATCAATACGAGGCATGATACCAATTGTAAGTAGAAAATTAAGCATGATAAGTTCGATACCTCATCATAATGATAGACGTTCATCATTTTGATACGAAATCAAGAATGATTTTAAGAATAAAACATTTTCAAGTATCTGTGCCATATTACAATGCATTTCAAGCATTTATGATACATTCATAATGATTCATGATATATTTCAAACATTCATAATGCCAAGTTATCATCAATTTATCATATTTCTCCCCTTTTGTCATCAACAAAAAGGAAATGGGCAATCGTTTTAAGCAAAAAATTACTTATTACGATAGGATTCTTCTTGAAAGGGAAAAGAGAAGGAAAAGTCCATGAATAGTGCATTTATCAAGAAGAATTGAGATATTGAAAGTTCATGAATAATACAAGGAGAAATAATGAGTGATTGAAAATTCATTTCATCAAGAGAGATTCACAATAAGAGCTAAAGATGTATCATTTCATGACATAGAGTTCGTGAATGTTCTTTTATGAAAGAAAAATTCATGAATAAGTGTATCTACCAAATGAATTCATGATCTTTGCAAAAGTTTGCAAGTCAAGAAAATCCGTTTCTCATTAAAAATTTACAAGAGTGAAATTTGTGAGAGATATATTTGTCAATAAAATCTATGAGTGAAGTGATTAAGTGTATCAAAAATCATTAAGTGATGGAGCAAGGGTATGAAGTAAATTTGATACCAAGTTAAGAGGAAGATAAAAACAAAATAAATTCATGAAAGCACCATTCATGAAATAAATTAAGAGGAAGATAGTCCGAAAAAAATACAACAAACTCAAGCATTTGAATAGTTTAACATGCCTACCTCTCTTCTAATGAAATCAAATTGTTCTTCATTTAAAGGTTTTATAAAGATATCGGCTAATTGATGTTTCGTATCAATGAACTCTAAGATTACATTATGATTATTAACATGATATCGTATAAGGTGATACCTAATGTCAATATGTTTAGTTATATAGTGTTAAATAGGATTTTTTGTTAAACATATTGCACTTGTGTTATCACATTTTATAGGAATATTTTTAAGATAAATTCTATAATCTTCTAATGTATTTTCCATTCATACAACTTGTGCACAACATGCACTAGCCACTATGTATTCGGCTTCAGTCATAGATAAAACAATCGAGTTTTGTCTTTTAGAAGACCAAAAGACAAGTGCATGACCTAAGAATTGATATGTTCCGGATGTGTTTTTTCTATCTATTATATATCTAGAAAAATCCGCATCAGCATAAGCAATTAATTCAAAGTTTTCAGATTTTGGATACCATAATCCTAGATTAGTGGTTCCTTTAAGATATCTAAGAATTCTTTTAATTACTTTAAGATGAGATAGCTTAGGATTAGATTGAAACCTAGCACAAAGTCATAAGCTAAACATGATGTCCAGCCTTGTTGTGGTGAGGTATAGTAAACTACCTATCATACCCCAATAAGCTTTTTGATCAAACCTTTTTTCACTTTTGTCAATATCTAACTTAGTTGAGGTACTCTTAATTATTGTAGTTTACCCATTAAACTCATTTCAAACTCTTGACTCATACTGTTGGTAAACGATTCGTATAAGGATTCATTTGTAGAACTAAAAATAATATCATCAACATAAATTTGAACAACAATAAAATTATTTTTAAATTTTTTAATAAACAATGTAGTATCGACCTTACTTTTAGAGAAATTATTTTAGATAAGAAAGGAACTAAGTCTCTCATACCAAGCCCTTGAGGCTTGTTTTAATCCATAGAGAGCTTTAGTCAATTTAAACACATAATTCAAAAAATTATCATTCTCAAATCGTGGAGGTTGTTCAACATAAACTTCTTTAGAAATAAAGCCATTAAGAAAAATGTTTTTGACATCCATTTGAAATAACTTAAAACTATTACTAATAGTATAGGCAAGGAGCATGCTTATGGCTTCTAATCTTGTCATAGGAGTGAAGGTTTCTTCATAATCGATACCTTCTTCTTGGTTGAAACCCTTAGCCACTAGTGTAGCCTTGTTTCTAACTACGATACTAAATTCATCTTGGTTGTTTCTAAAGACCCATTTAGTATTGATAACTAAATGGTCATTAGGTCTCGGAACAAGCTCCCACACCTCATTTCTCTCAAATTGGTTTAACTCTTCTTGCATTGTGATAACCCATGAATCATCTTTCAGGGCCTCGTCAATGCATTTAGGTTCAATTTGAGAAAGAAAAGTGATGTTGGCACAAAAACTTTTAAGAGAAGAATAAGTTTGAACCCCTTTCGATATGTCATCTATGATTAGCTCCTTAGGATGAGCATCTACGTACTTTCATTCCTTGGGTAAGGATGTTTTAGAAGAAAATGTATCCAAGTTGCTAGATGGAGGAGAGGGTTCATTTAAATTTAAAGCATCAAAATTAAGATCATCATCAAACTTGTTTTTCTTAAATTCGGAGACTTCATTAAAGATAACATGAATAGATTCGTTTATGATCAAGGTTCTTTTATTAAAGACATGAAAGGCTTTTGAAATAGAAGAATAATCAAGAAAAATGCCTTCATCGGATTTTGCATCAAACTTCCCTAATGCATATTTTTCATTCAAGATGAAACATTTATAATCGAAAACTTTAAAGTATGAAACATTGAGTTTTTTGTCATTCCATAATTCATAAGGAGTTTTGGAAAGTAATCGTCTTACTAGAATCCTATTCATGTCATAGCATATCATATTAATGGCTTCTGCTGAAAAATATTTGGGTAAGCTATGTTCATTCAACATGGTTCTTGTCATTCCTTATAAAATTTTATTTTTTCTTTCTACTACTCTATTTTGTTAAGGATTTCTTAGAGTAGAGAAATTGTGGTTGTATCCA
Organism: Musa acuminata AAA Group; assembly: GCF_036884655.1. NCBI lineage: Eukaryota > Viridiplantae > Streptophyta > Magnoliopsida > Zingiberales > Musaceae > Musa > Musa acuminata. Next base: position 19,299,947 of record NC_088355.1, on the reverse strand, counting down.
TTAAATTCATAAAAAAATTAGAAATCATGGTTTTGGAATTCACCACCATGATCACTCCGAATTGATGAAATCATAAAGCCTTTTTCATTTTGAACAAGTTTACAAAACTTAGAAAAATACCCAAAGTAATCACTTTTGTGTGCCAAGAAGTATGTCCAAGTATATCTACTATAATCATCCATAATTACAAAGGCGTATTTGCTACCTCCTAGGCTTGATATATCAATTGGTCTAAATAAATCCATATGGATCAATTATAATGGTCTAGAGGTACTTATTTGATTCTTTAGTTTGAAACTACTTTTTATTTATTTTCCTAGTTGACATGCATCGCACACATTGTCTTTAACAAACTTAATGTTAGGAATACCTCTTACAATTTATTTAGATGAGATTTGAGATATTAGTTTCATGCTAGCATGACCTAATCTCCTATGCCAAAGCCAAGCATCATCATTCAAAACCAAAAAACATATTTCATTACAAAGATCATCAATGTCGATAGTGTATATATTATTTTGTTTTAGGGTAATCATAGATATGTTTTTGTGTGGTTTTTTAATAGTGCAAGTATTGGATTCAAATCTAATGACGTATCCTTTATCACATAATTGACTAATGCTCAAAAGATTATGCTTTAAAGCCATCAACCAATAACACATCTTTAATCAAAAAGTTAGATTGGTTACCTATAGTTCCTTTACCAATGATTTAACCCTAGTTATTATCTCTAAAGGTGACATACCCTTCGTCTAGGCTAGTGAGCTTAGAGAACTAAGATGGATCTCCGGTCATGTGCCTTGAGTATCTAGTATCAAGATACCATTTCTTGCTTTTTGCTTGTGATGGTAAACATTTTTATAAAAAATGAAGATTTTTAGGTACCCATTGGACCTTGGGTGCCTCAAAAATCGATAGACATAACTTATCATTTTGTATGGAGTTCTTTACAGTTCCTTTAGGAACCCAAATCAATTTATGTAGACTACATCTCTTAAACGGACATTTATAAGCAATATGTCCAAATTTATAACAAAAGTTACATTTATTTCGGGGTGAAATATGTAAAGTTAAGCCTTTAACAAAGATGGTTGGATTTTTATGAGTGTTACTCACAAAGCCGATTCCATCTCTTCTATGAACATGATTCTTACTTGCAAGAATCATGTTAAAGGATTTTCTACCTATTTCAAATTTTTCTATGATTTCATATAGTTGCAAATTCTCCTTTTTAAGTGTTTCTAATTTATCACATTTTGTGCAAGGAGCTAAACTATCAACATGCTAAATTTTAAATCTATAAAAATCACTAACGAGAAACATGCTTTTTTTTCAATAGTTTATACTTTTTACTAACTAATTTACATTCAGAAAATAAATCATGAAAAATAGTTAATAATTCATCAAAAGATAAATGAGCTTCGATCGAGTTGCTTACCTCATCGCCATATGCCATCAATGCGTAGTTAGCAACTTGCTCTTTGTTGGTTGGCTCCTCATCTTTGGATACACTTGAGTCATCCCAAGTTGCTTTAAGCACTTTCTTCTTCTTTGCTTGCTTCTTCTTCACTTGGGGACATTCACTTTTGAAGTGCCTCAACTTCTTACATTCATAGTAAATGATTTGGTCCTTTATGAGTTTATTTTAATTTTTAGTTTTGTTTCTTCTTATGAATTTTTTGAATTTTCTTATTAGAAATGCCAAATCGTCATTATCATCATCATCATCATCACTTGAGTTTTCTCTCAAGTGATCTTCTTGAGTTCTAAATGTCAAATCCTTCTTATTCTTTGGAAGGTTATTCTCATGTTCTTCATATACATTATATGTCATTTCGTAGGTCATTAAGGACCCGATAAGTTCTTCGAGTGGAAAGTTGTTTAAATCTTTTGCTCCTTGAATAGTAGTTATTTTAGGATCCCAACTCTTTGGAAGGGATCTTAGTATCTTGTTAACAAGTTCAATATTCGAAAAACTTTTGCCAAAGGCTTTTAGACCATTGACGACATTCGTAAATCGGGTCTACATGTCTCCAATAGTCTCACTTGGTTTCATGTTGAACAATTCATAACTATGAACCAAAAGATTGATTTTTGACTCCTTTACCCTTCTTGTGCCTTCGTGTGTGATTTTAAGTGTATGCCGAATGTTATAAGCTATTTTACAAATAGAAACTCGATTGAATTCGTTTTTAGCCAAAGTACAAAATAAATATTCATAGCTTAGGCATTTAAAGAGAAAGTCTTCTTCTCCAAGTCATTCCATTCGTTCACTGGAAGAGAAGACTTTTGAAATATATTTTCAATGATATTCCATAACTTGAAATCCATAGAAATTAAGAAGATCTTCATCCTAGTTTTCCAATACATGTAATCCATCTCATTGAATATATGAGGATGTGTGATAGAATGACCCTCTTGATTGCCTACAAAAGCCATCTCTCTTGGGTTTTAAACCAAATTGAGAGTAACCGAGCTCTGATATCAATTGGTAGGATCAAGAGCAATACTAAGGGGGGGAAGGGGGGGGGGGGTGAATTAGTATAACGGAAAAAAAAATCGTGGGTTTTGTAAGATATTCGTTCGTTGAAAACCAATCTCGGAAAGTGCTTGACTTTAGAGTAAATGAACTAACAATTAACTTAGAAAGTAATAACAGTAATAAAAAGCAGAATGGAAATGAGCACACTGAAATTTATAGTGGTTCGGTCATTGTGACCTATATCAACTTCCGATTCCTCCTCCGTCAAGGTCACCGATGTCCACTAATAGTCTTCCTTCAATGGGTGAAGACCAACCACCCTCTTTACAACACTTTCTCCTTTTCACAGGTTTAGGATGTTGAATCAGATTTTGATGATGAAACTAATTGATAAGTGTTTATGAATTGATCTGCATTTTGAGTAATGTAGGATGCTTCGATCAGGATAAGACAATTAAAGCAGGAAGAATCATGTTGGGCCGGTGGAACATGTCAGAAGATTATATGTCTAGTCGGAGGATTGGATGTTGTATCTACAGAATGCTTCGGTCCATGGATTCAAGCATCGGACTAAGAAGAGCAGAAATTACACTAAGGATATCATAGTTGTGGAGGTCAACTAGCCAATTGGGCAATAGGCCACAAGAGAGGATGATGCGTCGAAGAATCAGACGAAGCGTCGATGGACCAATGACATGCCAGACAATATGATTCATGCTTAGTAATAATTATCTAGATCGAAGTATATTTTTACATGTGCAGGATTAACTATGATAGCAAGGCATAAAGCAAAATGAAGTCCCGGAGTCAAGTACACGATTTCATTGAGAGTTCATCGGAAGTCCGAACGTTCATCGGAAGTTCTATCGGAATTTACTGAGAAGTCCAAGAGCTTGCCAAAGAAGCTCATTGGAACTAACCAAGAAGATCGTTGTGAAGTCTAAGAGCTTGCTGGGAGTCCGCTGGAACATTGCCGAGAGATCGTAGGAAGTTCGTCGGATGATCGCTGGAAGCTCGCCGGAAGAAACCTAGACTTACGGCCTTTGTTTAGCTTAGTAAATATCTTAAAATTTCTAATTAGCACATAATTGAGATTAAAATTGGGCCAACCCAATTAGGGGACAGTTGGGCCAAGTTTGAGCTCTGTTGGGCTAAGAGAAAGGCTCAAACAGTGACCAAACAAGAGAAATCATCATGGCACAGCCTCTGAGACTGTGTCTGGCGATGGTACCGCCAGTCTGGGCAGTGGTACCACCTAGAATCAGTTTCTAAGACTATCTGAGTGGTGGTACCACCAGTGGTACCACCAGTGGTACCACCTAGTGTCAAGCTGCAGGCGGTGGTATCGCTTGTACCCTAAAATTTTGGGGGTTTGAATTTTGGGCTCCAAATTTGAATCCATTTGGGGCCTATAAATACCCCAGCTATTCCTGCATCTATAATTAAGAAATATTAAGGAAAACTCTATGATTCTAAAGTTGTAAACCTTAGAAAGTTTAGTTCCCTCCTCCCAAAGCTTAGAGAGAGTTCTAAGGGAGGTGTGAGAGGGATACCTTGTAAAAGAGGGTTATAAAGGTTGTCTTCTAAACCTATAAAAAGGAGAAGAGAGGTGTAAAAGGTGGTTGGTCTTCACCTATTGAAGGAAGACTGATATATTAGGAATGAGTCGGCACTAAGGGGGGGGGTGAATTAGTGCAGCGATAAAATTACGTCGGTTCAAAAAACCTTCGTACGATAAAAACCGATTTCGACGAAAACCATTTTGTAAAGGTCTAAACTTAAAAAACATTCATAAATGTATTGAAAGCAGTAAGCAAGTAAAGTGGTTTGCAATTAAAGTAAATTACTCAAGATGAAACGCAAACCAGATTTTTATAGTGGTTCGGTCGTCGTGACTGTTGAGAAATCTTGGGGTCGACATCATATGCGCAATGGAAGAACAAGAAAACAAAATCCCCGATTCCCAAAGAGATGTTCGTCATCATGCGAAGATTGGTGCGCAAAATTCACGAAACTTAAAACTGCGTATAGAGTAGATTGTGTTACCTAGGGAGATCGTATATCCCTATTTCCTTGCAGATCCTTAGGAGAGGGTGAAGGAGGTCAAGCGTCCTCCTCTCTAGCTGTGATCCACACAGTAGGGTTGCGACGACACAACTCAAAACTCCAGGCCTGCTCTAAGGTGGAGAGGCAGAGGAGAATAGGAAAGGCAAGCAAAGACTCTAGCCTATGAGGCTTTGAATCCCTCCTATTTATAGAGGTCCCCTATCAAACCCTAATGGGTCCTCCCCTAGTGGGTATTGGATCTGCATCCAATAAGACAAGGGCTCCGTCGGATATCTCATATCTGAACCTCTACTAATCGCAATGCCTACCATATGTGTGTGACCCTCTAGGCCCAATATCGAGCTGTCCGTGAGTCATACCTATCAGAACTCCTTCTAACTTAGTGAATTATTATCTCTGTAATAATTCACTTGACTCATCGACTACGGACGTACTAGGCCACTACGCCGTAGTCCCTAGACGATACAGGGGAATCCAATCCATTAGACATGTCTGTCCTCAGTTACCATGTACCTATAGTCCCTCATCCATCTAATATCCCAGAGACCGTATATCGAGCATGGTGCTGTCAGACCCATACGATTTCTACTCGAGTCTCACTCTAATCGGATTCTCCCGGAGAACTCTTTCTCTCTGAACCTAAATGACCCTAGCTAGGAATTTGTCTGAGCAAGAACACATGGGATATTCCTCTCATGACGTCGAGAGTGGATGATCCTCTATCGACACTCAATAGCCCTCGTAAGGTCGACTACCACTCCAATGACTAGTTGTACTAGATCTGGGATAGCCAAACCTATAAGTCTAGTATCAAAGAGTAGAGCACTCATACAGGACATCCTTGATGTCTCAAGTCTAAAGACCAGATACACCACTAGGACTACGGAATCGCTGTTTGACAATAAGGCATCATCAACCATCCAGCATTCCGTAAGCGGATCAATCAGTGAACTCATTCTCCAATGAGCACCTGTACTGTATCTCTAGTGTCCCTACACGAGCAACTATGAGACCAGCTGCATCCATCATATGGACGGGTATACAGCACACCAGTTTGTTCGGTTATCACGATGTCCCTCTCGAGTAACCTATGACCGGGATTATTTAGGATATGTGTTTAAAGGTGAATCGATCTCATTATCGTGATCTCATCACGATTCGATTCCCATTGCACAAATCCAATGACATCATAATATATATATGCACATATGCAATAGTTATAAAGTGATATACGCCAAAATATAATAAGCAAAAAGATTCTGTATCAAGTCACACGTGCCATCACTCACGTGATTGGCTTAGGCACTTATGACTAGCAATCTTCTATTTGACCTAAAGCCAATCACCTATGTGTCTGATCCCCATCAGACCCCTGTGACGCTCAAAGACAAAATGAGACAACGGCTTTGTCAGTGGATCTGCAATGTTATCTTCGGATGGAACTCTTTCCACTGCTACATCTCCTCGGGTTACGATCTCTCTGATAAGCTGGAACCTCCTTAGAACACTTCTGATGAGACTGGGTTCCCTTATTTGAGTAATCGCCTTATAGTTGTCGCAATATAAGGAAGTCGTCTTCTCTCTATTTGGAACGACTTCCAAATCTCTGATGAACATCTTCAACCAGACTCACTCCTTTGCTGCATCTAATGCAGCAATATACTCCGCCTCTATGGTTGAGTCAGCAGTAGTATCTTGCTTGGAACTCTTCTAGCACACTGCTCCTCCATTTAAGGTGTACACATACCCTGAATTCGACTTGTTATCATCGACATCAGATTGAAAACTTGAGTCTATGTAGCCTTCAACCTTAAGGCTGCTACCTCCATATACTAGTAAAAGATCCTTAGTTCTTCTCAAGTACTTAAGGATACACTTTATTGCTTTCCAGTGCTCTAAGCCTGGATCCGCCTAATACCTACTAGTGACACTCAGAGCATGTGCTATATCAGGCCTAGTACATAGCATGACATACATGATAGACCCTATTGCTGAGGCATAAGGTATCATATCCATGTTCGCCCTTTCTTTTGGAGTCTTTGGGGACATGCTCGTAGAAAGCAATATCCCATGTCTCATCGGTATGAGACCTCTCTTGGAAGTTTCCATGCCAAACCATTTGACAATAGTTTCTATGTGCCTAGACTAGGACAAACCAAGCATCCTCTTGGATCTATCTCTATAAATTCTAATCCCCAAGGTATAGGATGCTTCCCCTATGTCCTTCATGGAGAAATGTCTAGATAACTAAGCCTTTACTGTGGATAGCATTCCTACGTCATTCCCAATGATCAGGATGCTATCCACATATAACACCAAAAAGGTGATAACGCTCCCACTTACCTTCCTGTACACACAAGGCTCATCTTCGTTCTTAACAAAGTCATAAGATCTGATCGCCTCATCAAATCTTATGTTTCAACTTCGGAAAGCTTGCTTTAGTCCATAAATGGATCTAAGCAACCTACACACCTTATCTAGGCAGTTCTTGGACACGAATCCCTCAGGTTGCATCATATACACCTCCTCCTTGAGGTTCCCATTGAGGAATGCGGTTTTCACATCCATTTGCCAAATTTGATAATCATAGTGTGCTGCAATAGCAAATAGAATTCTGATGGATTTTGGCATTGCTATGGGTGAGAAGGTTTCATCGTAGTCAACACCTTGTCTTTGACGATACCCCTTAGCCACTAGCCTTGCTTTATAGGTCTCTACCTTTCCATCTACTCCGATCTTTTTCTTAAAGATCCACTTGCAACCGATGGGTACAATACCTTCGAGCGCATCAACTAGGTTCCAAACCTTGTTGGAGCACATAGAATCCATCTCAGAATTCATGGCTTCTTGCCACTTCCCGGAGTCTATACTCATAATAGCCTCCTCGTAGGTCTGAGAATTAATATCCTTAACATCCTCTCCTTTAATATGTGCCACATATCTCTCACGAGGATGGGATACTCTATCAGACCTACGTAAAGTTGAAACTTGTGTATTAGGTACCTGAACAGTCTCGGGCTGTAGAGTGGTGCTTGAGCTTGGTTCTCCAACCTCGCTCAACTCTATCATGCTCCCACTATCTCCGCCAAGAATGTGTTCCTTCTCAAGGAACACTGCTCTCTTGGCTACAAAGACCTTTTGGTCCTCGAGATGATAGAAATAATACCCACAAGTTTCCTTGGGGTATCCTACAAATTTACATCGCTCTGTCCTCAATTCTAACTTAACGGGGTTATGTCTTTTAACGTGGGCAGCGTAGCCCCAAATCTTAACAACCTTAAGATTAGGCTTCTTTCCTTTCCATATCTCATATGGTGTAGACACCACCAACTTAGTTGGAACTCTGTTCAGAAGGTAAGCTACGATCTCTAGGACATATCCCTAGAATAAGATGGGTAGGTCAGCGAAACTCATCATGGACCGTACCATATCTAATAGCATACGATTCCTCCTTCCAGAGAAACCATTGAGCTGAGGTGTATAAGGAGGTGTCCATTGGGATAATATTCCATGGTCCTTGAGGAACCGAGTAAACTATGTACTTAAGTACTCACCTCCTTGATCTGATCGAAGAGTTTTGATACTCTTTCCAGTTTGGTTCTCCACCTCATTCTTATACTCTTTGAATTTCTAAAAGGCCCCGGACTTGTACTTCATTAAGTACACATATCCATACCTTGAGAAATCATCAGTAAAGGTAATGAAGTAGGAGTAACCACCAATGGCATGAGTTGACATGAGTCCATATACATCACTATGTATGAGTTCCAACAGCTCAGTGGCTCTCTCTCCAGTTCCACTAAATGGAGAGTTGGTCAGTTTTCCACGAAGGCAAGGCTCGTAAGTTGCATATGACACATAGTCGAATGGATCTAGATATCCATCATTTAGCAACTTTTGAATCATTCCCTCATGGATATGACCTAGCCTACAATGTCATAGGTATGCATTGTTCACCTTATCTCATTTCCTCTTAGACACTTACATTCATGATATGTGGAGTAGTGTCTTGCATAAACAAGCCTTTATGCAATATTCCTCTCGTCAATCTCCCCTCAGCTTTGCTAGAATTTACAATAAATTGTAGATGTGATAAGCAATACTGGTATCCAATACCAATGCACTATCACAAAAATCTAACAATTGGAGATTGATCATGAATGTACCTGAAGCATCTCCAAGCTTCTATTTCGCCCTTTCTGCAATGTACACTTTGCAGTTCCTCTTCCAGTGCCCATCTTTACTATAGTAGAAGCACTGGCCTTTGTCCTTTGCTGGGTCTTTCTTAGCAACCTTTGCTTTACCTGGTTTGCCCTTGCCCTTTCCCTTCTTAAGGGACCTTTCTACTTTCCTTTTCTTTCTAGTCTCACTAGTGTAGAGAACTGGCTTCTCTTTCTTAATAGTACTCTCTGCCTCCCTCAACATATTGAGGAGCTTTGGGAGAGTCACCTCAAGCTTGTTCATATTAAAATTTATTATGAACTGTGAAAAGGAATTTGGTAGGGACTGAAGCACAATGTCCACACACAAGTTATCCTCTAGGACCATTCCTAGACCTGTGAGTTTCTCTATCCACTCAATCATCTTTAGGACATGGTTCTAAACCTTAGTCATCCTAGCGCAGAAGAGGCTCTTGGATATCTCATATCGTTGAGTCCTTCCCTGTTCCTCAAACAATTTACGGACATGTAGGAGAATGGATCTGGCATCCATCTTTTCATGTTGTCTTTGTAACTCAGGAGTCATAGAGCCCAACATATAGCACTGAGTAAGAGTAGAGTCATCAATGTACTTCACGTAGCGAGCGATCTCATCCTCGCTTGCCCCTTCTTCGGGCGTAGGCATCACTATATCAAGGACGTGCACGATTTTCTCCACTGTGAGAATAATTCTTAAGTTACGGAGCCAATCCGTATAATTTGGACCAGTGAGGCGATTGACATCAAGTATGACACGTAAGGGATTCGAAAGCGACATTTTCTGAAAATAAAGATGCAGTAGAAATGAATAATATGCAGATTTTACAAGAAATAAACTATCAAGATATGGACTTCTATCTTAATATGCTCCAACTATTTTACTAACGAGTCATGCGACACCCTCAGCACATGAAACGGAAGTCTCCGATAGACTTATAGTGGGGATCAGGATCCAATCAACATCTTAGTGTAACCTTGAGGGACTCGACCAATCACACTAAGCCTAAAAGGTAGGCAACTCTTGCTGATCATAACTCCTTGTGATTCCCGTCCTGTTCGGCCTCCGAATCACCATGGTCTCGAGAGACTCGACCAACCATGATGCTCGGTTAAGTCAACACCTTCGTTACAAGATGAGTCTGATTTGATGATATACCCTCGAGGGACTTGACCAAGCATACCATGCCCTCATGTCACCGGTGACATCTCTATGTCGTAAGCAAGATAGCGAATCGCGATATAGGTGAGTCTCGAGGGACTCGACCAACTCAACCTACACCGGGAATCGGTTCCTACTTATAACGATGGAAGGCCATGTGGGTCAATCTAATTGCCTCACTTTTATCGACTTAATATTATCGAGAGATATTTCTATGATTTGGTCTCCTAATATGACATGTCACACATATACATATTTAATATATATCTACATCGCATGCAAATATATATACATATCTAGTATGTGTAAAAGCAATCACACCAGATGATTATGGACCACAACCTAATGTGATTAGGCTCGAGCCAGTAGGCCTAATCACTCACATCAAGATCTATGTGTGCAACGGTGCATCTCTATGCCCTGTGATCGTTCATCTCATGGGTCCCACTATCGCATCCACGCTCCCGCTGTGCCTCCACATGTGATTACAACTTAATCATAGGCATGCAGGCCCGACAATAAACGAGAAATATAATGAAGGCTCACAGACCCCAATAATAATAATCACAAGTACACACATCACACGGTCCATGATCATCCGTCCATACATCATACATCATATGTATAAATAATCATCAACATGTAGGACTACTAGATAATAATAAAAAATAATAATCAACTAAATCTTTTAATTAATTAGTATTTTATGAAATTAGGGATATATAGGGAATTTTTAAATTTATAGGGGTATTTTCATAATTTGGACAAAAGACAGAAAATGGAATTTCTCAAATTTTGAGGGGCAAAACCATCTTTTGCCTAGAAAACCCTAATGCCCTACTCCCCTTTGCTGCTGTCGCCACCGCCGCCACCCTACTGGCGGCGACCTATAAGGATCTAAATCGCTGCTATTTATAGAGGTCCCCTATCAAACCCTAATGGGTCCTCCCCTAGTGGGTATTGGATCTGCATCCAATAAGACAAGGGCTCCGTCGGATATCTCATATCCGAACCTTTACTCATCGCAACACCTACCATATGTGTGTGACCCTCTAGGCCCAATATCGAGCTGGTCGTACGTCATACCTATCAGAACTCCTTCTAACTAAGTGAATTATTATCTCTGTAATAATTCACTTGACTCATCGACTACGGACGTACTATGCCACTACGCCACAGTCCCCAGACGATATAAGGGAATCCAATCCATTGGACCTGTCTGTCCTCAGTTACCGTGTACCTATAGTCCCTCATCCATCTAATATCCTAGATACCGTATATCGAGCATGGTGTTGTCAGACCCATACGGTTTCCACTCAAGTCTCGCTCTAATCGGATTCTCCCGGAGAACTCTTTCTCTCTCTCAACCCGAATGACCCTGGCTAGGGATTTTTCTGAGCAAGAACACATGGGATATTCCTCTCATAACGCCGAGAGTGGATGATCCTCTATCGACACTCAATAGCCCTCGTAAGGTCGACTACCATTCCCAACGACCAGTTATAGTAGATCTGGGACAGCCAAACCTATAAGTCTAGTATCAAAGAGTGGAGCACTCATACAGGACATCCTTGGTGTCTCAAGTCTAAGGACCAGATACACCACTAGGACATCCTTGGCATCATCAACCATCCAGCATTCCGTAAGCGGATCAATCAGTGAACTCATTCTCCAATGAGCACCTGTACTATATCCCTAGTGTCCCTATAGGAGCAGCTATGAGACCAGCTGCATCCATCATATGGACGGGTATACAGCACTCCAGTCTGTCCGGTTATCACGATATCCCTCTCGAGTAACCTATGACCGGGATTATTTAGGATATGTGTTTAAAGGTGAATCGATCTTATTATCGTGATCTCATCACGATCCGATTCCCATTGCACAAATCCAAGGACATCACAATATATATATGCACATATGCAATAGTTATAAAGTGATATATGCCAAAATATAATAAGCAAAAAATTATGTATCAAGTCACACGTGCCATCACTCACATGATTGGCTTGCTAGGCACTTATGACTAGTAGTGACCTACATCCACTCTACCAATTCCTCATTCGTCGAGGCCACTGGCATTTGTTGGGAAATCATAGGGGGCGACATCATATGCGCAGCGGAAGAACAAGAAAACAAAAATCCCCGATTCCCAAAAAGATGTTCATCGTCGTGCGAAGATTGGTGCGCAAAATCCGCAAAAACACAAAACTGCGTATAAAGATTGTGTTACCTAGGGAGATCGTATATCCCTGTTTCCTTGCAGATCCTTAGGAGAGGGTGAAGGAGGTCAAGCGTCCTCCTCTCTAGCGGTGATCCACACAGCAGGGTTGCGACGACGCTCCTCAAAACTCCAGGCCTACTCTGAGGTGGAGAGGGAGAGGAGAATAGGAAGGGCAAGCAAAGACTCTAGCCTATGAGGCTGTGAATCCCTCCTATTTATAGAGATCCCGTGTCAAAACCCTAATGGGTCCTTTCCCTAGTGGGTATTGGATCTGCATCCAATAAGACAAGGGCTCCGTCGGATATCTCATATCCGAACCTCTACTCATCGCAATGCCTACCATATGTGTGTGACCCTCTAGGCCCAATATCGAGCTGGCCGTGAGTCATACCTGTCAGAACTCCTTCTAACTCAGTGAATTATTATCTCTGTAATAATTCACTCGACTCATCGACTACGGAAGTACTAGGCCACTACGCCGTAGTCCCCAGACGATACAGGGGAATCCAATCCATTGGACCTGTCTGTCCTCAGTTACCATGTACCTATAGTCCCTCATCCATCTAATATCCCAGAGACCGTATATCGAGCATGGTGCTGTCAGACCCATACGGTTTCTACTCGAGTCTCGCTCTAATCGGATTCTCCCGGAGAACTCTTTCTCTCTCAACCCGAATGACCCTGGCCAGGGATTTGTCTGAGCAAGAACACATGGGATATTCCTCTCATGATACCGAGAGTGGATGATCCTCTATCGACACTCAATAGCCCTCATAAGGTCGACTATCACTCCCAATGACCAGCTGTACTAGATCTGGGAACAGCCAAACCTATAAGTCTGGTATCAAAGAGTGGAGCACTCATACAGGACATCCTTGGTGTCTCAAGTCTAAGAACCAGATACACCACTAGGACTACGGAATCGTTGTCTGACAATAAGGCATCATCAACCATCCAGCATTCCGTAAGCGGATCAATCAGTGAACTCATTCTCCAATGAGCACCTGTACTGTATCCCTAGTGTCCCTACACGAGCAGCTATGAGACCAGCTGCATCCATCATATGGACGGGTATACAGCACACCAGTCTATCCGGTTATCACGATGTCCCTCTCGAGTAACCTATGACCGGGATTATTTAGGATATGTGTTTAAAGGTGAATCGATCTCATTATCGTGATCTCATCACGATCCGATTCCCATTGCACAAATCCAAGGACATCACAATATATATGCATTTATGCAATAGTTATAAAGTGATATACGCCAAAATATAATAAGCAAAAAGATTCTGTATCAAGTCACACGTGCCATCACTCACGTGATTGGCTTGCTGGGCACTTATGACTAGCAGCATCCACTATTGATCTTCCTTTAATAGGCAAAGATCAACCTCCCTCGTACACCCCTCTTCTCCTTTTACCAAGTTTAGGAGACAACCCTTACAAGCCTCTTTTACAAGGTATCCCTCTCACACCTCCCTTAGAACTCTCTTTAAGCTTTGGGAGGAGGGAACTAAACTTTCTAAGGTTTACAACATTAGAATCATAGAGTTTTACTTAATATTTCTTTCTTATCCATGCAGAAATAGCTGGGGTATTTATAGGCCCCAAATGGATTCAAATTTAGAGCCTAAAATTTAAACCCCCGAAATTTCAGGGTACGGACGGTACCACCGCCTGCAGTGAGTGGTACCACCGCCTGCAGTGAGTGGTACCACCGCTTGTAGCCTGACATTGTGCGGTGCCACTACCCAGACTGGTGGTACCACCACCCAAATAGTCTCAGAGATTGAGTCTGGGTGGTACCACCACCCTGACTGGAGTGCCACCGCCAGACATAGTCTCGGAGATTGTGCCATGATGGTTTCACCTGTTTGGTCACTATTTGAGCCTTTCTATTGGCCCAACATAGCCCAAACTTGGCCCAACTTTCCCCTAATTGGGTTGGCCCAATTCTAATCCCAATTATATACTAACTATGAATTTTAAGATATTTACTAAGCTAAACAAATTTCGTAAGTCTAGGTTTCTTCTAACGAGCTACCGACGATCTTCCGGCGAACTTCCGACGATCTCTCGGCAATTTTCAACAAGCTCCTGGACTTCACAATGATCTTCTTACTGAGTTTGATGAGCTTCTTTGGCAAGCTCCTAGACTTCTTGGTCAATTCCCGTAGAACTTCTAACGAACGTCCAATCTTCCGACGAACTCTCGAACTCCCAACGAAATCGCGTTCTTGACTCCGGAACTTCATTTTGCTTTATGCTTTGATATCATAGTTAATCCTGCACACGTAAAAACATACTTTGATCTAGACAATTATTACTAAGCATGAATCATATTGTCCGGCATGTCATTGGTCCATCGACGCTTCGTCCGATTCTTTGGCGCATTGTCCTCTCTTGCGGCCTATTGCCCAATCGACTAGTTGACCTCCATAACTCTGATATCCTTGGCACAATATCCTCTCTTCTTGGCCCGATGCTTGAACTCATGGTTGGAAGCTTTCTGTTGATACGTCAATCGATCCTTCGGCATGACGTCCAATCTTCTAAAATATTTTCCTCTAACACAACATGATTTTTCTTACTTTAATTGTCTCTCCCTGATTGAAGCATCCTACGTCACTCAAAACGTAGATCAAATCATAAACACTTATTAATTGGATTCATCATCAAAATTTAAGATTCAACACGATAGTGGATGCCGGTGGCCTCGACGGAAGAGGAATCAGCGGAGTGGATGTAGGTCACGACAACCGAACCACTATAAAAATCTGGTTTGCATTTCTCTTGAGTAATTTACTTTAACTGCAAACAACTTTACTTGCTTTACATCCACTACACTCTTCCTTGCACTTTCAAAATTATTACCTTTACGAAATGGTTTTTCATCGGAAACGGATTTAATTGCAACGAAGTTTTAAACCGACATAATTTTTGTCGCTGCACTAATTCACCCCCCTCTTAGTACCGACTCTTTTCCTAACAATTGGTATCAGAGCCTCTTATTTCTCATTTGGTTTAACACCTAAAAGAAATGGCTCTTTTTGGCTTTCAAGAGGGTCACTCTTTCATTCATCCTCCCTTTTTCAATTAGATGGACTGCACATATTGGAAAACTCGAATGAGAGTTTTCTTGCTTTTTTTTTATTTGAATATATGGAACATTGTTGAAAATGGTTTTCGAATGTCTTCTCTTCCAATGAACCATTGGAATGATTTGGAGAAGAAGACATTTTCTTAAAATGCTAGAGCTATGAACGCTCTATTTTGTGCCTCAGACAAAAACAAATTTAATCGGGTTTCTAATTGCAAAACAACTTTTGATATATGGCACACTCTCGAAATAACACACGAAGGCACTAATAGAGTAAAAGATTCTAAAATAAATATTTTAATACACAATTTTAAACTTTTTCGAATGAAGCCTGAGTGAAACCGTTGTTAATATATACACCCGTTTTACGGATGTCGTCAATGGTTTAAAAGCTCTTGGCAAATCTTTTCTAATTTTTAGCTTATTAACAAGATTTTACGATCGCTTTCTAAGAATTGGGATTTAAAAATAACGGCTATACAAGAATAAAAATTTTGAATACTTTTTTGATCGAAGAACTTATCGGGTCTCTAATGTCCTATGAAATAACATGCAATGGACGTAAAGAACTTGAAAACCACCTTCTAAAGAATAGATAGGATTTTGGACTAAGAACAATTGAAGACCACTCGAGCATAAGCTCAAGTGATGATGAACTTGAACTCATCATTATGAAATTAAAAAGTCCATGAAACAAAAATTAAAGAACAAAAAGAACGCAACTACTTGCTATAAACGCAATAAGAGAGAAGAACTTTGGGATGAATCAAGCTCCTCCGAAGACAAGGAGAAAATCAACAAAGGCGAAGTAGCAAACTACGCCTTAATAGCTTTCTACAACGAGGTAAACAACTCAAACAAAACTCCCTTAGTTTACTTTGAAATTACTTAATGTTCTTCATGAGTTACTTTTTATTTAGTTTAAAAAAAATTATCTAAATTTCTTTTTAAAAATTGTATGTTTAATAATGTAATGAAAATGTAAAAATTGGGATCATGCTAGTAAAATTGAAAATAATAATGAAAATTATATATTTTATGTTAAAGGAATAAAATGTTAGATTTAAATCTAATAATAATCCTATGTATGTTTTTTAAGAAGAAATAATATATATTTCTGATTTTGATTGAAATCATGCTTGATGTTTTAATGATGCAATAATGCAATAAAATGTTAAATATAAATCTAATGCTTGTACACTTGACAAGATTAATCATATTGTTTCTCAATTTTAATTAAAGATGCTCTATGATTAATGAAATCAAGTTTCATTTGAAGTAATGATTTGATATCATGCTCGATGAGTATATGTTTCGAATTTATGCATAATGATTCTTAAGATTTATGGATTATCGATTTTTATATTAATGAACGTGGCCTTTTCAATTTTAAACTATGATGTATTTTTTCATACAAAAAACTTGATCATGATTATATGAAATCAATCACATAAAATGAAACATATAAAAAGAAAAATATATTATCATTGGAATTAAATTGATGAATCAAATCTCTTGTTTAAAGAAGCCTTATGTTTAATGTGTTATACTTTTTTTTGGTCTTGATGGTTTTTATGACAAAATCTACTTTTCAATCTTAAATGATGATGCATGCTTTAACTTGGCATAAAAACTTGGGCATGCTTGTGTGAAATAAATCAAATAAAAAAGGTGGGAGGAAAACATTTATCTTAAAGAATTTCTCAATCTCTACTTTATCGATCTTTCAAAAAAAAGGGATATCAATGAATGTATATTTGTTATTTTTGAATCTCTTGAAAATGATTTTGAGTTGACGATTTGAATTTGAATGTACTTTATCTTCATTTTTCGAGATTTATAACTTGAGATTTCTTATGCATGAATCAAGATACTGTATCATTTGATCTCTTATGTTTCTTTTTGCTATTTACAAAAAGAAGAGATTTGATGAAATAAATCATGTCTTGTGGCATTCATGATTTGATATTATTATCTTTCATGACATGATGTGTAAATTCCTTTGTATTTATGGTTATAAACCTCATGTTATAAGTAGAGTATTGATGTAAAAATTGTATTCTTCTACTCTACTTCTTCCTTGTTTACAATAACAAAGGGGCGAAAGAAAATTGCTAGCTTAAATGAGAAACTTAGACATGTTAGATCTTCCAAATGCATAAATTCTTCTTATACATTTTCCGGATTACGATCTTGATCTCTTGAATTTTAGACTTGATCTTTCATTTTTTATGATTAAAATATTAATGTAATTATGAATGATGATTTGATATTATGCATGCAATACTTCAACTTATGATAATGATGCATGCAATGATAAAATATTCATGATGAAAAATTGTTTTGACATTCATAACTTGATTTTTTATCTTTGATTATTTATCCTTTGTCCTGATTTGAAAATTGTTGTAAAGAGAAAAAGAGATACAAAATTGTATTCTTCCCATCTTTTTTACAATGACAAAGGGGAAGATAGCTAGCTTGCACAAGTCAAGAAGATGCAAAAACTTACTTGCTTGCTTGCACATCTAAAAAGAAGATGCAAACATACTTCATGTAGATTGCTTCATGTAAAACATTATATCTTGCTAGCTTGTTATCTTGCATTATTTTTCAAAAACTTGCTAGCGGTCATACTTCAAAGAGAAGTAACACTTGCCAAATTGCTAGCTTGATTGTTATAAAATAATGTAAAATTTTGCTAGCTTGAACATCACTATCTTGCCAATCTCAAGAAGCAAAATTTGTAATTTGCTCATTGCAATAGGAAGCAAGAATCACTAGCTTACATAATTCAACAAGAAAGCTATCTTGCATTTGCTTTCAAAATTTTTGCTAGCTTGTATGTTGTAAACTTGCTATCTTACTACCTTACATATCTAAAACTTGATAGCTTGCATGATATAACACATGCTAAATTTTCTAGCTTACAAATTGCATGATGATAAACCTTGATATTATGTTTTTACATGCAATGATTTGAACTTATATCACAAACACTTGATAGTTGGAACTTCTCCTTTTTGTTGATGACAAATGGGGAGAAGTATGATCATGTTATGCATGATGAAGTGTTGCAAATACTCATGATGAAATTTGTAACAACTTGAATTCAGCTTGAATTCAAGGTTCTATCAATATGGCATATTGATAGGGGGAGTTTGTTTAAACTCCAGGAGTTAAGGTTAACTCCGTCATCAATTGGTTATCATCATCAAAAAGGAGGAGATTATTAAATCTCGAATTTTGATAATGAAACCAATTGATAAGTGTTTATGAATTAATCTATATTTTGAGTAATGCAGGATGCTTCGATCATGATAAGACAATTAAAGTAGGAAGAATCATGTTGGGCCGGTGGAACATGTCAGAAGATTAGACGTCTAGCCGGAGGATCGGATGACGTATCGACAGAATGCTTCAGACCATAGATTTGGGCATCGGGCTAAGAAGAGTGAAAATTACACCAAGGATATCGAAGTTGCGGAGGTCAACTGGCTGATTGGGCAATAGGCCATACGAGAGGACGATACGTCGAAGAATCGGACGAAGTGTCGATGGACCAATGACATACCAGACAACATGATTCATACTTAGTAATAATTGTCTAGGTCAAAGTGTGTTTTTACATGTGCAGGATTAACTATGATAGCAAGGCATAAAGCAAAATGAAGTCTCGGAGTCAAGAACGTGATTTCGTTGGGAGTTTGAGAGTTCGTCGGAAGTACAGACATTCATCGGAAGTTCTGTCAGAATTGACCAAGAAGTCCTGGAGCTTGCTAAAGAAGCTCATAGAAACTCACCAAGAAGATCATCATGAAGTCCAGGAGCTTGTTGGGAGTCCGTTGGAACATTGCCGAGAGATCGTCGGAAGTTCACTAGAAGATCGCCGGAAACTCACCGGAAGAAACCTAGACTTACGGACTTTGTTTAGCTTAGTAAATGTCTTAAAATTCATATTTAGCACATAATTAGGATTAGAATTGGGCCAACCCAACTAGGGAACAATTGGGCTAAGTTTGGACTTTATTGGGCCAAGAGAAAAGCCCAAACAATGACCATTTAGGTGAAATCGTCGTGGCACAGTCTCCGAGACTATGTCAGGCGGTGGTATCGCTAGTCTGGGCGATGGTACCATCCAAACTCAGTCTCTAAGACTATTTGGGCGGTGGTACTACTAGTTGTTAGGATCAAGAGCACTAAGAGGGGGGGGGGGTGAATTAGTGCAGCGGAAATTTTTCAGCGATTAAAACGAAAGCTGCGTTCGTTGAGATTAAAACGATTTCGATGTGAAAGCCGATTCTAAGATTACTTTAACTTGAGATTAAGCGAGATAACATTAAAGTAGATCTATGAAGGCAGTTTGCAGTTTATGATGGAAAGCAGAATACAAGCGCAAACTGAAATACGACGTTCGTACGATAAAAACCGATTTACGTCTAAATACAGATTTAGAAAGTTCTGAACTTAGAAACTTATTCGTAAGATTGCAGAAGGCAGTAAACAATTATGATTGAAATCAAAACGTAAACGTAAACTGAAATATGATGATCGTACGAAAAAAGTCGATTTACGTCTAAACGTAGATTCGGAAAGTTCTGAACTTAGAAACTCGTTCGTAAAATCGCAGAAGGCAGTAAGCTATTGAGAAGTTTGCAGTGAAGGTAAAATGCTCAAAGGAAATGCAAACCGAGATTTAGAGTGGTTCGGTCAATCTTGACCTACTCCACTTTTGGCTTCCTCCACCGACGAGGTCACCGATGTCAACTAGAGGCCTTCCTTCAATAGGCGAAGGCCAACCACCCTTTTACAGATTCACTCCTTTTGACGGGCTTACGAGACAACCCTTAAAGAAGTTTTCTCTCCTCTCTTTACAACTCAAACTTTGAAGAACAGAAGGAGGAGAACTTTTGGTCTTCACAATAGTTTTGAGCTCTAAGAATCACAGAAAGATATCAAGATTTTGAGTGTAAGTTGCTACCTTTCAGTGCTGAATGGGTGGGGTATTTATAGGCCCCAACCCAGTTCAAATTTGGAGCTCAAAACTGTCAATTCCCGGAATTCCGGGATCAGGCGGTTGAACCTCCTGACTAGGGCGGTTGCACCGCCTGGCAAAGCTCGAAGACTGAGCCTCTGGGCAATGCTACCTCTGTCATGGGTGGTTGCACCTCTCTGCCAGAGCTCGAAGCCCGAGCTCAGGCGGTTGCACCTCCTGACTAGGGCGGTTGCACCGCCTAGCAGAGCTCGAAACTTGAGCTCAAGCGGTGCCACCTCTTGTCAGGAGAGGTTGCACCGCCCAGTCTCGCTCGGAGACTGAGCCCAGGCGGTTGCACCTCCTGGCTGGGGCGGTTTCACCGCCCAGTCTCCCTGGGAGACTTAGCCCAGGCGGTGCTACCTCCTGGCTTGGGCGGTTGCACCTCCCACAACAACTAGGGTCCGAATGGGTTGATCCATTCGGCCCAATTTGGGTTTTTTCAGGGGCCCAATTGCCCCAAGATTAAGCTAATGGGATCATCTCCCATTTTTAACTTAATCATTAGTGCTAACTATGATAAATCCTAAGACAATTTTTGTAGCTTGCTCTGGTGCGTCAATCGCTTCTTCCGACGAGTTTCCGGCGAACTTCCGTCGATCATCCGATGAACCCTCGGTGATGCTCCTGCGGACTTCCGACAAACTCCTGGACTTGCGACGATCCACTTGGCAAGTTCCGACGAGCTTCTTTGGCAAGCTTCTGGACTTCTCAGATTTGTTCCCGTAGAACCTCCGACGACTGTCCGAACTTCCGTCGAGCTCTCGAACTCCCAACGTGATCATTGTCATGACTCCGGCGCAACTCCTGCTGCATGTCTTACTTTCATCATAGTTAATCCTGCACACTTATCTCAACACATAGATTAGACAACAAATGACAATTGACTTCATCATCAAAATCCAAGATTCAACAATCTCCCCCTTTTTGATGATGACAATCGATTGATAATGGAGTTAACATTAACTCCCCCTATCTATATGCCATACTTGAGATAAGTCATTCTTGAATTTAAAACCTTATAAATTCAAGAGACATATTCCCATCATGATTCCTATCATGATGTATCTCTTTGAAGATGATGTCAAGGCTTGACATTCATTTTCAAATTTTACATTACAAGTTTGAATGATGGTAATAGTAGCATAATAGTAGCAATTCATCATATTGTAAGATATCAACATGTAAAGCTGTGAAGTAAGATTTTGATATCATTACATGATGCACACATTTCTTATATTTTAGCAAGTGTTGCATTTCTATATATGACATCTTTTCATATATCTCTTGATGATGCAGGCATGGCATAATCATAGCATCAGTGTTTATAGCATCAAATCAATTCATATATTTCTCCCCCTTTGTCATCAACAAAAAGCATGGTAGATGTGATACCAGGAGAACAATATAAGCAAGTTATCAAGCATATAAAGGAAGGCATGATAAGTATAATGCTTTGAATACTTCTTCTCCTTTTATGTTATAATTCTTTGTGCATGAAGGAGGAAAGTCATTTTATCAAATCCATTTCGAAAAGTATTTTTCATAAGAGTGTGTTTGATTTTTGTCATTCCAGTTGTTAGGCGAGTCCGAAAATGAGATGAATTATTTCATGCATTCGGACCAGATTATGCTACAAAAACATTTCAACATATGGCAATCAAGTGATTTGATCATTCAATAAAGTCCAAAAAGTAATTTTAACTAGTTTAAGTATTCGGACACATCAACATTCCTAATTCTCTTCTTATAAAATCAAATTATTCTTCACTTAGAGGTTTTGTAAAAATATCGGCTAGTTGTTGTTTAGTATTAATGATAATGACTTATCAACTGCATCATTTTTTCAAACTATATTTATCAAAGCACAAGGTTTTCAAAACTTTTAGTTTCAATATAAAATCCGAGATAACCATTTAGTTTATATTTACCACAAGGCACAGGGCATATATTCACCACGATAGATGTTTACAACTCTACATATGTTCAAAATATATCAGGTAACCATATCAAGGATCAAATCAAAGCACATCATGGTGAGTAACATAAGGAGTTTACAATAACAACAGATGATTATGTTCATACAAGCTCATTCATGAGGTGAAAAATTAAAGTGCCTAAACAAGGAGTCAAATTGACGATGAATTTGCTGCAGCTCAGATAGGATTTGATCTTGTCGTTGTTCAAGCCATTCTTGTCTTTGTTCGAATCGGTCCATCCGAATCCCAATATCTTCGACAAATGATGTATGAGTTTGCTCAGATGGATGTGTTTCCTCATAGGGACAGATCGGAGGAGATTGGGTACCCCTAAATACTGGTATTTTCGGTTCTGGTTCAGGTTGAGGAGGATCAGTTCTTCTTGGCATTCTAACCCAGTTACCATTTCTATAAAAACATCTTAATCGGTGAAGTAGATTTTTATTAATTATGCTAAATCTATCTACTTTTATTACTTCTTCTTCCGGTGGTATTAGAATATCGTAGGCTTTCATTATTCTAGTTATTATACCACCATATGGGAGCATCATATCTTTCTTAGATAGTTCTAACATGTTTTGTTAGATAAGATAACCAAGACAGATGTCATGTCCTTTCATGATCAAATACATAGTTCCTAATTCTAATTGGCTTACTTCATCATGATGGTATTGTTTAGGGAGAATGATGCTAGTTAGGATATAATGAAGTACCTTAGTGTTTAGAGGCAGTAGATGTTCACAACTTTTAGGAACAAATGCTAAATTGGGATTGGCAAAAATTGTTCCTAGGGCTTCAACGTATGTTGTTCCAACAGTTTCATCATCCCATGATCCTCTAAAGTAAAGTCCTCTACTTTTCATGGGAATGCCTATCATGTCGCAAATGAATCTATCCGTAATTGAGATGTGTTGTCCTAAAAGATAGGTGGACATTCGTTCTTCTTTATCTACTTGTATGTTGTTGTAAAACAATCTAACGAGTCTTGGATAGATGGGTTCGTTAATTTGTAAAATTGGAAGTAGATCTAAGTTTGCAAACCATTGGATTGTTTCTAAGTTTCTTAGTTCATTTAAGTCTACGTATTTTCCCTTATTGACACTCCTAAGTTCGAAAGAGGAAAATTTTTCAGCATAGTATTTTAAATCGAAAAGGGTGAGATCAAAATCTTCTACTAATCTCCTCTTTCCTTTGTCCCTTGAGGATCTTCTAGATCCCATAACTACTGCTGTTTAGAACAATAGTGATGAGCAAGAGTAAATGAATCAAAAAACAGAGTTTAAGGGCTTCTTAGAGAGTACCTTAGTGAGATCTTCAAGAGAGGGAAGGATTGTTGATGCTTTGCTTCGAAATGAGAGGTTTTTGGGATGCTAAGATAGGAGAAATGGGGATGGAGGAGGCTTGGAAGAGCAGAGGAGGGAAGGGAGTGAGTTGGGGTCGGTTTCACCGTCGGCCCTAGCTTGGGTTAAAAAGGGGCAGAGTTGCGGGCGGTTGCACCTCTGGCTGGAGCGGTGCAACCGCTCACAACACGTGACAACTGGAGGTGCTACCTCCAGTTGGGGCGGTGCCACCACCTGCAGGTGGTGAGCACTTGTTCTGATCAATGTGATCTGATCTGAGAGTTTTTCTGTCTTGAGGAGAATTTTCATTCAGAGCAATCAACTTTACTTACGTAATTACGTAAGAATTTTTTATTTTAAGATAAGGACTTTTGCACGATCAAGATAGATTTTTAACGTGCATACTCTCAATGTCGTACACGTGTTTGTGATAGTTTCTTCAGGTTGGTAAGTCTTGCAAGTTCATGACAGACTTAGTCACTTCATGATACAGAGTTAGATTCGAAGGTTATGAACGGATGTGATTGATGGGTTCGAAAATCCAGGGGATATGTGAATTTGGGAATCATATGTTTCTAATTCTGAAAAGTCAAATAAGGTTGTATCTAAGTCGCATTTATGATTTTAAATTTATAATCTCCGTCTGTAATTAAGGCTAGAGAGCATTACGAGTTCCTTTTTGGATCTTGGGTTATGAATATCGAGAATCAAGAAGCAGAATATTATTTCTTGCTCCAGCCTAAAATTTTTATGTTTTTAATGTTTTTATAGGAAGGGATAATTTTTAGTTACTCATTTGCTTTTGGGTGCCTCACAAATATATCTACATTGTTTATCATGTTGCATAGCATTTATCATAGTTCCTTTAGAAACCCAAATCAATTTGTTTGGACTAATTTTCTTGAATGGACAATAATACGTCTTGTGTCCAAGTTTGCAACAAAAGTTGCATTTGGTTTGGTGTTGAACATGTAAGATGGGGCCTTTTATAAAGGTGGTTGGATTTTGGTGAGAACTTCTCACAAATCCAATTCCACTCCTTTTTGGAACATGACCCTTGTTTGCAAGGATCATGTTTAATGACTTGCTACCAACCTCGAATTTCTTCAAGGTGTCTTTTAAGTAGCAAGTTTTCTTTTTGGAGAGTTTCTAGATCATGGCATTTGATGCATGGATCTAAACTATCATGATATTCAGTTTTTAACTTATCAAAATCACAAGTAAGACTATCATGCTCCTTTTTTAGTAATTTATATTTTCTATTGATAATCTTGCATTCATCAAATAAGTCTTGGAAGGCATTTAATAATTCATCGAAAGATAAATCTGCATCTAATAAATTTGTTACCTCCTCTCCGATGACCATTAAGGCATATGAGCAACTTGCTCGGTGTTGGACTCCTCTTCTTCGAACGCGCTCGAATCATCCCATGTTGCTTTGAGCGCCTTCTTCTTTGTTGTTCTCTTTTTGGCTTGGGGACAATCACTCTTGTAGTGTCCTGGCTTTTTGCACTCATAGCAAATAACTTGGTCCTTCTTGGGTTCAAGTTTATTTTTAGTGTCATTCTTAATCTTGTTTCTTTTAATGATTTTTTTAAATTTTCTTGTTAGAATTGCCAAGTCATCGTCACAGTCCTCATCACTTGAGTTTTCTTTCAAGCGGTCTTCCAAAGTTCTAAGTGTCATATCCTTCCTGTTCTTTGGAAGGATGTCTTCTTGCTCTTCATGAGCTTTGTAAGTCATCTCGTAGGTCATTAATGACCCAATTAGTTCTTCAAGAGGGAAGTTGTTTAGATCTTTCGCCTCTTGAATAGCAGTGACTTTAGGATCCCAACTCTTAGGAAGGGATCTTAGAATCTTATTTACGAGCTCAAAATCCAAAAAACTTTTTCCGAGTCCTTTTAGACCGTTGACGACATCCGTGAAACGGGTAAACATGTCGCCAATAGTCTCACTCAGTTTCATCCGGAAAAGTTCGAAAGAGTGTAACAAAATATTGATTTTTGACTCTTTCACTCTACTTGTGCCTTCATGAGTCACTTCGAGTGTGTGCCAAATATCAAATGTGGTTTCACAAATCGAAACACGATTAAACTCGTTTTTATCAAGTGCACAAAATAAGGCATTCATAGCCTTTACATTAAGAGCGAAAGCCTTTTTCTCCAAATCATTCCAATCGATCATTGGAAGAGAAGACTTCGAAAAACCATTCTCGACAAGATTCCAAAGTTCAAAGTCCATAGAAATAAGAAAGATCCTCATTCGGGTCTTCCAATAGGTGTAGTCCATCCCATTAAACATGGGTGGACGTGTAATAGAATGGCCCTCTTGGTTTCCGGCGTAAGCCATCTCTCTTGGGTTTTAATCCATTTGAGAGTTAGCCGAGCTCTGATACTAATTGTTAGGATCAAGAGCACTAAGAGGGGGGGGGGTGAATTAGTGCAGCGGAAATTTTTCAGCGATTAAAACGAAAGTTGCGTTCATTGAGATTAAAACGATTTCGATGTGAAAGCCGATTCTAAGATTACTTTAACTTGAGATTAAGCGAGATAACATTAAAGTAGATCTATGAAGGTAGTTTGCAGTTTCTGATGGAAAGCAGAATACAAGCACAAACTGAAATGCGACGTTCGTACGATAAAAACCGATTTACGTGTAAACGCAGATTTAGAAAGTTCTGAACTTAGAAACTTATTCGTAAGATCGTAGAAGGCACTAAACAATTATGATTGAAATCAAAACGTAAACGTAAACTGAAATATAATGATCGTACGAAAAAAGTCGATTTACGTCTAAACGCAGATTCGGAAAGTTCTGAACTTAGAAACTCGTTCGTAAAATCACAGAAGGCAGTAAGCTATTGAGAAGTTTGCAGTGAAGGTAAAATGCACAAAGGAAATGCAAACCAAGATTTAGAGTGGTTCGGTCAATCTTGACCTACTCCACTTTTGGCTTCCTCCACCGACGAGGTCACCGACGTCAACTAGAGGCCTTCCTTCAATAGGCGAAGGCCAACCACCCTTTTACAGATTCACTCCTTTTGACGGGCTTAGGAGACAACCCATACAGAAGTTTTCTCTCCTCTCTTTACAACTCAAACTTTGAAGAACAGAAGGAGGAGAACTTTTGGTCTTTACAACAGTTTTGAGCTCTAAGAATCACAGAAAGATATCAAGATTTCGAGTGTAAGTTGCTACCTTTCAGTGCTGAATGGGTGGGGTATTTATAGGCCCCAACCCAGTTCAAATTTGGAGCTCAAAACTATCAATTCCCAAAATTCCGGGATCAGGCATTTGCACCTCCTGACTAGGGCGGTTGCACCGACTAGCAGAGCTCGAAGACTGAGCCTCTAGGCGGTGCTACCTCTGTCAAGGGCGGTTGCACCTCTCTGCCAAAGCTCGAAGACCAAGCTCAGGCGGTTGCACCTCCTGATTTGGGCGGTTGCACCACCTGCCAGAGCTCGAAACTTTAGCTCAGGCGGTGCCACTGTTGAATCTCGGATTTTGATGATGAAACTAATTGATTGTGTTTAGATGTTTAACTGCATTTTGAGTGATGCAGGTCTACTCGATCAGGATTAGACAGTTAACGCAAGAGGAATTGACGTTGCGCCGGAGGAGATCACGTTAGGATATTGGATGGCAGAAGGCTTCGGACGTCGGGCATCGGGCCAAGAGCGGAATTGCACCAAGGATATCGGGGTTGCGGAGGTCAACCGCCGATTGGGCAACAAGCCACAAGAGAGGACGATGCGTTGAAGAATCGGACGAAGCGCCAACCAATGACATGCCGGGCAACGTAATGTCGATTCGCGTTGTAATAACTATCTAGATCGGAGTAGAGTTTTGGCTTGCTGTGCAGGATTAACTACGATAACGATGAAGACATAAAGCGAAACAAAGTGTGGAGTCAAGCACGAAGGATTCATTGGGAGTTCAAGAGTTCGACGGAAGTCCGAAGGTTCGTCGGGAATGCTGCCGGAACTAGCCGAGAATGAGTAGGGAGCTTGCCGAAGGGATTTTCGGAAGCTCGCCGGAAGGTTCGTTGGAAGTTCGCGGAGCTCGCCGAAGAAGCTCGTTGGAACTCGCCAAGATCAAATCGTGAAGTCTAGGAGCTTTCCGGGAGTCCGCAGAATGGTTTCCGAGAGTTTATCGGAAGACCGTCGGAAGTTCGTCGGAAGCTCGCCGGAAGAAGTCTTGACTTACGAACTTTGTAATAGCTTAGAAAATGTCTTTAAATTCGTAGTTAGCATATTAATTAGGGTTAGGATTAGGTATTAATCCTATAACCTAAGTAGGGGCCAATTGGGCCCGAGTTCGGATTAGTTTGGGCCAAGATTGAAGCCAAACTAAGTAGGCTGAAAACACTGTAGACGGGCTGAAAACACTATAGGCGGTGGCACTGCCTGGGCTGGGCGGTGGCACCGCCCAGTGCCCGAGAGCTGGGCGGTAGCACCGCTTGGGCAGGGCGGTGGCACCGCCCAGCACTGTCAGCTTTTGACAAGTGACAGGCGGTGGCACCGCCAGCATCGGGAACCCAACGAGAATTCAAATTTTGGAGCCCAAATTTGAATCCTCTTGGGGCCTATAAATACCCCTCTATTCTCAGCTGAGAATACAACTTTTTGAGCAGCAAGAGTTTGAGAGAAAGGTCTTAGAAAAGTGTTAGCTTGTCTTCTTTTCAATTTGCTAGTGTTCACCTCATCTCTTCTCGAAAATCTGTAAGAGAGTGAACCGCTTGTAAAGAGTTGTAAGAGGGGTATTTACCCTTCCATTTCAAGAGACTTGCTAGTGGAAGGTGGGAGCCTCATCGAAGAGGGGCCTCGCAAGTGGAGTAGGTTATTTGACCGAACCACTCTAAAATCGGCGTGATCCTTAGTTTGCATTTCATTATTGCTATTTACATTATTGCAAACCTTCTTATATGCTTTAGTTCCTTATTACTTTTGCTGCGCATATTTAAGAATACGCTTTCAAGATTAAGCTTTTCAAGTTCCGTTCTTATCGTACGAAAGATTTTCTAAAACCGAAGTTTTAATCCGCTGCACTAATTCACCCCCCCCCTCTTAGTGCTGCTCTGATCCTAACAATTGGTATCAGAGCCACGGTTTTCTACTTTGGTTTAACACCCAAATAGAAATGGCTCTTTATGGCTTTCAAGAGGGCTAATCGGTTGTTCGTCCACCGTTGTTTAACGGATCGGACTACACTTGTTGGAAAACTCGAATGAGAGTTTTCTTACTTTCTTTGGATTTGAATTTATGGCACATAGTCCAAAATGGATATGAAATGTCTTCTCTCCCAATGAACCATTGGAATAATTTGGAGAAGAAGATGTTTTCTTTAAACGCAAAGGCTATGAATGCCTTATTTTGCGCTTTAGACAAAAATGAGTTCAATCGGATTTTTACGTGCGAAACGGCTTTTGATATTTGGCGAACACTTGAAATCACACATGAGGGAACTAGTAGAGTCAAAGACTCGAAAGTTAACATTTTAATGCATGATTTCGAGCTTTTTCAAATGAAGCCGAGCGAAACCATTGTTGACATGTACACCCGTTTTACGGATGTCGTCAATGGTTTACAAACTCTTGGCAAATGTTTCTCGAATTTTGAACTTGTTAGTAAGGTTTTACGATCACTTTCTAAAGCTTGGGAATCAAAAGTAATGGTAATACAAGAAACAAAAGATTTAAATATTTTTCCACTTGAAGAACTTATCGGCTCATTGATGACATATGAAATGGTGCGCAATGCACACGATGAACATGATGAACAAAATCACCTTCCAAAGAACAGGAAGGATTTGGAACTTCGGACAAATGAATACCACTTGAGCGATGACTCAAGTGATGAGGACAATAATGAACTTGAACTTCGAACACTAAATCTTAATAAGTTTATGAAACAAAAATCTAAAATAAACAATGAACTTGAACGGAGGAAGAAGCCAAAGAAAAGGAAGGCACCCGAGGAGAAAATCAAGAAAGGCGAGGTGGCAAACTATGCCTCAACTACTCTCAACAACGAGGTAATCGAAATCCCCCTAATTTATTTTAAAATTACATAATACTTTCATGAGTTATTTTTAATTTAGTTTAGGATTAATTTTCTTAAAAATTACATGAAAATAAAAAATTAGAAATCATGTTTGATTTGAAGTAATGCTTAATGATGTATTTTTTGATTTGACATAAATGAAATAGGCATGCTTATAGGAAATAGTAAAGTATGCTTGACAATTGTATACTTAACGATGCATAAAGTTGTAATGAAAATATTAATATACTATGATTTGATGATTTTATGCATGACATTGTAAAGTTATATATAATGATGCATAATGATGAAATTGTGTAATAAAAATATTAAACATTTTGAAGCCATGTTTTAGTGTCATGTATATTGATCATGCTTAATAAAATTTGAAATTATGCATGATGAATCTTACGATTTATGGATTATTGATGAAAGTACCTTATTGATCTTTGTTGTAATAAATCTTACTCTTTTGGTTTTAAACATGATACATGTTTTTATTAGGCATAAATGAAACAAAATCATATGTTTTGAAACAATCGAAAAGAGGAAAACATTCTTGAAAATTATTTTGCTCAATCTTATTGATTTTGATGAATCCATTTGTATCATCTTTGTGAATCTCTTGGATTTTGTTAATGATTTTGATGATTTAAATTTGAATAAATTTTTATCGAAATCACGATCTTGATCTCTTGAAATTTATAACATGAAATTCTTTATGAATCAACATTGTTTTCTATTTAAAAGGAGATTTGTCGAAATGTTTCATAGTCTTTTAGTATTTATGATCTTGATAATTATGTTTTGAAACTTTATGTAAACCCAGAATGTTCATCATGATTTGAATATTTAAAGAGGAGAATTTTCTAAATAAATCATGATTTTTTCCTTATGAGTTCTTGGAGTTATTACTTGATTTTTCTTTTAAAACAAGATCTCTTCTTTGTACTCCTATGATTTTTCTTGATATTTTATTTAAAGAAGATATTTACTATATGAATCATGTCTTTTGGTATTCAAATGATTTTATCCTTCATGACATGATTTCTTTATATTTATGGCTTGCATGGCTTGAAATGTTTTGGTATAATGCATGCAATGATGAAATATTCATAAAGTTAAAATGATGTATGCAATACTTATTATAATGTTGTACATGATGTATTTATTGCATATGATGTGTATCATGAATGCTTTAAATGATGAGTGTTTGGTATCATGATCAACATGTTGATAAATGCTTAAAAATTTTAATGTTTGAGTATCATGTATGATATGCTTATTAATGATGATTGATTTATTTTTCGGTATCGTGCATGAAAAATAAGGTTATTGAAATTATGTATGTTTTAATTTGAATATATAATGATGCACAAATAAGAATGATACTTACCTTTGTCATAATATGAAAATTGATATAAGGATCTTCCCTTCTTTTTGACAATGACAAAGGGGGAGCAAGAATTTCTAGCGTGGACATCATGAAAAGAGGCAAACTAACTAGCTTGCACAATTCAAGATGAAAGCAAAAATTGCATTTCTCAAAAGAGAAGATGCAAATGTAACATTTGCCAAATTGTTTGCTTGCCTCATGTAAAACATTATCTCTTGCTAGTTTGGCATTTTTGCTAGCTTGTATGTTGCAAAACTTGATCACTTTTTCAAACATTTTGCTAGCTTACACTTTGCAAAGAAAGCAAAAATGACACTTATAGAAGAAAGAGCTTGTTATTTTGAACATCACAAGCTTGCCTATCTTAAGAAACAAAAATTGCAAAAGTGCTATCTTGCCTATCTCAAGAAACAAAACTTGCAACTTGCACATTGCAATAGGAAGCAAGAATTATAAGCTTACACAAGAAAGCTATCTTACATTTGCTTTCGAAATTTTTGCTAGCTTGTATATTGTGAAACGTGCATATCATGAAAATTGCTAGCTTGTAGTCTAAAGAGAAGCAATTAGTTGTTATCTCAAGAAAAGCAAACATGCTAAACTTACACATCTTTAATTGCTAGATTGCATGATGATAAAATTTGATACTATGTGTTTCATGCAATGTATGGAACTTTTTATTTCTAAACACATAAGAGTAGGTACTTCTCCTTTTTGTTGATGAGATAGGGGGAGAAGTATATTGATGACTTCATGCATTGAATTGAATATTTTATATATATTTGCATGAAGGTTTAAATGTTTTTCATAACATATGATGAATGTTACTTGGATTTGGGATAATCCAAGTGTTCTATCAATGGCATATTGATAGGGGGAGTTTGGTTAAACTCCGGGGAGTTAAGGTTAACTCCGTTAGTCATCAATTAGTTGTCATCATCAAAAAGGGGGAGATCGTTGAATCTCGGATTTTGATGATGAAACTAATTGATTGTGTTTAGATGTTTAACTGCATTTTGAGTGATGCAGGTCTACTCGATCAGGATTAGACGGTTAACGCAAGAGGAATTGACGTTGCACCGGAGGAGATCACGTTAGGATATTGGATGGCAGAAGGCTTCGGACGTCGGGCATCGGGCCAAGAGCGGAATTGCACCAAGGATATCGGGGTTGCGGAGGTCAACCGCCGATTGGGCAACAAGCCGCAAGAGAGGACGATGCGCTGAAGAATCGGACGAAGCACCAACCAATGACATGCTGGGCAACGTAATGTCGATTCGCGTTGTAATAACTATCTAGATCGGAGTAGAGTTTTGGCTTGCTGTGCAGGATTAACTACGATAACGATGAAGACATAAAGCGAAACAAAGTGCGGAGTCAAGCATGAAGGATTCATTGGGAGTTCAAGAGTTCGACGGAAGTCCGAAGGTTCGTCGGGAATGCTGCCGGAACTAGCCGAGAATGAGTAGGGAGCTTGCCGAAGGGAATTTCGGAAGCTCGCCGGAAGGTTCGTTGGAAGTTCGCGGAGCTCGCCGAGAAAGATCGGAGCTCACCGAAGAAGCTCGTTGGAACTCGCCAAGATCAAATCGTGAAGTCTAGGAGCTTTCCGGGAGTCCGCAGAATGGTTTCCGAGAGTTTATCGGAAGACCGTCGGAAGTTCGTCGGAAGCTCGCCGGAAGAAGTCTTGAATTACGAACTTTGTAATAGCTTAGAAAATGTCTTTAAATTTGTAGTTAGCATGTTAATTAGGGTTAGGATTAGGTATTAATCCTATAACCTAAGTAGGGGCCAATTGGGCCCGAGTTCGGATTAGTTTGGACCAAGATTGAAGCCAAACTAAGTAGGCTGAAAACACTGTAGACGGGCTGAAAACAGTATAGGCGGTGGCACCGCATGGGCTGGGCGGTGGCACCGCCCAACACTGTCAGCTTTTGACAAGTGACAGGCGGTGGCACCGCCACTGACAGGCGGTGGCACCGCCAGCATCGGGAACCCAACGAGAATTCAAATTTTGGAGCCCAAATTTGAATCCTCTTGGGGCCTATAAATACCCCTCTATTCTTAGCTGAGAATACAACTTTTTGAGCAGCAAGAGTTTGAGAGAAAGGTCTTGGAAAAGTGTTAGCTTGTCTTCTTTTCAATTTGCTAGTGTTCACCTCATCTCTTCTCGAAAATCTGTAAGAGAGTGAACCGCTTGTAAAGAGTTGTAAGAGGGGTATTTACCCTTCCATTTCAAGAGACTTGCTAGTGGAAGGTGGGAGCCTCATCGAAGAGGGGCCTCGCAAGTGGAGTAGGTTATTTGACCGAACCACTCTAAAATCGGCGTGATCCTTGGTTTGCATTTCATTATTGCTATTTACATTATTGCAAACCTTCTTATATGCTTTAGTTCCTTATTACTTTTGCTGCGCATATTTAAGAATACGCTTTCAAGATTAAGCTTTTCAAGTTCCGTTCTTATCGTACGAAAGATTTTCTAAAACCGAAGTTTTAATCCGCTGCACTAATTCACCCCCCCCCCCCCCCTCTTAGTGCTGCTCCGATCCTAACAGCCACCTCTTGTCAGGAGAGGTTGCACCGCCCAGTCTCGCTCGGAGATTGAGCCCAGGCAGTTGCACCTCCTGGTTGGGGCGGTTGCACCGCCCAGTCTCCCTGGGAGACTTAGCCCAGGCGGTGCTACCTCCTGGCTTGGGCGGTTGCACCTCCCACAGCAACCAGGGCCCGAATGGGTTGATCCATTCGGCCCAATTTGGGTTTTTTCAGGGGCCCAATTGCCCCAAGATTAAGCTAATGGGATCACCTCCCATTTTCAACTTAATCATTAGTGCTAACTACGATAAATCCTAAGACAATTTATGCAGCTTGCTCCGGTGCGTCAATCGCTTCTTCCGGCGAGTTTCCGGCGAACTTCCGTCGATCATCCGATGAACCCTCGGTGATGCTCCTACGGACTTCCGGCAAACTCCTGGACTTGCGACGATCCACTTGGCAAGTTCCGACGAGCTTCTTTGGCAAGCTTCTGGACTTCTTGGATTTGTTCCCGCAGAACCTCCGACGACTATCCGAACTTCCGTCGAGCTCTCGAACTCCCAACGTGATCATTGTCATGACTCCAGCGCAACTCCTACTGCATGTCTTACTTTCATCGTAGTTAATCCTGCACACTTATCTCAACACATAGATTAGACAACAAATGACAATTGACTTCATCATCAAAATCCGAGATTCAACACTAGTCTGGGTAGTGGTACCGCCCACTGTCAGGCTGCAGATGGTGGTACTACCCGTACCCTGAAATTTCGGGGGTTTGAATTTTGGGCTCCAAATTTGAATCCATTTGGGGCTATAAATACCCCAATATTCCTGCATTGATAAGTAAGAAATATTGAGTAAAACTCTATGATTCTAAAGTTGTAAACCTTAGAAAGTTTAGTTCCCTCCTCCCAAAGCTTAGAGAGAGTTCTAAGAGAGGTGTGAGAGGGATACCTTATAAAAGAGGGTTGTAAAAGATTGTCTCCTAAACCTGTGAAAAGGAGAAGAGGGGTGTAAAAGGTGGTTGGTCTTCGCCTATTGAAGGAAGATCGATAGTGGATGCCGGTGGCTTCGACGGAAGAGGAAACGACGGAGTGAATGTAGGTCATGACGATTGAACCACTATAAAAATATGGTTTACGTTTCTCTTGAGTAATTTACTTTAACTAGAAACCACTTTACTTGCTTTACATCCACCACACTTTTCCATGCACTTTCAAAGTTATTACCTTTACGAAATAGTTTTTCATCAAGAACGGATTTAATCACAATGAAGTTTTGAACCGATGTAATTTTCACCACTGTACTAATTCACCCCCCCCCCCTCTTAGTGCCGACTCTTTTCATAACATAGGAGATAACCCTTACAAGCCTCGCACCTCTCTTGAATGATCACAAGACTTAGAAAGGGAGGCGGAGGGCTCTTAGTACTTTTATAACACTTAACACCCCAAGACTTCAAGATATTGTTCACATTTTTGTATGTTTTCATGCATTAAAGGCTGGGGTATTTATAGGCCCCAATGGCTTCAAAATTAGAGATAAAAAGTGTCTCATCCCGGATTTTTGGGTTACTAGCGGTACGACCACCTATAGATTGACACTAAGTGGTACCACCGCTCAGTCTGGGTGGTACAATCACTTGATAGAGCTCGGAGACCGAGCTCTGGCGGTACCACTGATTGATAGGGCGGTACTACCACTTGGCAGCATTAACTATCGATGGTACCACTGCCTAATCTGGGTAGTATCCCTACCAAGACCACTTGGGAGACTGAGTCCTAAGCGGTGCCACCGCCGGCCGTGACTTCAGGTGTTGAATGGGCTATTCAACCAGCCTAATTCAGCCCTGTTAAGGGCCTAGTTGGCCCCTAACTGAGTTAGTGGGATTACCTCCCAATCCTAACTCAACTTATGGTATAACTACGATAATTAAAACATTTAACTAAGCAATCTTTGTCCAGTATGTCAATGGTTCTCTCGACGAACTTCCGGTGAACTTCTCGACAAACTTCTAGTGAACTCCCGACGAACTCTCAACGAACTCTTGACGAACTCATAGCGAGCTCTCGACGAACTCTCGACGAGCTTCCGGCAAACTTCCGGCACATCGTTTGAATCTTCGACGTATCATTCGATCATTGGCTCTAGCCCAATATTTGCTTTATACCTTACCACTATCATAGTTAATCCTGCGCACTTATCTGAACATATAGATTAGATCAAACAATTTACCAATTGATTTCATCATCAAAATCCGAGATTCAACAATAAGCAGTATAGATATCTAATACCTATGCACTATCATAAAAATCTGACAACTAGAGACTGATCATGAATGTACCTAAAGCTTCTTAAAGCTTTTGTTTCGTCTTTTCTGCAAGGTACTATTTATAGTTTCTCTTTCAGTGCTTAGAAGCATGGGCCTTTGTCCTTTATCAGGTCCTTCTTAGCAATATTTGCTTTACTTGGTCTACCCTTGCCCTTGCCCTTCTTAAGGGACTTTTTTATCTTTCTTTTCTTTTTAGTCTCACTAGCATAGAGAACTAGCTTCTCTTTATTGATAGTGCTCTTAGCCTCCCTTAACATATTGAGGAATTCAAGGAGAATAACCTCAAGTTGAGAAACGGAATCTAGTATAAACTGAAGCACAAGATCCACATATAGGCTACTCTCTAGGACCATTCCCAGACTTATGAGTTTCTATATCCACTCAATCATCTTAAGGACAGTTCTGAACCTGTGGCCCCTTAGTCATCCTAGCGCAGGAAAAACTCTTGGATATCTTATATCTTGAGTCCTTTCTTGTTTCTCAAATAATTTGTTGACATGTAAGAGAATAGATCTGACATCCATCTTTTCATGTTATCTTTGTAACTTAAGAGTCATAGAGCCCAACATCTAACATTAAGCAAGAGTGGAGTCATCTATGTATTTCATATAATGAGCGATCTCATCCTCGCTTGCCCTTTTCTAGCGTGTAGACATCACTGTATGAAGAATGTACACGATCTTCTCTGCCATGAGAACGATTCTTAGGTTACAGAGCTAATCCGTAAAATTTGGACCAATGAGGTGGTTGACATTAAGTATGCCATATGAGGGATTTGAAAGCGATATATTTCTAACAAATAGGAGATGTAGCATAAATAAATAACATGAATATTTTGTAGAAAAATAAGCAATCTAGATATGAACTTCTATCTTGATGTGCTCCCACTATTTTTCTAGCGAGTCATGCGACACCCTTAGCACGTGAAACAAAAGTCTTCGGTAGACTTCTAGTGGGGATCAAGATCCAAATGACATCTTAGTGTAATATTGAGGGGCTCAACCAATCACACTAAGCTTGAAAAAAGTAGGCAACTCTTGATAATCATAACTCCTTGTGATTCCTGTCATGTTCGGCCTCCGAACTACCATGGCCTTGAGAGCTCGACCAACCATGATATCTAGTTAAGTCATCACCATCATTACAAGATGATTCTGATTTGATGATATGCCCTTGAGAGACTCGACCAAGCATACCATGTCCTTAGGTCATCGATGACATCTCTATATTATAGGCAAGATCTTGAATCGCAATATAGGTGAGCCTTGAGGGATTCGACCAACTCAACCTATATTAGGAATTAATTTCTCCCAATAATGATCGACGTAAATGACTCAACCCTGTTACATTACAATGAATTAGTTAATGCATTTCATGAATTGTTTGATGAATATAAATTAGTTGGTAAAAAATATAAATTATTAAAAAAGGATCATACTTCTCTTTCTAATGAATTTGAGAATAAACAAAATGAGTATGATAAATGCTTATTAACCCCTTGAATTAAGTGTGACGATTTAGATTTACTTAAGAAAGAAAATATAGTATTACAACAAACTTTAGAAAAATTTAAAATTAGAAACAAATATTTAAACATGATCCTTGCTAACAAAGGTTGGACGTGAGAAAAATATGTCAGAAGATTGGACGTCGAGCTGAAGATTTGGTCGACGTATCGGTAGAAGACTTGGGGACATGAGTTCGATCATCGAGCCAAGAAGAGCGAAAATTGCACCAAGTCAATCAGAGTTGTGGAGGTCAACTAGCCGATTGGGTAATAGGCCGCAAGAGAGAACGATGCGCCAAAGATTCGGACGAAGCACCAATAAACCAATGACATGCCGGACAACACTTGATTTGCTTTGTAATAATTGTCTAGATCGAAGTAGGTTTTATGTGTACAGGATTAACTACGATAGCAAGGCATAAAGCAAAATGAAGTCCCGGAGTCCAGAAGGTGATTTCATTGGGAGTTCGAGAGTTTGTCCGAAGTTCGAACGTTCATCGGAAGTTTTGTCAGAATTGACCGAGAAGTCTAGAAGCTTGCCAAAGAAGAACATCGGAACTTGCCAAGAAGATCATCATGAAGTCCAAGAGCTTACCGGGAGTCCACTTGAACATTGCCGAGAGATCATAGGAAGTTCGCCGGAAGATCGCCGGAAGCTCATTGGAAGAAACCTAGACTTCAAGAGCTTACCGGGAGTCCATTTGTTTAGCTTAGTAAATGTCTTAAATTTCATAGTTCGCTTATAATTGGGATTGGAATTGGGTCAACCCAATTAGCGGCTAGTTGGGCCCACGTATGGATTGTGTTGGGCCCAATGAAAGGCCCAAACAATGACTTAACATGTGGCATTGTCATGGCACAATCTCTAAGACTGTGTCAGGCGGTGGCACCGCCCAATGGCAGTGTCAGGCATTGGTGATGCTAGTCTAGGTGGTGGTACCTCCCAGACATAGTCTCCCAAGCGGTGATACCACCCAATGTTAATGCTGTAGGAGGTGGTACCGCCCAACACAGGTGGTGGTACCGCTAGGACCCAAGAAATTCGGGATGAGATATTTTTAGGCTCCAAGTTTGAATCAACTTGAGGCATATAAATACTCCTCTCATCCTTGGTTAACATACACAAGCACAGAGAGTTTAAAAGTGAGAAAACGTTATAGTAATCACTTGAGAAATCCCCTCCTCTAAGTTCTAAGTTTAGAATTTTATTTAAGGAGGAGTGTGTGCTTATAAATGTTGTCTCCTAAACCTATAAAAATGAGAAGACGGGTATAAAAGGGTAGTTGCTCTTCGCCCATTGAAGGAAGACCGATAGTGGATACTAGTGGCCTTGATGGAAGAGGAATCGGTGGAGTGGATGTAGGTCACGACGATCGAACCACTATAAACTCGATTTGCATTTCTATTTATTCAATTTACCTTTACTACAAACTTACTTGCTTTACATCTACTACGCTCTTCCGTACGCTTTCAATTTTAAGTATCTTTCCGAAATCGGCTTTAATCAAATGAGAGATTTCGAACCGATATAATTTTTACCGCTGCACTAATTCACCCACTCCTCTTAGTGCCGACTCATTCCTAACAGTTGGTATCAAAGCCGTGTTCATTTCTCATTTGGTTTAACACCCAAGAGAAATGGCTCTTTTTTATTTTCAAGAGGGTCACTCTCTCATTCGTCCTGCCTTGTTTAATGGGACGAGCTACACATATTGAAAAATTTAAATAAGAGTTTTCTAGCTTTCTTTGGATTTGAATTTATGGAATATTATCGAAAGTGGTTTTCGAATGTCTTCTCTTCCAATGAACCATTGGATTGATTTGGAGAAGAAGACTTTTTCTTTAAATGCTAGAGCTATGAATGCTCTATTTTGCGCCTTAGACAAAAATGAATTCAATCAGGCTTCTACTTGCAAAACAACTTTTGACATTTGACATACTCTTAAAATCACACATGAAGGCACTAGCAAAGTTAAAGATTCAAAAATCAACTTTTTGATGCATTATTTTGAATTGTTTCATATGAAACCAAGTGAAACCATTGGAGACTTGTACACTTGTTTTACATATGTCATCAATGGTTTAAACCATTGGAAACTTAAAAATAAACTTAAAAAGAATAACGACTACTTGCTATGAATGCAAGAAGGAAGTACTTTGAGATGAATCGAGCTCATCCAAAGACGAGGAGAAAATCAACAAAGGCGAGGTGGTAAACGTCTTAACGGTTTTCGACGATGAGGTAATCAAAATCCCCTTAGTTTACTTTGAAATTACTTGATATTTTTCATGAGTTATTTTTAATTTAGTTTAAGAAAATTATATTTTTTTTTTTTTGAATTTCATGTTTATAGATGTAATGAAAATTTTGAAAATTTTTAGGATCATGCTTATCTTTCTAGTAATTTGAAAAAGATCATGACAATTGCATGTTTTATGATAATGCAATAAAATATTAGATATAAATCTAATGATTGTACACCTAGTAAGATTAATCTTATGTATGTGTTTAAGAAGCAAGAATGTGTATTTTGATGATTCCATATAGCTTTTCGATTTTGATTAAAAGATGCCTTATGAAACCATGTTTGATGATTATGCTTAATGAGTTTATCTTTTAAAATTATTCATGATGATTCTTGTAATTTATGGCTTATCGGTTTTTACTGTAATGAAAGTTGCTTTTTCGGTTTTTAAAATGATGCATGTTTTGATTTGGCATAAATGAAAAAGGCATGCTTATATGAAATAATGTAAGTATCACGCTTGATGGTTTTTTATTTAATTATGCATGATGATTTGAAGTAATAATGATTTTTGGGTAATTTATGGTTTATTGATCTTGATGATTTCTATTATGAGATTTGCTCTTTCGATTCTAAACTATGTTGTATGGTTTTCATATGAAAAAATTTGAGCATACTTATATGAAATCAATTACTTAAAATGAAATACTTAAAATGAAAAATATATTATCATTGGAATTAAAATGATGAATCAAATCTCATGTTTGAAGAAGCCTTGTTTAATGTGTTATACTTTTTGGTCTTGATGGTTTTTATGATGAAATTTACTTTTCGTTCCTAAACGTTGATGCATATTTTTATTTGGCATAAAAAGACAAAGGCATACTTGTATGAAACAAACAACCTCAAATGAAACACATAAAAAAGGAATACATTTTCCATCTCTATCTTATTGACTTTTTGATAAAAGATTAATGAATCCATGTATATTATGCTTTTGTGAATCTCTTGAAAATGATTTTGATTTGAGGATTTGAATTTGAATAAGTTTTATCTTTTATGATATGATTTTTATATACAATTTCTTGTGTTCATGAAGTGTTTATCTCATCACCCAATTAATTCTTCTTGATATTCTTCATGTGGTGATATGAATGCATGAAATACTCATGATATTATTTTGATGTATACAAATGAAAAGTTATGATCATGGTAGGATGTAATTTGACGTTTTGATACCATCATGATTTGAAATATTTATGATTTTGAATTATGCATGCAATAGTATGATTTTTTGATGAAATGAAGGGAAAGTCAACCATTATCATTTTCTGAAATGATACTCTAGAATGATCATTTATCTTTGTCATGCTTTGAAAATTGTTGTAAAGGGAAAAAGAGATACAAAATTATATTCTTCCCTTCTTTTTGCCAATGATAAAGGGGGAGAAAGAATTGATAGTGTGCACATCTCAAAGGAGAAGCAAAGAGTGCTAACTTGCTTTCTTGAACATCTCAAATATTGCTAGCTTACATTTTTTTTTAAATGATGTAAAAATTTGCTGGCTTGCATGATGTAAAACTTGCTATCTTGAACTTCACCAAGACTTGCTAGCTTGCAATCTCAAGAGAAGCAAGTGTTATCTCAAGAAGAAAAACATGCTAAACTTGCACATATAGCAAAATTTACAAACTTGCAAAACTCAAAATTTTTACTAGCTTGCATGATGATAAAACTGAAGATTATGTTTATTATGCAACGATTTGAAATTGTATGTCCTAAAAAATTGATAGTTGTACTTCTCCTTTTTTTTGTTGATGACAAAGGGGGAGAAGTATGATGAAGTTTTATCATAAGTTATGATAATATGTTGCTTGGATTTTTGAATCCAAGAGTTCTATCAAATATGCTATATTGATAGGGGGCGTTTGTTTAAACTCCAGGAGTTTGTTTAAACTTCGTCATAAATTTGTTGTTATCATAAAAAAGGAGGAGATTATTGAATCTCATATTTTGATGATGAAACCAATTGATATTGTTTATGATTTGATCTATGTTTTGAGTGACGCAGGATGCTTCGATCAGGGAGAGCCAATTAAAGCAGGAAGAATCATGTTAGGCCGGAGAAAATCATGTTAGAAGATTAGATATCGAGCCAAAGGATCGGTCGACGTATCGACAGAAGGCTTTGGGCCATGAGTTCGGGCATCGGGCCACGAAGAACAGAAATTATGCCAAGTAAATCGGAGTTGCGGAGGTCAACTAGCCGATTGGGTAATAGGCTGCAAGAGAGGATAATGCGTCGAAGATTCGAACAGAGCGCCGATAAACTAATGACATGCCGGACAGCACTTGATTTGCTTTGTAATAATTGTCTAGATCGAAGTAGGTTTTTTATGCATAGGATTAACTATGATAGCAAGGCATAAAGCAAAATGAAGTCCCGGAGTCAAGAACGCGGTTTCGTTGGGAGTTACGGAGTTCGTTGGACGTCCGGACGTTCGTCGAAAGTTCTGCCAGATTTGACCTAGAAGTCCAGGAGTTTGCCAAAGAAACTCGTCGGAACTCGCTAAGAAGATCGTCATGATGTTTAGGAGCTTGCCAGGATTCCACTTGAGCATTGCTGAGAGATCGTCGGATGTTCGTCGGAAGATCGTCGGAAGCTCGTCGGAAGAAATCTAGACTTATGAACTTGTTTAGCTTAGTAAATATCTTAAATTTCATAGTTAGCACATAATTGGGATTGGAATTGGGCCAATCCAATTAGGGGCTAGTTGGGCCCATGTATGGACTGTGGTGGGCCCAATGAAAGGCTCAAACAGTGACTCAATAGATGGCACCATCGTGGCACAATCTTCGAGACTATGTCAGGTGGTGGTACCGCTAGTCTGGGCGGTGGTACCACCCAGACATAGTCTCCCAAATGGTGGTACCACCAGACAGGGTGGTGGTACCGCCCAGTGTCAGCGCTGCAGGTGGTGGTACCACCCAACATAGGTGGTGGTACTGCTAGGACCCGAGAATCCCAAGATGAGATATTTTTAGGCTCCAAGTTTTAATTAACTTAAGGTCTATAAATACCACTCTCATCCTTAGTTAACATACAAAAGTATAGAGAGTTTAAAAGTGAGAAAATGCTGTATTAATCACATGAGAAATCCCCTCCTCTAAGTTCTAAGTTTAGAATTCTATTTAGGGAGGAGTGTGTGCTTGTAAAGGTTATCTCCTAAACTTGTGGAAAGGAGATGAGGGGTGTAAAAGTATAGTTGGTCTTTGCCCATTGAAGAAAGACCGATAGTGGATGCCGGTGGCCTCGACGGAAGAGGAATTAGTGGAGTGGCTGTAGGTCACGACGATCAAACCACTATAAACTCGGTTTGCATTTCTATTTGTGCAATTTACTTTTACTACAAACTTACTTTATATCTACTATGCTCTTTTGTACACTTTTAAGTTTAAGTATCTTTTGAAAATCAGCTTTAATCGAACGAGAGATTTTGAACAGACGTAATTTTTACCGCTGCATTAATTCACCCCCCCCCCCCCCCCCCCCACGTAGTGTCGACTCGTTCCTAACAAATAGATCAATCCCAAGCTTAGAATCTGTAAGGGTTCTATCATCTGGTATTAGAGCAGCATTCTTGGTGTTTTGCTGCCCTTCCACAGCCATCCATCAGCCCTCCACAGCCGCCCAAAGCAATTCTCACAATTGCTTAAAAGATCATCGTCAAATTCCACCGTCATCTCCAACACCGCGGATCACCCTTTGATCTCCCCATGAATTGCAACAAGTTTTAGTTTCCTACCTTACTACTGCTGTAATTTAGTTATCCTTATTCAAAAATCCAAAAAAATTGTTACTATATTCCTGCAAATTCCTTTCGTCGCAAAAGTTATCATCTTTGCAAACGAAGGATTGCTGTAGAAAATTTCAACTGCATATTATTGCCTTAACTGATCTATTTGCAACCCTTTCTGAACAAAATTTCCTATACACTTCATTGATCATCTTGGCTTCCATCTAAGATTGATCTATTGAGGAATTCATCTCTAAAAATGTTCTTGTGTTGCTACAATTTTTTGTCGTAAACCGCTGAAATTTTTTGACGAGAATTTTGCTATTGCAACTTGCACAAATTTCCTTGCCATTATACTGCTAAAATTTTCTTGATTAAATTGGTCATCTTTCCTATTATATAAACCAAGATTTTGCTATCAAATTCCCTCCTCAAATCTCTCGAGTTTTGCTGAAAATTTTGTCAAGAAATCACTGTTTATTCAACGACAATTCTGCTCTTACAAGACAACACATATCTACAGCAACTTCCACTGATTTCTATCAAACATTTGCTGCCATCTACCATAGATTAAAAATTT
Source organism: Musa acuminata AAA Group (assembly GCF_036884655.1). Classification (NCBI taxonomy): domain Eukaryota; kingdom Viridiplantae; phylum Streptophyta; class Magnoliopsida; order Zingiberales; family Musaceae; genus Musa; species Musa acuminata. Next base: position 19,255,932 of record NC_088355.1, on the reverse strand, counting down.
TTTCTCTAACCTTCATCCACTACTATCACAGCCCTAAAACTCTACTAAACCACACCCTCAAATTGCATCCAAAATAATCATAAAATAAGCCTAAATCGCAGCCTACATCCACCAATCCACCAACCCTTTCGACCACCACTTCTCTCAACCTATACATGCCTTTAACAAGTTAACAAAAGAGAGATCTTAACATTACAAATTTGTAGGCATATACTATGGTATATGAGGAGGCAAGCAATGCTAAATTTGAAGCCTTCGAGGCACGAATGGATGATAAGATTCGGACTCTCTTTACCAAACTCAGTTTGGGCCGACCACCAAGCTCGAAGAAATCACATCAAGGAGAGAGCTCTGACCAATCACACCAAGCCCGAAGAGATGAATTCCAAGAGAGGGGAGGCTCTATGACCGATATCAACTATCCACGCATGAGGGTGGACTTCCCTAGATGGGAAGAAGGAGACCCGATTGGTTGGGTCTCGCGTGCGAAGTAATATTTTCGGTACCACAAAACCGCGGACGCATCTAGGTGGAAATTGCAGCTATACATCTTAAAGGGGATGCCATACAGTAGTTTGACTTATTTGAACACACTCATGGAGTCTTCTCATGGTGACAATTCAAAGAAGGACCGCTGATCCACTCTAGACCAACCGATTACGAGAACATTGACGGACAAGTAGCAAAGATCCGACAAACCTCCACCATTCAGGAGTACCAAACTAGGTTTGAAAGGATAACTAATCAAATTTGTGATTGGTTTGAAAAACATCTATTAGGGACCTTCATTGAGGGCTTAAAGCCAGAGATCCGGGGAGAAGTTAAAGCGCGACAATCGTACATGCTTATGGCAGCCATCTCTTTCGCACAACTTCAAGAGGAGTGATTGAACCATGAAGCATAGAGGACTAGAGTCACTCCCTAATGAGCAATACTAAAGCCCTCATCCCCCCCTATTGTCAACTGAGCCCCTGCACCAAAAAGGTTGACAAGAGAAGAGCTTTGGGAGCGTTCTGCGAAGGGATTATGTTGGCACTGTGACGAGCCGTGGAGCCTCGAGCATTATTGTAAAAAATAGAGACTTCTTGTGATTGAACCAGTAGAAGAAGAGGTTATTGAACATCTAGAAGAGAGCCTTGAACATGAAGAAGAAGATACAGAAGAAGAGCCATAACCGATCGACTTTACGGTACAAACTCTTGAATTCAATTTCTTTGAATTCAAGCCTAAACCGATAAGTTCTATCTGTTGAACTTATCGTTATTTTCTATAAGCATGAGCAAATATGAAACTTTGTATTTCTCATAATTTCAAGCTATGAAAATTATTTTCAAGTCGAATGATAAAAGACAATTATTATTTCGACAAGAGATATGAACTTTCAACATAAATCTCATGATATAAATGAAAGGCATGATTTCATATAATCATGAGATGAAATGACAACCAATCTAAAAACTTTCATATTACGATATTCTCAAAAAGTTTTATGATGCATATAAGACATTTTTGCGATGCATATAAGACATTTGCATTACACAACATATTAGCTTTTGTAATTCATATAAGTCATGCTATCATATTTGCGATGCATATAAGACATTTGCATTACACAAGCTTTTACAATTCATATAAGTCATGCTATCGATGCATATAAGATATTACATAAGCTTTTGCAATTCATATAAGTCATGCTATCGATGCATATAAGGCATTTGCATTACACAACATATTAGCTTTTGCAATTCATATTTTGCATAAGTCATCAATTTTTTGCACATTCTTCTCCCCCTTTGTCATCAACAAAAAGGAGATGAGGTTTTAAGAATAAAACTCGTGATCATTGAAGCCATTCATAAAATCATCTCATAAGAAAAAAATCTTGAAAAGGAGATGGCAAAATTGACAAAGCTTCAACTTGGTATTAATATTGATCATTCAAGGAAGACATCAAATCATCCAAAATAACATGAAGGAGCCATCAAAATATTGACAAAATTTTAGAAATAAACATCCAATATCATATACTAGGATAATGTCAAACGCATGTCAAGGTAGCAGAGAGGTGTACAATAATAAGAAGGAAGTCAAATCCACGAAAACCGGAAAGAGGATGAAAAATTTTGGAAAATACATACAATCAAGCTCATTCACAAGGACAATTTAACATGCCTAGTTCCCTTCTAATAAAGTTAAATTGATCTTCATTTAAGGCTTTTGTAAAAATGTCTACTAATTGATGCTTTGTGTCAATAAACTCTAGAATGACATTATTGTTATGGACATGATCATGTATAAAATGATGCCTAATGTCGATAACATCAAATCATCCAAAATAACATGAAGGAGTCATCAAAATATTGACAAAATTTTAGAAAGAAACATCCAATATCATATACTAGGATAATGTCAAACGCATGTCAAGGTAGCATAGAGGTGTACAATAATAAGAAGGAAGTCAAATCCACGAAAACTGGAAAGAGGATGAAAAATTTTGGAAAATACATACAATCAAGCTCATTCACAAGGACAATTTAACATGCCTAGTTCCCTTCTAATAAAGTTAAATTGATCTTCATTTAAGGCTTTTGTAAAAATGACTACTAATTGATGCTTTGTGTCAATAAACTCTAGAATGACATTATTGTTATGGACATGATCATGTATAAAATGATGCCTAATGTCGATATGCTTAGTTCTAGAGTGTTGAATTAGATTTTTGGTAAGACAAATGATACTTGTATTATCACATTTTATGGGAATGTTCTTCAAGTAAATTCCATAGTCATCCAATGTATTCTTCATCCAAACAACTTATGCACAACATATACTTGCATATATGTATTCGGCTTCCGCCGTAGATAGTGCAACCGAATTTTGTTTCTTGGAAGTCCAAGAAACAAGTGCATGTCCTAAAAATTAGCATGTTCCGGATGTGTTTTTTCTATCTATCCTGCATCCGCCAAAATCGGCATTTGCAAAAGCTATTAAATTTAATTTATCAGATTTCGGATACCATAATCCTAAATTGGGAGTTCCTTTAAGATATCTAAAAATTCTTTTAACACTTTTAAGATGAGATATTTTAGGATTAGATTGAAACCTAGCGCAAAGTCCTATACTAAGCATGATATCTGGTCTAGTCGCGGTGAGGTAAAGTAGACTTCCTATCATTCCCCTATACATTTTTTTATCAAAGTTTTCACCATTTTCATCCATATCTAACTTAGTGAAAGTACTCATAGGAGTGTTTATCGCTTTTGAACCATCCATGTTAAATCGTTTTAACAATTCTAATGTATATTTAGATTGATTAAGAAATATGCCATTACTAAGTTGTTTAATTTGTAATCCTAAAAAAGAAAATTAATTCTCCCATTAGGCTCATTTCAAATTCATGACTCATACATTTGGAAAATGATTCACATAGTGATTCATCCGAAGAACCAAAACTAATATCATCAACATAAACTTGAACAATAAGAAAATTATTTTTAAAATGTTTGATAAACAATATAGTATCAACCTTGCCTTTTGTAAAATTATTTAAAATAAGAAAGGAATTAAGCCTATCATACCAAGCTTTAGGAGCTTATTTGAAGCCATAGAGAGCCTTAGTCAATCTAAATACATGATTAGGAAGAAGAGAATTTTCAAATCTAGGGTGTTCAACATACACTTCTTTGGAAATAACACCATTCAAGAAAGTACCTTTGACATCCATTTGAAATAGTTTAAAATCATTACTACTAGCATAGGCAAGGAGCATCCTAATGGCTTCTAATCTAGCCACAGGAGCGAAGGTCTCTTCGTAGTCGATACCTTCTTCTTAGTTGAAACCTTTGGCCACTAGTCTAGCCTTGTTTCTAACCACGATACCGCATTCATCTTGCTTGTTTCTAAAGACCCATTTAGTACCTATGACTAAATGGTCACTAGGTCTAGGAACAAGCTTCCATACCCCATTCCTCTCAAATTAGTTCAATTCCTCTTGCATTGCAATAACCCATGAATCATCTTTCAAGGCTTCGTCAATGCATTTAGGTTCAATTTGAGAAAGGAAGCCGGCATTAGCACAAAAATTCTTGAAGGAAGAATATTGAACCCCTTTTGATGTATCTCCTATAATTAGCTCCTTTGGATGAGCATCTACATACTCCCATTCCTTGGGTAAGGAAATTTCGGAAGAAGATACATCCAAGTTGCTATTTTGAGGAGGGGGTTCATTTAAATTCAAATTATCAAAACCAAGATCATCATCAAAATCATTTTTCTTTAACTCAGAAATTTCATTAAAAACTACATGAATAGACTCTTCTATAACTAAGGTTCTTTTGATAAAAACATGAAAAGCCTTAGAAACGGAAGAGTAACTAAGAAAGATGCCTTAATCGGATTTAGTATCAAATTTTCCTAAGGCATCATTTTCATTCAAAATAAAGCATTTGCAACAGAAAACTTTAAAATAAGAAACATTTGGTTTTTTGTTGTTCCATAATTTATAAGGTGTTTTTGATAGAGATGGACTAATTAGAATCCTATTCATGACATAACAAGCCGTATTAATGGCTTCGGCCCAAAAATACTTAGGTAGACTATGTTCATTTAACATGGTTCTTATCATTTCTTGTAAATTTTTATTTTTTCTTTCATCTACCCCATTTTGTTGAGGATTTCTCAGAGTGGAAAAGTTGTGATTATATCCATTTGATTCATAAAAACTTTGGAAGTCACGGTTTTGAAATTCGCCACCGTGATCACTCTGAATTGATGAAATCATGAAGCCTTTTTCGTTTTGAGTAAGTTTACAAAATTTAGAGAAACATTTAAAACAATCACTTTTGTGAGCCAAGAAATAGGTCCAAGTGTATCAACTATACTCATCTACAATTACGAAGGCATATTTGCTTCCTACTAGACTCATTGTGTCAATTGGTCCAAATAAGTCCAAGTGAATCAATTGCAATGGTCTATTGGTGCTAATTTGATTTTTTGGTTTGAAACAAGTTTTTATTTGTTTTTCTAGTTGATAAGCATCACACACTTTGTCCTTAACAAACTTCATATTGGGAATCCCTTGTACTAACTCTCTAGATGAAATCTTAGATATTAGTTTCATACTTGCATGACCTAATCTCCTATGTCAAAGCCAAGCATCATCATTTAAAACGGAAAAACACATTTCATTATTAAATTCCTCAAGGTTGATGGTGTTGAAATTATTTTGTTTTAAGGCAATCATTGATATGTTATTATTTGGTTTATCAATAATGCACACATTAGATTCAAATCTAACGATGTAACCTTTATCGCATAATTGACTAATGCTTAAGAGATTATGTTTCAATCCATCAACTAGCAACACATCACCTATCGTTCCCTTGCCAATGATTTTATCTTTGTTGTTGTCTCCGAAGGTGACATACCCATCTTCTTTGCTAGTGAGCATAAAGAAATGAGATGGATCTCCGGTCATGTGCCTTGAGCATCCACTATCAAGATACCATCTCTTGCTCCTAGCTTAGCATAAATGATTAAGTTGAAAATGGGAGGTGATCCCATTAACTTAATCTTGGGGCAATTGGGCCCTTGAACAACCCAAATTGGGCCGAATGGATCAACCCATTCGGACCCAGATTTCTGCCAGGCGGTTCAACCGCATGAGCTCAGTCTTCGAGCTCTAGTATGAGGTGCAACTGCCCCTGACAGAGGTGGCACCACCTGGGCTCGGTCTCCGAGCTTTGGCTGAGTGGTGCAATCGCCTCAGTCAGGAGGTGGCACCGCCTGAGCTCGGTCTTCGAGCTCTGGCAGGAGGTGCAACCACCCCTGACAAGAGGTGGCACCGCCCAAAGGCTCAGTCTTCGAGCTCTGCCAGGCGGTGCAACCACCAGATCCCGGAATTCTGAGAATTGACAGTTTTGAGCTCCAAATTCAAACTAGGTTGGGGCCTATAAATACCCCATCCTTTCAGCACTGAAAGGGCACCCAAAAACCACCAAAATTCTGATTTTACTTTATGATTTTTAGAGCTCAAAAGTGTTGTATGAGTTGAAAGTTCTTCTTCCTCTTTTCTTCCAACTTATAATCTGTTAAGAGAGGAAAGGAAATTCTGTAAGGGTTGTCTCCTAAGCCCGTCAAAAGGAGTGCAACTGTAGAAGGGTGGCTGGCCTTCGCCTATTGAAGGAAGGCCTCTAGTTGACGTCGGTGACCTCGTCGGTGAAGGAAGCCAAAAGTGGAGTAGGTCAAGATTGATCGAACCACTCTAAATCTCAGTTTGCATTTACTTTGAGCATTTTATCTTTACTGCAAACCTCCTCAATAGCTTACTGCCTTCTGTGCTTTTACGAACGTGTTTCAAAGTTCAGTGATTTTCGAATCGGCGTTTAGACGCAAATCGCTTTTATCGTACGAACGTCGTATTTTAGTTTGAGCTTATATTTTGATTTCCATCATAACTACAAATTGCCTTCATAGATTTACTTTAATGTCATCTCGCTTGATCTTAAGTTAAAGTAATATTAGAATCGGCATTCACACCAAAATCGCTTTTATCGTACGAACGCAGTTTTAATCGCAGAAAGATTTCCGCTGCACTAATTCACCCCCCCCCCCCCCCCCCCCCCCCCTCTTAGTGCTCTTGATCCTAATAATTGGTATCAGAGTCCGGTATTTCTCATTTCGGATTTTCACCCGAGAAAAATGGCTCTTCATGGCTTTCAAGAGGGCTTATCGGTTGTTCGTCCACCGTTGTTTAACGGATTAGACTACACTTATTGGAAAACTCGAATGAGAGTTTTCTTGATTTCTATGAATTTAGATTTATAGAATATCGTTGAAAACAGTTTTCAACTTCCCTCCAAACCGATGAACGAATGGTCGGATTTGGAGAAGAAGTATTTTTCTTTAAACGCAAAGGCTATGAATGCCTTATTTTGCGCTTTGGACAAAAATGAGTTCAATCGGATTTCTACGTGCGAAACGGCTTTTGACATTTGGCGAACACTTGAAATCACGCACGAGGGAACTAGTAGAGTCAAAGACTCGAAAGTTAACATTTTATTGCATGATTTTGAGCTTTTTCGAATGCAACTAAGCGAGACTATAGGCGACGTGTACACCCGTTTCACGGATGTCGTCAATAGTTTATGAGCTCTTGAAAAATGTTTTTCGGATTTTGAACTCGTAAACAAGATTTTGCGTTCTCTTTCTAAGAAGTGGGATTCAAAAGTAACTGTAATATAAGAAGCTAAAAACCTAAACAACTTACCCCTTGAAGAACTAATTGGTTCGTTGATGACATATGAAATGGTGCACAATGCATATGATGAACATGATGAACAAAATCACCTTCCAAAGAACAGGAAGGATTTGGAACTCCGAACAAATGAATACCACTTGAGCGATGACTCAAGTGATGAGGACAATGATGAACTTGAACTTCAAACACTAAATCTTAATAAGTTTATTAAACAAAAATCTAAAATAAATAATAAACTTGAACGAAGGAAGAGGCCAAAGAAGAAGAACACAAAGTGGGATGAATCGAGCTCCTGCGAAGACGAGGAGAAAATCAACAAAGGCGAGGTGGCAAACTACGCCTTAACCGCTTTCAATGATGAGGTAATCGAAATCCCCCTAGTTTATTTTGAAATTACTTGATGCTTTCATGATGTATTTTCTTTTTTAGTTTAGAATTAATTTTCTAAAAAATTACATGTTTCAAAAAAAAAAAAATTATGATCATGCTAAGTAATTTCGAAAATGATAATATTGCATATTTTATGATAAACAAATAAAATGATCTTGATTGAAAATATGAAATCATGGTTAAGAAGTAATAATGTGTATTACTTTGATTTTCATTGTTATTTCCCGATTTTGATTAAAAAAATAATCATGTTTGATTTGAAGAAATGCATAATGATGAAATTAATTTTTTGATTAACAATTTTATGCATAAGATTTTAAGCTATACATGATGATAAGCATGTGTTATTTTCAAGAGTGTATTTGAAAAACTAGGCAAAAATGTGCTCGAATGCATGAACTTGTTAAGATTATTTTTCAGACGTTCTTGATTCAATGTTCAAATCACTTAATTGTCATGATGATTTTACACTATTACATGCCTTAATAACATGTTGGAAATTATGTGTTTTGGATACAAAAATTTTTATAATCATGAGCATGTTTTATCTTCATGATTGAACTTGAAAATCTATAGCAAAACCTTATACGAATGCATGAAAGTGAGAATCTATTGATCTTGATGGTTTTATGATGAAATTCATTTTTCTATCCTAAACGTTGATACATGTTTAACATAAATGATAAAGCATGCTAACATGAAATCAATCACTTAAAATGAAATACTTAAAAAAGGGGAAAATATATTACGAATTTTGTGAACCATAAAAATGATTTTTGGTGATTTGAATTTGAATGAGTTTCATCCAAAATCATGATCTTGGTTCCGTGATATTTACAAATTAAGATTTATTATGAATCAAGATTTTTTCATTAATCGTTCTCCTAAGATTTTCTTTTGATTAATTATGGAGTAGGTTTTTCAAAAAGAAATCATGTCTTTTGGTATTCACATGTTCTAATCTTTCATGATATGATTTTTATACAATTCCTTGTATTCATGAAAAGTTTATCTCATCACCTAATAATTCTTCTTGATATTCCTTATGTGATGATAAGAATACATGAAATATTCATTAATTTGTTTTGATGTATACAAATAAGAAGTTTCGATCATGTATGGTAGAATGTAATTTGATAAATTTGGTACCATCATGTTGCAAAATAAATGATGATTAGGAATCATGCATTAATGATGATTGTATATTTTATGATTTGGCATGATGCATGCAATGATGAAATATTCATGAATTTGAAATGATGCATGCAATACTTATGACAATGATGTACATAATGTATTGCATATGATATGTATCATGAATGCTTTAAATGATAAATGTTTGGTATCATGATCAACATGTTGATAAATGCTTAAAAATTTTAATGTTTGAGTATCATGTATGATATACCCATCACTGATGATTGATTTATTTTTTGGTATCGTGCATGAAAAATAAGGTTTTTGAAATTGTGTATATATAATGATGCACAAATAAAATTGATACTTACCTTTGTCATAATCTAAAAATTGAAAAAAAGGTCTTCCCTTCTTTTTGACTATGACAAAGGGAGAGCAAGAATTTCTAGCGTGGACATCATGAAAAGAGGCAAACTAGCTAGCTTACACAATTCAAGATGAAAGCAAAAATTACACTCCTCTAAAGAGAAGATGCAAATGTAACACTTGCCAAATTGTTTGCTTGCCTCATGTAAAACATTATCTCTTGCTAGTTTGGCATTTGCTAGCTTGCACTTTGCAAAGAAAGCAAAAATGACACTTCTCAAAAGAGACGAAAGAAGTGCTATCTTGCCTATCTCAAGAAGCAAAACTTGCAACTTGCACATTGCAATAGGAAGCAAGAATCATAAGCTTACACAAGAAAGCTATCTTGCATTTGCTTTCGAAATTTTTGCTAGCTTGTATGTAGTAAAACTTGCATATCGTAAAAATAGTTGCTATCTCAAGAAAATTAAACATGCTAAACTTATACCTTGCAATGGAAGCAAAATTGCGAGCTCAAACATTGCAAAGGAAGCAAAAATTTGCTAGCTTACAACTTGCATATTTCAAGAAGCAAGAGTTGCCTTCTTGAACATCTCTAAATTGCTAGCTTGCAAGTTCTAAAATGTTGTAACACTGCAAGCTTGCATGTTCTAAAAGTGCTATCTTGTATGCTGTAAAACTTGCATATCTAAAACTTGATAGCTTGAATGTTCTAAGCATGATGTAACATTTGCTAAATTTTCTGGCTTCAAAACTACATGATGATAAAACTTGATATTATGTTTTTCATCCAATAAGTCAAACTAATATTACAAACACAAGAATAGTTGGACTTCTTTTTGTTGATGACAAAGGGGGAGAAGTATGATGTTATGCATAAGTTTATGCATAAGTTCATGATGACGTGTTGCAAGTATTCATGATGAATATTGCAATGACTTGAATTCAGTTTGAATTCAAGATTCTATCAATATGGCATATTGATAGGGGGAGTTTGTTTAAACTCCGGGAGTTAAGTTTAACTCCGTCATCAAGTGATTGTCATCATCAAAAAGGGGGAGATTATTGAATCTCATATTTTGATGATGAAACTACTTGATATATGTTTATGATTTAATCTGTGTTTTGAGTGACGCATGATGCTTCAATCAGGATGAGACAATTAAAGCAGGAAAATCATGTTGTGCCGAAGGAACATGTCAGAAGATTGGACGTCGGGCCGGTAGATTGGTCGACGTATCGACAGAAGGCTTCGGGCCGTGGACTCGGGCATCAGGCCAACAAGAGCAGGTATTGTGCCAAGGATATCATAGTTGCAGAGTCAACTGGCCGATTGGGCAATAGGCTGCAGGAAAGGACGATGCGCTGAAGAATCGGATGAAGCGTCGAGGGACCAATGACATGCCGGACAACTTGGTTAATTGCTTAGGATTAATTGTCTCAATCGAAGTTTTGTTTCAAGTGTGCAGGATTAACTACGATGAAAATAAGATATGCAGCAGGAGTTGCATCGGAGTCAAGACAATGATTACGTTGGGAGTTCGAGAGTTCGACGAAAGTTCAGACAGTCGTCGGAGGTTCTATAGGAACAAATCCGAGAAGTCCATGAGCTTGCCAAAGAAGCTCGTCGGAACTCGCCAAGTGGATCGTCGCAAGTCCAGGAGTTTGCCAGAAGTCCGCAGGAGCATCACCGAGGGTTCATCGGATGATCGACGGAAGTTCGTCGGAAGCTCGCCGGAAGAAGCGATTGACGCACCGAAGCAAGTTGCAGTAAATATCTTAGGAAATATCATAGTTAGCACAATGATTAAGTTGGAAATGGGAGGTGATCCCATTAACTTAATCTTGGGGCAATTGGGCCCTTGAAAAACCTAAATTGGGCCGAATGGATCAACCCATTCGGACCCTGATTTCTGCCAGGCGGTTCAACCGCCTCAATCAGGCGGTGGCACCGCCTGAGCTTAGTCTTCGAGCTCTGGCAGGAGGTGCAACCGCCCCTGACAGAGGTGGCACCGCCTGGGCTTGGTCTCCGAGCTCTGACTGAGCGGTGCAACCGCCTCAGTCAGGAGGTGGCACCGCCTGAGCTCGGTCTTTGAGCTCTAGTAGGAGGTGCAACCGCCCCTGACAGGAGGTGGCACTACCTAGAGGCTCAGTCTTCGAGCTCTGCCAGGCGGTGCAACCGCTAGATCCCGGAATTCTGGGAGTTAACAGTTTTGAGCTCCAAATTCAAACTGGGTTGAGGCCTATAAATACCCCACCCTTTCAGCACTGAAAGGGCACCCAAAAACCACCGAAATTCTAATTTTACTTTGTGATTTCAGAGCTCAAAAGTGTTGTATGAGTTGAAAGTTCTTCTTCCTCTTTTCTTCCAAGTTCTAATCTGTTGAGGAAAGGAAATTCTGTAAGGGTTGTCTCCTAAGCCCGTCAAAAGGAGTGAAACTGTAAAAGGGTGGTTGGCCTTCGCCTATTGAAGGAAGGCCTCTAGTTGACGTCGGTGACCTCGTCGGTGGAGGAAGCCAAAAGTGGAGTAGGTCAAGATTGACCGAACCACTCTAAATCTCGGTTTGAATTTACTTTGAGCATCTTATCTTTGCTGCAAACCTCCTCAATAGCTTACTGCCTTCTGTGCTTTTACGAACGTGTTTCAAAGTTCAGTGCTTTCCGAATCGGCGTTTAGATGCAAATCAGTTTTGTCGTACGAACATCATATTTCAGTTTGCGCTTACGTTCTGATTTCCATCATAACTACAAACTACCTTTATATCTTTGCTTTAACTGCATCTCGCTTCATCTCAAGTTAAAGTGGTTTACGAATCGGCTTTTATACCAAAATCGCTTTTATCGTATGAACGTCGTATTTCAGTTTGCGCTTATATTTTGATTTCCATCATAACTGCAAACTGCCTTCATAGATTTACTTTAACATCATATTGCTTGATCTTAAGTTAAAAGTAATCTTAGAATCGGCTTTCACACCGAAATCGCTTTTATCGTACGAACGTAGTTTTAATCGAAGAAAGATTTCCGCTGCACTAATTAACCCCCCCCCCCCCCCCTCTTAGTGCTCTTGATCCTAACAATTGGTATCAGAGCAGGGTTAACTCTCAAATGGATTAAAACCCAAGAGAGATGGCATACACCGGAAACCAAGAGGGTCATTCTATTACACGTCCACCCATGTTCAATGGGACGGACTACACCTATTGGAAGACCCGAATGAGGATCTTTCTTATTTCTATGGATTTTGAACTTTGGAATCTTGTCGAAAATGGATTTTCAAAGTCTTCTCTTCCAATGATCGATTGGAATGAATTGGAGAAAAAGGCTTTCGCTCTTAATGCAAAGGCTATGAATGCCTTATTTTGTGCACTTGATAAAAACGAGTTCAACCGTGTTTCGGTTTGTGAAACCGCATTTGATATTTGGCACACACTCGAAGTGACTCACGAAGGCACAAGTAGAGTGAAAGAGTCAAAAATCAATCTTTTGTTACATTCTTTCGAACTTTTCCAGATGAAACAGAGTGAGACTATTGGCGACATGTTTACCCGTTTCACGAATGTCGTCAACGGTCTAAAAGGACTCGGAAAAAGTTTTTCGGATTTTGAGCTCGTAAATAACATTCTAAGATCTCTTCCTAAGAGTTGGGATCCTAAAGTCACTGCTATTCAAGAGGCGAAAAATCTAAACAACTTCCCTCTTGAAGAATTAATCGGGTCATTAATGACCTACGAGATGACTTGCAAAGCTCATGAAGAGCAAGAAGACATCCTTCCAAAGAATAGGAAGGATATGGCACTTAGAACTTTAGAAGACCACTTGAGAGAAAACTCAAGTGATGAGGACTGTGACGATGACTTGGCACTTCTAACAAGAAAATTTTAAAAATTAATTAAAAGAAATAAGTTTAAGAACGACACAAAAAATAAACTTGAACCCAAGAAGGACCAAGTTATTTGCTACGAATGCAAAAAGCCGGGACACTATAAAAGTGATTGTCCCCAAGTCAAAAAGAGAACGTCAAAGAAGAAGGCGCTCAAAGCAACGTGGGATGACTTGAGCGCGTCCGAAGAAGAGGAGTCCAATACCGAGCAAGTTGCTCATTACACCTTAATGGCCATCGGAGAGGAGGTAACGAATTTAATAGATGCAGATTTATCATTTGATGAATTATTAAATGCCTTCCATGACTTATTTGATGAATACAAAATTATTAGTAGAAAATACAAATTGCTAAAAAAGGAGAATGATAGTCTTACTTGTAATTTCGATAAGTTAAAAACTGAATATCATGATAGTTTAGGTTCATGCATAAAATGCCATAATCTAGAAACTCTCCAAAAGGAAAATTTGCTACTTAAGGACACCTTGAAGAAATTCGAGGTTGGTAGCAAGTCCTTGAACATGATCCTTGCAAACAAGGGTCACGTTCCCAAAAGAAGTGGAATCGGATTTGTGAGAAGTCCTTACCAAAATCCAACCACCTTCATAAAAGGCCCCATCTTACATGTTCGACACCAAAGCAAATGCAACTTTTGTTGCAAACTTGGACACAAAACGCATTATTGTCCATTCAAGAAAATTAGTCCGAACAGATTAATTTGGGTTCCTAAAGGAACCATGATAAATTCTATGCAACATGATAAAAAATGTAGATCTATTTTTGAGGGACCCAAAAGTAAATGGGTACCTAAAGATCATCCTTTCTTATAAATACATAAAACATCATAAGCTGGGAGCAAGAAATAATATCCTGCTCTTTGGATTATCGATATTCATGACCCGCGATCCAAAAAGAAGTCGCGATGCTCTCTAGCCTAAACAACAGAAGAGAATTAGAAAATTAAAATTACAAATGTGATATAGATACAATCCTATTGGAAACCCATGATTCTCACTTCACATATCCTCTGAATTTTCGAACCCATTGATGTCATCCGTTCGAATCCAACTATATTATGAACTTACTAAGTTTGTCATTAACTTGCAAGGCTTACCGACTTGAACAATATGTCACAAACATGTGCACGACATTTAGAGTATGCACGTCACAAGATCTATCTTGATCATGCAAAATTTCTTATCTTACAATGAAAATTCTTACGTAATTACGTAAGTAAAGTTGATTACTCTAAATAAAAATTCTTCTTAAGTAAAAAACATTCAAATCAGATCACACTGTAGTCAGAACAAGTGCTCACCGCCTGCAGGCGGTGGCACCGCCCCAGCTGGAGGGAGCACCTCCGACTGTCATGTGTTGCAAGCGGTTGCACCGCCCCAGCCAACGGTGCAATCGCCCGCAATTCTGCCACCTTTTAACTCGAGCTAGGGCCGGCGGTGGAACCGACCCCAACTCACTCCCTTCCCCTCTTTACTCTTCCAAAGCTTCGCCACCTCCATTTCACCCCTCATAGCATCCCAAATACTCCTCATTTTGAAGCAAAAGATCAACAATCTCTCCTTCTATTGAAAATCTCACTAAGTAGTTATGGGGTCTAGAAGATCCTTAAGGGACAAAGGGAAGAGGAGATTAGTGGAAGATTTTGATCTTACCCTTTTCGATTCAAAATATCATGCTGAAAAATTTTCCTCTTTCGAACTTAGGAGTGTCAATAAGGGAAAACATGTAGATTTAAATGAACTAAGAGACTTAGAGACAATCCAATGGTTTGCAAACTTAGATCTACTCCCTATTTTACAAATTAGTGAACCCATCTATCCAAGACTTGTTAGATTGTTTTACAACAATATACAAGTAGATGAAGAAGAAAGAATGTCTACCTATCTCTTAGGACAACACATCTCCATTACGGATAAATTCATTTGCAACATGATAGGCATTCCCATAAAAAATAGAGGACTTTACTTTAGAGGATCATGGGATGATGAAACTGTTGGGACAACATATGTTGAAGCCTTAGGAACAATTTTCGCCAATCCCAACTTAGCATTTGTTCCTAAAAGTTGTGAACATCTACTGCCACTAAACACTGAGGTACTTCATCATATCCTAACTAGCATCATTCTCCCTAAACAATACCATCATGATGAAGTAAGCCAATTAGAATTAGGAACTATGTATTGGATCATGAAAGGACATGACATCTGTCTTGGTTATCTTATCCAGCAAAACATGTTAGAACTATCTAAAAAAGACATGATGCTTCTATATGGTGGTATAATCACTAGAATACTGAAAGCCTTCGATATTCCAATACCACCGGAAGAAGAAGTAATAAAAGTAGATAGGTTTAGCATAATAAACAAAAATCTACTTCACCGATTAAGATGTGTTTATAGAAACGGTAACTGGGTTAGAATGCCTAGAAGAACCGATCCCCCTCAACTTGAACCAGAACCGGAAACACCAGTCTTTAGGGGTACTCAATCTCCGATCTATCCCTTTGAGGAAACACATTCATTTGAGCAAGCTACTGCATCATCTGTCGAAGATATTGGGATTCGGATGGACCGATTTGAACAAAGAAAAGAACGGCTTGAACATCGACAAGATCAAATCCTATCTGAGCTGCTGCAAATTCATCGACAATTTGAGTCTTTATTTAGGCACTTTAATTTTCCACCTCCTGAATGAGCTTGTATGTGAACACAATCACCTATTGTTATTGTAAACTCTTTATATGCCCTTTGCCTTGATCCTTGATATGGTAAACTGATATATTTATTTGTGAGCATATGCAGAGTTACAGACATCTCTCATTGTTTAATCTCGTTATTAATTGTGGGATTTTACATTGAAATTAAATGTTTTTATAACTACTTTGAAAACCTTGTGCCTTGGTTTCCATGATAAATATGATTTGAGAAAATGATATACCAATGCAGTTGATGAGTCATGACATTGTCATGATACTATTATTGCCATAACACGAAATATCAACTAGTTGATATTTTTACAAAACCTCTAAGTGAATAATAATTTGATTTCATAAGAAGAGAATTAGGAATGTTGATGTGTCCGAATACATAAACTTGTTGAAATTATTTTTCAGACTTTATTGATTAATTGATCAATTTCACTTAATTGCTATGATGAATATAAAAATCAATAGCACAGTCTCGTCTGAATGCATGAAAGTCTTAATTTCGTTTTCAGATTCTCTTAAAAATCGGATTTTCTCGATACATTATCCTCTTCCGGACTTAATAAAGCATATGTCATAACGAGTTTAATTCTCATCATTGTTGACATATGAAATACATCTCTCATACACCTATGTGAAGAATATTCTTTAAAGAAATGAATTTAATAAAATGATTTCTGATTATATGAATGATAGTATTTTACTAACAAGGATTCGTTTCTAATACATATCTTGATCCTTGTGAAAATGAAGCAAGATTTAATCTCTCATCAATTTTAACTTCATTTAAAGTAAACTCACAAATAGATGGTGGAAATGCGGGGTAAAAACAGAATTGATATCTCCATATCATGGTTGCATAATTGACTCACTATTGAAAATGACATGAACCTAGTAAAGGCATCACACTTATTCTCAAAATTCGCTTATATTGTTCTCCTGGTATCACAATTACCATACTTTTTGTTGATGACAAAGGGGGAGAAATATATGAGTATTAATGCCAAGCTTGCATTATGCCTTGTTTGTATTATGTAATGATATCAAAATCTTACTTCGCAGTTTTACATGTTAATATCTTACAATATGATGAATTGTTACTATTACCATCATTCAAACTTGTAATGTAAAATTTGAAAATGAATGTCAAGCCTTGACATCATCTTCAGAGAGATACATCATGATGGGAATCATGATGGGAGTATCGATAAGTTTAAATGATTTTAACTTATCAATATGTCTCTTGAATTCAAAAGTTTTGAATTCAAGAATGACTTATCTCAAGTATGGCATATAGACAAGGGGAGTTAAGGTTAACTCCATTATCAATTGATTGTCATCATCAAAAAGGGGGAGATTGTTGAATCTCAGATTTTGATGATGAAGTCAATTGTCATTTGTTATCTAATCTATATGTTGAGATAAGTGTGCAGGATTAACTACGATGAAAATAAGATATGCAGCAGGAGTTGCGCTGGAGTCAAGACAATGATCATGTTGGGAGTTCGAGAGTTCGACGGAAGTTCGGACAGTCGTCGGAGGTTCTACGGGAACAAATCCGAGAAGTCCATGAGCTTGCCAAAGAAGCTCATCGGAACTCGCCAAGTGGATTGTCGCAAGTCCAGGAGTTTGCCGGAAGTCCGCAGGAGCATCACCAAGATGATCGACTGAAGTTCGCCGGAAGCTCGCCGAAAGAAGCGATTGACGCACCGGAGCAAGTTACAGTAAATATCTTAGGAAATATTTTAGTTAGCACAATAATTAAGTTGGAAATGGGAGGTGATCCCATTAACTTAATCTTGGGGCAATTGGGCCCCTGAAAAACCCAAATTGGGCCGAATGGATC
This sequence comes from Musa acuminata AAA Group, assembly GCF_036884655.1. NCBI lineage: Eukaryota > Viridiplantae > Streptophyta > Magnoliopsida > Zingiberales > Musaceae > Musa > Musa acuminata. The sequence goes on along the minus strand of NC_088355.1, from coordinate 19,238,330 downwards.
AACCCATTCGGACCCTGGTTTCTGCCAAGCAGTTCAACCGCCTCAGTCAGGCGGTGGCACCGCCTGAGCTCAGTCTTTGAGCTTTGGCAGGAGGTGCAACCACCCCTGACAGAGGTGGCACTGCTAGTCATAAGTGCCCAGCAAGCCAATCACGTGAGTGATGGCACGTGTGACTTGATACAGAATCTTTTTGCTTATTATATTTTGGCGTATATCACTTTATAACTATTGCATAAATGCATATATATTGTGATGTCCTTGGATTTGTGCAATGGGAATCGGATCGTGATGAGATCACGATAATGAGATCGATTCACCTTTAAACACATATCCTAAATAATCCCGGTCATAGGTTACTCGAGAGGGACATCGTGATAACCGGATAGACTGGTGTGCTGTATACCCGTCCATATGATGGATGCAGCTGGTCTCATAGCTGCTCGTGTAGGGACACTAGGGATACAATACAGGTGCTCATTGGAGAATGAGTTCACTGATTGATCTGCTTACGGAATGCTGGATGGTTGATGATGCCTTATTGTCAGACAACGATTCCGTAGTCCTAGTGGTGTATCTGGTTCTTAGACTTGAGACACCAAGGATGTCCTGTATGAGTGCTCCACTCTTTGATACCAGACTTATAGGTTTGGCTGTTCCCAGATCTAGTACAGCTGGTCATTGGGAGTGGTAGTCGACCTTACGAGGGCTATTGAGTGTCGATAGAGGATCATCCACTCTCGGTATCATGAGAGGAATATCCCATGTGTTCTTGCTCAGACAAATCCCTGGCCAGGGTCATTCGGGTTGAGAGAGAAAGAGTTCTCCGGGAGAATCCGATTAGAGCGAGACTCGAGTAGAAACCGTATGGGTCTGACAGCACCATGCTCGATATACGGTCTCTGGGATATTAGATGGATGAGGGACTATAGGTACATGGTAACTGAGGACAGACAGGTCCAATGGATTGGATTCCCCTGTATCGTCTGGAGACTACGGCGTAGTGGCCTAGTACTTCCGTAGTCGATGAGTCGAGTGAATTATTACAGAGATAATAATTCACTGAGTTAGAAGGAGTTCTGACAGGTATGACTCACGGCCAGCTCGATATTGGGCCTAGAGGGTCACACACATATGGTAGGCATTGCGATGAGTAGAGGTTCGGATATGAGATATCCGACGGAGCCCTTGTCTTATTGGATGCAGATCCAATACCCACTAGGGAAAGGACCCATTAGGGTTTTGACACGGGATCTCTATAAATAGGAGGGATTCACAGCCTCATAGGCTAGAGTCTTTGCTTGCCCTTCCTATTCTCCTCTCCCTCTCCCCTTCAGAGTAGGCCTGGAGTTTTGAGGAGCGTCGTCGCAACCCTGCTGTGTGGATCACCGCTAGAGAGGAGGACGCTTGACCTCCTTCACCCTCTCCTAAGGATCTGCAAGGAAACAGGGATATACGATCTCCCTAGGTAACACAATCTTTATACGCAGTTTTGTGTTTTTGCGGATTTTGCGCACCAATCTTCGCACGACGATGAACATCTTTTTGGGAATCGGGGATTTTTGTTTTCTTGTTCTTCCGCTGCGCATATGATGTCGCCCCCTATGATTTCCCAACAGGCACCGCCTGGGCTCGGTCATCGAGCTCTAGCTGAGCGATGCAACCGCCTCAGTCAGGAGGTGGCACTGCCTAAGCTCAGTCTTCGAGCTCTGATAGGAGGTGCAACCGCCATTGATAGGAGGTGGCACCGCCCAGAGGCTCAGTCTTCGAGCTCTGCCAGGCGGTGCAACCGCCCCAATCAGGCGATGCAACCTCCAGATCCCAGAATTCCAGGAATTGACAGTTTTGAGCTCCAAATTCAAACTGGGTTGGGGCCTATAAATACCCCACCCTTTCAGCACTGAAAGGGCACCCAAAAACCACCGAAATTCTGATTTTACTTTGTGATTTTAGAGCTCAAAAGTGTTGTATGAGTTGAAAGTTCTTCTTCCTCTTTTATTCTAAGTTCTAATCTGTTAAGAGAGGAAAGGAAATTCTGTAAGGGTTGTCTCCTAAGCCCGTCAAAATGAGTGAAACTGTAAAAGGGTGGTTGGCCTTCGCCTATTGAAGGAAGGCCTCTAGTTGACGTCGGTAACCTTGTCGGTGGAGGAAGCCAAAAGTGGAGTAGGTCAAGATTGACCGAACGACTCTAAATCTCGTTTTGCATTTACTTTGAGCATCTTATCTTTACTGCAAACCTCCTCAATAGCTTACTGCCTTCTGTGCTTTTACGAACGTGTTTCAAAGTTCAGTGCTTTCCGAATCGACATTTAGACGCAAATCAGTTTTGTCGTACGAACATCATATTTCAGTTTACGCTTACGTTCTGATTTCCATTATAACTGCAAACTGCCTTTATATCTTTGCTTTAACTGCATCTTGCTTCATCTCAAGTTAAAGTGGTTTACGAATCGGCTTTCATACCAAAATCGCTTTTATCGTATGAGTGTCGTATTTCAGTTTGCGCTTATATTCTGATTTCCATCATAACTGCAAACTGCCTTCATAGATTTACTTTAACGTCATCTCGCTTGATCTTAAGTTAAAAGTAATCTTAGAATCGGCTTTCACACCGAAATCTCTTTTATCGTACGAACGCAGTTTGAATCGAAGAAAGATTTCCGCTGCACTAATTCACCCTCCCACCCCCCCAACCCCCCCCCCCCCCCCCCCCCCCCCCCTCTCTTAGTGATCTTGATCCTAACAGCTCATCCTAAGGGGCTAATCATAGGAGACACATCAAAAGGGGTTCAAACTCATTCTTCTCTTAAGAATGTTTGTGCCAATACCACTTTTCTTTCTCAAATTGAACCTAAATGCATTGACGAGACCTTGAAAGATGATTCATGGGTTATCATAATGCAAGAAGAATTGAACCAATTTGAGAGAAATGAGGTGTGGAAGCTTGTTCCGAGGCCAAATGACAATTTAGTTATTGGTACTAAATGGATTTTTAGAAACAAGCAAGATGAATTTGGTATCATTGTTAGAAACAATGCTAGATTAGTGGCCAAGGTTTTCAACTAAGAAGAAGGTATCGATTATGAAGAAACATTCACTCCCATTGTACGATTAGAAGCCATATGGATGCTTCTTGCCTATGCTAGTAGTAATAATTTCATGTTATTTCAAATGGATGTCAAAAGTGTTTTTCTTAATGGCTTTATTTCCGAAGAAGTTTATGTTAAACAACCTCCCAGATTTGAGAATGATAATCTTTCTAATCATATGTTTAAATTGACTAAAGTTCTCTATGGATTGAAGCAAGCCCCAAGGGCTTATTTTTCTAATCCTATAATCCTTGAGGCTGAGAAAGAACACCACCGAATCTTTACCCAAAACCACTTGATTTAGGATCCTTCTGTATGTAGAAAAAGTTAGATTTTTAGCTAATATATTTGCAGAAAAAATTGGATTTTAGCGAATATATTTGTTTATAACAGTTTATATTTGTTTCAAAAACATATTAACAAATACATCGAAAACATTCCTCAAATTTCTTGTCCTACTTAGAAATGCAAGGATAAGAGCCATCATATACAACAACAACAAAATCTTAAGTCTTAATTATTTGAGATCTGCTACATGAATCTTTTACTATTATTGAGATCTATAAGAAGTCATATGTTTAGTTAAGTTCAAAGTACTTAAATCTTTATTTATAGTTCCTATTAAAGATTTTTATGTCTTTCTCTATCTTTTCTCATATCATTGACATTAATTATTTTACTACTATATCCGAATGTCTCCTAAGTATATACTCATATCATCTTAAATGATTCTCTCATGTTATCCTCTATCGAAATGATACATAGTTATTAATGAATAAAAGTATTTCTTTTCCTATCTTTTCTAGTAACTACACGTATCCATCTTAACATTCTCATCTCAATAATACAAACGTTTTGTATATGTTGTTTATTAATTGTCGAACACTTAGATCTATAAAATATTATTGGTCTCACAATTGTCTTATAAAATTTTTATTTAAATTTCAAAAATATTTTATGATCACACAAGACTCCATATGGCCCTCACTATTTTAATCATCTAGTTTTAACTTTATAAATAATATATTTATCGATCTCTCTATCTTATTGAATAATTGATCCAAGATACGTAAAACTTTTACTTAAAGGATTTCTTGTCCATCTAACTTAACTATATTCTTTGTCTATTTCTAGAATTATTGATATTATATTTTATATATTCAATTTTAGTTCTATTTAATATAAAATCTTTAATTTCTAAGAGTTGCTTCCTTAACTCAAGTTAAAATGTAGAAAATGTTAGATTTTTTATGAATATATTTGTTTCAAATACATATTAACAAATGTATCAAAAACATTCCTCAAATTTCTTGTCCTACATATAAATGCAATCATGAGAGTCATCATATACAACAATTACAAAATCTTAAGTCTCAATTATTTAAGGTCAGTTACATATATCTGTTACTATCATTGAGATATATACGATATCATATATGTAGTTAAGTTCAGAATACTTAAATCATTATTTATAGTTCCTATTAAGATATTTGTGTTAGGATCAAGAGCACTAAGAGGGGGGGGTGAATTAGTGCAGCGGAAATCTTATAATAATTTAACAAACAAAAAGCTGCGTTCGTTCAAAAACGATTATGATGCAAAAGCAAATTCTCAGTTTGTATCTAAATGCAGTTTGCGTCTAAGCGCAGATTGCGTCTAAGCGCAGTTTTGCGTCTAAGCGCAGATTGCGTCTAAGTGCAGTTTTGCGTCTAAGCGCAGTTTTGCGTCTAAATGCAGATTTACGTCTAAACGCAGATTTACGTCTAAACGCAGTTTTACGTCTAAACGTAGTTTTACGTCTAAACGCAGATTTACGTCTAAACGCAGTTTTACGTCTAAACGCAGTTTTACGTCTAAACGCAGATTTACGTCTAAACGCAGTTTTACGTCTAAACGCAGTTTTACGTCTAGACGCAGATTTACGTCTAAACTTTGAAACTCGTTTGTATATTCGCAGAAGGCAGTATGCAGTTGAAATCAAGACGTAAACGTAAACTGAAATCTGATGATTGAGCGAAGAAAGCCGATTTACGTCCGAATGCAGTTTTACGTCTAAATGTTGAAACTCGTTCGTAAAATCGTAGAGGACAGATTGCAGTTATTAATAGGATTAAAATGTAAGCGTAAACTGCAAGGAAGCTCGTTCGTAAAAGCCCGGAAAACAGTTCTGCAGAATCAAACGTAAACGTAAACTGTAATGTACGAAAATACAAGTTTACGTCTGAATGCAGATTTGGAAGAACAGCACTTAGAACTTGTTCGTGAAAGCGCAGAGAGCAGTAGTGATGAGGGAGGTTTGCAGTAATGATAAAGTGCTCGAAAATAAACGCAAACCAGAGATTTAGAGTGGTTCGGTCAGCCTTGACCTACTCCACTTTTGGCTTCCTCCACCGATGAGGTTGCCGACGTCAACTAGCTGCCTTCCTTCAATGGGCGAAGGCCAAACTTCCCTCTTACAGTTTCTCTCCTTTTGACAGGCTTAGGAGACAACCTTTACAGACCTTTCTCTCCTCACTTTACAGTTGAAAACTTGAAGAACAGAAGGAGGAGACTCAAGGCTTTACAACACTTTTGAGCTCTTTAGAATCACAGAAAAGATCACAATTTCGGTATAGGTCTGTGTCTTTTCAGTGCTGAATGGGTGGGGTATTTATAGGCCCCAACCCAATTCAAAATTCGAGCTCAAAACGATCAAATCGATCTAATCCCAGAATTTCTGGGATCAGGCGGTTGCACCTCTCAACTGGAGAGGTGGCACCGCCTGGCAGAGCTCGAAGACTGAGCTCTGCCGATTGCTTCTTCTCTGCCAGAGCTCGAAGACTGAGCTCAATGGTTGCATCACCTGGCAGAGCTCGAAGACTGAGCTTGGTGGTTGCATCACCTGGCAGAGCTCGAAATCTGAGCTCGGTGGTTGCATCACTTGGCAGAGCTCCAAACTGAGCTCAAGCTGATGCACCATTCTGCCATAGCTCGAAGACTGAGCTTGGTGATTTCATCACCTGGCAAAGCTCGAGACTGAGCTCAGGCTGATGCACCACTCTGCCAAAGCTCGAAGACTGAGCTTGGTGGTTGCATCGCCTGCCAGAGCTCGGAACTTGAGCTCTGGCGGTGCAACCTCTTGGCTGGAGCGGTTGCACCTCCCAGCCTTGCAGCCCTGGCGGTTGCACCTCCTGGCTGGGGCGGTTGCACCTCCCAGCCGTGCACCCCTGGCGGTTGCACCTCCTGGCTGGGGCGGTTGCACCTCCCAACCCTGGCGGTGGCACCTCCAGGCTTGAGAGGTTGCACCTCTCAACCCTGGCGGTGGCACCTCTAGGCTGGAGAGGTGGCACCTCTTCACTATTCCAGCTCACTTGGTTTGGCTCCAAACTTGGTCCAAACCAGTCCGAACTTGGGCCTAATTGGCCCCTACTTGGGTTATAGGATTAACACCTAATCCTAACCCTAATTAACGTGCTAACTATGAATTTAAAGACATTTTCTAAGCTATTACAAAGTCCGCAAGTCAAGACTTCTTCTAGCGAGCTTCCGGCAAACTTCCGGCGGTCTTCCGATGAACTCTCGGAAACCATTCTGCGGACTCCCGGCAAGCTCCTAGACTTCACGATTTGTTCTTAGCGAGTTCCAACGAGCTTCTTCGGCAAGCTCCGATCTTTCTCGGCGAGCTCCGCGAACTCCCAACGAATCTTCGGACTTCCGTCGAACTCTTGAACTCGCAACAAATCCTTCGCGCTTGACTCCGACACTTTGTTTCGCTTTATGTCTTCATCGTTATCATAGTTAATCCTGCACAACAAAACAAAACTTCAATCGAGACAATTAATCCTAAGCAATTAACCAAGTTGTCCGACATGTCATTGGTCCCTCGACGCTTCGTCCGATTCTTCGGCGCATCGTCCTCTCGTGCAGCCTATTGCCCAATCGGCCAGTTGACTCCGCAACTCCGATATCCTTGGCACAATACCCGCTCTTCTTGGCCCGATGCCCGAGTTCACGGCCCGAAGCCTTCTGTCGATACGTCGACCGATCCACCGGCCCGACGTCCAATCTTCTGACATGTTCCTTCGGCACAACATGATTTTCCTGCTTTAATTGTCTCATCCTGATCGAAGCATCCTGCGTCACTCAAAACGCAGATTAAATCATAAACATATATCAAGTAGTTTCATCATCAAAATACGAGATTCAACAATCTCCCCCTTTTTGATGATGACAACCACTTGATGACGGAGTTAAACTTAACTCCCGGAGTTTAAACAAACTCCCCCTATCAATATGCCATATTGATAGAACCTCTCAGATTCAAAAATCTAAGCAACATGTCATCATAAACGGAGTTAACCTTAACTCCCGGAGTTTAAACAAACTCCCCCTATCAATATGCCATATTGATAGAACCTTGAATTCACACTGAATTCAAGTCATTGCAATATTCATCATGAATACTTGCAACACGTCAACATGAACTTATGCATAAACTTATGCATCACATGTCATGTCATCAACATACTTCTCCCCCTTTGTCATCAACAAAAAGGAGAAGTATCACAATCAAGTGTTTGTGTGTGATATTGGTTCAACTCATTGCATGAAAATCATAATATCAAGTTTTATCATCATGCAAGTTTGCTAATATCAAATACCAACATGAAAAATTGCGATGTAGGCTTTTGATATCATAATGCAAACATTTCAAGTGTTTATCAATTATAGCATTTCATCACATGGTAGGATATCAACGCGTAAAATTACGATACAAGTTCTTGATATCTTAACGCATGATGAAAACATGGCATAATACAAGTTTGGCAATCATAGCATCAATTCATATATCTCTTAATGATGCAAGTATTGCAAATATGGCAATCATATCAATTCATATATCTCTTGATGATGCAAGCCTAGCATCAGTGTTCATAGCATCAATTCATATATTTCTCCCCCTTTGTCATCAACAAAACGGAGAACGATATAAGCAAATTTTAAGCATAAGTGCTTGTTGTTATGTATGTGAAATAAATCCTTGCAAGTAAAAACACTTTCATCCATATTCATCAAATCCATTTCTCAAAAAATATTTTTCACATGATGTGTGTATGAGAGATGTATTTGCTAGTCAATTACATATGTCAAAAATCAATGATATGAACTAAACTTGATATGGCATATGCTTGTTAAGTTTGGAAGAGAGTGAACTTGATATGTTAGACTCAAGAGAATCCGAAAATGAAATTTGAGTCTTTCTTCCATTCGAACAAGGTTTTGCTATAGATATTCAATTACAATCATGAAGGTAAAGCATGCTTGTTATCATGAAAGTTTTGTATTCAAGCACATAATTTTCAACATGTAATTGTGTAAAATCATTATGCCAGTCAAGTGATTCAATCATTCAATCAAGAAGGTTCGAAAAATAATTTTAACACGTTCAATCATTAAGACGTATTTTTGCCATTGTTTTTCAAATTCAATCATAAAGATAAGACATACTCATCATCATGATAGTATGATAGCAGGTTTACCATATACAAGCTAGCAAAAAATTTGTACATTTTAAGGCCCGCAAGCTAGCAATTTTGAGATGTTCAAGAAAGCAACTCTTGCTTCTTGATATATGCAAATTTGTCAAGTTTTGCTAGATGTGCAAGTTAGCATTTTTGCCTCTTGAGATAGGCAAGCTAGCAATCAAGTTTTTTCATCTTCTTGACTTGTACAAGCTAGCTATCTCCCCCTTTGTCATTGTCAACAAGGGAAAAACCCTTTACATCAATTTCTTGATCATGACAAAGGTAAGTAATCATTTTTATTTGTGCATCATTATAGTTTCAATGCACAAATTCATTAACATTACATTTCAGAAAATTTATGCATGATACCGAAAAATCAATCATCATGAGCATATCAAACATGATATTCAAGCATTCGTGATATATCATTTTGGCAGCATGATCATAGATATTCAAATGATGGTATCTAGAATTCATTACATCCTATTATGCATGATCATTAACTCCTCATTTGTATTTCATGCATTATTTCATTTCATCTCATAAGGAATATCAAGAAGAGTTATTGGATGATGAGATAAATATTTTATGAATACACAGAATATCATAAGTGTATCCATATTATCACATGAAGCATATTATCATTTTTAAGATTCATAACATGAATAATGTTATTACTATTTCATCAAAATCAGTTTCGAGATTCACATAATATCATGAAATCATTAATCTCGATAAAATGGAAAAACATTTTCTTTTTAAGTGATTCTTTTAACACATCATAAAAAAGAAAAACTCATTCATAATTCAAGTGATTTACAAGATATCATAAATGAATTTATCACTTGTATTTCACCAAAATCGAGAACTCTAGAGTTAGAAAATGATTGAAGCATTTAATCTGATTGAAGAATGATTCATATTTAAAGTGTAGCATTTGTCAAATCTGAAATCATCAAAATATACATTCTTGCTTCTCAAGCACATAAATAGGATTAATCTCACTAGGTGTAAAATCATTAGATTTCTATCTTGCATTAACATAAGACATGCAATTTTCATTATCATTACAAGCATGATCATATTTTTGCATTTTCATTGTTAAATTATTAAAAATATAATTTTCAAGAAAATTTAAAGAAAAAGAAAAATGCATCATGAAAAGCATCATGTAATTTCGAAGTAAATTAGGGGGATTTCGATTACCTCATCATTGTAGGCTGTTAAGGCGTAGTTTGCCGCCTTGCTTTTGTTGACTTTCTCTTCTTCGGAGGAGCTCGATTCATCCCAATTTTTGTTCTTCTTCTTGCGTTTAAAGCAAGTAGTTCCATTCTTTTTGCTTTTTAATTTTCGTTTCATTTTAAGTTCACCATCACTTGAGCTTATGCTCGAGTGGTCTTCAAATGTTCTATGTCCCAAATCCTTCCTATTCTTTGGAAGGTTGGTTTGTTCATCATTGTCCTCATCACTTGAGTTATCGCTCAAGTGGCATTCATTTGTCCAGAGTTCCAAATCCTTCCTGTTCTTTGGAAGGTGGTTCTCAAGTTCTTCACGTGCATTGCACGTCATTTCATATGTGATCAATGAACCAATTAGTTCTTCAAGTGGAAAATGGTTCAAGTTTTTCGATTCTTGAATAGCAGTTACTTTTGAATCCCAAGTTTTAGAAAGTGAGCGCAAAACTTTGTTAACGAGTTCAAAATCCGAAAAGCTTTTACCAAGTGATTTTAAACCATTGACGACATCCGTAAAACGGGTGTACATGTCAACAACGGTTTCGCTTGGTTTCATATGAAAAAGCTCGAAATCAAGCAGTAGAATATTAACTTTCGAGTCTTTGACTCTACTAGTTCCCTCGTGCGTGATTTCAAGAGTGCGCCAAATATCGAAAGCCGTTTCACACGTAGAAATCCGATTGAACTCATTTTTGTCCAATGCGCAAAATAAGGCATTCATAGCCTTTGCGTTTAAAGAAAAATTCTTCTTCTCCAAAACCGACCATTCGTTCATCGGTTTGGAGGGAAGTTGAAAACTGTTTTCAATGATATTCCATAAATCCAGATTTAGAGAAATTAAGAAAACTCTCATTCGAGTTTTCCAATAAGTGTAGTCCAATCCGTTAAAGAACGGTGGACGAAAGACCGAACAGCCCTCTTGAAAAGTCATTTCTCTCGGGTGTAAATCCGAAATGAGAAATACCCCGCTCTGATACCAATTGTTAGGATCAAGAGCACTAAGAGGGGGGGGGTGAATTAGTGCAGCGGAAATCTTATAATAATTTAACAAACAAAAAGCTGCGTTCGTTCAAAAACGATTATGATGCAAAAGCAAATTCTCAGTTTGTATCTAAATGCAGTTTGCGTCTAAGCGCAGATTGCGTCTAAGCGCAGTTTTGCGTCTAAGCGCAGATTGCGTCTAAGTGCAGTTTTGCGTCTAAGCGCAGTTTTGCGTCTAAATGCAGATTTACGTCTAAACGCAGATTTACGTCTAAACGCAGTTTTACGTCTAAACGTAGTTTTACGTCTAAACGCAGATTTACGTCTAAACGCAGTTTTACGTCTAAACGCAGTTTTACGTCTAAACGCAGATTTACGTCTAAACGCAGTTTTACGTCTAAACGCAGTTTTACGTCTAGACGCAGATTTACGTCTAAACTTTGAAACTCGTTTGTATATTCGCAGAAGGCAGTATGCAGTTGAAATCAAGACGTAAACGTAAACTGAAATCTGATGATTGAGCGAAGAAAGCCGATTTACGTCCGAATGCAGTTTTACGTCTAAATGTTGAAACTCGTTCGTAAAATCGTAGAGGACAGATTGCAGTTATTAATAGGATTAAAATGTAAGCGTAAACTGCAAGGAAGCTCGTTCGTAAAAGCCCGGAAAACAGTTCTGCAGAATCAAACGTAAACGTAAACTGTAATGTACGAAAATACAAGTTTACGTCTGAATGCAGATTTGGAAGAACAGCACTTAGAACTTGTTCGTGAAAGCGCAGAGAGCAGTAGTGATGAGGGAGGTTTGCAGTAATGATAAAGTGCTCGAAAATAAACGCAAACCAGAGATTTAGAGTGGTTCGGTCAGCCTTGACCTACTCCACTTTTGGCTTCCTCCACCGATGAGGTTGCCGACGTCAACTAGCTGCCTTCCTTCAATGGGCGAAGGCCAAACTTCCCTCTTATAGTTTCTCTCCTTTTGACAGGCTTAGGAGACAACCTTTACAGACCTTTCTCTCCTCACTTTACAGTTGAAAACTTGAAGAACAGAAGGAGGAGACTCAAGGCTTTACAACACTTTTGAGCTCTTTAGAATCACAGAAAAGATCACAATTTCGGTATAGGTCTGTGTCTTTTCAGTGCTGAATGGGTGGGGTATTTATAGGCCCCAACCCAATTCAAAATTCGAGCTCAAAACGATCAAATCGATCTAATCCCAGAATTTCTGGGATCAGGCGGTTGCACCTCTCAACTGGAGAGGTGGCACCGCCTGGCAGAGCTCGAAGACTGAGCTCTGCCGATTGCTTCTTCTCTGCCAGAGCTCGAAGACTGAGCTCAATGGTTGCATCACCTGGCAGAGCTCGAAGACTGAGCTTGGTGGTTGCATCACCTGGCAGAGCTCGAAATCTGAGCTCGGTGGTTGCATCACTTGGCAGAGCTCCAAACTGAGCTCAAGCTGATGCACCATTCTGCCATAGCTCGAAGACTGAGCTTGGTGATTTCATCACCTGGCAAAGCTCGAGACTGAGCTCAGGCTGATGCACCACTCTGCCAAAGCTCGAAGACTGAGCTTGGTGGTTGCATCGCCTGCCAGAGCTCGGAACTTGAGCTCTGGCGGTGCAACCTCTTGGCTGGAGCGGTTGCACCTCCCAGCCTTGCAGCCCTGGCGGTTGCACCTCCTGGCTGGGGCGGTTGCACCTCCCAGCCGTGCACCCCTGGCGGTTGCACCTCCTGGCTGGGGCGGTTGCACCTCCCAACCCTGGCGGTGGCACCTCCAGGCTTGAGAGGTTGCACCTCTCAACCCTGGCGGTGGCACCTCTAGGCTGGAGAGGTGGCACCTCTTCACTATTCCAGCTCACTTGGTTTGGCTCCAAACTTGGTCCAAACCAGTCCGAACTTGGGCCTAATTGGCCCCTACTTGGGTTATAGGATTAACACCTAATCCTAACCCTAATTAACGTGCTAACTATGAATTTAAAGACATTTTCTAAGCTATTACAAAGTCCGCAAGTCAAGACTTCTTCTAGCGAGCTTCCGGCAAACTTCCGGCGGTCTTCCGATGAACTCTCGGAAACCATTCTGCGGACTCCCAGCAAGCTCCTAGACTTCACGATTTGTTCTTAGCGAGTTCCAACGAGCTTCTTCGGCAAGCTCCGATCTTTCTCGGCGAGCTCCGCGAACTCCCAACGAATCTTCGGACTTCCGTCGAACTCTTGAACTCGCAACAAATCCTTCGCGCTTGACTCCGACACTTTGTTTCGCTTTATGTCTTCATCGTTATCATAGTTAATCCTGCACAACAAAACAAAACTTCAATCGAGACAATTAATCCTAAGCAATTAACCAAGTTGTCCGACATGTCATTGGTCCCTCGACGCTTCGTCCGATTCTTCGGCGCATCGTCCTCTCGTGCAGCCTATTGCCCAATCGGCCAGTTGACTCCGCAACTCCGATATCCTTGGCACAATACCCGCTCTTCTTGGCCCGATGCCCGAGTTCACGGCCCGAAGCCTTCTGTCGATACGTCGACCGATCCACCGGCCCGACGTCCAATCTTCTGACATGTTCCTTCGGCACAACATGATTTTCCTGCTTTAATTGTCTCATCCTGATCGAAGCATCCTGCGTCACTCAAAACGCAGATTAAATCATAAACATATATCAAGTAGTTTCATCATCAAAATACGAGATTCAACAATTTGTATGTCTACATCTACCTCTATTAATATCACTAACATTAATCTTTTTTTTTTTTTTAGCATCATATACGAATGTCTCTTAAGCATATTCTCATACCATATTAAATGAATTTCTTTTATCTTATCCTCTATCGAAGTGATGCATAGTTATTCATAAATAAAAGTATTTCTTTTCCTAACTTTTCTAATAATTACACACATCCATTTCAATATTTTCATATTAAATTATTTTTTTTATCTTATCCTCTATCGAAGTAATACATAGTTATTCATGAATAAAAGTATTTCTTTTCCTATCTTTTATAGTAACTACACATCCATTTCAATATTTTCATCTTGATAATACTAACTTTTTTGTATATGTTATTTCTGAACTTTCCAACACTTAGATCTATGAAATATTATTGGTCTCACAATTGTCTTATAAAATTTTTATTTTAATTCAAAAGTATCCGATGATCACACATGACTCCTAACGACCCTTGTTATTTTAACCATCATGTTCTAACTCTATGAATAATATCTTTATTGATCTCTCTATCTTATTAAATAATTGATCCAAGATAATTAAAGCTTTTACTTAAATAGACTTTTTGTCTATCCAACTTAATTATATTATTTTGTCTATTGTTGGAATCATTAAGATTATATTTCATATATTTCAGTCCCATTTAATCTATAATTCTTAATTTCTAAGATTTGCCTCCGTAACTCAAGTTTATAATTAATTTCACCTAAGCTCTTTTTAACTAAAATAATATAATCAATAAGTAACATACACCATGCAGGTTTATCATATAAGTGACTAATAAAATTATTCATTATTAATATGAAAAGTAGAGATTGAACTTGAATCTTTTATATATGATCCTATGCTAATTGGAAATTCACTATACACTCTCAATCGTATTGTCTTGACACTAGTAACTATATCATCATACATATATTTAATAATATCAATATAATTAAAATATATATATTATTTTTCAAAAATATATCATAATAAATCTCTAGGAACCCTATTAGAGGCTTTCTCCTGCTTTCATTCCCAAAGTTTGCTCATGATTTTAATTTTTTTATAATTTAAATAATTTTATATATCATCCTTACTTTTATAAATTGATACTAAAAAACTCTTTTCCCATTCATAAGATATATTTCTTAATCCTATAATTTTGTTAAATAAGCTAGTTAACCAAGTTATTCCCTTATCCCCTAAATTTTTTCAGACCTCGCACTCTTAGTTATTTTCATCGTTTTTAATGCATCGTTTATTTTAGTAGCTCTAATTTTATTAATAAACCTATAATTATTAAATCTACCACTACTATTTATTGTTAAATCTAATACCTATGTAAAATATTCATTAAATAATTTATAAAAATAATTTTTATCTCGTCAAATAGAATTAATATTTAGTTCTTAATTTATTATAAAAATTATTATAGGCTTTATATCTTACAATACTAACCACTTTTTTAGCCTTTTTTAATTCTTTATATCTTTTAAAAAAAATTTCTCATTTTAATAATTTTATCAATCTTTAAAACATGATCTTTTAATAAAAAAATACATTTTAAATTTCTTTGCACCACTATCAACTCTCTCTCGAGATAACACCAGTACCTTTAATTTAACCATGAATCTCCTTTATTAAATTCTTAGTTCTATTAGTTATCGTAATCCAAATAATAATAATAATAATATCATCAATAAGTAACATTTAGTTTATCATATAAGTGACTAGTAAAATTATTCATTATTAATATGAAAAGGTAGAGACTTAACGTGAATCTTTTATATGATCCTATGCTAATTGAAAATTCACTAGACAATCCCAATCATATATTGTTTTGACATTAGTAACTACATCATCATACATATATTTAATAATATCAATATAATTAAAAAAATATATATTATTAGTTTAAAATATATCATAATAAATCTCTAAGAACCCTATTATAGGCTTTCTCCTACTTTCAATAACTCTTTCCCAAAGTTTGCTCATGATTTTAATTTTTTTATAATTTAAATAATTTTATATATCATCCTTATTTTTATAAATTGATACTAAAAAACTCTTTTCCCATTCATCAGTCATCTTTTTAAATCCTATAATTTTGTTAAATAAGCTAGTTAACCAAGTTATTCCCTTATCCCCTAAATTTTTTCAGACCTAACACTCTTAGTTATTTTAATCTTTTTTAATGCATCATTTATTTCAATAGCTCTAATTTTATTAATAAACCTATAATTATTAAATCTACCACTACTATTTATTGTTAAATCTAAGACCTATGTAAAATATTCATTAAATAATTTATAAAAATAATTTTTATCTTGTCAAATATAATTAATATTTAGTTCTTAATTTATTATAAAAATTATTATTGGCTTTATATCTTACAATACTAACCACTTTTTCAGCCTTTTTTAATTCTTTATATCTTTTAAATTTTTTTCTCATTTTAATAATTTTATCAATCTTTAAAACATGATCTTTTAATAAAAAAATATATTTTAAACTTTTTTGCACCACTATCAACTCTCTCTCAAGATAACACCACTACCGTTAATTTAACTATGAATCTCCTTTATTAAGTTTTTAGTTCTATTAGTCATCGTAATCCAAATAATAATAATAATAATATTCTCATCTAAATTTTAAGTCATCTCCTTTTGATATTATTCTTAAAAGTATTTACATTATCATCTTTAAAATTCTACTCTTCAGTATACCAAATTTTAACTCAAATACTATCAATCATCCTAGACTCTTAAGTTAAACCCACTGTTTATAATTCTGGTAAAAATACCCTATATCACTTTCAAATAATCTAACTCTACTGAAATTGATTAAGATCCATATTCATGAGATCAAATAGTATTGCATTAGTTGTCAGTAACCTAACCTAATGCAACCTTCTACCATTTTCATCCAAACTTGACACCGACATTGACAATCTTATAAGAGACATCATATAAGATAAATAAACAAGAAACACATAAAGCACCTGATACCAAAAAGTGTCTTCAAAACAGATAAGCACAATCGCATTTTTAGGATCAGCACGTTCAGCTTACTACCTATAAACAGACCAAGTAATCAAGGAAACAATACCTTGAATTTTCCTTAGTAATCCCACATAACCCAACCAAGATTTCTTGAATAAAGTAAGCCTCAAATAAAAATACTTTCGGTCCGTGGCATACATTTAAAGAGTAAAGTCCGTAAAAGAAATTCAGATGCCCTAATAAAAGCACAAACTTCAAAATAAATTTCTTGGAATTCTACCTCAACTGTTCTTAATAACTCAGTTACAAAAACAGTTACAAGGAAACAACTAATCTGATCCTCATCAGTTGCTTTACATGCATAGGTTTTTATATAACAAATTCGCCAGCCTGACCTCGTAATCTAAATACCAAAAATTATATTACATGCACAGATATCTTTGTCCATGTACCCTTCAGGGTCCTTGATCACTTGTTGCTCGTCTATTATTGCTATGTTTCTTTTCCCATTTAGCAAACTTCTTAGAAGTACCTCAACTGCATATGATGAAACCTATTGTCCATTTTGGAAGGCAATTTAGGCACATTGTTATCTTATAATGAAGCTCCAGATTGTGACATCTCACAACATAATCTGTGGGCCTAGTTGCCGTTCCTCTGCCAACTCCTTGAGTTGTTTGGTTAACTTTTCCGCCACATCGGTGTATGCTTTTGCAACTCCAGAATTCGGGGCTGCAAGAACTATGGGGTTGCCCTCATCAGAACTACTCCTTATATCTAGCTCCAAAGGTATCTAAAAGAAGAATAAGAGATAAGACATTACAAAGCCAAACAGTGATAAATAGCAGTTGCAAAAGAATGGCATCAGAATAATTGCCTTTTTCGGTTCTTGGAAACTAATATACAACTTGCACAAACCATGAAAGTATGTCTGGAATATTAGCAAGCAGCAAAGTTGAGCAGAATGATATGGGATAACCATTTTCATAAAGTGCCTCGCAAAAAGCATGTCAAACCAGCTAGACAAGTGGACCAGCACAAAACTTCACGCTTTGTTATATATTTATGGCAGAATAGGTACATTAGTACCATAATGCTAACACAGCCCCTCAATGCTCAAGCTTGTAAGAGCTATCACATATCACTTCTTACCAGCTTGGCTGACTACATTCCCCACAAGTCCCTATTTAGGCAAAGCCTTATGAACAAAGGAGAAGCTGATGGAACTGAGAAACTAGGCAGGATTATAATATCTATTCATTATTTAAAATCATATATCCATATTTAGTCTTCTTTTCTTCCTCAGTATGTATGCAGTCCTAAAGGACAATTTGACTTTTGGATATAGCTTTGGATTAGCATGTACAAGATGGCCATGAGTCAACATGGTATACGCAGCTTGTCAAGCTGCATATCATGCCCATGGCCCCATGCATGTCCTGTTTGTAAACAAAAGGATGGCAAACTTTCATACCAGTGCCCTGCCAATGACATGCAGTCAATTGCCACAATACAGCAGGTAAGCATCACAATATTTAAGCCAACAACCTAAAATGAAGTAGAGGCCGACCAAATCTTAACCAGGACTTCACTCGAACCACTGGAACATAGAAGTGTCCTGATAAGGTCAATTAATCTGAAGATAATCCTAGAAGAATATAACTTATGTAACTGTATGAAATCTTTAAGATTATCAAATTTTTGGCTGTAATGTTTGTATTAGTTTGACAGTTGCCATGAACCAAATTTGAAGTATATAGTATACTGCATGTTATAAAATGAAGTGAAGAAAATAAAATCAGATGAGGCTCATCTTGAATGGTAAAACATAATATGCATGCACCATTTATCAAATCAGTTAGTGTTCCAAGTATGAATCATATGTCAGTTATGTAGGATAATGACTTGGAAATGGATGCACTGTGTAAAGTGAACATGTCAACATTTAAATTAAGCATAAGAACAATATTCAGCTAAAAAAGAGTCCATGGAGTGGTGCTTAGGCTTTAATAAGCAAGGATCTCAAGATAGAAACATCCAAAGCCAAAATCAATCTACCTCTCCAAGAAACTTCATATCCAATTCCTTGGCTGTCCTTTGTACACCACCATCTCCAAATATGTAAGATTTTTCACCACAATGAGGACACTTGAACCAGCTCATGTTCTCAATTAGTCCTAGAATCTACAGAAAGATGTCATACATGAAAACCGAAATTTGATAAGATATAACAATCAAGTGAAATTTAGAAAAAATGATACGAAACAGTTAAATTAAGATTTAAGGACAAAAGAGTGGTTTAAATATGTATAATAACCGACCTTCTCTCTTTTCCCAAATGAAATCTAATAATATTAAAATGAGCCCACACAAATAACCAACTTCTGGAGCTACATAATGCAGACATATTACAACATTGCAATTTGTAAAAATCTTAGTAGAAAGTTAAAGATGTCCCAAAAAATCTAAAAATTTATTTTAATATAGACTGCAATGAATTAACTAGTGAAAATATTTAAGAAACAGATGCCCACTATGGTATAATCTTATCCACAAAAAGTACTAAGCTTTTTGCATATATACCCTTCTAACATCGTCCAATTGTATATTTTCCCTCCAAAGGCACGGACCATACAGTAATTAATTTAAGAATAAAATTCATTACAAAGCTAACATATGGTCCAACATCTAGTTTGGCTAAACCCAAAGACTTGGTGTTGTCTTCATTAAGTTCATCTTCGTATGCACTTCTCGAGCCATCATCATATCTCAAAAAACTGCTAAAAATGTTGTCTACATTAAGTTCTTCGTCATATTCCTTTTTTGAGGCATCATCATATCTAAAAGATAATGGAAAACAAAAGAGTAATAATAATATTATTATTAATGATAAATACTACCTTTGCTTAAAATGAATGGTTAAATTGTGAAATTTCTCTAAGCCTATAAATTAAAGTCCTTCATTTTATCACAGAACAACAAAGAATTCATAGACCTAGTTAATAATAACCATAAGTATAAAAAAACTGTTTTTGAAAATGTTGCCTTAGACATGATAATTATTAGAAATTTGAGAAGTCCATCTTGACAATGGTTTTTCATCCATTCCTCGAAACCAATATGGGTACATGATCTCAATTCATGATATTCATTCCTTATTTCAAGATTTGAGATTCCAATATTAGATCTAGTCACTTGTTTAAATCTAAATTTATGAAATTTTCCCTTTAAACTTGAATTTTTCATTTTTTTAATGTTATAATTAATATTGCTTTCCTTATTCTTTTCATATATTTCCTAGCCATACCAACATATATGACAATTAAACTAAACTCAATTTAAAAAATAAAAAACTATGAACTTGATAAAATATATAATGTTTAGTCAAGCTTCATAAAAATATTTAGATCAATTTATTTGACTATCTGAAATTTGGATAAATATGTTTATAACTACATTCAAAGTACCTTTGTTGGTAATAGAATAAGACTATGTAATGATATAAGAATTATATGAAGGAACATGTACTTGCAGAAAAAGATGAGAAAATAATGAACTAAGAATGGCCACTACCCATGTCCAATGCCACTTCCGTTTAATATTTCTGAATTTTATGTATTCCAAAAAAAGTTGGTAATTTTAGGTCTAAGAATAAAATTAAAAAACCAGAACTTGCATCTACTTTGCCACAATACCACCTCTAGGCCTACCATACATATTATTGTAATGGCCAAATAAAATCTCCTCTTTTCCAATTCACTCCTACATCCCCTCTTTGTTTCTATTTTATTCCTGATGCAGCCATACTTATTACTATCTCCTGAACCATTCACTAGCAGCCAACCTTTGCCATAAAGAAATCCAGATTCAAATAAAATGAGCTCCTTTTTCTCCACCATCATTATTCTCTCCATCCTTGTTTTTACATATAATTGAAACTGTAACATCAGGTGAAGGGTTCAATGATTTACATTCATATAATTACATCTTCCTCACCTTTATTTTTTTTAGAACAGTCCATATCATCTTATGAAATTTTGCTTGAAACCCAAGAAACTAGGAAGAAAATGACAGTAAAAATTGGGGTGTCCTTATTACAACTGAATTTTATCATCTTCATTATAAGAGCAAGTTCCTTTAAAAAGATATTTACTAAACATTAATTAAATTCGCGATGGTAGGTGTAAATAAAGAAAATCTGATTAGCATATTTTGTCAGTCACCACCTTCAGACTCTTATAATATACAGGCAAAGGCTCATGGTTGATCTAAAGGGATATATTTGGAAAGAAAATAAAACAAGTAATTAATCCCAGATAATCAAAAACAAGTATGAAAGCAACTTTATGAACATATAGTAAAATGGACCAAAGATGGTCAACATGGACTTCTCAAACTATCAGACAATAACTGTAATTAGGATAACAAGCTATTTTAGGCATTATATAATAAATTATTATTAGCTACATATCTTTTTTTTGTTATTTGTGGCAAAAGTGTTAGGGTTAGATCAAAGAAGGTTCTGCAAATTATTAATTCAGCTTAAAGGAAAAAAAGTATTTGATCAGCCATCAAATATACTATTATAATAGGCAAGCGTAGGATAAAGCTCACATTGTCACCACTGCAAAGGTAAGTTGTTCAAAGGGAGGGATGAAGTTATAGTTCTGGCAATTTGATCAAACCAAGTGAGGTGAAAGGTCGCATGCCAAATTGCTTTATTTTCCAGGAATTGTGACAAATGCATGTGCATGAATACCAATGTTGGCAATCAAGAGGTGCTCTTTCAAAAATAAATCTCAGATTGAAAATAAAAAAGTAAAAATTTGATGATTTTATCATCTGCAGGCAAGTGATTTACTATAGTAATACTAGTGATATTCTTTGGTTGTCCAATATTCTTTTTTACTTTGTAGATGTGATGATGGTTGAATAAGTGAATATGACAACAAACTTATGAGCTTGAAGTACACTGGATGATGCAAACAAGTATACTTTGCAAAAATATTTTGTTTTCTTTGTCGATTAAATTATTTTTAATCAAGTATCTTTAAGTGTTTTTGGTCCCTTAGATTTACTAAATTAGATGCAGAAACAAGTTTTAGTTCTAAATAAAACATTTTTATCATATTCATGGTTTCTGAACTATTTTATTATATGGAATGGCCACCCAAATATTATGCTTCAAGATTCATTATTCTCTAAACTTTACCTAAACCAAAGAGATGGAAAATTTAATAGGAAATCAATGAGTACCAAAAGCAAAAACTTCTATTAATGTAATATATTATTTAACAAGACAAGAATCAAGAGACACTCAAAAAAGCAAGATTATTAGTATGCAAAAAATGTCTCAAGCATGTTATATGCCATATGCTCTTAGGACACCAAGGATATTCTGCAAAACAATTATGAACTTGTCATGCTTTGTGTTAAAATGTTGGGAAGTTGGGAAGCCAAATGCAAAATGAAATAGTTCAAAGAGCTATCATACAGGGACTTCAACTTTGCGGAACATATTAGCCCCTCTACGTGCATCAATTAATGCAATATCTTGTGGAGTTGAAACAATCAAGGCACCTGTTAGAAAGACAATATTAAAATATAAAATATAGCTACTATCAAAACTAAATATTATTATCAAACATTCTGTATGATATGTGGAAAGAAAAACCTGAGACATTATAAAATGGTAGTGAATCACGACTACAAGAATTTCAATTATATACATACATATATATATATATATATATGGGGAGAGGATTAAAACTCAATTCTATCACAGATTTCAATTATGGAGGCTCCAAACAAAAAACAACTTCGTTAAATGTGCTCTTTAATGTTCAAAACATTTAGAAAACAAAATTAAAGCATTAAAACTATCAACCAGGCTACTTTAATTAATAAAAATAGTTCTATATGAATACAATACAAATCTCAAATTGCTCTGATGCTTCTTTATTTTTAATCAAATAACAATAAGTTCTATGATGTTAAAGCTGCTTATTTTTTCTTCACTTAATGCATATGTTAGAATGTTTCAGATGTATCATCTTTCAGAAGTTGCAAATGATATTTGACAAAGCTAATCTTCAGTTTGGACCTCAGACGACTGATGATGAGTTGATATGATTGAGGCTTCCACTCTACATAAATAACACATGTCGGTATCTGAAAACTTACATCCAAGACCCAGCAAACAAGAATCTAAATAAATGATCCCTACATTCTGTAGTAACCTACAATGCATTAGATGGAACAAAATGAACTGCATCATAAATGTTATAACTCCAATATATATTTCAAAAATAAATAAATAAAAAACGTCAAAAAGATTCTCTGGTGTCTTACAATGAAAACAATAAATTAAATCTTTTTCCAGGACTATAAGCTCCGAAAATGATTGGAATTAGGATAAAAAATGTGTTCCTATTTAGTATTTGTCACACAAAAACTTTATAATTATTTATCTAGACAGTGTAGAACATTACCAATTTCAGAACTTCCATCATTGAATTATATCTTTGTTTATTATGTATAAGCATCCTGGACCTACTGCGAAACTGGTTTTACATGTCAAAGCTATCTACAAAGTTGTCTTACAACAAATTTAGTTAGCTAAGTATACACTTGAGAAAATGTACTAAAGGTACTTATCTAGTAGTAACTAACTAGTGCAGTTCCTTCGCCATCATTTTCTTCAGCAAGTTATACAATATGGATGGATCGGTATCAATGAATGACAAGTCAGACTCCTCTATATGAAATCATAATGTATTTTAATCCAATGATAACAAGAGCTTTCTCAGTATTGTTGAGCTGTTGAATTTTTTATAACATATATCTTGGCAGATCACAAAATTTGTTTTGATCACATTTAACCATGCACCATAAATATTCATGTAATAGATAAATCAATATAATAGTGTCAGAATTGGTTGAAGATCCATGTCAGAAAACTGAAGCCACTTGGTCTAGTTCCCAAACAATTGATTAGTCGCTTAAAGGTGAATCCCTTCAAGCAGATTCCCTGCATCGTGAATGATACATACAGAACTAGCATTGAGAATAGGCCCAACCCAGTAACTCCAACCTCAAGTCAGCGAGAAATCCTAAGTGCAAGTTAAGGAAAAAGAAGGATCATATCATATCATATCGAATAATATCAAATTTACCTGAAATACTTTCTGAAATCACGCTTTGGGAGCGACATGTGTCCCATACCTTGGGAAGAGGATCCAAGGGTGGTGTGAGCTCCGTAAATGGATCCCCCTCCTTCTTTAATAACATACTTCAATGTTGGTATCATAGGCTTTCTCTTGGGTTTCATACTTGTGATCGAGTTAGGTTCCTCTCTCATGAAGTCAACCTTTATGGATTCATCTCACATAAGCTTGTTCTAGTTGTTGTCATATCCCTCTGATCCTCTTAAGCTCAAGCAACCTTCGATGGAAGCAGATTTCGAGGCCACAAAAGTCGATCTTGAGGCTGAGAGAAGACTTCAAGTTATGAAGGGCTTCTTTTGTTTATTATTGTATTTCACTTCTGAGATACATAACCATTTATGGTCAATGTTTTTTTATACCCGAGTCACACCAGACCGTCATAGGTACGTCGACATCTTTTATTGTCAGAGACACTTTTGTGTGAATGTTCTAATGCCTTAGAGGCTAGATTTTGATTTCCATTTCAACCTTTTGTCACAAAATGTTTCCATTTGTGGCATATTTCCCCCGTCTGTGTAGCATCCAACTCGTGGCCCTATCTTATAGTTTATTGGGGGGTGTCATCAGCTTGGCTTTCCCCATACACTAAATCTTTCACACGCTTGCTTTAAGGTGTGCTTGACAATCAACTCATATTACTTTGCACAGCTCATGAGGGCTTTAAGGTAGAAAGGATGGAATGAGAGTTTTTTCCTCATGGGAGATGGTCGAGGTTCGGGTTTTAGCCTCGAGTGGTTCGCACATAGCTTATCGAAGTTGAGATGGAACAAGTGGATTGACTCACGAGAGACTTGCCCATGTCTTTAACTATCCCTAGGATGAATGAGAGATGGCTTGTCGATTTGGGTTTAATCTTTTATTTTTTTTATGATTGTTGTTTTGTAGGACTTTATTTCTTATACTTCTTTTGTCCTATAATTTTTTTCTCCTTGCAAACATGAATTTCTACCGTCTAGTCTCACCGATGGAGCCAAGGGACCTAAGTTGAATCCCGGAAGGGGTCGATTGATTTGACTCAAGGGTTGAGCCATTCCCAAGATCATTATTCTCGTGGAGATCACTGGCATTCATGTCAACGAGAATGGAAACATTATAAAAGACAAAAGAAGCAAGACTAAACTCACCTTCGACAAGCCTCTCTCATTCATCCTAGATAGCTGAAGAGTGAAGACATGGCCAAAACTCATGTGATTCAATCCATTTGTTTCCTCTCAATTTCAGTGAGAGAAGCCACCAGATTGCCAATACGATATGTTGATCGCAAGAGACTAAATCCAAACCTAACCATCTCTTATGAAGAAAACCTCTTCTTCCATCCTTTATTAGAAGCAGTGATTTAAAAAGCGCTAGGCGTCAAAAGGCACCAAGGTCCAAAAACGCCCGAGGCGCTAGGCGCTCGCCCAGGCACTCGCCCGAGCAAAGCGAGACGCTAAAATATAAAAATATATAATATAATTAATAAATATAATTATTTAAAAATTTAAATAAAAATATGCTATTAAATTAAGAAAATCTAAGATACAAAATCACAATGTCACACTAACAAAAAGTTTCAAAATTCAAAACAATAAAATTTTACATCAAAGTCATTCATCATAATCAATATTATCGTCATTTTCACACAAATCATCTTCATTGAATTCGTCTTCTTCCTCTTGTCCTTCGATTCCTTCCTCTTCATCAAGATATGTTTCATTCTCTATGTCTTCAACAATAACAGGAGCCGAGTTTGATGCTTTTGCACTCATTTTTCTCTTTGACATCTGTCTTGTATATGTTTGTAATTCTCTAACACCTGAAGCTCTTGCCACATCTCCCTATGTCAATCTATCATCTTCAAATACAAACTCGTATTCAGCATCTTGCAAGTTAGCACCCATTTCTCCTACTAACCACTCATTTGAATCATCAATATCTTGCAATGAGATTAAATCAAATCTATTTTGCAAATCATGATGAGTCTTCAAAGCTTGATTATACTTTATGTAAACAAGATCGTGCAATCGTTGATGTTCTAACCGATTTCTTCTCTTCGAGTGAATCTGTCATGTCATATAATTTAAAAATATATTAATACATATATCTAAATAAATTAATTAATTAAAATAAAAATATTTAGTAATCTTTACATGCTCAAAGACACTCCAGTTTCGCTCACAACCCGAAGCACTACATGTCAAACTAAGTACTTTGATAGCAAATTACTATATGTTCGGGGTGGAATTTCCAAATAGACTCCACCATTCAGCTGCAAAATTTATGTTATTATTAGCAATAACATAGTAACATAATATATATGAAATTAATTATATCAAATTATTAATACCTGGAGACGTAGTTGTCCTGGATCGAACGGCAATTGGAATTCCAAAAAGACCTTCGGCATTTTTATATAAAGATAATTCATGAATAATCTTATCTTAAACCTCAAGGCTGGGAACTAATCTTGCAACGCACTGATATAACCCACCCAAAACTTCTGTATCAAATTCAACAGATTTAATCTTATAAAAGAATTCAGGGTTCAAATAATATCCTGGTGCATGTAATGGACGATGAAGTTGACAATTCCATCTTTCGTCAATGATTGTAAAAATTTTCTCATATTTTTCTTCATTTTCATTAAAAGATCTTTTAATCGTCTCCTTTGCTCTATCCATAGCCTCATAAATATATCTCATTGCAGGCTTATTTTCATTATCCACCAACCGAAGGACTCGAACAAGAGGGTCTATTACCTTTAATATATAAACTACATGATTCCAAAAGGATGGCATTAAGATAATATCAGCAGCCCTCTTGCCTTTTGCTTCTTTTGCCCATTTGCTTATCACCCATTTCTCAGAGGTAAACATATTTCTCAGAGTATGTTTTTGACGATACACGCTCTGTAATGTCAAGAATGAAGTAACAAATCGGGTGACACCATGTCTCACTAATTCTTTATTCTCTGTAAATTCTCTCATCATATTCAAAGCCCCAATGCGATTATAAAGAAATCCAACAACAAAAATTGCCCTTTCTAAGGTTTTCTTGATTTCTAAGATCTTTCCAATATCCTCCAACATTAAATCAATACAATGTGCTGCACATGGAGTCCAATACAAGTGGTCTTTTTTATTCAAGCAATTTACTTGAGACAAAAGATAACAAAAATGATAAGACTTAAGAGTTTAACGCACTTAATTGAAGATCAAATAATTAACAAAATCAAAAGATGAATAGTACCAGCTAAAACATAGTTGCTTCCGTTGTCGGTTATGATTTGAACGATATTTTGTTCTCCAATTTCTTCCACGAAGTTGTCAAGTAAATCATATATCTTGTCTCCAGATTTTACAAACGATGAAGCATCTATTGACTTCACAAACATAGTCCCTAAAAAACAATTAACCATAAAATTAATTATACTCCTGCGCCTCTTGTCAGTCCAAACATCTGACATAATAGAGTGTTAGGACTCTAGCTTGGAGAGTCCTAATTGAGATGGACATTCATGTAAAACTACTAGGACTCTAGCTAGGAGAGTCCTAATTGAGAGGGACATTCTGTTAGGACTCTAGTTAGGAGAGTCCTAATTGAGAGGGGCATTCATGTAGGAGGTGTTTTCTTAGAGAAGAATTAGGAGTTATAAGGGAATAGGAGTCTTGACTAGGAGTCCTATTAGGAGTTGGTTAGAAGTAAGAGTCTTAAGTAGGAGTCCTATAAGGAGTTAGGGTTTAGAAGCCCTATAAATAGCCATGTATTCCTTCTCTTTTCATAAGCAATAGATGAATCTTTTCTACAGCCTTTGAGCAGCAACTTGGAGGGAGGAACCCCTATAGAGTTCCAAGGAGGCCGATCCCCTAAAGAGATCAACCCCAAGTTTAGAATCTACAAGGGTTCTAACACCTGGTATCAGAGCAGCGTTCTTGGCATCTCGCTGCCCTTCCACTGCCATCCATCAGCCCTCCACAACCGCCCTAAGCAATTCCCACAATTGCTTAAAAGATCGTCGCCGAATTCCGCCATCATCTCCACCATCGCGGATCATCCTTTGATCTCCCCGTGAATTGCAACAGGTTCTGGTTTCCTACCTTACTGCTGCTGCAATTTAGTTATCCTTATTCGAAAATCCAAAAAAAAAAAAACTGTTCCTATATTGCTGCATAAACCTTTCGTCACAAAGTTTGCATCTCACGACGAAAGATACATTGCAGAATTTCAGCCGCATAGTACCATCTGTTTGATCTTGTTACTGTGCTTTTTCTATCTAAATTTCTATGAAATTTTTATGACATCTTTGACACTTCCTAACAACAGATTTCCCTTTGGTTTTTTCAAAAAATTCTCAATATAAACCATTGATCTTTTACGTCAAATCTGCTATACTTGAAAATCTGCACTGTAAAATTTCAGCCGCATAGCACTGTTTGTTTGATCTTGATACTACATTGTTTCTATCCAAATCTCTACGAAATTTTTATGATAGCTTTGACACTTCCTAACAGTGGATTTCCCTTTGGTTTCATCAAAAAATTCTCAATATAAACCACTGATCTTTTACGTCCAATCTGCTATACCTAAAAATCTGTGCTGCAGAAAATTTAAGCCGCATATTGTTACCTTAACCCATCTATTTGCAATCTTTTTTGAATGAAATTTCTTATACACTTCATAGATCATTTTAGCTTCCATCTAAGATTGATCTATTAAGAAATTCATCTCTAAAAACGATTTTATGTTGCTGCAAATTTTCGTCGTAACCCGCTAAAATTTTTCGACGAGAATTCTGCAATCTCAACTTGCACCAATTTCCTTGCTGTTATACTGCCGAAATTTTCTTTATTAAATTAGATATCCTTGCTGTCATATAAACTTTGATTTTGCTATCAATTCCCTCCTCAATTATCTCAAGTTTTTGGTGGAAATTACGTCGAGAGACCGTTGTTTCTTCGACGACAATTCTTCTCTTACAAGACAGCACATACTTGCTGCAACTTCCACTGATTTCTATCAAACCTTTGCTGCCATCTACCACAGATCCAAAACTTTCATCCACAGCCCTAAAAATCCACTAAACCACACCCTCAAACTGCACCCAAAACTGTCACAAAACAAGCCTAAATCGTAGCCTACATCAATCGATCCACCAATCCTTTCGACCATCACTTCTCTCAATTATACATGCCTTTAACCTGATAACAAAAGAGAGATCTTACTATCATAGATTTGGAGGCATATACTATGGCATCTAAGGAGGCAATCAATGCTAAATTCAAAGCCTTGGAGGCGCGAATGGATGATAAGATTCGGACGCTCTTTACCGAACTCAGATTGGGCCGACCACTAAGCCCGAAAAAATTATATCACGGAGAGAGCTTTGCCCAATCGCACCAGGCTCGAAGAGATGAGTTCCAAGGGAGGGGAGGCTCTATGACTGAACCCAACTATCCATGCATGAGAGTGGACTTCCCTAGATGGGAAGAAGGAGACCCGATTGGTTGGATCTTGCGCGCGAAGCGATATTTTCAGTACCACAAAACCGCATATGCATCTATGGTGAAAATTGCAGCTATACATCTTGAAGGGGATGCTATACAATGGTTTGACTGGTTTGAACATACTTATGGAGTCCTTTCATGGCAACAATTCAAAGGACTGCTGATCCGCTTCAGACCAACCGATTACGAGAATATTGATGGACAACTAGCAAAGATACAACAAACTTCCACCATTCAGGAGTACCAAACCAGGTTTGAAAGGTTATCTAATCAAACTCATGATTGGTCTCAAAAACAACTATTGAGGACCTTCATTGAGGGCTTGAAGCCGGAGATCCGAAGAGAAGTTAAAGTGCGACAACCGTATACGCTGATGGCAGCCATCTCTTTCGCACGACATCAAGAGGAGCAATTGAACCATGAAGCTCGGAGGACTAGGGTCGCTCCTCAACCAATAATATTGAAGCCCTCAGCCCCCCCTACTATTGACCAAGTTCCTACACCAAAGAGGTTAACAAGAGAAGAGCTACGGAAGCGATATGTGAAGGGGTTATGTTGGCATTGTGACGAGCCGTGGAGCCGTGAGCATCGCTGTAGTAAAGGAGGACTTCTTATGATTGAACCGATAGAAGAAGAGGTCATTGAACATCCAGAAGAGAGCCTTGAACATGAAGAAGAAGATGCAGAAGAAGAGCCACAACCGACTGAAGTTACGGTACATGCACTAGCCGGCTACTCAAACCCGGAAACGATGAAAGTTGGAGGCCTTCTCAAACAACAACCGATCACTGTTCTCATCGACACGGGCAGCACTAATAACTTCCTAAACAGTAAGGTTGTTATCCATATGAACTTACCTATTGAGAATTGTAGCAGGTTTGTCGTTAAGGTCGCCAACGGACGGATTTTAAAGTGTGATCATAGGTGCCCGCAGGTGAAACTGTTGCTGCAGGACCAAGAGATAATTGCAGATTTCTTCCTCCCTCTTGATGATCATGAGGCCATACTCAGAATTAAATGGTTGATGACATTAGGTGATATTTCTTGGAATTTTATGCAACTATTTATAAAATGTTACAGTAAGGAGAAACAGGTGATACTGTATGGGAAACGTGAGGGCGACGTAACGATGATTTGCACACAACAAATGGAGAAGGTTTTGCATAAAGCTTGCAGGGGTTTTTTGGTACAACTTGAGCAGAAAATTAAAGGAGAGCCAATAGAATTTGAAGTTCCAAACCTATTTCCTTTGCTTGCTGAATTTTCAGATATATTTGATGAGCCGCACAACCTACCTCTTACTCGTCGGCATGATCATTGTATAATGATTTTTCCAGTCAAATCTCCAGCAAATACTCAGCCATATCGATATCCACATCTCCATAATGATGAAATAGAAAGGATTTTAAAAGAGATACTTGAAACAGGAGTTATTCGGCCAAGTTGCAACCTCTACTTTTCACCGGTGCTACTTGTACACAAGGACGGAACATGGCGAATATGCGTTGATTACCGAGCTCTCAATGGCATAACCATCGAGAACAAATACCTTATTCCAATAGCAGATGAATTGCTAGATGAAAGGGAGCACAAATCTTCACAAAGCTGGACCTTCGATCCGGGTATTATCAAATACGAGTGTATGAAGAAGTCATACCGAAAACCGCCTTTCGAACACACAACGACCACTACGAATTTTTACTTTCTTCAACAGAAGGTGGAATATCTTGGGCATATCATATCAGAGGAAGGTGTGAAAGTAGACCCCTTCAAAATTGAAGCAATGCAAAACTGGCCTACCCCGAGGAACGTAAAATTGCTACATGGCTTTCTGGGTTTAACAGGCTACTACTGCAAGTTCTTGAAAAACTATGGCAAGATCAGTGCACCACTTACTTCCTTATTGAAAAAAGATGTCTTCCAATGGTCGGACAGAGCCTCCGCTGCCTTCGACAAACTTAAGGCAGCCATGACGATGACGCCGATGCTAACACTACCAGATTTTAACCGACCCTTCATTATTGAGGCCGACGCATCTGGAGTCAGAATTGGAGCCATTCTCATGCAAGATGGTCGACCACTCGCATACACTAGCAAGGCATTATCTCCCTCCCATCAAAATAAGTCAACATATGATAAGGAGATGCTCGTCATTGTGCGCGCAGCAACGAGGTGGAGACCCTACTTGATTGGTCGACGATTTCAAAATAAAACCGACCATAAAAGCCTCAAGTACTTTTTGGAGCGAAAGATACCATCCCCTGAGCAGCAAAAATGGGTAACAAAACTTCTTGGATTTGATTTTGAAATAACTTACAAAAAGGGGAAAGAGAATGTTCTTGCAGATGCGCTTTCGCAGCTACCCGAACAAGCTGAATTTTCGATCGTTTTACTTCCAACCAGCGACTTCCTTGAGGATATTAAGATGAAATGACAGGAAGATTCGGAAACCAGTAAGATACAAAAAAAATTAAAGGAAGCACCAAGCTCCGTGGCTCATTACAATCAGGACTCAAAAGAATTATGCTATAAGGGACACATTGTGCTTGTGACAAATTCTACTTACATCTTCAAGAGCAGATTTTGGACAAAGTTATTCCATATGCAGGGTACTAAATTGAAAAGGAGTACGACATATCACCTACAAACCAATAGCTAGACGGAAGTTTTAAATAGGTGCTTGGAGACAGCCCAAAGCCACCCACCAAATATGACTACCCAAAGAGAACTCCAGACCCAGCCAAGTGACATTATTGATCGACGGATCGTGACTCGACGACGACGACCCACTAATGAAGTGCTAATACAGTGGGCGAACCTACCAATAGAAGATGCTACTTGGGAGAACTATGACGAGTTGAAGATCAAATTCCCAGAATTCACGAATCATTAGCATCGAGGACAATGCTGATTTGAAGAGGGCGGGTCTGTTAGGACTCTAGCTTGGAGAGTCCTAATTGAGAGGGACATTCATGTAAAACTGCTAGGACTCTAGCTAGGAGAGTCCTAATTGAGAGGGACATTCTGTTAGGACTCTAGCTAGGAGAGTCCTAATTGAGAGGGGCATTCATGTAGGAGGTGTTTTCTTAGAGAAGAATTAGGAGTTGTAAGGGAATAGGAGTCTTGACTAAGAGTCCTATTAGGAGTTGGTTAGAAGTAAGAGTCTTAAGTAGAAGTCCTATTAGGAGTTAGGGTTTAGAAGCCCTATAAATAGCCATGTATTCCTTCTCTTTTCATAAGCAATAGATGAATCTTTTCTGCAGCCTTTGAGCAGCAACTTGGAGGGAGGAACCCCTATAGAGTTCCAAGGAGGCCGATCCCCTAAAGAGATCAACCCCAAGTTTAGAATCTGCAAGGGTTCTAACATAGAGCAACCATGTGTGGACCAAGGTTCGCCGTACCGTACCGTACCGGCGTTTCGACCCGGGCTCGGTACCGGTACGGTACGGTATACCGCTCGGTACACCTGGGTGTACCGAGCGGTACACTCACGTGTACCGAGCACTGTACACTGCTACAGTGTCGGTACGGTACGGAATGGTCCGCGTACCGCTGGCCTATCGGACCGGTACGGCAAACCTTGGTGTGGACCATGATTCTTTATGGCCCTTTAGTAAGTCATTTATATAATTCAACTCTTTTTGCAGCAATAGAACTCGTATCTCATAATAACTTGGAAGTTTTAATCCTGCATCATATCTTCCAATAGCTTCAATCATATCCTTAAAATTGTCTAAACGAGTTGTACTAAGGGGAAGACCAGTCTGATAGAAGAAGCGAGCAATATGCTGAATTGTTCTTCCTTTTATTTCTTTATCACAAGCATCACTTATATTTGTTTGTCTAAATTTTGAGCCTCCTGCTTGCCCTTGTTGTTTCTGAGATCCTTGAAACATATATAGATCCATCGGTCCTTTTTTACCTTTCTTAGTACTCATAACTTCTTTTCCTTTTTTGTCGTATACTCTTTTTTCACTTGGGTGAATACTCATAGAATAATCTTCTTCATCCCTGAGATGTTCAACATTGTCTTCTGGTAAATTCCCGTAAGATTCATTCTTTTGTGTCTTCTTTTCATTCATATAACTCAGCAACTCTTCTTTTACCTCAGGTGGACATTTTTTACAAGTTGCTGCATTCTTGAAATTTCCTACTAGATATTGTTTTGCACGAAAAATACCACCTCTGGTAGTCTTATCGCAGAATATGCAAGTCACTGCATTAGGATCTTTCGGATCCTTCAAATAATTATACTTTCATACAGGATCTTTTTTTTATATCATTGGAGACTCTATTGAGTTGCTCTCTACACTTGCCATTTATGTTGAAACATAGCAATAATTTCAAATAAATAAAAATTAACAACATTAAAATCAAAATAATATATTATTAATCTATTAACAGTATTGAAAATTAATCATTTCAAATAAACTTAATATTAACAATATATTGTATACTGAGCCTGTTGACTGAAAAACGAGGAAGCAGCGGCGAGCAACGGCAACAGCAGCGGGAAAGGGAGCAGGAGCGACAAGCAGCGGGAGGCGCGAGCGGCGATAGCGACAGCGTTTGCGAGCAGCGGCAGCGGGAGCAGGAGCGGCGACAGAGGTAGCGTTTGCGAGCAGCGACAGCGGCGAGCGACGGCAGCGGAAGCAGGAGCGGCGAGCAACGGGAGGCGCGAGCGGCGACATAGGCACCGTTTACGAGCAGCGACAGCGGCGACAGAGGCAGCATTTGCGAGCAGCGACGGCAGCGAGCTGCGACAACGGCAGCGTTTGCGAGCAGCGACAGCGGCGAGCAGCGAGATCGGGATCGGGATTGGGATCAGGAGTGGCAGCGGCAGCGGGTTAGGGTTGAGTAAGGGTTATATCGGTTTAGTTGGTTCGATTGAACCAACTAACCAACCGAACCAAACCTAAAATCCTGGTTCGGTCGCCTTGGTTTACCCAGGCGCTCGCCCGAAGCACCCAACGCCTGGGCTCGGGTGAGCGCCCAGGCGACGCCTGTTTGAAGCGCGCCGCCTGGGAGATTAGCGAGGCGCTCGGGCCTCGCCTCGCCTCGCCCAAGCGCCTAGGCGAGCGCCCAAGCGCCTTTTTCAATCACTGATTAGAAGATGGCGCTCCCCTAGCCTTAAAGCCCTCACAAGCTATAAGTGACATGAACTGGTCCTCAAGCACACCCTAAGGCAAGTGTGCAAAAGATTTAGCATCAGAAAAAAACCAATGAATGTTATAAGATAATGCCACAACTTAGATGTCATCTAAGCGGGAGAGATCAACCATGAACGGAAACACTCCACAATGAAAGTTTGAAGTGAAAACCAAAGTGCAACCTCACCTCCGAAGCATCAGAATATAAAAACATAAGTGTCTAGGATCACAAGTGTGCAGAAAAGATGTCAACGTAACCACGATAGTCTTGTATGACTTAGGTATCTTGGAAGTGAGATGTGAAGTGGTTTACAATATTGTACCGTACTGCTCAACACAGGCGATACATACCGATCCGATAGAGGACCGGTATGGCCAGTACATTGGTACACCTTAGTGTACCATGTGTTGGTATGCTCGGTATAGCTCGGTACGTACCATACCAACAACTGATCGGTACATCGATACGATACGATATTCAGAACCTTATATGTGATAATAAATAAAAGAAGCACTTTGACCTAAAGTCTTCTCAAATCCCCACTTTATGACTTGAAGTCTTCTTAAATCCCCACTATCAGCTTTTGTGGCCTCTTCTAATGACAAAGAGACCTCATTCAAGTATGCTTCCATCGAATGTTGCTCTAGCTCCTCAAGCTAGAGACATCAGAGGGATGTGATGACGAATCAAACCAACTTTCAAAAGATGAATCCATCGAGGAATGACCTAAAGGAGACTGACCGACTTCATAATGGAGCAACCTAACTCGATCACAATCATAAAACTTGAGAGAAAGCCACGACATCAACATTGAAATATGAAAATTGAATGGGGAGAGGATCCATTTATAGAGCTCACACCACCCTCGAATCTGCTTCTCAATGTGTGGGACACATGTCGATCCCCAAGCATGATTGTGAAAAGATATCTTGAGCAAATCAATATGATTCAATTTGATCCAATCTAATACCCGAACTTCAGACTTCTTGCTAACTTGAGCGTAGGAGTTATAGTATATGTGGTAAAAAGAAAAAATAGGTAATCTATTCCCTTTTTCGAAAATGATCTTATCTTGGAGATTGTGTAATGCGTACTCTCAAACTCTTTGTTTACACAGTAGTGATATTCTTTGTTTCTCTCTTCATCTTCGGATTCTTATCTAATGATCCGGGACGTAATCCTGGACATGAGGAATAAAAAAAATTTTGAGTTTTCTTTGTTTTCTTGTTGGGCCTATTCCTGGCACTAGTTTGCAAGTGACACTCACAACACGAGGGATCCACTTGGAGGAATTCACCTTTAAAGGACTAAAGATTCAGTTCCCTCAACATAATAACTTGATCAAGTCAGCTTGACACTGTGACGCCAATTGACGACCAATTCAGACACTAAGCTAAACCAAAGAGTCATGTAGTTCACCCAAGCTAACATCCTTAAATACTTGAGTTATTAAACAAGTAACCTTACATATATCAGAAAATTACATTAGAGAAGACGTGTTGTAGGTGTTTGTTTAGTGGCTACTGGTTGGTTCAAGTTCTTTAATTGGTTTCTGTATGAGTTACAAAATATGGATCTTTATCCATGTACTGTATGGGTTAGTTAACTTCCTTGCACGATAACTGATCAAGTCGGCTGATCAGTCGACTTACACAATAATAGTTTCCAGCACCTGATCATGTCGGCTCGACATTGTGATGTGGATTGATGACCAATTCAGACACTAACACAATGTAAAATCCTTACACACTTGAGCTATTAAACAAGTAGTATTGCCCATATCAGACAATGACACTTAAGAAGATGTGTAACTGGTGCTTGTTTACTGGTGACTGGTTGGTTCAAATTCTTTATTTGGTTTCTGTATGAGTTATGGAATATGAATCTTTATCCATGTACTGTATAGGTTAGGTTACTTCCTTGAACAAAACCATTATGCATTTCAATATAACACCATCAAGAAGCATTTAACATGTTCGATAAACACTTAATAAGTAATTTGACTAAATCATAAAATTCCTTTGGATCATCTTTGAACTTGCGTCATGAATATTAATGGTATAGATCAATCAGCATAAACCAAAGTTTCATGTAGTTCACAAAGAAGATCTAGTTTCCACAATGAAAGAATGCCCTGTATCTATAAAAGAATAGCAAAATAAAATATAAAAATTATTACTGAATTTTAACGAATGTGCACAAATTTTGCAGATGCTAAATGAAGAAACATCTAACCTATAGATCACTTAATCTATTCTAAGTACCAGATAACTGCAGTCTTTGGGATATTGACAGCTGAGCATCTCCAGTGCCAGGAGGCATGTCAACAACAAGGATATCAAGGTCTCCCCAAGCAACTCCTCTTGTCATTTTCTCAAGAGCACTCATTACCTGCAATTGTATTTGGTTGAATGTTAGTTACAATAAAATTCATTACACAAGAAACAATAAAGTCTCCTTAAAGATGGGAACATTGTCTACATCGAATATTGTCTATTCATACCAGTGAACCATTTCTGCACTAACCAACCCTTAAACACAACAATGATTTTTTAAGTTGAGTCAACCACATGATGTTAGAAGTTAAAAATAGCCTATAGATATGATGAAGTCAGTAAATAGTGATTCTTACTGACATGAGAGTAATAATAATGATTTTTGAAGTTGAGTCAACCACATGTTGTTAGAAGTTAAAAATAGCCTATAGATGTGATGAATTCAGTAAATAGTGATTCTTACTGACATGAGAGTAATAATAGCTTAAAGTCACAAAACCAATATAAATAAACATATTAGGAGTTTTGAAAAAGTCAAAACGAAAATATCATATAAATAGCTGTTCCAACAAATGCTAAAATGAAAAATTAAGAACTTTTCCAAATAAATACATATCCTTGATGGTGATTTAAACAAGTAGCTTGTGTCATCATAATACCAGAAAATAATATACTGAGAGGTACTAATCCATATAACTAGTTTAGTTATCCAATAAATACATATCCTTAATGGTGGTTTAAACAAGCAGCTTGTGTCATTGTAATACCATATTTAGTAAACCAAGATATCCAATATAATGTGAGAAGAGACCAGGCCAACAATACCAAAAATCACAATGTTAATCAAGGAAATCAATTTTGTGTATTGGAACCACATCGGTCCATGTCTAGACTATTAAGAATATGATTCATTCCGAAATACGGGATACATTGTATGCTCTCTCAATGTTAAAATTGTCTGAAGGTGTTGTCATTATAGTGGTCTACT
Source organism: Musa acuminata AAA Group (assembly GCF_036884655.1). Classification (NCBI taxonomy): domain Eukaryota; kingdom Viridiplantae; phylum Streptophyta; class Magnoliopsida; order Zingiberales; family Musaceae; genus Musa; species Musa acuminata. The sequence goes on along the minus strand of NC_088355.1, from coordinate 19,200,684 downwards.
CAAATTTCTTCTGTAATGCTTATACACCTGTATGGACTGAGGGAAAATAAATACTCTGGGTATGTTGCAGTTATCTATGGCAACGTACGTATGATAAAACTTTCTGAAGCCATCAATAGATGCATGTCAGTATAGACTTTGTAATACACTACTTTCCTGCACGTCCAAACAGAGAAACATATTCTGATGAAGTGATGATCATAAACTAGTAATTGACACGGGAAGGATGTTCTAGAAGCATCATTAGATAGTGTCCTCTGCATACTACCATTTAAGATTTGGATGGTAAAGGATGCTGTCCATAGAAGATAAGGATAATTGAAGAAGCCACAGTAATCATTTCTCTCCGATAGAAAATTTATTATAATTCACACCTCTAACAATTTTTTCTCCAATTCTAAAAAGTGCCCAAGATAACAACACACTAAACTATGTTTATTATGTATGGTCTTAAAGTTTATAGCGTCTCATGTATATGGCTATTACTACCAAGGTTCGCTGTACTGTACCATACCATACCGACGTTTCGACCCGGGCTCGGTACGGTACCAGTGTACCGAGCGGACATCAGGGCGTACCGAGCGGTACACCCTGGTGTACCGAATAATTTTTTATTTTTCATACTGTAGCAGTGCTACAGTATTAGACTGTAGCACTGTAGTGGTACCGGGCGGTCCGCGTACCGATACCTATCGGACCGATACGGGGGCAATACGCTTCAGTATGACAGACCTTGATTACTACATCAATCCTATTATAACTCATTCTTCACTATAATAATTCATCTTCCAAATTATATAGTGATTAATGTTCATATATAGCAACTTCTATGGTAAAATGCTACAGGATCTATGCTCTATTGTGACCTGCGACAGTAACCACGACAATATAGTAACTGCTACATTTACCTCTTGTAATTCTGTCCTGCTGCTTCCTTGAGTTTCCAGTCGAGTCCCTAGCTGTCTAAAGACTATTGTCTTAGAGTCTGTTGGCTCCTTCAATCAACACACAATTTAGTCTTTCCAAGTTTTTGATACAGGTTATCCCCTGCAGAAAATAGGAGATGTTCGTCTCCAAGTTCGTGCCAGAATCCTTGTTGACCTTCCAAGCCAAGATGCAGTGTCTCATGTGACTCATCACCATAAGCTGCCCTAGTTGGAAAGGAGCAGATTCACAAAACAGCTCTCAAGCCTTGAAAAGGTCAAATGAAGCCGTACAATGACCAACTAGGTACAGCTCTTGGCTGGATTGGTGTAGGTAAGAGATCGGGTGGGACCAGGTCTCTGGTCCCAGTAAGCTCTGGACACATTGTTTCGACATAACTAAGCCAGCAGATGCAGCAGCACCATTACCTTGTGCGCCAAACAGTCCTAAACACTTGTACAGTCTCCACCAACCAACTATTATGCAGGTATTTTGCCTATGCTCCATTGGACATCTGTCTCTCTTACTAGCTTCGAACAATACTTAATGTTGTTTATCTTCTGGTTTGGTATCAAAACCACAAACTAAAGTAAGATAGACAAACTACTAGCTGACGATCAAGACATCATGTAACTACGCAAAATAATTGATTTAAGAATGAGAAGCACTTGGCCAATTACTATGAAATTTAATGAAAAAAACAGAAACAAAAACTAATGAAGCAACTCCAATAATGTCTAGTAGAAGCATAAAATAAATATAAGTGATGAATCTCAAAGAACACAATAAGGAAAAACAAGGTCAGATGCATAGACAAACCATAGGACCTCTCCATACAATTGGTGCATCCTTGTCGACAAGAAACCCAATGGACATACATCGAACTCCATGGTTTTCAACAGGGATCATCTTCATATCTGCAAAGACAAATTTGATAATTGATATAATTGAGAGAAACACTGGATCAAACAATAAAAAGACCAGGCTACATCAATGACTATGTGTCACATCCCGAATTTATAAAAAGAATAATAAATCAGTAATTTATTATCCATAATTTACATAATAAACTCCCTCATTTTCTTTTAATTCGTCTTTGAATTCAAATCATTGTCTTTACAATAGTAAATAAGCTATTAGCTAGAAAAATGACATCTTCTTCACAGGGTCACAAGTCTCTTCCACCCAAGCTTCAAATCTATTACACAATAGTAGATTACTCTGAAAATAAATATAAAATAAAAACACATCAACAACAACACAGGTAGGAACCTCAGAAAAATCATAAAAATAATCTTCAATATTCATTAAATATAAACAAATATCAATAATTTAATATGAAAATATATCTATTCATCATAAAACTTATGCATCAGAAAATTGATGATAATTTCTTATATAATAAACAAAATCATGCATCAGCCACATGCAACACATACATAATAACAAAGACGTACATCACCCAATGGTAAACTCTCCCAACAGCGGATAGAGAGGCATATTCCACGAGATGGATTCCTTCCAACAGTGAATGGAGATAATCCATATCGCACTCCCAACAGCGGATGGAGGAACAGTCTAACCATCACGTCTGACGGCCAACTAATCCCCGAAGGGAATCGCCATACCTGCTCTCGGCAGGGATACATAAACATTCATGATCATTTATTTACACTCATTCAATCACTCACGCATACATCAAGAAATCAATATGATTAAATATTATGAGAGACCATACTTGATGTAAATCTACTAGACTATGTTCATTGGTGGCTCCACACTATGATGGGCCCGTAGCTCTTTTCACAGGTTGCACTCCCAATGTGAACTACTAATCTAGTCACATCTACTATATGATACTTATCATATCAATATCATAAACATAGAAAATCAATAATCATTTTCAAACGACACCTTCAAATAAAACCTTTAAATTCATCAAATCATAAAAGCATTAAACATCAATATCTCAATAATCCTCAATCAATCAAAACCCTAATTGGAATAGCTCAATTGACTTAAACCAAATTCAATTCGATTATGATCTAACGGAACCAATATCAAATCCTTATAGAACCGGTCTGGAATCACCCTAAACCGGTCAAATCAGTTTGAACTAGTCAAGTTAGTTTGGAATCACTTGAAATTGACTTTAACTGATCAAACCTGTTCGATTTCATCAATTAATGAGCTCAAACCAATAGAGAGGGAGATTGGACTATGTCGTATAGTGCTAACCCAAACCGAACCAACCACCTAAGTCTTGAGCGGGTCATATACATTGCATATACCTATTCCAAATACTAGGTTGAGTTGAGGTACGACCGGCTATATAAAAGGAGCAACGAAATGTCTAATGCCAATCGCGTAGCTGGGCAGGCTTAACTTCATGGACTAGGCTAAGCCTCACTTATAAGTTGGGCTGGGCCTTACCATTGAACTAGGCCATGCTTGGCTCACGAGTTGATCCTAGACACATGAGTTGGGGTTGTATCTGACCACCTAGAAGGAGTTATACCTAGCCGCATAAGCTGGCCCATGCTTAGCCACATGGTTAGGTCGTACCTTACCATATGAGTTGGGTTATACATGGCCACATAGACAGGATTGAACCTAGCCACATGAGCTGGCCGATACCTAACCACATGATTGGGTCGTCGTACCTTACCGCATGGGCTGGGTCATACATGGCCATATGGACTAGATCGTACCTAGCCACATGGGTTGGGTCATGCCTGACCACATGGGCTAGGTTGTACTTAGTCACATAAGCTAGGTTGTACATGACCACATAGTCTGAGTCGATTCGATCTGATCGATCAACTTGAATCAAGTCAGACCCCAATTAGACTCCTCTTATAAAATTAGATTTCAATATTTAAAATTATTAAAGAATTACTCAAATATATTAATTAAAACTTTAAATTCATGATCTAAAATTTAAAACTAATTACATTACAGAAATTCACACATAATTCTTGAAACATAGATATAACTAATTAAATAAATTAGAACTATTATACTAAATAAGAATTTTAATAATTAAATCAATATTAAAAATTCACCTAAGCCTAAAATATCAATACAAATCAAATAATCAATCTAACATCACAAATCAATTATTATTATTTATAAATCATGAAATTTCGAAATTAAAACATCATCATTCATTATAAAATTATAACAATCTCAACGTTAAGATTTCAAAACACAAATCAAAGCTAATTAAAAAGAAAGGATCCTGCCTCTCTTCGATTATCCCTTCCTTGATATCATCTCCTTGGAAAGTCATCTCCTCAATCCTCCTATTGTTAGGCTTAGTAGAGAATGAGGGATGAGTAGTCCCTTTAGATAGGAGAAGATGAGATCTCCCCAGGTAAGTAATAATTTAATTTTTATTTTTAATTTATTTTACATTTGCTTTTACACACAAAAAAGTAATATAATATTTATTTCTTATAGTTCACACACAAAAATAAAATGTAAACTATTTACTTCCTAAATATCAAATCACTCATTAGGAAATAAATCAATTAATAATTTAATTGATTAGTAGAATTCCTAACTTATCCATGTGATTAAGGAAACCAAATTTAATTATTTCCTTAACTATAATACACAAATATAGAAGTTAATAATAAAGCAATATATCATTTATAGTAATTAATTTATGTAAGGGAGAAATTATCGGTGATTACATTTCTCCCCCACTTAATAGAAATTTGGTCTCCAAATTTGATTAAAAATAACATTAATCAATATAGTTAGCTTTTGAAATACTAAGTCGGACAAAACTAAATTAGCTTGAAAAATATTTTAATTAAATGTACCACTCGAAAACTCTTCAGTCAGAAATATATATTTATATATTTTTAACATAAAATATATGACAGATTAATTAAACTTATTGAATAAATTTGGTTTTAGATTACCCAAGTATATCAAATTCTATATCTAATAAATCAATAAAATTTTTAAGTTTTAAAAATTAATTGATTGTTGACATAAAATATAAGTTAAGGTACAACTCAACAAAAGCAATTGAAATGATGAAAATTTATATAACTATTCAACATATATTCTTTTATAATTTCGAATGATTTATATTTTATATATGTCAAAGAAATAACATTATATCTAATTCTCATTAGACTCATCATTTCATTAAACAAATAATATCTGATAATTAATTTTATATTAAATCAAAACTATATTTAAATTAATTACTCCTACAATTAAGTTTAAATATCAATGCACGATCAAATGTATTCTAACTTCAAAGTCACATATTTTATTAATATCAACAATAACTTCTACAAACCATCCTAGCATATGTCAAATTTAATCTCAATTTTAAGAATAATATATAGTAACAAAAATTATAAAGGTAAATACTTTATATTTATATTTATAAAGTTCCTATAAAATTTTTGCACTTAAAATTATCAAAACTTTTACATTAAGAGGATAACTAAAACTTACTATAATCTTAATAAATAACTAAGTCATATATATCTCAAAAATAAAATAAATATTCTATAATTAAATTAATATCCCTAATCTACTTTTCAAAAAGGGGACAAGAAGATCATGGAAAAATCATATTCAAAATATAAAATCTTCTGAGAGTTTATAAGATAAACTAATATGACACTTATTTTAATTTTGAGAAAAATTAAAATTTTGACCTTCTATAATCCTATTTCAAGTCATTTAACGAAATTCAAGTAACATCTTTAATCAACTATTTTTATAAAGAAAATTATATTTGACTAAAAATGATCATAATATCTTAAATATATATTGTATTTAAATCTAATTCTTAAAATCTAAATCTCAAACACTAATTGGGTCATCTAATATTCCAGTCCTAGGATCCCATATTCCAATAGGTCCACAAAATCATTGCTTTGATACCATTAAATTTGTCACATCCCGAATTTATAAAAAAAATAATAAATCAGTAATTTATTATCCATAATTTACATAATAAACTCCCTCCTTTTCTTTTCATTCGTCTTTGAATTCAAATCATTGTCTTTACAATAGTAAATAAGCTATTAGCTAGAAAAATGACATCTTCTTCACAGGGTCATAAGTCTCTTCCACCCAAGCTTCAAATCTATTACACAATAGTAGATTACTCTGAAAATAAATATAAAATAAAAACACATCAACAACCACATATGCTGATAGGAACCTCAGAAAAATCATAAAAATAATCTTCAATATTCATGAAATATAAACAAATATCAATAATTTAATATGAAAATATATCTATTCATCATAAAACTTATGCATCAGAAAAATGATGATAATTTCTTACATAACAAACAAAATCATGCATCAGCCACATGCAACACATACATAATAACAAAGGCGTACATCACCCAATGGTAAACTCTCCCAACAGCGGATGGAGAGGCATATTTCACGGGATGGATTCCTCCCAACAACGAATGGAGATAATCCATATCGCACTCTCAACAGCGGATGGAGTGGTATCCCTCCCCCGCACAAGTGGGGACACGTTCCTCCCAACAGCGGATGGAGGAACCGTCTAACTATCACGTTTGACGGCCAACTAATCCCCGAAGTGGGGACACGTTCCTCCCAACAGCGGATGGAGGAACCGTCTAACTATCACGTCTGACGGCCAACTAATCCCCGAAGGGAATCGCCATACCTACCCTCGGCAGGGATACATAAACATTCATGATCATTTATTTACACTCATTCAATCACTCACGCATACACCAAGAAATCAATATGATTAAATATTATGAGAGACCATACTTGATGTGAATCTACTATACTATGTTCATTGGTGGCTCCACACTATGATGGGCCCATAGCATCTCCTCAATCCTCCTATTGTTAGACTTAGTAGAAAATGAGGGATGAGTAATCCCTTTATATAGGAGAAGATAAGATCTCCCCGAAAGATAAATAATAATTTAATTTTTATTTTTAATTTATTTTACATTTGCTTGCACACACAAAAAAGTAATATAATATTTATTTCTTATAATTCACACACAAAAATGAAATGTAAACTATTTACTTCCTAAATATTAAATCACTCATTAGGAAATAAATCAATTAATAATTTAATTGATTAGTAGAATTACTAACTTATCCATGTGATTAAGGAAACCAAATTTAATTATTTCCTTAACTATAATACAGAAATATAGAAGTTAATAATAAAGCAATATATCATTTATAGTAATTAATTTATGTTAAGGGAGAAATTATCGGTGATTACACTATGCCTTATGAATTTGACATTAGTGATGCAGATAGTTCAACAATAATGCATCCCAGTTATATGTCAGTTAATTCTGATTCCAAAGATGTAACATTAGTTCTAATGAAATGGTCTAGTACCACTTGGGGAAAAGATGTGGCCCAATAAACTCTCTCAGGAAAATAAAGAAAACACAAAGATACAATATAGGCGACAACCAGTTTTACAAAGAACATGCTATGTGCATATGTGGATGTGATTATATGGTTACCTTGCATAACAACAAGTGACCTCATGGATATGTATATATAAGCATCTATTACTCTCTAAAAGGAGATGAACTATAACTTCAAAGCACAGAGTATTGTGACAACAAACAAAACTTCTGAGCTGAATTTGCCTTGGGATTAAAGTAATAAAAATGATGGCTAATACTGCAACCAGACAAATGTGATGGTGCAGCGCACCCTACCATGGCTAACACTCTCTTACAATATCAAGCATTGCAATGGAGACAATGGTAAGATGTTAGCCAGTTAATAACCAACAAAATATTATTTAATCTATCTATGATAGGACAATTTTTCCCACCTAAAAGACACAATGGTAATTTAATAATTATAAGGCACTGCTGTAGAAGTGTAAAATACCACAAGAAAAAAGAGAATAACACCTTTACTCACTTCTGGCTTTCCCTGGAGATTCATCATTGTAGGAACAGATGGCCCATATATGTCAGCATCTAGTAGACCTACTTTGAGTTGACATGCATTAGCAAGTGCAACTGCCAAATTAACTGGAAAAATGAACAAAAAGCAGAAACGTAAGTGATTTTCATGACAGCCCTTTTCTTCAGAAGAATCAACGATAACAATTTCATAACACAGTCATATATGCGAGTGCAAAACATAAAGGCATAAAACTAAGCAAAAAATAAAAAGGCATATAAACAAATTGTGCATACACATAATTAGAAACATGACTACCTTATAAGTAATACTATCAAAGATTTGTTTTAATTTATATGTCGGTCAGTGTATACAGCTCACATAAAAACTTGCATTTCAATAACAATTTGATCAAACAAGGGTGAAAAAGCATCAACCCATATCAGATAAACAACTCAGTTCTTCAGCTGTAGAAAGTCCATTCAAGAAATATGCAGATCATATATCAATTGTTGCAAAGCATAAAAATAAATTTTCGGAACATCCAAGGACAAAAATTCACCGTTTGAGTATTGTTCTTTGTAATGTGATTTTCTTTTAAAGGCCAAGATCATTGAATGGTTCATCTAAGTCAAAGGAACAACAACCTGGAAAGGACAGAAACGGAATCAAAATGGTCATCAATAATTCTAAATTCTATCGTAATATCCTGGTTTTTAATGTGTATGTATATATAAACCGACAAATCAATTCAGACCTCTCATACCAAATGACTCGCATCATAGCGAAGAAGCAAATAACTGTCAAAATAACCAAAAAGACCTTTTGCTAATATTTCCAACCACAACAAAATTGCATATGGAAGTATCTTTGCTCTTCCATGGCAAGCAAAGCCATATGAGAGCAAAATTGAACAAAATGTTTTGTAATACAAAATGCTTAGCGCAACGAGAACCTATATGACTCCTGCTCCTGAAATCATAAACCAACACTAGACAATGTGTAGGAGACAAAAGAACAACCTGTGAAGTCCACAAAAAGAACCAAACCAGAAGCAACGAACTAGACCTGCAGTCGTGGACTTCCCGACGCCGCCCTTGCCTGAAGCAACGGCGATAATATCTTTAACTCCATCGAGCGATGGGCCTTTCGGAGCATGTGCACTATACCTTCTGGTGCAATACCATCGCTAATCCAGCAACAAAACCGACAAAAAGACGAAAAATTGGCATAAGAAATGACATCTACATTGTTTTCTCAGATCAAAATTTCAAAATCGGGTTGGGATACCGTGCGTTTAAGCAGGCGATTCCCGGATACTAATCTGTTCAGCCCCATCAAGAGCCGCTTTCTTGTTTCTCAAACCCTAATTTGATCGCCTCAAGTAACAGCTGTTCGACATCTATGGACACGCGTGGGACCGGCAATTTAACGAAGCCGGAAACGCACAGCTCACTCTCGGCTTGGCTTGGCTCCGAACCCCAGAAATATAGAGCCTACAAAAGTAAGTAATGCGGGCCCCTTGTCGTCCAATTACAACATCGGCAGGAGTCGGTGAGTTATAAATGGGTACAGATAACCAATTTGACTATTTCAGATTGTTAGAGAATTTTCTAGGCTTTTTTTTTCATTTTTTTTTTATTTTTTTATACAAGGCTATTTCACTCTCTACTAGTTTACTTTGGGTTATCTAACAAAAAGATAAAAGGCCCGGTTTTGTTGCTATTATATATTTAAGTAAAATTATATATATATATATATATATACTTTTTATTTTAGATTTTTTTTTTAAATGTCTCCTCTTTTCCCTTGGTGTCGAAAATTCCTTTGATACCATAGTGTCGAAAATACCCTTGATAGGACAGCCAGTTCAATTTGTATTGGATTAATCCATAAGATGAACCGATCGAGTTGAATTTTTTTATTTTTAAAGTAATAACAAATATATATCTCAAACCCTAAAATAATTTATAAAATTTTAATAAATATAATAAAATTAATTAAAATTTATGAGAATTTAAATTAATTAATATAGAAATAGTTTAACTTATTCAATTAAATCAAAAATATTATAATTCTATTCCCAAATATTTATAATTGATTTGGTTTGACACCATATCAAACTCGTTTGACTAATTCGGTCTGGCTAGATTTCGATAGAAAACTTAAAAATTAAACCTGTCAGTGTATTTTTATCATTTTAAGAAATAGAGACTCTCTTTAGATAGTTCGAAAATGAGGGACGTCATATATAAAAAAAATCTCAAAAATTGAGATTTCTTTCAAAAAATCATGCTATATATATTCCTCAAAATAAGCATCTTTTTATACTTATTTTCTATAAATATTAGTTCATATTCTTATAAAAGAAACTCTCTCTCTCCCTCTCTCATATAACTATAAGTTGACCATTAGTTCAAAGTATTTTTATAAAATTAATATTTTACCTAATAAAACTTTTATTATTAGGTTTTTTACTTAATGGCTCTCCCTAATTAGGTTTTATATAATGGTATTCTGTTTTTTCTCTAAAGTGATGAAAATACAATACCCCTTCGTCTTCTACTAGCTACCTACCACGAGTGGCGCCCACTCGTCGCCTCCACCCCCTGTTCCTACCACGAGTGGCGTCGAACCTCGGATTTTGATGATGAAGCCAATTATAATTTGTTTGTTCTAATCTATATGTTGAGAAAAGTGTGCAAGATTAACTACGATAGTAGTAAGACATAAAGCGGGTTTTGTGCCGGAGTCAAGATCGAGATCATATTGGGAGTTCGAGAGTTCGTCAGAAGTCTGGACGTTCTGTCATGGAATTGCCTAAGGCGTGAGGCACCCTTGCGGCCAAAGATGCGAACTTAGCTTGCGTTGCCTAAGTCGCGAGTTACCCTTGTGGCAAAGACGCGAACTTAGTTTGCGTTGCCTAAGTCGCGCTTCGCCCTTGCGATATTGCTCTGCAAGGATCAGCCCACTTTGTAACATCTCGCAGGTCCCGAAGGACCTGTAAAAGAGAAAGATGGTTAGTTCAAAGAACGAGCAACGGACAAGTCCCGAAGTCTCGCGAAAAGGGGAAGCTTTACAAGCAATTCAACGAACACCTTGTGTGCACAAGAGAAAAGAGGGAGAGGGAGAAAAATAAGGCTTTCAAGAATGAACGAACAACTACAAGCCCACAAACAGCCGCTCACCTGGTCCCGAGCGCGAAGACAAGTTCCCGTAAAGGTCACGTGCGAACTTGCGAAAGAGATCTCAACACCCGAATATAACCGAAGCCCATTCCAGCCCTGTGCCACCCAGGTGGTTCTAGGGGTCTAAGATGGCTGACATTTTGGTGAGCGGAGGCAGTTCTCCGCTTCCCTCCGGCGGCACGCGAAAATGGAGCTGTTTTGGGCTGTTTTGCTCGGTTTGGTGAGCGATCGCTTTGTAACGCTACAGCTTGTTCGAACTTACATATTTGCAAGCAAAATGACCCAAAACCAAGAGAAACCATCTGTCAAGCAGTTGTACATGCATGTGTGAGTGACGAATGGTTCGTTGAACGGAGTTATTGCGGGTGCGCGACGACCGTTCGTGACATTCTCCCCCACTTAAACTGTCGATGCTTGTTGGTAGTTGTTGATGACTTCTTCTTCATGTTGCGAACGCGGGTGTTGCTTCCTCCCGCATTTAGTGTTCTTGTGAGCATGGCCACCTTTGCACGGAGTCTTTGGTGTCATCAAACAGTCGGTCGACTAGGGCCTCGACCTTGTCGATCCTGGACTCTGCTTCCTCTTAGAGCTCTCTACCCCAACAAGTCTTTGTTGGCCATGGTAGAGTTCCTCCATGCTCACTTCCAGAACATCAAGGCGGGTTTCCGTCGTCGTCAGTCTCTCCTTATGACTCTTTTTCCCAGTTAGCGCACCAGATTGCGCTTCCTCCGCTCGCGAAGAGTAGCCAACTTCTCGCTCATCCTATTCGTGTCACGACCCGACATCAAGGCGGGTTTCCGTCGTCGTCAACTTCTCGCTCATCCTATTCGTGTCACGACCCGACATCAAGGCGGGTTTCCGTCGTCGTCAGTCTCTCCTTATGACTCTTTTTCCCAGTTAGCGCACCAGATTGCGCTTCCTCCGCTCGCGAAGAGTAGCCAACTTCTCGCTCATCCTATTCGTGTCACGACCCGAGACTAATGAGCTAACTGGCCAATAACTCCATTTTGGTCCTCAACGACGGACTAAAATGCTTAAGCGGGAGGTAACGTAATACACTCATCAGGCCCTTATAAGCTAATCATACACATTCCCTACTTCCGATGTGGGACTAATGGGATATTACATTTATCCCCAACTCAATTAGCTTGACGTCCTCGTCAAGGTCCAACATATCCCAGATCGAACCCTAGCATAGTGCATGTGAGGATTAACTTAGTGGTGGCTCCACGCCGTGATGAGTTCTCTGACTCCATCCACGGGTAACCCTTTCCTACTCGAGCCCTCTCACCCTGCCCTAATGCTAGGTCGGCTCTGATACCAAATGTCACGACCCGAGACTGATGAGCTAACTGGCCAATAACTATATTTTGCCCTTATAAGCTAATCATACACATTCCCCACTTCCGATGTGGGACTAATGGGATATTACATTTATCCCCAACTCAATTAGCTTGACGTCCTCATCAAGGTCCAACATATCCCAGATCGAACCCTAGCATAGTGCATGTGAGGATTAACTCAGTGGTGGCTCCACGCCGTGATGAGTTCTTTGACTCCATCCACGGGTAACCCTTTCCTACTCGAGCCCTCTCACCCTGCCCTAATGCTAGGTCGGCTCTGATACCACAATGTCACGACCTTAGCTGGAATTGCCTAAGGCGTGAGGCACCCTTGCGGCCAAAGACACGAACTTAACTTGCGTTGCCTAAGTCGCGAGTTACCCTTGTGGCAAAGACGCGAACTTAGCTTGTGTTGCCTAAGTCGTGCTTCGCCCTTGCGATATTGCTCCGCAAGGATCAGCCCACTTTGTAACCTCTCGCAGGTCTCGAATGACCTGTAAAAGAGAAAGATTGTTAGTTCAAAGAACGAGCAACGAATAAGTCCCGAAGTCTCACGAAAAGGGGAAGCTTTACAAGCAATTCGACGAACACCTTGTGTGCACAAGAGAAAAGAGGGAGAGGGAGAAAAACAAGGCTTTCAAGGATGAACGAATAGTTGCAAGCCCACAAACAGTTGCTCACCTGGTCCCGGGCGCGAAGACAAGTTCCCGTAAAGGTCACGTGCGAACTTGCGAAAGAGATCTCAACGCCCAGTATATAACCAAAGCCCCATCCAACCCTGTGCCACCCGGGTGGTTCTAGGGGTCTGAGATGGCTGATATTTTGGTGAGCAGAGGCAGTTCTCCGCTACCCTCTCGCGGCACGCGAAAACGGAATTATTTTGGGCTGTTTTGGGGCTGTTTTGCTCGGTTCGATGAGCGGTCGCTTTGTAACGCTACAGCTTGTTCAAACTTACATATTTGTAAGCAAAATGATCCAAAACCAAGAGAAACCATGCTGTCAAGCAGCTGTACATGCAGGTGTGAGCGACGAACGGTTCGTTGAACGGAGTTGTTGCGGGTGCGCGACGATCGTTCGTGACAGTTCGTCGGAAGTTTTGTTGGAACCAACCGAGAAGCCCAGGAGCTTGCCAAAAAAGCTCATCAGAACTTGCCAAGAAGATCGTCGTAAAGTCCAAGAGCTTGTCAAGAGTCCGCTAGAGCATTGCCGAGAGTTCGTCGGATGTTCGCCGGAAGTACGTTGGAAGCTCGCTAGAAGAGCAATTGATGCACCATAATAAGAAGAGTTGTGATCATGTCTTAATTATCGTAGTTAGAGCATAAATTAAGTTAAGATTGGGAGGTAATCCCATTAACCTAATTAGGGGCCAATTGGGCCCCTAACAGGGTCGGCGGTGGGCCCCTAAAAATAGGGTCGGCGGTGGCACCGCCCAGAAGACCTAGTCTCCCAAGTGGTCTAGGCGATGGTACCACCGGCAGTTATTGTTGCCAGCGGTGATACCGTCCTTGTTAGGCGGTGGTACCACCAAAGCTCGGTCTTGGAGCTCTGTCAGGTAGTGGTACCGCCCAGACTGAGCGGTAATACCGCCTAGTGTCAGGTGTCAGGTGGTGGTACTGCCAGGACCCCGGAAATTCGAGATTAGACACTTTTTGGCTTTATTTTTGAAGCCATTAGAGCCTATAAAAACTTTACCCTTTTCTGGATGAAAGGGCACGAAATATGGCATAATCTTGAGTTCCTGAGTCTTAAAGTGTTGTAAAAGTTAGAATTGCCCTCCTTCATCTCTTAGCCTTGTACCCATCCAAGAAAGAGGAGTGAAGCTTGTAAGGGTTCATCTCCTAAACTCGGGAAAAGGAGAAAGTGTTGTAAAGAGGTGTTCGGTCTTCACCTATTGAAGGAAGGCCTTTAGTGGATGTCGGTGACCTTGTCGGAGGAGGAATCCGAAAGTGGATGTAGGTCACATTAACCGAACCACTCTAAAACTTGGTTTGCATTTATTTTGAGCAATTTACTTTTATAGTAAACTGCCTCTTCTCCTTACTATGCTTTTACTATGCCTATATACGCTTTCAAGTAAACACCTTTCGAGATCGACTTTAATTTTACAAAAGCTTTCAAATTCAAATTCTCTTCGAAACAGATTAAATCGAAACCATTTTCGTTAGAATCAGTTTTAATCAAAATAAGTCTTTTGAAATCGTGAAAGTTTTCCACTATACTAATTCATCCCCCCTAGTGCCGCTCTTGATCCTAACAATTAGTATCAGAGCAAGGTTCACTCTCATTTGATTTTAAACCCAAGAGAGATAGCATTTGCCAGCAACCTAGAGGGTCATTCAATTACACGTCCGTCCATGTTCAATGAGACGGATTACACATATTGGAAGACTAGAATGAGGATCTTCCTAATTTCAATGGATTTCAAATTATGGAATATTGTAGAAAATGACTTTCAAAAGTCTTCTCTTCCAATGAACGATTGGAATGAATTGGAGAAGAAGACTTTCGCTTTAAACGCAAAGGCTATGAATGCCTTATTTTGTGCATTAGATAAAAACGAGTTTAATCGAGTATCGATTTGTGAAATGACTTTTGACATTTGACACACATTCAAAGTGACTCAAGAAGGCACTAGGAGAGTGAAGGAGTCAAAAATTAACCTTCTAGTGCATTCTTACGAGTTGTTTCGAATGAAATTGAGTAAGACGATTGGAGATATATACACCTAATTTATGGATGTCGTCAATGGTCTAAAAGGACTTGGTAAAGGTTTCTCAGATTTTAAAATGGTTAATAAAATTTTAAGATCCCTTCCAAAGAGTTGGGACCCTAAAGTAACGACCATTCAAGAGGCCAAAGATCTAAATAATTTTCCTCTTGAAGAACTAATTGGGTCATTGATGACCTATAAAATGACATGTAAAGCTCATGAAGAGCTTGAGGACACCCTTCCAAGGAACAGGAAGGATATAGCACTGAGAACATAAGAAGACCACTTGAAAGAAAACTCAAGTAATTAGGACTTTGATGATGATGTAGCACTCTTAACAAAAAAGTTCAAAAGATTCATAAAAAGAAATAAATTTAAAAATAATACTAAAAATAAATTTGAACATAAGAAAGAACAAGTGATATATTATGAATGCAAGAAATCGGGACATTTCAAGAGTAATGTCCTCAAGCAAAGAGAATGCAACAAAAGAAGAAGGCTCTCAAAGCTACATGGGATGACTCAAGTGCATCCGAAGAAGAGGAGCCTACCATCACCAAGCAAGTTGCTCACTATGAACTAATGGCCATTGGAGATGAGGTAACAAGTTCAATTGATGCAAATTTATCATTTGATAAACTATTAAATGCTTTTCATGATTTATTTGATGAATGTAAATCAATTAGTAAAAAATATAAATTGTTAAAAAAGGAGCATGATTCTCTTGTTAATGATTATAATTGATTAAAAGTTGAGTATAATGATAGTTTAGCTCCATATATGAAATGCCATGAAGTAGAAACACTTAGAAAGGACAACTTGCTACTCAAGGAAACCTTAAAAAAATTTGAGATTTGTAGCAATTCCTTAAACATGATCCTTGCCAACAAGGGTCACGTTCATAGAAAAGACAGAATCAGATTTGTGAGTAGCTCTCACCAAAATCCAACCACCTTTGTTAAATGCCCTACTTTGCATGTCTCACCCCAAAACAAATGTAACTTTTGTTGCAAATTTGGGCATGTAGCTTATCATTGTCCATTCAAGAAATATAGTCTACATAAATTAATTTGGGTTCCTAATAGAACCTCAAATGACTCAATGCAACATGATAAACTATGTAGATCAATTTTTGAAGCACCCAAGGTCAAATATGTACCTAAAAATCATCTCTTTTTGTAGAAAAATGTACCATCACAAGCTAGGAGCAAGAGATGATACTTTGATTTTAGATGCTCAAGGCTTATGACCAAAGATCCAAAATAACCCATAAAGCTCTGTAGCCAAAATAATAAAAAGGGGATCATAAGAATTAAAACTATTAGTTACAAAATAATACTTATAAGATCATGATGTAATAATTATTTGAAATCTTATGTGATAAATACTTGATCTTGATCTCTTAAACTTGAAAATTCTTATGCATGAGAGTTCCCTTTCTAACTTCTTCTGGGGTTCTAAATTTCTAGGATACATTCCCTCCTAAATTTTTTTTCGGATTGAATACTATCTAATAAGATCATGAATTTGATAAATTTTCATTTTCAGACTTTCTTGACCATTCACCTGAATCATGATCTTATAGTGTGCGCAATGAGCCATATGCATTTTTTCATACAAGTTTTTACGATGTTTGCATACAAATGATGAATCATGAACTTATGGCAGACATTTTACAATACGAGTTCAATATAACGTTTGAGTATGGTATGCATTTTATATGATGAATCATGAACGTAGAGTCTTCAATATGAATTTTCTTCTCTTATGATGCGAATTTTTACATAATGAAGTAAATAAAGTTATGTGCTTCACAACAATAAAAATCTTGCAAAATTGGAATCACCTATGATAGCACCACACACCAATGTGAGTAGTGCTCACTGCTCGCAGGTGGTAGCACTGCCCAGCTAGCGGTGCCACCGCCCGCAGCCTCTGCCATATAAAAAGGCACTTAGGGCCGGTGGTAGAATCGACCCCAAGCCCTCCTACATTCCTCCAAACACCTCTAAACACCTCTCCACCTCTCATTCTCCTTGATCCTCCTTTAGAAACTCAAGGAAACCCTCCTCTTCTTCAAATTTAAGGATCAATCTTAACCTTTCAAGAAGATTACTACAAGGGTAATTCTCAAACCTCTTCTCTCAATTTATTAATAGATCTTGCCTCTTATGTGTAATTCTTGGTATCATTTATATGTTTAGACTCATGGCTTCTAGAAGATCCTCTAGGGACAAAGGGAAGAGGAGATTAGATGAAAATTATGACTCCTTACTTTTCGATTCTAATCAACATGCCCTAAAATTTCCTTCAATAGAGTCTAGACATGTTTATAAGGGTTAATATGTTGATTTAGACGAATTAAGTGATTTAGAACCTATTCAATGGTTTGCTAATCTAGACATTCTCTCAATCTTTCAAATGAGTGAACCTATCTACCCTAGACTTGTTAGACTATTTTACAATAATTTATATATAGATAAAGATGAAAGGATATCTACCTATCTATTAGGACATCATATACCCATTACAGATAGAACCATTTGCAACATCATAGGAATTCCAGTAAAAGAAAGAGGGTGTTATTTTAGAGGACAATGGGATGATGAAATAATTGGGACTACTTATGTTGATGCCTTATGAACAATTTTTGACAATCATAACTTAACGATTCTTTCAAAAAACTATGAACATTTACTACCTTTAAGCACCAAAATACTTCATCACATTTTGATAAGTATAATTCTCCCTAAGCAATGTCATCATGATGAAGTAAGTCGGATGGAACTAGATACCATGTATTGGATTATGAAGGGACATAACAATTATTTTGGTTACCTAATCAAACAAAACATGATTAAAATATCAAAAAAAGATATGATGCTTCTATATGGTGGCTTAATCACAAGACTGCTCCATGCCTATGATATTGTCATTCCACTCGATGAAGAAGTTATAAAATTAGATAGATTTAGTAGCATAAATAAAAATCTACTTTGATGGATGAGATGTACATTCAGAAATGGTATATGGACTAAACTACCTAGAAGGACTGATCCCCTTCAACCAGAACCTAAACCTAAAATACCAATTTTTAGGGGTAATCTATCTCCACCAACTGGTCCCTTTGAGGAATCACCTCCAGTAGAGCAAGCACCTCCCTTATCTATCGATGACATAGGGACTCGGATGGATCGTTTTGAACAACGACAAGATTGACTTGAACAACGCCAAGATCAAATCTTAACTGAGTTGTAGCAAATTCATCAACATTTTAATACTTTGTTTATACATTTGAACTTTCCACCACCTGAATAAGCTGTGTATGTATTTGAGAAGAAGCGGACATAATTCCTCTTTGTTATGTTATAATCATATGTTATTTACCTTAATGTGGTAAACTTAAAATGCTACTTATTTTGATGATCGCAATGTTGTTCTTTGATGCCTAAAATGCTACTTACCTTAATAGTTAAATTCTGAGCTTACTTTAATGAATATATCACTCTAAGAATTAGACTTGATATATCTTTTGAATGAATAAATTCCTTGATATATTTAACTGTTGGTATCTATGACTTGATGTATTATGATCATTTGCAGAGTTAGGAATGTTAATTTCTTTGAATGCATGAGTTGTTATATTTCTTTTTCAGACTATCTTCTTGAATGGAGCTTTCATGAGTTTATGCCATATCAAGTTTACTTCATACCTTTGCTGCATCACTTAATGATTTTTGATACATGGAATTAATTGACAAATGCATCTCTCACGGGTTTATCTCTTGTAAATTTTTAATGAGAAATGGATTTGATGTGATCATTCATGGAATTTCTTTTACTGAAACTTCTTTTATCCTTCATATGATAATTCTTTCACATGAATTCTTTCTTAATGAAAGAAGAATCTTTATTTTTTTATGAGATGAACACTTGCAAGAATGAGGAGTTGATTTCACATAAATATCTTGATCCTTATGAAA
This sequence comes from Musa acuminata AAA Group, assembly GCF_036884655.1. Taxonomy (NCBI): domain Eukaryota; kingdom Viridiplantae; phylum Streptophyta; class Magnoliopsida; order Zingiberales; family Musaceae; genus Musa; species Musa acuminata. Next base: position 19,181,618 of record NC_088355.1, on the reverse strand, counting down.
ATTGAAGCATAATTTAATGAAACTCTTTTATCGTTTTTGACTTAATTCAAATCATTTCACAAAGTTAGTTCTCAATGGATTTTCCTCCAAACTCTCATTCTTCATGCGAAGTTTTGCTGAAAAATAAAAAGGAAGAAGTTGATGGAAGCTATTTCTTTAATATTTATAACTTTTAATGTGAGAACTTTTGAACGATACCATGTCATGAATGCTTGAAATATGATTGGTATATAAATTGAAATGTGGCATGAATTTTTACCACACTTGCATTGTTGAATCGTTCTCATTTTTGTTGATGACAAAGGGGGAGAAATAATACCAAAATGTGGTAAATTAATGACAAATGTATGCAATGTATTTCATCATAGATACTTGAAATATTTGCTTGATAAATTTCTTTCATAAGATATCTAGAGATTAACTTGCTATTTTTACAAATTGATATCTTTGCCATAGAATGATGAATTACTATCTTTGTCATATTTCATATTTGAAATATTATACATAAAAATGAATATCATGCCTTGACATCACTTTGAGAATGTTAGATCATGATAGGAATCATGATGTGTATTGATAAGTTTAAATGAACTTAACTTATCAATTTGTTTCTTGAATTCAAAGGCCTTGAATTCAAGAATGTCTTTTCTCAAGTATGACATATAGATAGGGGGAGTTAAGGTTAACTCCGTCATCAATTGATTGTCATCATCAAAAAGGGAGAGATTATTGAATCTCGAATTTTGATAATAAAGTTAATTGTAATTTATTTGATCTAATTTATATGTTAAGAAAAGTGTGCAGGATTAACTACGATAGCAGTAAGACATAAAGCAGATGTTGTGCTGGAGTCAAGATCGAGATCATGTTGGGAGTTCGAGAGTTCGTCGGAAGTCCGGACGTTCATCGGAAGTTCTGCCAGAACCAACCGAGAAGCCCAGGAGCTTGCCAAAGAAGCTCATCAGAACATACCAAGAAGATCGTTGAAAAGTCCAGGAGCTTACCGGGAGTCCGCCAGAGCATTACCGAGAGTTCGTCGGATGTTCACCAAAAGTACGCCGGAAACTCGCCGGAAGAGCAATTGACGCACCAGAATAAGAAGAGCTATGATCATGTCTTAATTATCATAGTTAAAGCATAAATTAAGTTAGAATTAGGAGGTAATCCCACTAACTTAATTAGGGGCCAATTGGGCCCTTAATAGGGCTGATTTGGGCCGGATTGAACATCCTAATTAGCCCCTGAAAACATGGCTGGCAGTGGCACCGCCAGGGCCGATGGTGGCACTGTCCAGAAGACCTAGTCTCCCAGGTGGTCTGGGTGACGGTACCGCTGGTAGTTATTGCTACCAATGGTGGTACCACCCTTGTCAGGCGGTGATACCACCAGAGCTCGGTCTCCGAGCTCTGTCAAGCGGTGGTACTGCCATAGCTCAATCTCCAAGCTCTGTCAGGTGGTGGTACTGCCTAGACTGAGTGGTAGTACCGCCCAGTGTCAGGTGTCAGGTGGTGGTACCACCCAATAATGGCGGTGGTACCGTCAAGACCCCGGAAATCCATTTTTGAAGCCATTGGAGCCTATAAAAACCCCACCCTTTTCTATATGAAAGGGCACAAAATCTATTGGCATAATCTTGAGTTCTTGAGTTTTAAAGTATTGTAAAAGTTAGAGTTCTCCTCCTTCATCTCTTAGCCTTGTAACCATCTAAGAAAGAGGAGTGTGACTTGTAAAGGTTTATCTCTTAAACTCGGGAAAAGGAGAAAGTGCTGTAAAGAGGTGTTCGGTCTTCACCTATTGAAAGAAGGCCTTTAGCAGACGCCGGTGACCTCGTCGGAGGAGGAATCCGAAAGTGGATGTAGGTCACATTGACCAAACCACTCTAAAACTTAGTTTGTATTTATTTTGAGCAATTTACTTTTATAGCAAACTGCCTCTTCTCCTTACTGTGCTTTTACTACGCCTACATACGCTTTCAAGTAAACATCTTCTAAGATTGGCTTTAATTTTACGAAAGCTTTTAAGTTCAAATTCTCTCATAAACAGATTAAATTAAAACCATTTTCATTGGAATCCATTTTAATTGAAAAAAGTCTTTTGAAATCGTGAAAGTTTTCCGCTACACTAATTCACCCCCCCTCTTAGTGCTGCTCTTGATCCTAATAACATCGTCCCCTTTGCCTCCGCCTTCGCCATCGCCACTACCACCTCACCTCTTTTTGTTGGCAGTCCTCTGTCTTCCTCTTGCTAGTTATAAGTTTCTTGCAAGTCAATTACATGAGTGATGACATGTAATGACTTGACACGTAATCTTTTTACTTATTTTTATTTGGTATTTTCTCACTTTATATTGCTTGTTGCTTGTTGTATATTGTGATGTCCATGGATCTGTGCAATAAGAATCGGATCATGATAAGATCATGATAATAAGACCGATTCGTCTTTAAATATAGATATTAAATAATCTCGGTCATACATTACTCGAGAGGGGCATCGAGATAACCGAATAGACTAGTGTGTTGTATACCCATCTATATGATGGATGTAGCTAGTCTCATAGTTGCTCGTAAAAGGACGCTCGGGATATAGTACATGTGCTCGTTGGAGAATGAGTTATCTGATTGATCCGCTTACGAAATGCTAGATGGTTGATGATGCCTTATTGTCAAACAATGATTCTATTGTCCCAGTGGTGTATATATTCCTTAGACTTAAGACACCAAGGTTATCCTATATGAGTACTCCATTCTTTGATACCAGACTTATAGGTATGGAGGTTCCAAATCTAGCACAACCGATCATCATGAGTGATAGCCAACCTTATGAGGACTATTGAGTGTCGATAGAAGATCATCCACTCTTGGTGTAATGAGAAAAATATCTCATGTGTTCTTACTCAGATAAATCCCTAGCTAGGGTCATTCAGATTGAGAGAGAAAGAGTTCTCTAGGAGAATCCGATTAAAGCGAAACTCGAGCAAAAACCGTATGGGTCTGACAACACCATGCCTGGTATATAATCTTTGGGATATTAGATAGATGAAGGACTATAGGTATATGATAACTGAGGACAGATAGGTTTAATAGATTGGATTCCTCTATATCGTTTGGGGCTACAACGTAGTGGCCTAGTACGTCCGTAGTCGATGAGTCGAGTGAATTATTATGGAGATAATAATTCACTAAACCAGAAGGAGTTCTGACAAGTATAACTTATGACCATCTCGATATTAGGCTAGAGGGTCATACACATATGGTAGGCGTTGCGATGAGTAGAGGTTCAGATATAAGATATCCATTGGAGCCCATATCTTTTTGGATATCTAATAAGCTACTGAATTATTGGATCCTATGTATGAGATCTAATAAGAGCCAATGAGAGACTATTAGATAGAGATCCACTAATCTAAGAGGCTTGGGTAATTAGATGGAGATCCAATACCCAATAAGGTAGGATTCATTAGGGTTAAGTTGATAGGGGACCTCTATAAATAGGAGGGAACCAATGGTTTATAGGCTATAGCCTTTTTGGGTTGCCATCTCCTATTCTCCTCCCATTCTCCTCCTTAGATAGTAGGTCAGGAGTTTTAAGGAGCATCATCGTAGCCCTGTTGTGTGGATCACTATTAGAGAGGAGGACCTTGACCTACTTCACCCTCTTCTAGAGATCTGTAGGGATTAAGGGATATACAATCTCCCTAGATAACATAATATTTAATATACGTAGTTTTAAGTTTCGTGAATTTTACGCACCAATCTTCGCACGACGATGAACACATCTTTGAAAAATTACGGATTTTGTTTTATGTTCTTCCGCTATGCATGTGATATCACCCCATAGATTTCCCTATAGTGGTATCAGAGCCAGGTTGTTCATACGATAGATGGGTTTTGAATTGCGAGTGTTGTGTTTTGGAGAAGCTTTTGACATCAAAATTATTGATGCAATAGTGAGAAAGGGCAACAATTGTTGCAACCCTCGTGGATGGCAGTGCTACCATTTGTGTGCAGCTTCCGGTCCACAGCCTACGGGCTACTGCAACGACGGTCGCTTATGCGCAAGCATTGCGCTTGTGTGCAAGGTGTTAGGATCGAGAGCACTAAGAGGGGGGGGGGGGTGAATTAGTGCAGCGGAAATCTTTCAGTGATTAAAAACAAAAGCTGCGTTCGTTCGATGAAAACTATTTTGATGCAAAAGCCGATTCTAAGATTACTTATGATTAAGTGCAGTTTACGTTTAAACACAGTTAGCGTCTAAACGCAGTTTGCGTCTAAATGCATATTGCGTCTAAACTTAGATTGCGTCTAAGCGCAGTTTGAGCAGAAGTATAAAGACAATGTGCTGCTATTGTATAGCTCAAAAAGTAATCTGCAAAAAGCAGATTTACGTCTAAACGCAGATTTACGTCTAAACGCAGATTTACGTCTTAAACGCAAATTTACGTCTGAACTTTGAAACTCGTTTGTATACTCGCAGAAGGCAGTATGCAGTTGAAATCAAGACGTAAACGTAAACTGAAATCTGATGATTGTGCGAGGAAAGCCGATTTACGTCTAAATGCAGTTTTACGTCTAAATGTTGAAACTCGTTCGTAAAATTGCAGAAGATAGTTTGCAGTTATAAATAGTATCAAAATGTAAATGTAAACTGCAAAGAAACTCGTTCGTAAAAGCGCAGAAGACAGTTCGCAGTTATAAACATATTCAAGACGTAAATGTAAGCTGCAATGTAAAGATCGTACGAAAACACCTTTTGACGTCTGAATGCAGATTCGGAAAGATTAGAACTTAGAAACTTGTTTGTAAAAGCTTAGAGAGTAGTAGCTATGTAGGAGGTTTGCAGTAATGATAAAGTGCTCAAAATAAATGCAAACCAGAGATTTAGAGTGGTTCGGTCAGTCTTGACCTACTCCACTTTTGGCTTCCTCCACTGGCGAGGTCACCGACGTCAACTAGGGGCCTTCTTTCAATAGGCGAAGGCCAACTGCCCTTTTACAATTTCTCTCCTTTTGACGGGCTCAGGAGACAACCCTTACAGATCCTTTCTCTCCTCTCTTTACAACTCAAGACTTGAAGAACAGAAAAGAGGAGAACTTTTGGACTTTACACAAATTTGAGCTCTTAGAATCACTGAAAAGATCAAGAATTCGGTGTGGATCTTTTTCACTTCAGTGCTGAATGGGTGGGGTATTTATAGGCCCCAACCCAATTCAAATTTGGAGCTCAAAACGATCAAATCCCAGAATTTCGGGATCAGGCGGTTGCACCTCTTGACTGGAGAGGTTGCACCGCCTGGCAGAGCTCGAAGACCGAGCTCAGGCGGTGCCACCTCTCTGTCAGGGAGGTTGCACCGCCCAGTCTTGCTCGAAGACTGAGCTCAGGCGATGCCACCTCTCTGTCAGGGAGGTTGCATCGCCCAGTCTAGCTCGAAGATTGAGCTCAGGCGGTGCCACCTCTCTATCAGGGAGGTTGCACTGCCCAGTCTAGCTCGAAGACTGAGCTCAGGCGGTGCCACCTCCTGGCTGGAGAGGTTGCACCACCCAGTCTCGCTGGGAGGCTTAGCCCAGGCGGTGCCACCTCTTGGCCTAGGCGGTTGCACCTCCTGGTGCAATCAGGGTCCGAATGGTTAGCTCCATTCGGCCCAATTTCAATCTTTTCAGGGGCCCAATTGCCCCAAGATTAAGCTAATGGGATCACCTCCCATTTTCCAACTTAATCAACTTGCTAACTACGATTAAATCTAAGACAATTTCTGCAGCTTTGCTCCGATGCGTCAATCGCTTCTTCCGGCGAGTTTCCGGCGAACTTCCGTCGATCATCCGATGAACCCTCGGTGATTCTTCTGCGGACTTCCGGCAAACTCCTGGACTTTGCGACGATCCACTTGGCGAGTTCCGACGAGCTTCGCTTGGCAAGCTTCTGGACTTCTCGGATCTGTTCTCGTAGAACCTCCGACGACCGTCCGAACTTCCGTCGAACTCTCGAACTCCCAACGTGATCATGAACTTGACTCCGGTGCAACTCCTGCTACTTGTCTAACTTTCATCGTAGTTAATCCTGCACACTTATCTCAACACATAGATTAGACAACAAATGTCAATTGACTTCATCATCAAAATCTGAGATTCAACAATCTCCCCCTTTTTGATGATGACAATCAATTGATAATGGAGTTATCCTTAACTCCCATTGTCTATATGCCATAGTTGAGATAAGTAAACCTTGAATTCAAGACCTAAGAATTCAAGTGACGTATTGATAAGATAGATCAGTTAAACTTATCAATACTCCCATCATGATGTATCTCTTCAAAGATGATGTCAAGGCTTGACATACATCATCAAGTTTGTATGATTGTTGTTTGTAACTATTCATCATGTAGTTTGAACATTATCATATCAAGCTGTGAAGCGCTATTACATGTTGCACATATTTGAAATATTTTAGTAAGTTTTGCATTTTCTTTACATGATAAGATATCAACTCAGGGCATAATGCAAACTATAGCACACGTTCATATATCTCTTGGTGATGCAAGGATGGTATAATCATAACATTGTTTATAGCATCACTCAAGTATTTTGCAAGTATGACATGATCATGGCAGTTTTTATCAATTCATATGTTTCTCCCCCTTTGTCATCAACAAAAAGCATGGTACAGATTTTCAAAAATAATCATGGAAACATGGTAATCAAGTGATTTGATCATTCAATATAGTCCGAAAAATAATTTTAACAAGTTTATCTATTCGGACACATCAACATTCCTAATTCGCTTCTTATGAAATCAAATTGTTCTTCACTTAGAGGTTTTGTAAAGATGTCAGCTAGTTGATGTTTCGTATCAATGAATTATATGATTACATCATGATTCGTAACATGATCTCGTATAAAGTGATGTCTGATATCAATATGTTTTGTTCTCGAGTGTTGTATAGGGTTTTTTGTTAGGCATATTGCACTTGTGTTATCACATTTAATGGGAATGTTTTTGAGATGAACTTTATAATCTTCTAAGGTATTTTTCATCCAAACAACTTGTGCACAGCATGCACTTGCTGCAATATATTCAGCTTCGGTTGTTGATAGTGCAACCGAGTTTTGTTTCTTAGATGTCCAGGAAACAAGGGCATGTCCTAAGAATTGACATGTTCCTGATGTGCTTTTTCTATCTAATCTACAACCAGCGAAGTCCGCATCAGCATAAGCAGTTAACTCAAACTTCTCTAATTTTGGGTACCATAATCCTAGATTTGTGGTACCATTAAGATATCTGAGTATTCTTTTAACTGCTTTGAGATGAGATATCTTAGGGTTTGATTGAAATCTAGCACAAAGTCCTACACTAAACATTATGTTTGGTCTAGTTGCAGCGAGGTAAAGTAAACTTCCTATCATACCTCTATAGGTTTTTTGATCGAAGCTTTCTCCACTTTCATCAATTTCTAACTTAGTGAAGGTGCTCATAGGATTGTTAATAGCTTTTGAGTTATTTATATTAAACTTCATTAGTAAACTCATAGCATATTTAGTTTGGCTAATAAAGATGCCATTGCTTAGTTGTTTGATTTGTAGACCTAAGAAGAATGTTAATTCTCCCATTAGACTCATTTCGAATTCACGACTCATAGTTTTAGCAAAGGACTCACAAAGAGATTCATTCGTAGAACCAAATATAATATCATCAACATAAATTTGAACAATGAGAAAATTATTTTCAAAGTCTTTGATGAATAATGTAGTATCAACCTTGCCTTTTATGAAATTATTTTCAATAAGAAAGGAACTAAGTCTCTCATACCACGCCCTTGGAGCTTGTTTTAAACCATAGAGAGCTTTAGTCAATCTAAACACATGATTAGGGAGACTATTATTTTCAAAGCCAGGAGGTTGTTCAACATAAACTTCTTCGGAAATAAAGCCATTTAGAAAAGCGCTTTTAACATCCATTTGAAATAACTTAAAATTATTACAACTAGCGTAGGCAAGGAGCATCCTTATGGCTTCCAATCGAGCCACAGGTGCGAAGGTTTCTTCGTAATCGATACCTTCTTCTTGGTTGAAACCTTTGGCCACTAATCTAGCCTTGTTTCTAACCACGATACCATTTTCATCTTGCTTGTTTCTAAAGACCCATTTAGTACCAATAACTAAATGGTCATTTGGCCTAGGAACAAGCGTCTACACCTCATTTCTCTCAAATTGATTCAATTCATCTTGCATTGCGATAATCCATGAATCATCTTTCATGGCTTCATCAACACATTTGGGTTCAATTTGCGAGAGAAAGGCGGCGTTGCCATAAAAATTCTTAAAAGAGGATCGTGTTTGAACCCCCTTTGATGTGCCTCCTAAGATTAGCTCCTTAGGATGAGCATCTACATACTTCCAATCCTTGGGTAAGGAAGTGGATGCATCCAAGTTGCTAGTTGGAGACGGGGTTTCGTTTAAATTCAAAGAATCAAAGTTAACATCATCATCAAGATCATTCTTCTTAATTTCGGAAATCTCATTGAAAACAACATGGATGGATTCTTCAATAATTAAGGTTCTTTTATTGAAAATACGAAAAGCTTTAGAAACCGAAGAATAACCAAGAAAGATTCCTTCATCAGATTTAGCATCGAATTTTCCTAAGTTATCCTTTTCATTCAAGATAAAACACTTACACCCAAAGACTTTAAAATATGAGACATTGGGTTTTTTGTTATTCCATAACTCATAAGGAGTTTTGGAGAGTAAGGGTCTTACTAGAACTCTATTCAAAATATAGCATGCAGTGTTTACAGCTTCAGCCCAAAAATATTTGGGTAGGCCATGTTCATTCAACATGGTTCTTGCCATTTCTTGTAAATTTCGATTTTTTCTTTCTACTACCCCATTTTGTTGAGGATTTCTTGGAGTAGAGAAATTATGGTTGTATCCATTGAGTTCACAGAATTCTTTGAAATCACGATTTTAAAATTCTCTACCATGATCACTTCTAATTGACGAAATCATAGATTCCTTCTCATTTTGAACAAGTTTACAAAACTTGGTAAAATATCTAAAGCATTCATTTTTCTGTTTTAAGAAGTAGGTCCATGTATATCTGATGTAGTCATCAACAATGACAAAGACGTATTTGCTACCTCCTAGACTCGATGTAGAGATTGGTCCGAACAAGTTCATATGGATCAATTGTAAGGGCCTAGAGGTGCTTATTTGATTCTTAACTTTGAAACTACCCTTAATTTGTTTACCTAATTGGCAAGCATCACATACATTGTCTTTGATGAACTTGATATGAGGAATTCCTCTTACAAGTTCTCTAGATGATACTTGAGTGATTAGTTTCATGCTAGCATGATCTAATCTTCTATGCCATAGCCAAGCATCCTCATTCATAACCGCAAAACACATTTCATCACATAAGTCATTGATGTCAATAGTGTATACGTTATTTTGTTTTAATGCAATCATAGACATATTTTTATGTGGTTTTTCAATGATGCAAGCATTAGATTCGAATTTGACAGTATATCCTTTATCACATAATTGACTAATACTCAAGAGGTTATGTTTTAAACCATCAACCAACAGAACATCTTCAATAAAAAGGTTGGATTTGTTACCTATGGTTCCTTTGCCAATGATTTTACCCTTGTTGTTGTCTCCGAAGGTGACATAGCCTTCGTCTATGCTAGTGAGCTTAGAGAAATGAGATGGATCTCCGGTCATATGCCTTGAGCATCCACTATCAAGGTACCATCTCTTGCTCCTAGCTTGCGATGGTGTGGGTTTCTACAAGAAAGGATGATTTTTAGGTACCCATTTGCTTTTGGGTGCCTCAAAGATAGATCTGCATTGTTTATCATGTTGCATGGAGTTTATCATGGTTCCTTTAGGAACCCAAATCAATTTGTTTGGACTTATTTTCTTGAATGGACAACAATGTGTCTTGTGTCCAAATTTACAACAGAAGTTACATTTGTCTTGATGTCGAATATGTAGGATGGAGCCTTTTATGAAGGTGGTTGGATTTTGGTGAGAACTTCTCACGAATCCAATTCCACTTCTTTTGGGAACGTGACCCTTGTTTGTAAGGATCACGTTCAATGACTTGCTACCAACCTCGAATTTCTTCAAGGTGTCCTTAAGTAGCAAGTTTTCTCTTTGGAGAGTTTCTAGATCATGGCATTTTATGCATGGGCTTAAACTATCATGATGTTCAACATTTAACTTATCAAAATTATAAATAAGACTATCATGCTCCTTTTTTAGCAATTTGTATTTACTACTGATAGTCTTACACTCATCAAACAATTCATAGAAAGCATTTAATAATTCATCGAATGATAAATCTGCATCTATTGAATTTGTTACCTCATCTTCGATGGCCATTAAGGCGTAATGAGCAACTTGCTCGGTGTTGGACTCCTCTTCTTCGGATGCGCTTGAGTCATCCCATGTTGCTTGAAGCGCCTTTTTCTTTGACGTTCTCCTTTTGACTTGGGGACAATCACTCTTGTAGTGTCCCGGCTTTTTGCATTCATAGCAGATTACTTGGTCCTTCTTGGGTTCAAGTTTATTTTTTGCATCATTCTTAAACTTGTTTCTTTTAAAGAACTTTTTAAACTTTCTTGTTAGAAGTGCCAAGTCATCATCACAGTCCTCATCACTTGAGTTTTCTCTCAAGTGGCATTCAGAAGTTTTGAGTGCCATATCCTTCCTGTTCTTTGGAAGGATGTCTTCTTGCTCTTCATGAGCTTTACAAGTCATTTCGTAGGTCATTAATAACCCGATTAGTTCTTCAAGAGGAAAATTTCGTAAATCTTTTGCCTCTTGAATAGTAGTGACTTTAGGATCCCAACTCTTAGGAAGGGATCTTAGTATCTTATTAACAAGCTCAAAATCCGAAAAGCTCTTTCCGAGTCCTTTTAGACCGTTGACGACATCCGTGAAACGGGTAAACATGTCGCCAATGGTTTCACTCGGTTTCATCCGAAAAAGTTCGAAAAAATATAACAGCAAATTGATTTTTGACTCTTTTACTCTACTTGTGCCCTCATGGGTCACTTCGAGTGAGTGCCAAATATCAAATGCAGTTTCACAAGTTGAAACACGGTTAAACTCATTTTTATCAAGTGCACAAAATAAGGCATTCATAGCCTTTGCATTAAGAGCGAAAGCCTTCTTCTCCAAATCATTCCAATCGATCATTGGAAGAGAAGACTTCGAAAATCCGTTTTCGACAAGATTCTACAGTTCAAAATCCATAGAAATAAGAAAAATCCTCATTCGGGTCTTCCAGTAGGTGTAGTCCGTCCCACTGAACATGGGTGGACGCGTAATAGAATGCCCCTCTTGGTTTTCGGCGTATGCCATTTCTCTTTGGGTTTTAGTCCGTTAGAGAGTTAACCTTGCTCTGATACCAATTGTTAGGATCGAGAGCACTAAGAGGGGGGGGGGTGAATTAGTGCAGCGGAAATATTTCAGCGATTAAAAATGAAAGCTGCGTTCGTTCGATGAAAACTATTTTGATGCAAAAGCCGATTCTAAGATTACTTATGATTAAGTGCAGTTTACGTTTAAACACAGTTAGCGTCTAAACGCAGTTTGCGTCTAAATGCAGATTGCGTCTAAACTTAGATTGCGTCTAAGCGTAGTTTGAGCAGAAGTATAAAGACAATGTGCTGCTATTGTACAGCTCAAAAAGTAATCTGCAAAAAGTAGATTTACGTTTAAACGTAGATTTACGTCTAAACGCAGATTTACGTCTTAAACGCAGATTTACGTTTGAACTTTGAAACTCGTTTGTATACTCGCAGAAGGTAGTATGCAGTTGAAATCAAGACGTAAACGTAAACTGAAATCTGATGATTGTGCGAGGAAAGCCGATTTACGTCTAAATGCAGTTTTACGTCTAAATGTTGAAACTCGTTCGTAAAATTGTAGAAGATAGTTTGCAGTTATAAATAGAATCAAAATGTAAATGTAAACTGCAAAGAAACTCGTTCGTAAAAGCGCAGAAGATAGTTCGCAGTTATAAACATATTCAAGACGTAAATGTAAGCTGCAATGTAAAGATCGTACGAAAACACCTTTTGACGTCTGAATGCAGATTCGGAAAGATTAGAACTTAGAAACTTGTTCGTAAAAGCGCAGAGAGCAGTAGCTATGTAGGAGGTTTGCAGTAATGATAAAGTGCTCAAAATAAACGCAAACTAGAGATTTAGAATGGTTCGGTCAGTCTTGACCTACTCCACTTTTGGCTTCCTCCACCGGCGAGGTCATCGACGTCAACTAGGGGCCTTCTTTCAATAGGCGAAGGCCAACTGCCCTTTTACAGTTTCTCTCCTTTTGACGGGCTCAGGAGACAACCCTTACATATCCTTTCTCTCCTCTCTTTACAACTCAAGACTTGAAGAACAGAAAAGATGAGAACTTTTGGACTTTACACAAATTTGAGCTCTTAGAATCACTGAAAAGATCAAGAATTCGGTGTGGATCTTTTTCACTTCAGTGCTGAATGGGTGGGGTATTTATAGGCCCCAACCCAATTCAAATTTGGAGCTCAAAACGATCAAATCTCGGAATTTCGGGATTAGGCGGTTGCACCTCTTGATTGGAGACGTTGCACCGCCTGGCAGAGCTCGAAGACCGAGCTCAGGCGGTGCCACCTCTCTGTCAGGGAGGTTGCACCGCCCAGTCTAGCTCGAAGACTGAGCTCAGGCGGTGCCACCTCTCTATTAGGGAGGTTGCACCGCCCAGTCTAGCTCGAAGACTGAGCTCAGGCGGTGCCACCTCCTGGCTGGAGAGGTTGCACCGCCCAGTCTCACTGGGAGGCTTAGCCCAGGCGGTGCCACCTCTTGGCCTAGGCGATTGCACCTCCTGGTGCAATCAGGGTCCGAATGGTTAGCTCCATTCGGCCCAATTTCAATCTTTTCAGGGGCCCAATTGCCCCAAGATTAAGCTAATGGGATCACCTCCCATTTTCCAACTTAATCAACTTGCTAACTACGATTAAATCTAAGACAATTTCTGCAGCTTTGCTCCGATGCGTCAATCGCTTCTTTCGGCGAGTTTCCGGCGAACTTCCGTCGATCATCCGATGAACCCTCGGTGATTCTTCTGCGGACTTCCGGCAAACTCCTGGACTTTGCGATGATCCACTTGGCGAGTTCTGACGAGCTTCGCTTGGCAAGCTTCTGGACTTCTCGGATCTGTTCTCGCAGAACCTCCGACGACCGTCCGAACTTCCGTCGAACTCTCGAACTCCCAACGTGATCATGAACTTGACTCCGGCGCAACTCCTGCTGCTTGTCTAACTTTCATCGTAGTTAATCCTGCACACTTATCTCAACACATGGATTAGACAACAAATGACAATTGACTTCATCATCAAAATCTGAGATTCAACACAAGGGCGGCAACTACGGGGTTGGGCCCTCGGGCTGTTGCCCGTAGGGGCGAGGCTCGCTTTCGACGGTCACTTACGCGAGCCCCAACAAGTGGTGCCTACAAGCGGAGGCACCGTGGGGTAGCGGCGCTTGTAGGCACTGCGCCCGCGAGTAGAGCCACCTGCGGGGGCGGTAGTGCCCGCGAGCAGAGTCATCTGGTGTGATTGCTCATATGATGTGTGATTGCTTATACACTTACTAAATATGTATATATATTTGCATGTGATATAGATATATATTAAATATGTATGTGTGTGATATGTCATATTAGGAGACCAAATAAAAAATCCCCTCTCTCGATAATATTAAGTCAGTAAACGTGAGGTAATTAGATTGACCACGTGGCCTTTCATCGTTATAGGTAGGTACCGATTCTCGATATAGGTTGAGTTGGTCGAGTCCCTCGAGACTCACATATATTGCAATTCGCTATCTTGCCTATGACATAAAGATGTTACTTCTGACATGAGGATATAGTATGCTTGGTTAAGTCCCTTGAGGGTATATCATCGAATCAGACTTATCTTGTAACGATAGTGTTGATTTAATCAAACATCATGGTTGGTCGAGTCTCTCGAGATCATGGTGGCTCAGAGGTCAAATAGGAATCAGAAGGAATTGTGATCGGCAATACTTGTCTACCTTTTGGGCTTAATGTGATTGGTCGAGTCCCTCGAGGTTATACTAAGATGTTGATAGGATCCTGATCCCCACTAGAAGTCTGCCGGAGACTTTCGTTTCACGTGTTGAGGGTGTCGTGTGACTTGTTAGTAAAATAGTAGGAGTATATTAAGATAAAAATCCATATCTTGATTATTTATTTATTTATAAAATATGTATATTATTTATTTCCGCTGCATCTTTATTTTCAGAAAATATCGGTTTCAAATCTCTTATGTGGCATACTTGATGTCAATCACCTCACTAGTCTGAATTATATGGATTAGCTCCGTAACATGAGAATTGTTCTCACGGTAGAGAAAATTACATATGTCCTTGATACAGTTGTTAGGAAAAGAGTCGACACTAAGAGGGGGGGTGAATTAGTGCAGTAGTAAAAATTACGTCGGTTCAAAACTTCGTTGCGATTAAATCCGTTTCCGATGAAAAACCGTTTCGTAAAGGTATTAACTTTGAAAGCATACAGAAGAGCGTAGTGGATGTAAAGTAAGTAAAGTGGTTTGAAATAAAGTAAATTGCACAAGAGAAACATAAACCAGATTTTTATAGTGGTTCGGTCATCGTGACCTACATCCACTTCACCGATTCCTCTTCCGTCGAGGCCACCGGCATCCACTATCGGTCTTCTTTCAATGGGCGAATACTAACTACCCTTTTACAACCCTCTTTTCCTTTTCACAGGTTTAGGAGACAACCTTTTACAATCCTCTTTTATAAGGTATCCCTCTCACACCTCCCTTAGAACTCTCTCTAAGCTTTGGGAGGAGGGAACTCAACTTTCTAAGGTTTACAACTTTAGAATCATAGGGTTTTGCTCAATATTTCTTTCTTATCAATGCAGGAATAACTGAGGTATTTATAGGCCCCAAATGAATTCAAATTTGGAGGCTAAAATTCAAACCCCCAAAATTTCAAGGTGCGGGCGGTACCATTGCCTACAGCCTGACACTGGATGGTACCATCGCCTAGACAGTCTCGAAGAGTAAGTCTAGGAGGTACCATCACCTGACATAGTCTCAGAGATTGTGCCACGATGGTTTCACCTGTTTGGTCACTATTTGGGCCTTTCTTTTGACCCAACACAACCCAAACTTAATTCAACTGTCCCTTAATTGGGTTGGCCCAATTCTAATCTCTTTTATGTACTAACTATGAATTTTAAGATATTTACTAAGCTAAACAAAGTCCGTAAGTATAGGTTTCTTCCAGCGAGCTTCCGACGATCTTCTGGTGAACTTCCAACGATATCTCGGCAATGTTGCAATGGACTCCCGGCAAACTCCTGGACTTCATGATGATCTTCTTGGTAAGTTTTAATGAGCTTCTTTGGCAAGCTCCAGGACTTCTCGATCAATTCTGAGATAACTTTCGATGAACGTCCGGACTTCCGACGAACTCTCGAACTCCCAACGAAATCGCGTTCTTGACTCCGGGACTTCATTTTGCTTTATGCCTTGCTATCGTAGTTAATCTTGCACATGTAAAATCACACTTCGATCTATATAATTATTACTAAGCATGAATCATGTTGTCCGGCATGTCATTGGTCCATCGACGCTTCGTCCGATTCTTCGACGCATCGTCCTCTCTTGTGGCCTATTGCCCAATTGACCAATTGACCTCCGCAACTTCGATATCCTTGGCACAATTTCCGCTCTTCTTAGCCTGATGCCAAAATCCATGGCTCGAAGCCTTCTATCGATACGTCATTTGATCCTATGACTAAACGTCAAATCTTCTGACATGTTCCACCGGCCCAACATGATTCTTCCTGCTTTAATTGTCTCATCCTGATTGAAACATCCTGCATAACTCAAAATGCAGATCAATTCATAAACACTTATCAATTGGTTTCATCATCAAAATTTGAGATTTAACAATCTCTCCCTTTTTATAATGACAACCAATTGATGATTGAGTTTAAACAAACTCCCCCTATCAATATGCCATATTGATAGAGACTCTTGGATTCAAAAATCCAAGCAACATGTTATCATAAACTTATGCATTACATCATACTTCTCCCCCTTTGTCATCAACAAAAAGGAGAAGTGCAACTAGCTAGTGTTTTTAGACATCCAAGTTCAAATCATTGCATAATAAATCTCAAGTTTTATCATCATTGCAAGCTAACAAAAATTTTGAGTTTTACATCATGTAAGCTAGCAATATTTAAGATGTTCAAGAAGGCAACTTTTGCCTTCTTGATTTTAAAGTTTAGAGTCACTTCCTCCTAGCATTAGAAATCTTTTTAAGGGAGGAGTGAGGTCTGTTAGGATCAAGAGCACTAAGAGGGGGGGGGTGAATTAGTGCAGCGGAAATCTTATAATAATTTAACAAACAAAAAGCTGCGTTCGTTCAAAAACGATTATGATGCAAAAGCAAATTCTCAGTTTGTATCTAAATGCAGTTTGCGTCTAAGCGCAGATTGCGTCTAAGCGCAGTTTTGCGTCTAAGCGCAGATTGCGTCTAAGTGCAGTTTTGCGTCTAAGCGCAGTTTTGCGTCTAAATGCAGATTTACGTCTAAACGCAGATTTACGTCTAAACGCAGTTTTACGTCTAAACGTAGTTTTACGTCTAAACGCAGATTTACGTCTAAACGCAGTTTTACGTCTAAACGCAGTTTTACGTCTAAACGCAGATTTACGTCTAAACGCAGTTTTACGTCTAAACGCAGTTTTACGTCTAGACGCAGATTTACGTCTAAACTTTGAAACTCGTTTGTATATTCGCAGAAGGCAGTATGCAGTTGAAATCAAGACGTAAACGTAAACTGAAATCTGATGATTGAGCGAAGAAAGCCGATTTACGTCCGAATGCAGTTTTACGTCTAAATGTTGAAACTCGTTCGTAAAATCGTAGAGGACAGATTGCAGTTATTAATAGGATTAAAATGTAAGCGTAAACTGCAAGGAAGCTCGTTCGTAAAAGCCTGGAAAACAGTTCTGCAGAATCAAACGTAAACGTAAACTGTAATGTACGAAAATACAAGTTTACGTCTGAATGCAGATTTGGAAGAACAGCACTTAGAACTTGTTCGTGAAAGCGCAGAGAGCAGTAGTGATGAGGGAGGTTTGCAGTAATGATAAAGTGCTCGAAAATAAACGCAAACCAGAGATTTAGAGTGGTTCGGTCAGCCTTGACCTACTCCACTTTTGGCTTCCTCCACCGATGAGGTTGCCGACGTCAACTAGCTGCCTTCCTTCAATGGGCGAAGGCCAAACTTCCCTCTTACAGTTTCTCTCCTTTTGACAGGCTTAGGAGACAACCTTTACAGACCTTTCTCTCCTCACTTTACAGTTGAAAACTTGAAGAACAGAAGGAGGAGACTCAAGGCTTTACAACACTTTTGAGCTCTTTAGAATCACAGAAAAGATCACAATTTCGGTATAGGTCTGTATCTTTTCAGTGCTGAATGGGTGGGGTATTTATAGGCCCCAACCCAATTCAAAATTGGAGCTCAAATCGATCAAATCGATCCAATCCCAGAATTTCTGGGATCAGGCGGTTGCACCTCTCGACTGGAGAGGTGGCACCGCCTGGCAGAGCTCGAAGACTGAGCTCTGCCGATTGCTTCTTCTCTGCCAGAGCTCGAAGACTGAGCTCGATGGTTGCATCACCTGGCAGAGCTCGAAGACTGAGCTTGGTGGTTGCATCACCTGGCAGAGCTCGAAATCTGAGCTTGGTGGTTGCATCACTTGGCAGAGCTCCAAACTGAGCTCACGCTGATGCACCATTCTGCCATAGCTCGAAGACCGAGCTTGGTGAATTCATCACCTGGCAAAGCTCGAGACTGAGCTCAGGCTGATGCACCACACTGCCAAAGCTCGAAGACTGAGCTTGGTGGTTGCATCGCCTGGCATAGCTCGGAACTTGAGCTTTGGCGGTGCAACCTCTTGGCTGGAGCGGTTGCACCTCCCAGCCTTGCAACCCTGGCGGTTGCACCTCCTGGCTGGGGCGGTTGCACCTCCCAGCCTTGCAACCCTGGCGGTTGCACCTCCTGGCTGGGGCGGTTGCACCTCTCAACCCCACAGCCCAGGCGGTTGCACCTCCTGGCTGGGGCGGTTGCACCTCCTGGTGCAATCAGGGTCCGAATGGTTCACTCCATTCGACCCACTTTGAATCTTTTCAGGGGCCCAATTGCCCCAAGATTAAGCTAATGGGATCACCTCCCATTTTCATGCTTAATCATCGTGCTAACTACGATTATCTCTAAGACAACTTCTGCAGCTTTGCACCGATGCGTCAATCGCTTCTTCCGGCGAGTTTCCGGCCAACTTCCGTCGATCAACCGATAACCTTCGGTGATCCTTCTGCGGACATCCGGCATACTCCTGGACTTTGCGACGATCCACTTGGCGAGTTCCGACGAGCTTCGCTTGGCAAGCTTCTGGACTTCTCGGATCTGTTCTCTCTGAACCTCCGACGACCGTCCGAACTTCCGTCGAACTCTCGAACTCCCAACGTGATCCTGATCTTGACTCTGGCGCAACTCCTGGACTTTGCGACGATCCACTTGGCGAGTTCCGACGAGCTTCGCTTGGCAAGCTTCTGGACTTCTCGGATCTGTTCTCTCTGAACCTCCGACGACCGTCCGAACTTCCGTCGAACTCTCGAACTCGCAACAAATCCTTCGCGCTTGACTCCGACACTTTGTTTCGCTTTATGTCTTCATCGTTATCATAGTTAATCCTGCACAACAAAACAAAACTTCAATCGAGACAATTAATCCTAAGCAATTAACCAAGTTGTCCGACATGTCATTGGTCCCTCGACGCTTCGTCCGATTCTTCGGCGCATCGTCCTCTCGTGCAGCCTATTGCCCAATCGGCCAGTTGACTCCGCAACTCCGATATCCTTGGCACAATACCCGCTCTTCTTGGCCCGATGCCCGAGTTCACGGCCCGAAGCCTTCTGTCGATACGTCGACCGATCCACCGGCCCGACGTCCAATCTTCTGACATGTTCCTTCGGCACAACATGATTTTCCTGCTTTAATTGTCTCATCCTGATCGAAGCATCCTGCGTCACTCAAAACGCAGATTAAATCATAAATATATATCAAGTAGTTTCATCATCAAAATACGAGATTCAACAATCTCCCCCTTTTTGATGATGACAACCACTTGATGACGGAGTTAAACTTAACTCCCGGAGTTTAAACAAACTCCCCCTATCAATATGCCATATTGATAGAACCTCTTAGATTCAAAAATCTAAGCAACATGTCATCATAAACGGAGTTAACCTTAACTCCCGGAGTTTAAACAAACTCCCCCTATCAATATGCCATATTGATAGAACCTTGAATTCACACTGAATTCAAGTCATTGCAATATTCATCATGAATACTTGCAACACGTCAACATGAACTTATGCATAAACTTATGCATCACATGTCATGTCATCAACATACTTCTCCCCCTTTGTCATCAACAAAAAGGAGAAGTATCACAATCAAGTGTTTGTGTGTGATATTGGTTCAACTCATTGCATGAAAATCATAATATCAAGTTTTATCATCATGCAAGTTTGCTAATATCAAATACCAACATGAAAAATTGCGATGTAGGCTTTTGATATCATAATGCAAACATTTCAAGTGTTTATCAATTATAGCATTTCATCACATGGTAGGATATCAACGCGTAAAATTACGATACAAGTTCTTGATATCTTAACGCATGATGAAAACATGGCATAATACAAGTTTGGCAATCATAGCATCAATTCATATATCTCTTAATGATGCAAGTATTGCAAATATGGCAATCATATCAATTCATATATCTCTTGATGATGCAAGCCTAGCATCAGTGTTCATAGCATCAATTCATATATTTCTCCCCCTTTGTCATCAACAAAACGGAGAACGATATAAGCAAATTTTAAGCATAAGTGCTTGTTGTTATGTATGTGAAATAAATCCTTGCAAGTAAAAACACTTTCATCCATATTCATCAAATCCATTTCTCAAAAAATATTTTTCACATGATGTGTGTATGAGAGATGTATTTGCTAGTCAATTACATATGTCAAAAATCAATGATATGAACTAAACTTGATATGGCATATGCTTGTTAAGTTTGGAAGAGAGTGAACTTGATATGTTAGACTCAAGAGAATCCGAAAATGAAATTTGAGTCTTTCTTCCATTCGAACAAGGTTTTGCTATAGATATTCAATTACAATCATGAAGGTAAAGCATGCTTGTTATCATGAAAGTTTTGTATTCAAGCACATAATTTTCAACATGTAATTGTGTAAAATCATTATGCCAGTCAAGTGATTCAATCATTCAATCAAGAAGGTTCGAAAAATAATTTTAACACGTTCAATCATTAAGACGTATTTTTGCCATTGTTTTTCAAATTCAATCATAAAGATAAGACATACTCATCATCATGATAGTATGATAGCAGGTTTACCATATACAAGCTAGCAAAAAATTTGTACATTTTAAGGCCCGCAAGCTAGCAATTTTGAGATGTTCAAGAAAGCAACTCTTGCTTCTTGATATATGCAAATTTGTCAAGTTTTGCTAGATGTGCAAGTTAGCATTTTTGCCTCTTGAGATAGGCAAGCTAGCAATCAAGTTTTTTCATCTTCTTGACTTGTACAAGCTAGCTATCTCCCCCTTTGTCATTGTCAACAAGGGAAAAACCCTTTACATCAATTTCTTGATCATGACAAAGGTAAGTAATCATTTTTATTTGTGCATCATTATAGTTTCAATGCACAAATTCATTAACATTACATTTCAGAAAATTTATGCATGATACCGAAAAATCAATCATCATGAGCATATCAAACATGATATTCAAGCATTCGTGATATATCATTTTGGCAGCATGATCATAGATATTCAAATGATGGTATCTAGAATTCATTACATCCTATTATGCATGATCATTAACTCCTCATTTGTATTTCATGCATTATTTCATTTCATCTCATAAGGAATATCAAGAAGAGTTATTGGATGATGAGATAAATATTTTATGAATACACAGAATATCATAAGTGTATCCATATTATCACATGAAGCATATTATCATTTTTAAGATTCATAACATGAATAATGTTATTACTATTTCATCAAAATCAGTTTCGAGATTCACATAATATCATGAAATCATTAATCTCGATAAAATGGAAAAACATTTTCTTTTTAAGTGATTCTTTTAACACATCATAAAAAAGAAAAACTCATTCATAATTCAAGTGATTTACAAGATATCATAAATGAATTTATCACTTGTATTTCACCAAAATCGAGAACTCTAGAGTTAGAAAATGATTGAAGCATTTAATCTGATTGAAGAATGATTCATATTTAAAGTGTAGCATTTGTCAAATCTGAAATCATCAAAATATACATTCTTGCTTCTCAAGCACATAAATAGGATTAATCTCACTAGGTGTAAAATCATTAGATTTCTATCTTGCATTAACATAAGACATGCAATTTTCATTATCATTACAAGCATGATCATATTTTTGCATTTTCATTGTTAAATTATTAAAAATATAATTTTCAAGAAAATTTAAAGAAAAAGAAAAATGCATCATGAAAAGCATCATGTAATTTCGAAGTAAATTAGGGGGATTTCGATTACCTCATCATTGTAGGCTGTTAAGGCGTAGTTTGCCGCCTTGCTTTTGTTGACTTTCTCTTCTTCGGAGGAGCTCGATTCATCCCAATTTTTGTTCTTCTTCTTGCGTTTAAAGCAAGTAGTTCCATTCTTTTTGCTTTTTAATTTTCGTTTCATTTTAAGTTCACCATCACTTGAGCTTATGCTCGAGTGGTCTTCAAATGTTCTATGTCCCAAATCCTTCCTATTCTTTGGAAGGTTGGTTTGTTCATCATTGTCCTCATCACTTGAGTTATCGCTCAAGTGGCATTCATTTGTCCAGAGTTCCAAATCCTTCCTGTTCTTTGGAAGGTGGTTCTCAAGTTCTTCACGTGCATTGCACGTCATTTCATATGTGATCAATGAACCAATTAGTTCTTCAAGTGGAAAATGGTTCAAGTTTTTCGATTCTTGAATAGCAGTTACTTTTGAATCCCAAGTTTTAGAAAGTGAGCGCAAAACTTTGTTAACGAGTTCAAAATCCGAAAAGCTTTTACCAAGTGATTTTAAACCATTGACGACATCCGTAAAACGGGTGTACATGTCAACAACGGTTTCGCTTGGTTTCATATGAAAAAGCTCGAAATCAAGCAGTAGAATATTAACTTTCGAGTCTTTGACTCTACTAGTTCCCTCGTGCGTGATTTCAAGAGTGCGCCAAATATCGAAAGCCGTTTCACACGTAGAAATCCGATTGAACTCATTTTTGTCCAATGCGCAAAATAAGGCATTCATAGCCTTTGCGTTTAAAGAAAAATTCTTCTTCTCCAAAACCGACCATTCGTTCATCGGTTTGGAGGGAAGTTGAAAACTGTTTTCAATGATATTCCATAAATCCAGATTTAGAGAAATTAAGAAAACTCTCATTCGAGTTTTCCAATAAGTGTAGTCCAATCCGTTAAAGAACGGTGGACGAAAGACCGAACAGCCCTCTTGAAAAGTCATTTCTCTCGGGTGTAAATCCGAAATGAGAAATACCCCGCTCTGATACCAATTGTTAGGATCAAGAGCACTAAGAGGGGGGGGGGTGAATTAGTGCAGCGGAAATCTTATAATAATTTAACAAACAAAAAGCTGCGTTCGTTCAAAAACGATTATGATGCAAAAGCAAATTCTCAGTTTGTATCTAAATGCAGTTTGCGTCTAAGCGCAGATTGCGTCTAAGCGCAGTTTTGCGTCTAAGCGCAGATTGCGTCTAAGTGCAGTTTTGCGTCTAAGCGCAGTTTTGCGTCTAAATGCAGATTTACGTCTAAACGCAGATTTACGTCTAAACGCAGTTTTACGTCTAAACGTAGTTTTACGTCTAAACGCAGATTTACGTCTAAACGCAGTTTTACGTCTAAACGCAGTTTTACGTCTAAACGCAGATTTACGTCTAAACGCAGTTTTACGTCTAAACGCAGTTTTACGTCTAGACGCAGATTTACGTCTAAACTTTGAAACTCGTTTGTATATTCGCAGAAGGCAGTATGCAGTTGAAATCAAGACGTAAACGTAAACTGAAATCTGATGATTGAGCGAAGAAAGCCGATTTACGTCCGAATGCAGTTTTACGTCTAAATGTTGAAACTCGTTCGTAAAATCGTAGAGGACAGATTGCAGTTATTAATAGGATTAAAATGTAAGCGTAAACTGCAAGGAAGCTCGTTCGTAAAAGCCCGGAAAACAGTTCTGCAGAATCAAACGTAAACGTAAACTGTAATGTACGAAAATACAAGTTTACGTCTGAATGCAGATTTGGAAGAACAGCACTTAGAACTTGTTCGTGAAAGCGCAGAGAGCAGTAGTGATGAGGGAGGTTTGCAGTAATGATAAAGTGCTCGAAAATAAACGCAAACCAGAGATTTAGAGTGGTTCGGTCAGCCTTGACCTACTCCACTTTTGGCTTCCTCCACCGATGAGGTTGCCGACGTCAACTAGCTGCCTTCCTTCAATGGGCGAAGGCCAAACTTCCCTCTTACAGTTTCTCTCCTTTTGACAGGCTTAGGAGACAACCTTTACAGACCTTTCTCTCCTCACTTTACAGTTGAAAACTTGAAGAACAGAAGGAGGAGACTCAAGGCTTTACAACACTTTTGAGCTCTTTAGAATCACAGAAAAGATCACAATTTCGGTATAGGTCTGTATCTTTTCAGTGCTGAATGGGTGGGGTATTTATAGGCCCCAACCCAATTCAAAATTGGAGCTCAAATCGATCAAATCGATCCAATCCCAGAATTTCTGGGATCAGGCGGTTGCACCTCTCGACTGGAGAGGTGGCACCGCCTGGCAGAGCTCGAAGACTGAGCTCTGCCGATTGCTTCTTCTCTGCCAGAGCTCGAAGACTGAGCTCGATGGTTGCATCACCTGGCAGAGCTCGAAGACTGAGCTTGGTGGTTGCATCACCTGGCAGAGCTCGAAATCTGAGCTTGGTGGTTGCATCACTTGGCAGAGCTCCAAACTGAGCTCACGCTGATGCACCATTCTGCCATAGCTCGAAGACCGAGCTTGGTGAATTCATCACCTGGCAAAGCTCGAGACTGAGCTCAGGCTGATGCACCACACTGCCAAAGCTCGAAGACTGAGCTTGGTGGTTGCATCGCCTGGCATAGCTCGGAACTTGAGCTTTGGCGGTGCAACCTCTTGGCTGGAGCGGTTGCACCTCCCAGCCTTGCAACCCTGGCGGTTGCACCTCCTGGCTGGGGCGGTTGCACCTCCCAGCCTTGCAACCCTGGCGGTTGCACCTCCTGGCTGGGGCGGTTGCACCTCTCAACCCCACAGCCCAGGCGGTTGCACCTCCTGGCTGGGGCGGTTGCACCTCCTGGTGCAATCAGGGTCCGAATGGTTCACTCCATTCGACCCACTTTGAATCTTTTCAGGGGCCCAATTGCCCCAAGATTAAGCTAATGGGATCACCTCCCATTTTCATGCTTAATCATCGTGCTAACTACGATTATCTCTAAGACAACTTCTGCAGCTTTGCACCGATGCGTCAATCGCTTCTTCCGGCGAGTTTCCGGCCAACTTCCGTCGATCAACCGATAACCTTCGGTGATCCTTCTGCGGACATCCGGCATACTCCTGGACTTTGCGACGATCCACTTGGCGAGTTCCGACGAGCTTCGCTTGGCAAGCTTCTGGACTTCTCGGATCTGTTCTCTCTGAACCTCCGACGACCGTCCGAACTTCCGTCGAACTCTCGAACTCCCAACGTGATCCTGATCTTGACTCTGGCGCAACTCCTGGACTTTGCGACGATCCACTTGGCGAGTTCCGACGAGCTTCGCTTGGCAAGCTTCTGGACTTCTCGGATCTGTTCTCTCTGAACCTCCGACGACCGTCCGAACTTCCGTCGAACTCTCGAACTCGCAACAAATCCTTCGCGCTTGACTCCGACACTTTGTTTCGCTTTATGTCTTCATCGTTATCATAGTTAATCCTGCACAACAAAACAAAACTTCAATCGAGACAATTAATCCTAAGCAATTAACCAAGTTGTCCGACATGTCATTGGTCCCTCGACGCTTCGTCCGATTCTTCGGCGCATCGTCCTCTCGTGCAGCCTATTGCCCAATCGGCCAGTTGACTCCGCAACTCCGATATCCTTGGCACAATACCCGCTCTTCTTGGCCCGATGCCCGAGTTCACGGCCCGAAGCCTTCTGTCGATACGTCGACCGATCCACCGGCCCGACGTCCAATCTTCTGACATGTTCCTTCGGCACAACATGATTTTCCTGCTTTAATTGTCTCATCCTGATCGAAGCATCCTGCGTCACTCAAAACGCAGATTAAATCATAAATATATATCAAGTAGTTTCATCATCAAAATACGAGATTCAACAAGGTCTAGTGTAAAAGAGAGATGTAAAGGTCCTTTCTTGAGCTTGTGAAAAAAAAGAGTTGTAAGAGGGTAGTTGTTCTTCGCCCATTGAAAGAAGATCAGTAGTGAAAATCGGTGGTCTCGAGTGATGAGGAATCAGGAGTGGACATAGGCCGGGACGATAGAACCACTATAAATCAGTTTGCATTTCTATTATACTTTTCATTTTATTATAAACTAATTTACTTACTCACTACACTTATGAATATTTTTAAGTTAAACATATTTCCTATATGGATTTTATCGAATGAAGTTTTTGAATCGTCTTAATTTTTATTGAAAGTCAATGTGACCTACATCCACTTTCGGATTCCTCCTCCGATGAGGTCTCCAACATCTACTAAAGGCCTTCCTTCAATAGGTGAAGACCAACCACCACTTTTACAGTGCTTTCTCCTTTTCACAGGTTTAGGAGAGAACCCTTACAAATCTCACACCTCTCTTGAATGATCTCAAAACTTAGAAAAGGAGGAGGAGGACTCTAGCACTTGTTTATAACACTTTTACACCCCAACAACTCAAGATCATCTCAATGCTTTCATGCACTTTCATGAAGAAAAGGGTGAGGTTTTTATAGGCCTCAATGGCTTCAAAATTGGAGCCAAAAAGTGTCACATCCCTGGAATCTGGGGTACTGGCAATACCACCGCCGTTTTTGGGCGGTACCATCGCTGCTGATGTGTCACTGGGCAGTACCACCGCTGGCAGCACTACTGCCAGCGGTACCATTGCCCAGAAAACTAGGGGCACTGCCTTCCAAGCGGTGCCACCGCCGACCATGTTTTCAAGGGTTGAATTGGGTGCTCAATTTGGCCCAATTCAGCCTTGTTAAGGGCCCAGTTGGCCCATAATTAAGTTAGTAGGATTACCTCCCAATCCTAACTTAATTTACGCTCTAACTATGATAATTAAGACACAATTTATAGTGCTTCTTGTTCTGGTGCATCAATTGCTCTTCCGACGAGCTTTTGGCGAACATTCGACACACTCTCGGCAATGTTTCGACGGACTCCCGACAAGCTCCTGGACTTTATGACGATCTTCTTGGCGAGTTCCGATGAGCTTCTTTGGCAAGCTCTTAGACTTATTGATTGGTTCCCGTAGAACTTCCGATGAACGTCTACGTCGAACTCTCGAACTCCCAATGAGATCTCGATCTTTACTCCAGCACAACACCTGCTTTATGTCTTACTGCTATCGTAGTTAATCCTGCACACTTTTCTCAACATATAGATTATATCAAACAAATTATAATTGACTTCATCATCAAAATTTGAGATTCAACATTCTCCTCCTTTTTGATGATGATAATCAATTGATGATGGAGTTAACCTCAACTCCCCCATCTATATGCCATACTTAAGAAAAGACATTCTTGAATTCAAGAAACAAACCGATAAGATAAGTTAATTAAACTTATCAACATGCATATCATGATTCCTATCATGATCTATCATTCTCAAAATACAATGCCAAGTATTTATCAAAATGATGTCAAGGCATGACATCCAATTACAAGTATAATATTTTAAATATGAAAGATGACAAAGATAGTAATTCATCATTCTATGGCAAGATATCAATTACAAAATAGCAAGTTAAGCTCTAGATATTTTATTATAATGAAAGAAATTTATCAAGCAACCATTTCAAGTATATATGATGAAATACATTGCATATATTTGTCATCAATTTACCATATTTTGGTATTATTTCTCTCCATTTATCATCAACAAAAAGGAGAACAATTCAACAATGCAAGTGTGGTAAAAAAAAAATCAAGCAAGTTTCACACTCAAAAGTTCTCATCATTAGATGTTATCAACATTAAAACGATAGATTCCAACAACTTCTCCCCCTTATCATCATAATTTTACATGAAGAAGAGGAAAGAAGGCACGGAGGGAATATATTAAGAACTAAGTTTGTGAAATTATTTGAATCAAGTAAAAAATGTTAAAACATGCTTTCATTTTGACAAAGAGAAGGGATTCTTGAAAAGGATCGAGATATCCATATGAAATCAAATCCCCACGAAAATTATCACACACATGCTTTCATTATCAAGAATTCATCTTTCAAGGATTAAAATTTCCATTGGAATTCCATCAATTTTCATGAGAAGAATTCATGGGAGAGGAGTATCACATGAAGGAGAAATTCACGAATAAAACTTCATAGTGAGAAGAGCATTACATCAAATCTATTTCTCATAAAAAATTCATAGGATTGAAATCCGTGAGAGATGCATTTGTCAATGACTTCCACGAATCAAACATTAAGATATGTATAAATACTTCATGTATTTATAAAATGTTTTGTCATAGCTTTTCATCACTACTTGCATGAGGTAATATCATTAGTGCTTTGTAGTACTCAAAGATTAAGAATTCGATGTATGATTAAAACTTCTCAATATTTAATAGAAATCATAATCATCAAAGTAAACATAATATTGCATCATTGTATGATAACATGCTCATCATCATAGAAACTTTTAGCATCAAAGCACAAAATTTCTAACATAAAGTAAACATGTTATTGAAGCACACAACCTTATCATCATGTAAAATTCGCATCATAAAATTATCAGCACAGAATTTAAGTGAGTGATCAAATAATCAAGAAAGTCCAAAAATGAAATTTAACAAATTCATGCATTCAGACAAATTAACATTCATAATTCTCTTCTAATAAAATCAAATTGTTCTTCACTTAAGGGCTTTGTAAAAATATTGGCTAATTAATGTTTCGTATCAATAAACTCTAAGATTACATCATGATTATTAACATGATCTCGTATAAAGTGATACCTAATATCAATATGTTTAGTTCTAAAGTGTTGAATGAGATTTTTTATTAAACATATTGTACTTGTGTAATCACATTTTATGAGAATATTTTTAAGATAAATCTTTTAATCTTCTAAAGTGTTTTTCATCCACACAACTTGTGCACAACATGCACTAGCTGCAATGTACTCGGCTTCGGTTGTAGATAGTGCAACCGAATTTTGTTTCTTGGAAGTCCAAGAAACAAGTGCGTGTCCTAAAAATTAACATGTTTCTGATGTGCTTTTTTTATTTAATCTACATCCAGCAAAATCTGCATCAGCATAAGCAATTAGCTCAAAGTTATCAGATTTTAGATACCATAATCCTAGATTTGTGGTTCCTTTAAGATATCTAAGTATTATCTTAACTGCTTTAAGATAGATATCTTAGGATTAGATTGAAACCTAGCACAAAGTCCTACACTAAATATGATATCCGGTCTAGTTGCGGTGAGGTAAAGTAAACTTCCTATCATACCCATATAAGGTGCTCATAGGAGTGTTGATAGCCTTTGAGCTATCCATATTAAACCTTTTTTAGCAAATCTAAATCATATTTTGTTTGACTAAGAAATATACCATTACTTAGTTGTTTGATTTGTAAGCCCAAAAAGAAAGTTAATTCCCCTATCAAACTCATTTCAAATTCATGACTCATACTTTTAGCAAATGACTCACATAGAGATTCATTCGTAGAACCAAAAATAATATCATCAACATAAATTTGAATAATAAAAAAATTATTTTTAAAATTTTTGATAAACAATGTAGTATCAACCTTACCTTTAGAAAAATTATTTTCGATAATAAATAAGCTAAATCTCTCATACCAAGCCCTTGGGGCTTACTTCAATCTATAGAGAGCTTTAGTTAATTTAAATACATAATTAGGGAGATTATCATTCTCAAATCTGGGAGGTTGTTCAACATAAACTACTTCGGAAATAAATCCATTAAGAAAAGCACTTTTAACATTCATTTGAAATAACTTAAAATTGTTACTGCTAGCATAGGCAAGGAGCATCCTTATGGCTTCTAATCGTGCAACAAGAGCGAAAGTCTCTTCATAATCGATCCCTTCTTCTTGGTTGAAACCTTTGGCCACTAATCTAGCCTTGTTTCTAACCACGATACCAAATTCATCTTGCTTGTTTCTAAAGACTCATTTAGTACCAATAACTAAATGGTCATTTGGCCTAGGAACAAGCTTCCACACCTCATTTCTCTCAAATTGATTTAACTCATCTTACATTGCAATGACCCATGAATCATCTTTCAAGGCCTCGTCAATGCATTTTGGTTCAATTTGGGAGAGCAAAGTGGCGTTGGCACAAAAATTCTTAAGAAAAGAATGAGTTTGAACCCCTTTAGATATATCTCCTATGATTAGCTCCTTAGGATGAGCATCTACATACTTTCAATCCTTGGGTAAGGATGTTTCGGAAGTAGATGCATCCAATTTGCTAGATGGAGAAAGGGTTTCATTTAAATTCAAAACATCAAAATTAACATCATTATCAAAATTATTTTTCTTAATTTCAGAAACCTCATTAAAAACAACATGAATGGATTCTTCTATAATCAAAGTTCTTTTATTAAAGATACGAAATGCTTTAGAAATAGAAGAATAGCCAAGAAAAATTTCTTCATTGGATTTAACATCAAATTTTCCTAAAGCATTTTTTTCATTCAAGATAAAACACTTAAACCCAAAAATTTTAAAATATGAAACATTAGGTTTTTTTATTGTTTCCCAACTCATAAGGAGTTTTGGTGAGTAAGGTGTTAGGACTCTAGCTAGGAGAGTCCTAATTGAGAGGGACATTCATGTAAAACCTACATAAGCTGACCCTTATTAAAGAGGTGAAGAGGCCGGCTAGGGTTAGGAGGTTGTTTCTTAGAGAAGAATTAGGAGTTGTAAAGGAATAGGAGTCTTGAGTAGAAGTCCTATTAGGAGTTGGTTAGAAGTAGGAGTCTTGAGTAGGAGTCCTATTAGGAGTTAGGGTTTAGAAACCCTATAAATAGCCATGTATTCCTCCTCTTTTGATAAGCAATAGATGAATCTTTTCTACAGCCTTTGAGCAGCAACTTAGAGGGAGGAACCCCTATAGAATTCCAAGGAGGTCGATCCCCTAAAGAGATCAACCCCAAGTTTAGAATCTGCAAGGATTCTAACACCTGGTATCAGAGCAGCATTCTTGGTGTCTCGCTGCCCTTCCACAGCCATCCATCAACCCTCCACAACCGCCCAAAGCAATTCTCACAATTGCTTAAGAGATCGTTGCCAAATTTCGCCGTCATCTCCACCACCACGGATCATCCTTTGATCTCCCCGTAAATTACAACAGGTTATGGTTTTCTACCTTAATGCTGCTGCAATTTAGTTATCCTTATTTAAAAATCCCAAAAAAATTATTCCTATATTGCTGCATAAACTTTTCGTCATAAAGTTTTCATCTCTACAACGAAAGATACATTGCATAATTCAAACCATATAGCACCGTCTGTTTGATCTTGCTACTGTGTTTTTTTTATCCAAATCTCCACGAAATTTTTATGACATCTTTGACATTTCCTAACAGCAGATTTCCTTTAGTTTTGTCAAAAAATTCTCAATATAAACCATTGATATTTTACGTCTAATCTGCTATACTTGAAAATCTACACTGTAAAATTTCAGCCGCATAGCACTGTTTGTTTGATCTTGATACTATGTTGTTTCTATCCAAATTTCTACAAAAGTTTTTTGATAGCTTTGACACTTTCTAACAGTGAAATTCCCTTTGGTTTCATAAAAAAATTCTCAATATAAACCACTAATCTTTTACGTCCAATCTGCTATACTTAAAATCTATGCTGCAGAAAATTTCAGCCGCATATTGTTGCCTTAACCCATCTATTTGCAATCTTTTTTGAATGAAATTTCTTATACACTTCATAAATCATCTTGGCTTCCATCTATGATTGATCTATTAAGAACTTCATCTCTAAAAATGATTTTGTGTTGCTGTAAATTTTCGTCGTATCCCGCTGAAATTTCTCGACAAGGATTCTGCAATCGTAACTTGAACCAATTTCCTTGCTGTTATATTGCCGAAATTTTCTTGATTAAATTAGAAATCATTGCTGTCATATAAACTTTGATTTTGCTATCAATTCCCTCCTCAATTCTCTCAAGTTTTTGGTGGAAATTATATCAAGAAACCATTGTTTCTTCGACGACAATTCTACTCTTACAAGACAACACATACTTGCTGCAACTTCCACTTATTTCTATCAAACCTTTGCTACCATATATCACAGATCCAAAACTTTCATCTACAGCCCTAAAACTCCACCAAACCACACCCTCAAACTGCAACCAAAATAGCCACAAAACAAGCCTAAACCGTAGCCTACATCCACCGATCTACTAACCCTTTCGACCATCACCTCTCTCAACCAATACATACCTTTAACCCGACAACAAAAGAGAGATCTTAACATCACATATTTGACGTCATATACTATGACATTTGAGGAGGTAATCAATGCTAAATTCGAAGCCTTCGAGGCACGAATGGAGGATAAGATTCGGATGCTCTTTACCGAACTCAGATTGGGCCAACCACTAAGCCCGAAGAAATCACATCAAGGAGAGAGCTTTGCCCAATTGCACCAAGCCCAAAGATATGACTTCCAAGAGAGGGGAAGCTCTATGACCAACCCCAACTATCCATGCATGAGAGTGGACTTCCCTAGATGGGAAGAAGGAGACCCGATTGGTTGGATCTCGCGCGCGGAGCGATATTTTCGGTACCATAAAATCGCGGATGCATCTATGGTGAAAATTACAGCTATACATCTTGAAGGGGATGCTATACAATGGTTTGACTAGTTTAAACATACTTATGGAGTCCTTTCATGGCGACAATTCAAAGAAGGACTACTGATCCGCTTCAAACCAACCGATTACGAGAATATTGACGGACAACTAGCAAAGATCCGACAAACCTCTACCATTTAGGAGTACCAAACTAGGTTTGAAAGGTTATCTAATCAAACTCATGATTGGTCTCAAAAACAGCTATTGAGGACCTTCATTGAGGGCTTGAAGTCGGAGATCCGAGGAGAAGTTAAAGCGCGACAACCATATACGCTTATGACAGCCATCTCTTTCGCATGACATCAAGAGGAACAATTGAACCATGAAGCTCAGAGGACTAGGGTCGCTCCTCAACTAGTAATATTGAAGCCCTTAGCCTCCCCTACTATCAACCAAGTCCCTACACCAAAGAGACTAACAAGAGAAGAGCTTCGGGAGCGATATGCGAAGGGGTTATGTTGGCATTGTGACGAGCCGTGGAGCCATGAGCATCGCTATAGTAAAGGGAGACTTCTTATGATTGAACCAATAGAAGAAGAGGTCATTGAATATCCAGAAGAGAGCCTTGAACATGAAGAAGAAGATGCAGAAGAAGAGCCACAACCGACTAAAGTTACGGTACATACACTAGCAGGCTACTCAAACCCGCAAACGACAAAAGTTGGAGGCCTTCTCAAACAACAACCGATCACTGTTCTCATCGACACGGGCAGTACTAATAACTTTCTAAATAGTAAGGTTACTTTCCAAATGGCCTTACCTATCGAGAATTGTAACAGGTTTGACGTTAAGGTCGCCGATGGATGGATTTTGAAGTATGATCGTAGGCGCTCGCAAGTGAAACTATTACTGATCATGAGGCCTTACCAAGAGATAATTGCATATTTCTTCCTTCTCCCTCTTGATGATCATGAGGCCATGCTCATAATTAAATGGTTGATGACATTAGGTGATATTTCTTAGAATTTTATGTAACTAATTATGAAATTTTATAGTAAGGAGAAACAGCTGATACTGAACAGGAAACGTGGGGGCGATGTAACAACGATTTGCACACAACAAATGGAGAAGGTTTTGCATAAAGCATGCAGTAGATTTTTGGTACAACTTGAGCAGCAAACTAAGGGAGAGCCAATAGAATTTGAAGATCCAAACCTACTTCCTTTGCTTGCTGAATTTTCAGATATATTTGACGAACCGAACAACCTACCTCTTACCCGTCGGCATGATCATTATATAACGATTATTTTAGGCAAACCTCCAGCAAATACTCGGCCATATCAATATCTACATCTCCAGAAGGATGAAATAGAAAATATTGTAAAAGAGATGCTCGAAACAGGAGTTATTCGGCCAAGTTGCAACCTCTACTCTTCACCGGTGCTACTTGTACGCAAGAAGGACGGAACATGGCGAATATGCGTTGATTACCGAGCTCTCAATGGCATAACCATCAAGGACAAATACCTTATTCCAATAGCAAATGAATTGCTAGATGAAAGGGAGCACAAATCTTCACAAAGCTGGACCTTCGATCCGGGTATTAACAAATATGAGTGTGCGAAGAAGACATACCGAAAACCACCTTTTGAACACACAACAACCACTACGAATTTTTGCTTTCTTCAATAGAAGGTGGAATATCTTGGGCATATCATATCAGAGGAAGGTGTGACAGTGGACCCCTTCAAAATTGAAGCAATGAAAAACTGGCTTACCCCGAGGAACATAAAATTGCTACATGGCTTTCTGGGTTTAACAGGCTACTATCGTAAGTTCATGAAAAACTATGGAAAGATCAATGCACCACTTACTTTTTTACTGGAAAAAGATGTCTTCCAATGGTTAGACAGAGCCTCCGTTTCCTTTGACAAACTTAAGGCAGCCATGACGACGATGCCAGTGCTAACACTACTAGATTTCAACCGAGGCCGACGCATCTGGAGTCAGAATTGGAGCCATTCTCATGCAAGATGGTCGACCACTCGCATATACTAGCAAGGCATTATCTCCCTCCCATCAAAATAAGTCAACATATGATAAGGAGATGCTCGCCATTGTGCACGCAGCAACAAGGTGGAGACCCTACTTGATTGGTCGACGATTTCAAATTAAAACCGACCATAAAAGCCTCAAGTACTTTTTGGAGCAAAAGATATCATCCCCTAAGTAGCAAAAATGGGTAACAAAACTTCTTAGATTTGATTATGAAATAACTTACAAAAAGGGGAAAGAGAATGTTCTTGTAGATGCGCTTTCGCAACTACACGAGCAAGCTGAAGTTTTGGCCATTTCACTTCCGACCAACGACTTCCTTAAGGATATTAAGATAGAATGGCAGGAAGATTCAGAGACTAGTAAGATTATAAAAAATTGGAGGAAGCACTAAGCTCCGTGGCTCATTACAATTGAGACTCAAAAGAATTACATTATAAGGGACGCATTGTGCTTATGATAAATTCTACTTGCATCTTCATGAGCAGATTTTGGACAAAGTTATTATATATGCAGGGGACTAAATTGAAAAAGAGTACGACATATCATCCACAAATCAACGGCCAGATAAAAGTTATAAATAGGTGATTGGAGACAGCCCAAAGCCACCCACCAAATATGACTATCCAAGGAGAACTCGAAACCCAGCTATGTGCCATTATTGATCGACAGATCGTGACTCGATGATGACGACCCACTACTAAAGTGCTAATACAGTGGGTGAACCTACCAATAGAAGATGCCACTTGGGAGAACTATGACGACTTGAAGATCAAATTCCCAAAATTCATGAATCGTCAGCCTCGAGAACAAGGTTGATTTGAAGAGGGCGGGTCTGTTAGGACTCTCGCTAGGACAGTCCTAATTGAGAGAGACATTCATGTAAAACCTACCTAAGCTGACCCTTATTAAAGAGGTGAAGAGGCCGACTAGGGTTAGGAGGTTGTTTCTTAGAGAAGAATTAGGAGTTGTAAATGAATAGGAGTCTTGAGTAGAAGTCCTATTAGGAGTTGGTTAGAAGTAGGAGTCTTGAGTAGGAGTCATATTAGGAGTTAGGGTTTAGAAACCCTATAAATAGCCATGTATTCCTCCTCTTTTGATAAGCAATAGACGAATCTTTTCTGCAGCCTTTGAGCAGCAACTTGGAGGGAGGAAACCCTATAGAGTTCCAAGGAGGCCGATCCCCTAAAGAGATCAACCCCAAGTTTAGAATCTGCAAGGGTTCTAACATAAGGGTCTTACTAGAACTCTATTCATGACATAGCATGCCATGTTTACGGCTTCAGTCCAAAAATATTTGGATAGGCTATGTTCATTTAACATGGTTCTTACCATTTCTTATAAGTTTCTATTCTTTCTTTCTACTACTCCATTTTGTTGAGGATTTTTTGGTGCAGAGAAGTTGTGGTTGTATCCATTATATTCACAAAATTTTTAGAAATCACGGTTTTGAAATTCACCACCATGATCACTTCGAATTGATAAAATCATAAAACCCTTTTCATTTTGAACAAGTTTACAAAACTTAGATAAATACCTAAAGCATTCACTTTTGTGTGCTAAAAAATAAGTCCATGTGTATCTACTATAATCATCCACGATGACAAATGTGTATTTGCTACCTCCTAGGCTTGATGTAACAATTGGTCCGAACAAGTCCATATGGATCAATTACAAAGGTCTAGAGATGCTTATTTGGTTCTTAGGTTTGAAGCTACCTTTTATTTGTTTTCCTAGTTAACAAACATCACACACATTATCTTTGATGAACTTGATATGAGGAATTCCTCTTACAAGTTCTTTAGATGAAATTTGGGTGATTAGTTTCATGCTAGCATGACCTAATCTCCTATGCCAAAGCCAAGCATCATCATTTAAAATTGAAAAACACATTTCATTGCAAAGATCATTAATGTCAATGGTGTATACATTATTTTGTTTTAGTGCAATCATAGATGTGTTTTTGTGTGATTTCTCAATAATACAAGTATTAGATTCAAATTTAATAATATATCATTTATCACACAATTGACTAATGCTCAAGAGGTTATACTTTAAGCCATTAACTAACGATACATCTTCAATAAAGAAGTTGGATTTGTTACTAATGGTTCATTTGCCAATGATTTTACCCTTGTTGTTGTCTCCAAAGGTGACATATCCTTCGTCTATGCTAGTGAGCTTAGAGAATTGAGATGGATCTCCAGTCATATGCCTTGAGCATCCACTATCACGGTACCATCTCTTGCTCCTAGATTGTGATGGTACATTTTTCTATAAAAAATGATGATTTTTAGGTACCCATTTGACCTTGGATGCCTAAAAAATCGATCTATATTGCTTATCATATTGCATTGAGTCATTTGAGGTCCTTTTAGGAACCCAAATCAATTTATGTGGACTACATTCTTTAAATGGACAATGATAAGATACATGCCCAAATTTATAACAAAAGTTACATTTCTTTCGAGGTGAAACATGCAAAGTAGGGCCTTTAACAAAAGTGGTTGGATTATGGTGAGTGCTACTCATAAATCCGATTCCGCCTTTTCTATGAGCGTGACCCTTGTTGGCAAGGATCATGTTTAAGGATTTGCTACTAACCTCAAACTTTTCTAAGGTTTTCTTTATTGAATCTCAGATTTTGATGATGAAACCAATTGATAAGTGTTTATGTTTTTAATCTATGTTTTGAGTGATGCAGGATGCTTCGATCAGGACTAGACAATTAAAGCAGGAAGAATCATATTGTGCCGGAGGAAAATATGTCAGAAGATTAGACGTCGGATCGGAGGATCGGTCGACGTATCGACAAAAGGCATCGAGCCATGTATTCGGGTATCGGGCCAAGAAGAGCGGATATTGCGCTAAGGATATCGGAGTTGTGGAGTCAACTAGCTGATTGGGCAATATACCGCAAAAGAGGACGATGCACTGAAGAATCGGACGAAGCGTCGAGGGACCAATGACATGTCGGACAACATGATTAATGCTTAGTATTAATTGTCTAGATCGAAGTGTGTTTTTACATGTGTAGGATTAACTACGATAGCAAGACACGAAGCAAAATAAAGTCTCGGAGTCAAGGACGTGATTTCGTTGGGAGTTCAAGAGTTCGTCGAAAGTCTGGATGTTCGTCGGAAGTTTTGTCGAGAAGTCCTAGAGCTTGCCAAAGAAGCTCATCGGAACTTGCCAAGAAGATCATCGTGAAGTCCAGGAGCTTGCCGGGAGTCCGCTGGATCATTGTCGAGAGATCGTTGGAAGTTTGTTGGAAGATCGCCGGAAGAAACTAGACTTACGAACTTGTTTAGCTTAGAATATGTCTTAGGAATCATAGTTAGCATGTAATTTGGTTTGGATTTGGGCCAACACAATTAAGGGCCAGTTGGGCCCATGTAAGGACTGTGTGGGCCCAATGAGAGGCCCAAACAATGTCCCAAGAAGTGGCACCGTCATGGTATAGTCTTCGAGATTGTGTCAGGTGGTGGTACCGCTAGTCTGGGCGGTTGTACCACCCCTGGCAGGGTGCTAGGTGGTGGTACTACCAGTTTGGGCGGTGGTACCTCCTAGCACAGCATCCCAGGCGGTGGTACCGCTCATGCCCAAGAAACCCGGGATGAGATGTTTTTAGGCTCCAAGTTTGAATCAACTTGAAGCTTATAAATACCTCTCTCATCCCTGGTTAACATACACAAGCACAAAGACTTTAAAAATGAAGAAACGTTGCTGCAATCTCTTTAGAAATTCCCTTCTCCACTCGAAGTTTAAAATTCTGTAAGAGAGGAGTGAGTGCTTGTAAGGGTTATCTCCTAAATCCATGAAAAGGAGAAGAAGGGTGTAAGAAGGAGGTTAATCTTCACCTATTAAAGGAAGATTGATAGTGGATGCCGGTGGCCTCGACGGAAGAGGAATCAGTGGAGTAGATGTAGGTCACGACGACCGAACCACTATAAATCGGTTTGCATTCTTGTTCTACTTTTAATTCTCACATTGCAAACTGATTTACTTACTTCACTTGCTCATTACATTCTTGCAAATATTTTAAAGTTAAACACTTTCCGAGATCGATTTTCAACATGAACGGTTTTATCGAAATGAAAGGTTTTTTGAAGACGTGATTTTATTGCTGCACTAATTCATCCCCCCTCTTAGTGCCGACCCCGTTCCTAATAATTGGTATCAGAGCCTTGTTTTTTATATTTGGTTTAACATCCAAATAGAAATGGCTTTTTTTGGCTTTCAAGAGGGCTGCTCTCTCATTCGTCCTTCCTTTTTCAATGGGATGGACTACACATATTGAAAAACTCGAATAAGAGTTTTCTTGCTTTCTTTGGATTTGAACTTATGGAACATTGTCGAATCCGGCTTTAAAAGGTCTTCTCTTCTAATGAAAGATTGGAATGATTTGAGAAGAAGACTTTTTCTTTAAATGCTAGAGTTATGAATGCTCTTAAACATTCATCGAACTTGACTATGGTATTCTTGCTTTATGTTTTCTGGTTATCGTAGTTAATCCTGCACACTTAACTCAATAATATGGATTAGATCAATTAACCCATCAATTGATTTTATCATCAAAATCCGAGATTCAACAAAGTTTACAACATACAAGCTAGCAAAAATTTCGAAAGCAAATGCAAGATAGCTTTCTTGTTGAAGTGTGTAAGCTAGTGATTCTTGCTTCCTAGTGCAATGTGCAAGTTTTGCTTCTTGAGATTGGCAAGATAGTGATGTTCAAGATAGCAAGCTCTTTCTTCTCTTTTAAGAAGTGTCATTTTTGCTTCATTTTCAAAGTACAAGCTAGCTAGCAAGCTAGCTATCTCCCCCTTTGTCATTGTCAAAAAGAAGGGAAGAATACAATTTTGTATCTCTTTTTTCCTTTACAACAATTTTCAAAGCATGACAAAGGTAAACTATCAATCTTATTTCAATATGTTTATGCATCATAATAGTTTCAAATTAAAACATACACAATTTTAAAATTTTACATTTCATTTTTCATGCATGATACCAAAAAAATAAATCAATCATTATTATGACCATACATGATACTAAGACATTAAAATTTTTAAGCATTTATCAATATTTTGATCATGATACTAAGCATTCATCATTTAAAGTATTCAAAATACCAAACATTAAATCAACATTTACAATACATCATTTTAGCAACAAATCATAGCATTTTAAATTATGATGGTATCTAAATGTCAAATTGCATCCTACCATGCATGATCGAAACTTCTCATTTGTATACATCAAAATAAATTCATGAATATTTTATGCATTCACATCATCATATAAAGAATATCAAGAAGAATTAATTGCCTGATGAGATAAATATTTCATAAATAAAAGGAATTGTACATAAAAATCATATCATGAGAGATAAAATATCAAAGATCGTGAAGATAAATCATGAGTATAGAGAGACATATATGATTCTATTTTGATAACTCACATAGTGAAAAGAAAGAATCATAGTAGAAAATCTTGATTAATAAAAAGAATTTTCAAGTTAAAATTATGAGAATTCAAGAGAAACCATGATTTATTTTATCAAATCTCCTCTTAAATAAATAACGAAAATAATTCTTAGAAGATCATGATATAGATAGAATTCATTCATCTTGTAGGAGAACAAGATCTCAATTCATGCATATGAAATCTCAAATTTTAAATCTCGAAAAATCAAGATAAATCTCATTCAACTTCAAATCGTTAAATCATAATCATTTTCTAGTGTTTCAATTCATAAGATTGATTTCATAGAAGTATGTCTTTTTTATTTATGCCAAATCCAAAAACATGCATCAACGTTTAAAATCGAAAAAGAACTTTTATTGAGGCAAAGATCGATAATCACAAAAATCATCATGCATAATTTCGAAATTTATTAAGCATGATCATTATGCATCACTACTTTGGGCATGACATCAAAATATGGTTTCAAAATATTTAATATTTTCATTACATAATTTCATCATTATGCATCATCAAAATTGATTTCATAAAGCATTTTCCATCAAGATCATTTTGTTTATTGTGATCATGCATTTTTCTTTTTAGGTGAATCTAACTTTTCATGCTTAGTTTCCATACAAAAGCCATGCATCATCATTTCATTATCTCATCAAGCATGATTTCGTAAAGTATTTTTAATTAAATACGAAGATCATCAAGATACACATGATCACTTTATTGTTAGGATCGAGAGCACTAAGAGGGGGGGGGGTGAATTAGTGCAGCGGAAATCTTACAGTAATTTAAAAACGAAAGCTGCGTTCGTCCGATAAAAAACGATTTCGATATAAAAGCAGAATCACAGTGCAGTTTGCGTCTAAGCGCAGTTTTGCGTCCAAACGCAGTTTTACGTCTAAACGCAGTTTTACGTCTAAACGCAGTTTTACATCTAAACGCAGTTTTGCGTCTAAATGCAGTTTTACGTCTAAACGCAGTTTTACGTCTAAACGCAGTTTTACGTCTAAACGCAGTTTTACGTCTAAACGCAGTTTTACGTCTAAGCGCAGTTTTGCGTCTAAACGCAGTTTTACGTCTAAACGTAATTTTACGTCTAAATGTAGTTTTACGTCTAAAAGCAGTTTTGAACCTTGAAAAGCGTTTTACGTAGAAAGCAATTTGCAGTTATAAATGGAATCCGAATGTAAGCGTAAACTGCAGTGTGAAGATCGTACGAAAACACGATTTACGTTTGAATGCAGATTCTGAAAGATCAGAGCTTAGAAACTCGTTCGTAAAGGCGCAGAGGGCAGTAGCAATGTAGGAGGTTTGCAGTAATGATAAAGTGCTCAAGGTAAAAGCAAACCAGAGATTTAGAGTGGTTCGGTCAGTCTTGACCTACTCCACTTTTGGCTTCCTCCTCCGACGAGGTCACCGACGTCAACTAGCTGCCTTCCTTCAATGGGCGAAGGCTAACTGCCCTTTTACAGTTTCTCTCCTTTTGACAGGCTCAGGAGACAACCTTTACAGATCCTTTCTCTCCTCTCTTTACAACTCAAGTCTTGAAGAACAGAAGGAGGAGAACTTTAGGACTTTACACAAATTTGAGCTCTTAGAATCACTGAAAAGATCAAGAATTCGGTGTGAATCTATATACTTTCAGTGTTGAATGGGTGGGGTATTTATAGGCCCCAACCCAATTCAAATTTGGAGCTCAAAACGATCAAATCCCGGAATTCCGGGATCAGGCGGTTGCACCTCTTGACTGGAGAGGTGGCACCGCCTGGCAGAGCTCGAAGACTGAGCTCAGGCGATTGCACCTCTCTGCCAGAGCTCGAAGACTGAGCTCGGTGGTTGCACCACCTGGCAGAGCTCGAAGACTGAGCTCGGTGGTGCATCACCTGGCAGAGCTCGAAACTGAGCTCAGGCTGATGCACTTCTCTGCCAGAGCTCGAAACTTGAGCTCTGGCGGTGCTACCTCTTGACAGAGGAGGTTGCACCGCCCAGTCTAGCTCGAAGACTGAGCCCTGGGCGGTTGCACCTCTTGGCTGGGGCGGTTGCATCGCCCAGTCCCGCTGGAAGACATGGCCTGGGCGGTTGCACCGCCTGGCTGGGGCGGTTGCACCGCCCAGTCCCGCAGCCCTGGCGGTTGCACCTCCTGGCCTAGGCGGTTGCACCGCCTGGTGCAATCAGGGTCCGAATGGTTCGCTCCATTCGGCCCAATTTGAATCTTTTCAGGGGCCCAATTGCCCCAAGATTAAGCTAATGGGATCACCTCCCATTTTCAAGCTTAATCATCGTGCTAACTACGATTAACTCTAAGACAACTTCTGTAGCTATGCTCCGATGCGTCAATCGCTTCTTCCGGCGAGTTTCCGGCGAACTTCCGTCGATCATCCGATAAACCCTCGGTGATCCTTCTGCGGACATCCGGCATACTCCTGGACTTTGCGACGATCCACTTGGCGAGTTCCGACGAGCTTCGCTTGGCAAGCTTCTGGACTTCTCGGATCTGTTCTCGCTGAACCTCCGACGACCGTCCGAACTTCCGTCGAACTCTCGAACTCCCAACGTGATCATGATCTTGACTCCGGCGCAACACCTACTGCTTGTCTTACTCTCATCGTAGTTAATCCTGCACAACAAAACAAAACTTCGATCGAGACAATTAATCCTAAGCAATTAACCAAGTTGTCCGACATGTCATTGGTCCCTCGACGCTTCGTCCGATTCTTCGGCGCATCGTCCTCTCCTGCAGCCTATTGCCCAATCGGCCAGTTGACTCCGCAACTCCGATATCCTTGGCACAATACCCGCTCTTCTTGGCCCGATGCCCGAGTTCACGGCCCGAAGCCTTCTGTCGATACGTCGACCGATCCACCGGCCCGACGTCCAATCTTCTGACATGTTCCTTCGGCACAACATGATTATCCTGCTTTAATTGTCTCATCCTGATCGAAGCATCCTGCGTCACTCAAAACGCAGATTAAATCATAAACATATATCAAGTAGTTTCATCATCAAAATACGAGATTCAACATTTATCACATCATTAAAACATCTAGCATGATTATTGATGGGTTAATTGATCTAATCCATATTATTGAGTGAAGTGTATAGGATTAACTACGATAACCAGAAAACATAAAGCAAGAATACCAGAGTCAAGTTCGATGGACGTTTAAGAGTTCGAAGAATCGTCGGAGATGCTGTCGGAACCAGCCGAGAAGAAATCAGGAACTTGTCGGAATTTTCGGAAGTTCGCTGAAGAGATTGTCGGAGGTTCGCGGAGATCACCGAGAAGGCTCGGCTACTCGTTAAAGTCGTCACAAGATCGGGAGCCTACTGGGAGTCCGTCGGAAGAAACCCGAGAACATATCGAAAGTCCGCCGGAAGTTCGTTGGAAAGCTCGCCGAAACAAGACTCGACATTCGCAGTTGAAAATTTGCTTAGGATGTTTAAGTTATGTAGTTCACATGTAATTAGGATTAGAATTAAGAGATAATCCTATATCCTGGTTAGGGTCCAAATGGGCCCAAAATTAGACTTGGTTTGGGCTAAATTTAAAGCCCAACCAGTGAACCGAAGGGTTTGGCGGTGGCACCGCCAGACTGGGCGGTTGCACCGCCCAGCACTTAAGAGCCAGGCGGTGGCATCGCTTGGCTGGGCGGTGGCACCGCTAGTCCACTGTCAGTGTCAGACACTAACAGGCGGTGGCACCGCCAACATCGGGAACCAAAGAGAATTCAAATTTTGGAGCCCAAATTTGAATCCTCTTGAGACCTATAAATACCCCTCAATTCTCAGCTGAGATCATAACTTTTTGAAAAGCAATTGATTGAGAGAAAGGTCTTAGAAAAGTCTT
Organism: Musa acuminata AAA Group; assembly: GCF_036884655.1. Lineage (NCBI taxonomy): Eukaryota > Viridiplantae > Streptophyta > Magnoliopsida > Zingiberales > Musaceae > Musa > Musa acuminata. Next base: position 19,137,984 of record NC_088355.1, on the reverse strand, counting down.
AGCAAGTCTTGTTTTCAATTTGCTAGAGTGTTCACCTCCTTCTTTCTTACTAAAAATTTGTAAGAGTGTGAACCGCTTGTAAAAGGTTATAAGAGGGGTATTTGCCCTTCCCTTTCAAGAGATTTTCTAGTGGAAGATGGGAGCCTCATCGAAGAGGGCCTCACAAGTGGATGTAGGTCATTTGACCGAACAACTTTAAAATCGGCGTGATCTCTAGTTTGCATTTTCTTATTGCTATTTACATTACTGCAAACCTTCTTAAGTGCTTCATTTCCTCATTACCTTTGCTGCATATCTTTACGAACACGCATTCAAATTAAGCTTTTCAAGTTCGGTTATTATCGTATCAAAAGATTTGTCAAAACAAAAGTTTTAATCCGCTGCACTAATTCACCCCCCCCCCCCCCCTCTCAGTGCTGCTCCGATCCTAACAATTGGTATCAAAGTGAGGCTCACTCTCATATTTGGTTTGATACCCAAGAGAGATGGCTTACTCCGGCATACATGAGGGTCATTCTATCACACGTCCACCCATGTTTAATGGGTCGGATTATACTTATTGGAAGACTCGTATGAGGATCTTCCTCATTTCCATGGATTTCAAGCTTTGGACTATTATCGAAAACGGATTTCAAAAATCCTCTCTTCCAATGAGTGAATGGAATGAATCGGAGAAGAAGGTTTTTGCTTTAAACTCAAAGGCTATGAATGCCTTGTTTTGTGCACTAGACAAAAATGAATTTAATCGTGTTTCAATTTGTGATTCGGCTTTTGATATTTGGAGAACTCTTGAGGTCACTTATGAAGGCACTAGCCGAGTGAAAGAGTCCAAAATCAACATCCTTGTGCACTCTTACGAACTTTTCCAAATGAAACCAAGTGAGTCCATCGGAGACATGTACACCCGGTTCACGGATGTCATCAATGGACTCAAAGCTCTTGGTACAGATTTTACTAACTTTGAACTAGTAACTAAAATATTAAGATCCCTCCCTAAAAGTTGGGATCCAAAAGTTACGGCCATTCAAGAGGCCAAAGACCTTAAAACATTCCCTCTTGAAGAACTTATTAGGTCTCTAATGACCTACGAAATGACATGTCAAGCTCATGACGAGCTCGAAAACCCCATTCCAAAGAACAGGAAGGATATGACACTCACATCACAAGAAGATCACTTGAAAGGAACATCAAGTGATGAGGACAGTGACAATGACATTGCACTTTTGACTCAAAAATTTAAAAAATATTTAAGAAAGAACAAATTTAAAAATAATATAAAAAAAAAATTTGAACACAAGAAGGACCAAGTGATTTGCTATGAGTGCAAAAAATCGGGACACTACAAGAATGATTGTCCTCAAGCCAAAAAGAGAGCATCAAAGAAGAAGGCGCTCAAGGTAACGTGGGATGATTCAAGCGTGTCCAATGAAGAGGAGACCAACACCGAGCAAGTTGCTCATTACGCCCTAATGGCCATCGGAGAAGAGGTAACAAATTTAATTGATGCAGATTTACCATATCATGAATTATTAAATGCCTTCCATGAGTTATTTGATGAATGTAAGACAATTAGTAAAAAATATAAATTACTAAAAAAGGAGCATGATAATCTCACTTGTGATGTCGATAAATTAAAGACTAAATATTATGATAGTTTAGCTCCATGTATAAAATGCCATGATCTAGAAACTCTCCAAAAGGAGAACTTGCTACTTAATGACACATTGAAGAAATTCGAGGTTGGTAGTAAGTCTTTGAACATGATCCTTACAAATAAGGATCACGTTCCTAAAAGAAGTGGAATCGGATTTGTGAGAAGTCCTCACCAAAATCCAACCGCCTTCATTAAAGGCCTTGTCTTACATGTTCGACACCAAAGCAATTGTAACTTTTGTTGCAAATATGGACATAAAACTTATAAATGTCCATTCAAGAAAATTAGTTTGAACAAACTAATTTGGGTTCCTAAAGGAACCATGATCGATTCTATGCAATATGATGAATAAGTTAAATCAGTTTTTAAGGCACCCAAAAGAAAATGGGTACCTAAAATAATCCCTTCTTGTAGAAACATACACCATTACAAGCTAGGAGCAAGAGATGATATTTAGATAGTGGATGCTCAAGACATATGACTGGAGATCCATCTCATTTCTCTATGCTCACTAGCAAAGAAGAAGGGTATGTCACCTTCGGAGACAACAACCAAGGCAAAATCATTGGCAAGGGAACCATAGGTAATAAATTAAAATTTTCTATTGATGATGTCTTACTAGTTGATGGATTGAAACATAATCTCTTGAGTGTTAGTCAATTATACGATAAAGGTTATATCGTTAGATTTGAATCAAATGTGTGTATTATTGAAAAACCAAACCATAACATAACTATGATTGCATTAAAACAAAATAATGTCTACACCATCAACCTTGATGAACTAAGTAATGAAATGTGCTTCTCCGCTTTAAATGATGATGCTTGGCTTTGGCATAGGAGACTAGGCCATGCAAGCATGAAACTAATATCTAAGATCTCATCTAGAGAATTAGTGCGAGGAATTCCAAATATAACATTTATTAAGGACAAAGTATGCGATGCATGTCAACTAGGTAAACAAATAAAAACTAGTTTCAAACCAAAAACTCAAATTAGCACCACTAGACCATTACAATTGGTTCATTTGGACTTATTTGGACCAATTGACATGACAAGTCTAGGAGGAAGCAAATATGCGTTTGTAATTGTGGATAACTATACTAGATACACTTGGACCTATTTCTTAGCTCACAAAAGTGATTGTTTCAAATGTTTCTCTAAATTTTGTAAACTCACTCAAAACGAAAAAGGTTTCATGATTTCATCAATTCGGAGTGATCACGGTGGCGAATTTCAAAACCGTGACTTTTAAAATTTTTGTGAAGTTAACGGATACAATCACAACTTCTCCACTCCGAGGAATCCCCAACAAAATGGAGTAGTTAAAAGAAAAAATAGAAACCTATAAGAAATGGTAAGAACGATGTTAAATGAACATAGTCTCCCCAAGTATTTTTGGGCCGAAGCCGTAAATACGGCTTGCTACATCATGAATAGGGTCCTAATAAGACCATCCCTATCAAAAACTCCCTATGAATTATGGAATAACAAAAAACCAAATATTTCTTATTTTAAAGTTTTCGGTTGTAAATGTTTTATTTTGAATGAAAGGGATGCCTTAGGAAAATTTGATGCTAAATCCGATGAAGGCATCTTTCTTGGTTACTCTTCCGTTACTAAAGCTTTTCGGGTTTTTAACAAAAGAACCTTAATAATAGAAGAATCTATTCATGTAGTTTTTAATGAAATTTCTGATTTAAAGAAAAATGATTGTGATGATGATCTTGGTTTTGATAATTTGAATTTAAATGAACCCCCTCCTCAAAATAGCAACTTGGATGCACCTTCTTTCGAAATTTCCTTACCCAAGAAATGGAAGTATATAGATGCTCATCCAAAGGAGCTAATTATAGGAGAAACATCAAAAGGGGTTCAAACTCGTTCCTCTTTCAAGAATTTTTGTGCTAACACTGCCTTCCTTTCTCAAATCAAACCTAAATGTATTGACGAGGCCTTAAAAGATGATTTTTGGGTTATTGCAATGCAAGAGGAGTTAAATCAATTTGAGAGAAATAAGGTATGGAAGCTTGTTCCTAGACCCAGTGACCATTTAGTTATTGGTACTAAATGAGTCTTTAGAAACAAGCAAGATGAAAATGGTATCGTGGTTAGAAACAAGGCTAGATTAGTGGCCAAAGGTTTCAACCTAGAAGAAGGTATCGACTATGAAGAAACCTTCGCTCCTGTGGTAAAATTAGAAGCCATTAGGATGCTTCTTGCCTATGCTAGTAGTAATAATTTTAAACTGTTTCAAATGGATGTCAAAAGTGCCTTCTTAAATGGTTTTATTTCCGAAGAAGTATATGTCGAACAACCTCCCGGATTTGAAAATTCTCTTCTTCCTAATCATGTATTCAAATTGACTAAGGCTCTCTATGGCTTGAAACAAGCTCCTAGAGCTTGGTATGAAAGTCTTAGTTCTGTTTTTATTTTAAATAATTTTACCAAAGGCAAGGTTGATACTATATTGTTTATCAAACATTTTGAAATAATTTTCTTATTGTGCAAATTTATGTTGACGATATTATTTTTGGCTCTTCGGATGAATCACGATGTGAATCATTTGCCAAATGTATGAGTCATGAATTTGAATTTAGTTTAATGGGTGAATTAACTTTCATTTTAGGATTACAAATCAAACAACTTAGTGATGGTATATTTCTTAACCAATCTAAATATACATTAGAATTGTTAAAACAATTTAACATGGATAATTCAAAAGCAATAAGCACCCCTATGAGTACTTCGACTAAGTTAGATATGGATGAAAATAGTGAAAATTTCGATCAAAAAACATATAGGGGAATGATAGGTAGTCTACTCTACCTCACCGCGACTAGACCAGATATTATGTTTAGTGTAGGACTTTGCGCTAGGTTTCAATCTAATCCTAAATTATCTCACCTTAAGAGTGTTAAAAGAATATTTAGGTATCTTAAAGGAACTCAAAATTTAGGATTGTGGTATCCAAAATCTGAAAAATTCAATTTAATAGCTTATGCAGATGCCGATTTTGGCGGATGCAGGATAGATAGAAAAAGTACATCCGAAACATGCCAATTTTTAGGACATGCACTTGTTTCTTGGACTTCCAAGAAACAAAATTAAGTTGTATTATCTATGGCGGAAGCCGAATACATTGCTGCAAGTGCATGCTGTGCACAAGTAGTTTAGATGAAAAATACATTAGAAGACTATGGAATTCACTTAAAAAACGTTCCCATAAAATGTGATAATACTAGTGCCATATGTCTTACCAAAAATCCAATTCAGCACTCTAGAACTAAGCATATCGATATTAGGCATCATTTCAAACGCGATCATGTCCTTAACAATAATATTGTTTTAGAATTTATTGACACAAAGCATCAATTGGCAGATATTTTTACAAAAGCCTTAAATGAAGACCAATTTGAATTCATTAGAAGGGAACTAGGCATGTTGAATTATCCCTGAAAATAAGCTTGTTTGAATATAATTTCCGAAAAATGTCTTATCCTTTTCCGGTCTTCTATGGATTTGACTTCATTATTCTCCTTCGATTGAAAATGACATATTGAAGTACAACTCATTATCTTAACCTATCTTGAGTCAAACATCTCTGAAAAACAAAAGGGGGAAGAAATTTTTTTTTTTCCTTCTTCCGCAGCATGCCAGTGATGGCACCGCCAGAACCGACGGTAGCACCGCTTGAGAGCTCGGGCGCCAGGCGGTGGCACTGCTCGGTTTGGTGGTGGCACCGCCCGATACACCCTTTAAATACCTAAGGGTTAGGGCCGGCAGTGACACCGCCCCCAACCCGTGAAGGCCTCCCTCAAACTCTTCTAAAAACCTTCCTAACTCTCATTCTAACCTCTAGAAGTTTTGGAGAAGGATTCTTATTGGTCCAAGCTCTCCATCCTCCAAGAAACACTCTATAAGGTAAAATCTTTCCTTCCTCTTCTTGTTTTACCTACTCATTACAATTTCATTTTTTTTTTCTATCATCTTGTCTAGATAATGGCTCCTAATAGATCAAAAGGGAAAAGGATTGAAGGAGATTCATATGACAACGATCTTTTAAGATACAAAGAAGAGGCCCTTAGGTTTCCAAAATTTGAAACAAGATGTATCCATAAGGGTAAACACGTTGATCTCGATGAACTAGGAGACTTAGAACCCATTAGTGTTAGGATCAAGAGCACTAAGGAGGGGGGGGGGGGGGGGGGGGGGGGGGTGAATTAGTGTAGCAGAAAACTTTCGACGATTAAAATCGCGTTCGTACGATAAGAGCGATTTCGGTAGAAAATCCAATTCATAAATCACTTTAACTTGTAACCAAGCAAGATACAGTTAAAGCAAAGATATAAAGGCAGTTTGCAGTTATGATAGAAATCAGAACGTAAATGCAAACTGAAATATGATGTTCGTATGATAAAAACGATTTACGTCTAAATGCCGATTCGGAAAATGCAGAGCTTGAAACATGATCGTATATGCGCAGAAGGCAGTAAGCTTTTGAGGAGGTTTGCAGTAAAGATAAGATGCTCAAAGTAAATGCAAACCGAGATTTAGAGTGGTTCGGTCAATCTTGACCTACATCCACTTTTGGCTTCCTCCTCCGACGAGGTCACCGACGTCCACTAAAGGCCTTCCTTCAATAGGCGAAGGCCAACCACCCTTTTACAGTTTCACTCCTCTTGACGGGCTTAGGAGACAACCCTTACAGAATTTTCTTTCCTCTCTTATCAGATTAGAACTTGGAAGAAAAGAGGAAGAAGAACTTTCAACTCATACAACACTTTTGAGCTCTAAATATCACAAAGTAAAATCAGAATTTTGGTGGTTTCTGGGTGCCCTTTCAGTGCTGAATGGGTGGGGTATTTATAGGCCCCAATCCAGTTTGAATTTCGAGCTCAAAACTGTCAATTCTTGGAATTCTGGGATCTGGCGGTTGCACCGCCTGGCAGAGCTCGAAGACTGAGCCTTTAGGCGGTGCCACCTCCTGTCAGGGGTGGTTGCATCTCTTGCTAGAGCTCGAAGACCGAGCTCAGGCGGTGCCACCGCTTGACTGAGGCAGTTGCACCTCTTGCCAGAGCTCGAAGATCGAGCTCAGGCGGTGCCACCTCCTGTCAGGGGTGGTTGCACCACCCAGTCTCGCTCGGAGATTGAGCCCGGGCGGTGCCACCGCCTGGCTAGGGCGGTTCAACCGCTTGGCAGAAATCAGGGTCCGAATGGGTTGATCCATTCGGCCCAATTCAGGTTTTTCAAGGGCCCAATTGCCCCAAGATTAAGTTAATGGGATCACCTCCCATTTCCAACTTAATCATTATGCTAACTACGATATTTCCTAAGATATTTACTGCAACTTGCTCCGGTGCGTCAATCGCTTCTTCCGGTGAGCTTCCGGCGAACTTCCGTCGATCATCCGATGAACCCTCGGTGATGCTCCTACGGACTTCCGGCAAACTCTTGGACTTGCGACGATCCACTTGGCGAGTTCCGACGAGCTTCTTTGAAAAGCTCATGGACTTCTCTGATTTGTTCCCGCAGAACCTCCGACGACTGTCCGAACTTCCGTCGAACTCTCGAACTCCCAACGTGATCATTGTCTTGATTCCGGCGTAACTTCTGCTGCATATCTTACTTTCATCGTAGTTAATCCTGCACACTTAAAACAAAACTTCGATTGAGATAATTAATCCTAAGCAATTAACCAAGTTGTCCGGCATGTCATTGGTCCCTCGACGCTTCGTCCGATTCTTCGGCGCATCGTCCTCTCCTACAGCCTATTGCCCAATCGGCTAGTTGACTGTGCAACTCCGATATCCTTGGCACAATACCCGCTCTTCTTGGCCCGATGCCCGAGTCCATGGTCCGAAGTCTTCTGTCGATTTGTCAACCGATCCACCGGCCCGACGTCCAATCTTCTAACATGTTCCTCCTGCACAACATGATTTCCCTGCTTTAATTGTCTCATCCTGATTGAAGCATCCTGCGTCACTCAAAATGCAGATTAAATCATAAATATATATCAAGTAGTTTCATCATCAAAATATGAGATTCAACAATCTCCCCCTTTTTGATGATGACAACCACTTGATGACGGAGTTAAACTTAACTCCCGGAGTTTTAACAAACTCCCCCTATCGATATATCATATTGATAGAATCTTGAATTCAAACTAAATTCAAGTCATTGCAATATTCATCATGAATACTTGCAACACGTCATCATGAACTTATGCATAACATCATACTTCTCCCCCTTTGTCATCAACAAAAAGGAGAAGTCCAACTATTCTTGTGTTTGGAATATTAGTTTGACTTATTGCATGAAAAACATAATATCAAGTTTTATCATCATGTAGTTTTGAAGCTAGAAAAATTAGCAAATGTTATATCATGCTTAGAACATTCAAGCTATCAAGTTTTAGATATGCAAGTTTTACAGCATACAAGATAGCACTTTTAGAACATGCAAGCTAGCAGTGTTACAACATTTTAGAACTTGCAAGCTAGCAATTTAGAGATGTTCAAGAAGGCAACTCTTGCTTCTTGAAATATGCAAGTTGCAAGCTGCAAATTTTTGCTTCCTTTGCAATGTTTGAGCTTGATATTTTGCTTCCATTGCAAGGTATAAGTTTAGCATGTTTAATTTTCTTGAGATAGCAACTATTTTTACGATATGCAAGTTTTACTACATACAAGCTAGCAAAAAATTCGAAAGCAAATGCAAGATAGCTTTCTTGTGTAAGCTTATGATTCTTGCTTCCTATTGCAATGTGCAAGTTGCAAGTTTTGCTTCTTGAGATAGGCAAGATAGCACTTTTGCAATTTTTGTTTGGCAAGCTTGTGATGTTCAAGATAACAAGCTCTTTCTTCTCTTTTGAGAAGTGTCATTTTTGCTTTCTTTACAAAGTGCAAGCTAGCAAATGCCAAACTAGCAAGAGATAATATTTTACATGAGGCAAGCAAACAATTTGGCAAGTGTTACATTTGCATCTTCTCTTTAGAGGAGTGTAATTTTTGCTTTCATCTTGAATTGTGTAAGCTAGCTAGTTTGCCTCTTTTCATGATGTCCACGCTAGAAATTCTTGCTCCCCCTTTGTCATTGTCAAAAAGAAGGGAAGACCTTTTTTTTAATTTTCAGATTATGACAAAGGTAAGTATCAATTTTATTTGTGCATCATTATATATACACAATTTCAAAAACCTTATTTTTCAAGCACGATACCGAAAAATAAATCAATCATCATTAATGGGTATATCATACATGATACTCAAACATTAAAATTTTTAAGCATTTATCAAAATGTTGATCATGATACCAAACATTCATCATTTAAAGCATTCATGATACATATCATATGCAATACATTATGTACCTCATTGTCATAAGTATTGCATGCATCATTTCAAATTCATGAATATTTCATCATTGCATGCATCATGCCAAATCATAAAATATACAATCATCATTAATGCGTGATTCCTAATCATCATTTATTTTGCAACATGATGGTACCAAATTTATCAAATTATATTCTACCATACATGATCGAAACTTCTTATTTGTATACATCAAAATAAATTAATGAATATTTCATGTATTCTTATCATCACATAAGGAATATTAAGAAGAATTATTAGGTGATGAGATAAACCTTTCATGAATACAAGGAATTGCATAAAAATCATATCATGAAAGATTAGAACATGTGAATACCAAAAGACATAATTTCTTTTTGAAAAACCTACTCCATAATTAATCAAAAGAATATCTTAGGAGAATGATTAATGAAAAATCTTGATTAACAATAAATCTTAATTTGTAAATATCATGGAACCAAGAACATGATTTTGGATAAAACTCATTCAAATTCAAATCACCAAAAATCATTTTTATGGTTCACAAAATTCGTAATATATTTTCCCCTTTTTTAAGTATTTCATTTTAAGTGATTGATTTCATGTTAGCATGCTTTTTTATTTATGTTAAACATGTATCAACGTTTAGGATCGAAAAATGAATTTCATCATAAAACCATCAAGATCAATAGATTCTCACTGTCATGCATTCGGACAAGGTTTTGCTATAGATTTTCAACTTCAATCATGAAGATAAAACTTGCTCATGATTATAAAAAATTTTGTATCCAAAACACATAATTTCCAACATGTTATTAAGGCATGTAATAGTGTAAAATCATCATGGCAATTAAGTGATTTGAATATTGAATCAAGAAAGTCCGAAAAATAATCTTAACAAGTTCATGCATTCGAGCACATTTTTACCATAGTTTTTCAAATACACTCATGAAAATAACACATGCTTATCATCATGTATAGCTTAAAATCTTATGCATAAAATTGTTAATCAAAATATTTAATTTCATCATTATGCATTTCTTCAAATCAAACATGATTTTTTTTTAATCAAAATCGAGAAATAACAATGAAAATCAAAGTAATACACATTATTACTTCTTAACCATGATTTCATATTTTCAATCAAGATCATTTTATTTGTTTTTCATAAAATATGCAATATTATCATTTTCGAAATTACTTAGCATGATCATAATTTTTTTTTTTTGAAACATGTAATTTTTAAGAAAATTAATTCTAAACTAAAAAAAGAAAATACATCATGAAAGCATCAAGTAATTTCAAAATAAATTAGGGGGATTTCGATTATCTCATCATTGAAAGCGGTTAAGGCCTAGTTTGCCACCTCACCTTTCTTGATTTTCTCCTCGTCTTCGGAGGAGCTCGATTCATCCCACTTTGTGTTCTTCTTCTTTGGCCTCTTCCTTCGTTCAAGTTTATTATTTATTTTAGATTTTTATTTAATAAACTTATTAAGATTTAGTGTTCGAAGTTCAAGTTCATCATTGTCCTCATCACTTGAGTCATCGCTCAAGTGGTATTCATTTGTCCAGAGTTCCAAATCCTCCCTGTTCTTTGGAAGGTGATTTTGTTTATCATGTTAATCATGTGCATTGTGCACCATTTCATATGTCATCAACGAACCAATTAGTTCTTCAAGTGGTAAGTTGTTTAGGTTTTTAGCTTCTTATATTGCAGTTACTTTTGAATCCCACTTCTTAGAAAGAGAACGCAAAATCTTGTTTACGAGTTCAAAATCCGAAAAATATTTTTCAAGAGCTCTTAAACTATTGACGACATCCGTGAAACGGGTGTACATGTTGTTGAATCTCGTATTTTGATGATGAAACTACTTGATATATGTTTATGATTTAATCTGCGTTTTGAGTGACGTAGGATGCTTCGATCAGGATAAGACAATTAAAGCAGGAAAATCATGTTGTGCCGAAGGAACATGTCAGAAGATTGGACGTCGGGCCGGTGGATCGGTCAACGTATCGACAGAAGGCTTCGGGCCGTGGACTCGGGCATCGGGCCAAGAAGAGCGGGTATTGTGCCAAGGATATCGGAGTTGCGGGGTCAACTGGCCGATTGGGCAATAGGCTGCAGGAGAGGACGATGCGCCGAAGAATCGGACAAAGCGTCGAGGGACCAATGACATGTCGGACAACTTGGTTAATTGCTTAGGATTAATTGTCTCGATCGAAGTTTTGTTTTGTTGTGCAGGATTAACTACGATGAGAGTAAGACAAGCAGCAGGTGTTGCGCCGGAGTCAAGATAATGATCACGTTGGGAGTTCGAGAGTTCGACGGAAGTTCGGACGGTCGTCGGAGGTTCAGCGAGAACAGATCCGAGAAGTCCAGAAGCTTGCCAAGCGAAGCTCGTCGGAACTCGCCAAGTGGATCGTCGCAAAGTCCAGGAGTATGCCGGATGTCCGTAGAAGGATCATCGAGGGTTTATCGGATGATCGACGGAAGTTCGCCGGAAACTCGCCGGAAGAAGCGATTGACGCATCGGAGCATAGCTGCAGAAGTTATCTTAGAGTTAATCGTAGTTAGCACGATGATTAAGCTTGAAAATGGGAGGTGATCCCATTAGCTTAATCTTGGGGCAATTGGGCCCCTGAAAAGATTCAAATTGGGCCGAATGGAGCGAACCATTCGGACCCTGATTGCACCAGGCGGTGCAACCGCCTAGGCCAGGAGGTGCAACTGCCAGGGCTGCGAGACTGGGCGGTGCAACCGCCCCAGCCAGGCGGTGCAACCGCCCTGAGCTCGGTCTTCGAGCTAGACTGGGCGGTGGAACCGCCTTGACAGAGAGGTAGCACCGCCTGAGCTCGGTCTTCGAGCTCTGGCAGAGCGGTGCAACCGCCCCAGCCAAGAGGTGCAACCGCCCAGGGCTCAGTCTCCAAGCGAGACTGGGCGGTGCAACCTCCTCTGTCAAGAGGTAGCACCGCCAGAGCTCAAGTTTCGAGCTCTGGCAGAGAGGTGCATCAGCCTGAGCTCAGTTTCGAGCTCTGCCAGGTGATGCAACCACCGAGCTCAGTCTTCGAGCTCTGCCAGGCGGTGCAACCACCGAGCTCAGTCTTCGAGCTCTGGCAGAGAGGTGCAATCGCCTGAGCTCAGTCTTCGAGCTCTGCCAGGCGGTGCCACCTCTCCAGTCAAGAGGTGCAACCGCCTGATCCCGGAATTCCGGGATTTGATCGTTTTGAGCTCCAAATTTGAACTGGGATGGGGCCTATAAATACCCCACCCATTCAGCACTGAAAAGATACAGATCCACACCGAATTCTTGATCTTTTCAGTGATTCTAAGAGCTCAAATTTGTGTAAAGTCCTAAAGTTCTCCTCCTTCTGTTCTTCAAGTCTTGAGTTGTAAAGAGAGGAGAGAAAGGATCTGTAAAGGTTGTCTCCTGAGACTGTCAAAAGGAGAGAAACTGTAAAAGGGCAGTTAGCCTTCGCCCATTGAAGGAAGGCAGCTAGTTGACGTCGGTGACCTCGTCGGAGGAGGAAGCCAAAAGTGGAGTAGGTCAAGACTGACCGAACCACTCTAAATCTCTGGTTTGCTTTTACCTTGAGCACTTTATCATTACTGCAAACCTCCTACATTGCTACTACCCTTTGCGCCTTTAAGAACGAGTTTCTAAGCTCTGATCTTTCAGAATCTGCATTCAAACGTAAATCGTGTTTTCGTACGATCTTCACACTGCAGTTTACGCTTACATTCAGATTCCATTTATAACTGCAAATTGCTTTCTACGTAAAACGCTTTTCAAGGTTCAAAACTGTTTTTAGACGCAAAACTACATTTAGACGTAAAATTACGTTTAGACGTAAAACTGCGTTTAGACGCAAAACTGCGTTTAGACGTAAAACTGCGTTTAGACGTAAAACTGTGTTTAGACGCAAAACTGCGTTTAGACGTAAAACTGCGTTTAGACGTAAAACTGAGTTTGGACGTAAAACTGAGTTTAGACACAAACTGCGCTTAGACGCAAATTGTGCTTAAACGCAAACTGTGCTTAAACGCAAACTGCGCTTAGACGCAAACTGTGCTTAGACGCAAACTGCGCTTAGACGCAAAACTGTGCTTAGACGCAAACTACACTGTGATTATGCTTTTATATCGAAATCGTTTTTTATCGGACGAACGCAGCTTTCGTTTTTAAAATCGCTGTAAGATTTCCGCTGCACTAATTCACCCCCCCCCCTCTTAGTGCTCTCGATCCTAACACATGTCGCCTATAGTCTCGCTTAGTTGCATTCGAAAAAGCTCAAAATCATGCAATAAAATGTTAACTTTCAAGTCTTTGACTCTACTAGTTCCCTCGTGCGTGATTTCAAGTGTTCACCAAATGTCAAAAGCCGTTTCGCACGTAGAAATCTGATTGAACTCATTTTTGTCCAAAGCGCAAAATAAGGCATTCATAGCCTCTGCGTTTAAAGAAAAATACTTCTTCTCCAAATCCGACCATTCGTTCATCAGTTTGGAGGGAAGTTGAAAACCGTTTTCAATGATATTCCATAAATCCAAATTCATAGAAATCAAGAAAACTCTCATTCGAGTTTTCCAATAAGTGTAGTCTAATCCGTTAAACAACGGTGGACGAACAACCGATAAGCCCTCTTGAACGCCTTGAAGAGCCATTTCTCTCGGGTGTAAATCCGAAATGAGAAATACCGGGCTCTGATACCAATTGTTAGGATCAAGAGCACTAAGAGGGGGGGGGGGGGAGGGGGGGGGGGGGTGAATTAGTGCAGCGGAAATCTTTCTGCGATTAAAACTGCGTTCATACGATAAAAGCGATTTCGGTGTGAATGTTGATTCTAAGATTACTTTAACTTAAGATCAAGCGAGATGACGTTAAAGTAAATCTATGAAGGCAGTTTGTAGTTATGATGGAAATTAGAATATAAGCGCAAACTGAAATACGACGTTCGTACGATAAAAGCGATTTACGTCTAAACGCCGATTCGGAAAGCATTGAACTTTGAAACACGTTCGTAAAAGCACAGAAGGTAGTAAGCTATTGAGGAGGTTTGCAGTAAAGATAAAATGCTCAAAGTAAATGCAAACCAAGATTTAGAGTGGTTCGATCAATCTTGACCTACTCCACTTTTGGCTTCCTTCACCGACGAGGTCACCGACGTCAACTAGAGGCCTTCCTTCAATAGGCGAAGGCCAACCACCCTTCTATAGTTTCACTCCTTTTGACGGGCTTAGGAGACAACCCTTAGAACTTGGAAGAAAAAAGGAAGAAGAACTTTTAACTCATACAACACTTTTGAGCTCTAAAAATCACAAAGTAAAATCAGAATTTCGGTGGTTTTTGGGTGCCCTTTCAGTGTTGAAAGGGTGGGGTATTTATAGGCCCCAACCCAGTTTGAATTTGGAGCTCAAAACTATCAATTCCCGGAATTCCAGGATCTAGCGGTTGCACCGCCTGGCAGAGCTCGAAGACTGAGCCTCTGGGCGGTGCCACCTCCTATCAGGGGGGGTTTCACCTCCTGCCATAGCTCGAAGACTGAGCTCAAGCGGTGCCACCTCCTGACTGAGGCGATTGCACCGCTCAGCCCGAGCTCGGAGATCGAGCCCAGGCGGTGCCACCTCTATCAGGGGCGGTTGCACCTCCTGCTAGAGCCCGAAGACTGAGCTCAGGCGGTGCCACCGCCTGACTGAGGCGGTTGAACCGCCTAGCAGAAATCAGGGTCTGAATGGGTTGATCCATTTGGCCCAATTTGGGTTTTTCGGGGGCCCAATTGCCCCAAGATTAAGTTAATGGGATCACCTCCCATTTTCAACTTAATCATTTGTGCTAACTACGATATTTCCTAAGATATTTACTACAACTTGCTCTGGTGTGTTAATCGCTTCTTCCGGCGAGCTTCCGGCGAACTTCCATCGATCATCCGATGAACCCTCGGTGATGCTCCTGCGGACTTCCGGCAAATTCCTGGACTTGCGACGATCCACTTGGCGAGTTCCGATGAGCTTCTTTGGCAAGCTCATGGACTTCTCGGATTTGTTCCCGCAGAACCTCCGACGACTGTCCGAACTTCCGTCGAACTCTCGAACTCCCAACGTGATCATTGTCTTGACTTCGGTGCAACTCCTGCTGCATATCTTATTTTCATCGTAGTTAATCCTGCACACTTAAAACAACACTTCGATTGAGACAATTAATCCTAAGCAATTAACCAAGTTGTCTGGCATGTCATTGGTCCCTCGACGCTTCGTCCGATTCTTCGGCGCATCATCCTTTCCTGCAGCCTATTGCCCAATCGACCAGTTGACTCCGCAACTCCGATATCCTTGGCACAATACCTGCTCTTCTTGGCCCGATGCCCGAGTCCACGGCCCGAAGCCTTCTGTCGATACGTCGACCGATCTACCGGCCCTACGTCCAATCTTCTGACATGTTCCTCCGGCACAACATGATTTTCCTGCTTTAATTGTCTCATCCTGATCGAAGCATCCTGCGTCACTCAAAACGCAGATTAAATCATAAACATATATCAAGTAGTTTCATCATCAAAATACGAGATTCAACACCTACAACATCATCCTTAGCCGCCCGACACTCAACAAATTGAAAGCAATAGTTTCCACTTACCACCGGGCCATCAAATTTCCAACTTCGGTAGGGGTCAAGGAATCCCGAAGTGATCCAAGAGAATCAAGGCGGTGCTACCTTACGGCAATTACCCTCCTGGAGAAGTCACGCCCCCGTCAAGATCCGGATCCCCGTGAAGAAGGCGTGACACCGATGCACCTGGAGCCCCCTTAGCAACTCGTCGCGGTACCCTTAGAGGAATCGACCTGATTTGACCACGAAAATCGAGTCGACGCTCATGAAGCAAACTAGCTCTAGCTCATCGATTTCTTGAGGGAAAATGCCGATGTGTTTGTGTGGTCCTCGAAGGAGATGCCGGGGATCGACCAAGGGGTGACCCAGCACCACCTCAACATCCACCCTGAGGCCAGGCCGGTGAAGCAAAGGTCGAGGAAGTTCTCTCCCGATCGACAAAAGGCAATCAGTGATGAGGTCGACCGCCTAAAAGAGGCAGGATTTATAACCGAGGTGAAATACCCTCGGTGGTTGTCAAAGATAGTCCTCGTTAAGAAACACAATGGAAGCTAGAGGATGTGTGTTGACTATACCGATCTCAACCGAGCATGCCCCAAAGACTGCTATCCACTCCCGAGAATAGATCAGCTAGTCGATGCCACCATTGGCTATGAACTCCTCACATTTATGGACACCTTCTTGGGCTATAACCAGATCTGGATGACACCACATGACCAAGAGAACACTGTCTTCATCACCGACAGAGGAGTGTATTGCTACAAAGTGATGCCTTTCGGCCTGAAAAATGCCAGGGCAACTTACCAAAGAATGGTCGACAAGCTGTTCAAGCAATAACTCGGGAGAAACATGGAAGTGTATGTAGATGACATGATCATGAAGAGCAAGGCAGCAAGCACTCATCTGGCTAACCTGGTGGAGATATTCCGAACACTCAAGCGGTTCAACATGTGCTTGAATCCCTCAAAGTGCATCTTTGAGGTAAGCTTGGGAAAATTCCTCGGGTTCGTCATCCACTAGAGAGGGATAGACGTCAACTCAGAAAAGGTTTAGGCCATAACAGAGATGCAGCCCCCCCGCTCGATTAAGGAGGTGCAGTGCCTCACAGGGAAGTTGGCGGCGCTCAGCAGGTTCATGTCGCGATTAGGCGACAGTGCCTTCCCTTCTTTCGGGCTCTGTGACAAACCGACAGCTTTGTGTGGACCCCAAAATGTGAGGAAGCCTTCGTAAAGCTAAAGGCGTGCCTCGCTCGCTTGCCCCGACTCGCCTCACCTGAGCCGGGCGAGATCCTCAGTCTTTACCTTGCAGCTTCGGCACAGGCAGTCAGCTCGGTGCTAACTCGAGAAACGCCACTAACACAGCAACCTATCTATTATGTCAGCCACATCCTCGTCGGACCTGAGGTGTGGTACTCCCCAATCGAGAGGCTGACCCTTGCACTAATGAAAATGGCCCGAAAACTATGACCGTACTTTCAAGCCCACACGATCAAAGTAATAATTGACCAACCATTGCTGCAAATCTTCTCCCAGTTCGACATTCAATATGCCCCCAGGACGGCCATCAAAGCCCAGGTATTGGCCGACTTCATCTCCGAACTAACTCCTGAAGATCATGCTGTTGGATAGGAGCATAGCAAGAACACGTGGACCCTACATGTGGACGGCTCGGCCACTGCCGAGGCGGCTGGGGTCGGACTTATCCTCAAAAGCCCATCCAGAGAAATCTATGAAAGATCGTTCCAATTACAATTCT
The DNA here is from genome assembly GCF_036884655.1 of Musa acuminata AAA Group. NCBI lineage: Eukaryota > Viridiplantae > Streptophyta > Magnoliopsida > Zingiberales > Musaceae > Musa > Musa acuminata. Next base: position 19,120,617 of record NC_088355.1, on the reverse strand, counting down.
GGGCCACCAACAATGAGGCAGAGTACAAGACACTACTCCACGGACTGTGCCTGGTCCTGGAGATGCATGTGGGCTACCTCAAGGTTTTCAACGACTCCCAGCTAGTGATGGGACATGTCAACGGGAGCTATGAAGCCCGAGATCCGACAATGGTGCTATACCTGACGGAAGCAAGATGGCTCACTCGTCTATTCAACCGCCTCTTGATTTCAAAGATACCTTGAGCACAGAATGCACAGGCTGATGCTTTGGCCATGTCGGCCTCCGCTTGCAGCACGGAAGGAATCCCGGCCACTGAATCCATCATGGCGCCAATAATGCCGACCCACGACGTTGCCAAAACCGAGGTCTTGCTGAACTAGATGGAAGAAATCCTTCACCTCAAGAGGGACGGGACGCAACTCGACGATCCGACGGTTGCGCGACGCTTGAGGCGAACCCAAGCCTGGTACTATGAGGTCAGTGGAAAGTTGTACTAGAGAGCCTTCTCTCAACCCCTCCTGTGCTACCTCATGCCACTTGAGGCTGAGACGGTTCTCGTCGAGCTCCACGAGGGAATCTGCGGGTAGCATATCTGTTGAATCTCGGATTTTGATGATGAAGTCAATTGTCATTTGTTTATCAAATCTATATGTTGAGAAAAGTGTACAGGATTAACTACGATGGTAGTAAGACATGCAGCAGGTGTCATGCCAGAGTCAAGATCAAGATCACGTTGGGAGTCCGAGAGTTCGTCAGAAGTCCGGACGTTCGTCGTAAGTTCTACGGGAACCAACCGAGAAGTCCAGGAGCTTACCATAAAAGCTCGTCGGAACTCGCCAAGAAGATCGTCGCGAAGTCCAAGAGCTTGCCAGGAGTCCGTCGGAGCATCGTCGAGGGTTTGTCGGATGTTCACCAGAAGTTCGCTGGAAGCTCGCCGGAAGAAGTGATTGATGCACCGAAACACAGAATTACAGTAATCATGTCGTAATTGTCATAGTTAGAGTATATATTAAATTAGGGTTGGGAGGTAATCCCACTGACTTAATTAGGGTCCAATTGGGCCCTTAACAGACCCAAATTGGGTCGAATGGAATAGCCCATTCGGACTTAGAATTCTTGGCCAGCGGTGGCACCGCCCAGGAGACTCAGTCTCCCAAGGATTCTGGGCGGTAGTACCACCCCTATTAGGTGGTGGTACCGTCGGCAGTTATTACTGCCAGCGGTGGTACCGCCCCTGTTAAGCGGTGGTACCACCTGAGCTCGGTCTTCGAGCATTGTTAGGCGGTAGTACCAACCAGACTGAGCGGTAGTACCGCTCAGTGTCCGATGATAGGCGGTAGTACCGCCCAGTTATGGCGGTGGTACCGCTAGGACCCCAGAAATCTAGGAATGGACACTTTTAGGCTCCATTATCAAACTCATTGGGGTTTATATAAACTCCACCCTTTTCTGCATGAAAGGGTAACGAAAAACTTGCTTTAATCTTGAGTCTTTGAGGCCTTAAAGTGTTGAAAAAGCTAGAGTTCTCCTCCTTCTTTCTTCTGAGTGTTGAGATCATCCAAGAGAAGAGTGAAAACTTGTAAGGATTGTCTCCTAAGCTCGTCAAACGGAGAAGAGCTGTAAAAGGGTGGTTGGCCTTCACCTATTGAAGGAAGGCCTCTAGTGGATGCTAGTGACCTCGTCGTAGGAGGAAGCCGATAGTGGATGTAGGTCACGTTGACCAAACCACTCTAAAATCTCAGTTTGCATTTACTTTGAGTATCTTTTCTTTATAGCAAACTGCCTCTCCTCCATACTGTGCTTTAATACGTCTACATTAGCTTTGACGTAAAACATCTTCCGATATCCGCTTTCTACGGAGACTTTACAAAATCTACGTTTTTTAATTTATGTGATTTACATTGCTATAAATCACCTTAGTCTTCTCTTGCATTTTCACTTAAGACTTCAAGCTCAAATTTTCTTCTGAAACGAATTGAGTTGAAATCATTCTCGTTGAATCAGCTTTAATCGAAATAAGGTTTTTGAACTAGCAAAAGTTTTCCGCTGCACTAATTCACCCTCCCCTCTTAGTGCGCTCTTGATCCTAACAATTGGTATTAGAGCAAAGTTGACTCTCAGTTGGATTAAAACCCAAGAGAGATTGCATTTGCTGGAAACCAAGAGGGTCACTCTATTACACGTCCGCCCATGTTCAATGGGATGGATTACACCTATTGGAAGACTCGAATGAGGATCTTCCTTATTTCTATTGATTTTGAGCTTTGGAATATTGTAGAAAATGGATTTCAAAAGTCTTCTCTTCCAATGATCGATTGGAATGAATTGGAGAAGAAGACTTTCGCTCTAAATGCAAAGACTATGAATGCCTTATTTTGTGTACTAGATTAGAATGAGTTCAATCATGTTTTGATTTGTGAAGCTACTTTTGATATTTGGCACACACTCGAAGTAACTCACGAAGGCACAAGTAGAGTGAAAGAGTAAAAAATAAACCTTTTGGTACATTATTATGAACTATTTCGAATGAAACCGAGTGAGACCATAGGAGACATGTATACCCATTTTACGGATGTCGTCAATGGTTGAAAGGACTCGGTAAAAGTTTTTCGGATTTCGAGCTTGTTAATAAAATTTTAAGATCCTTTCCAAAGAGTTGGGACCCTAAAGTCACGGTCATCTAAGAGGCCTAAGATTTAAACAACTTTTCACTTGAAGAATTAATTGGGTCACTAATGATCTACGAAATGACATGCAAAGCTCATGAAGAGCATGAGGATACCCTTTCAAAGAACAGGAAGGATATGACACTTAGAACTCAAGAAGACCACTTGAGAGAAAACACAAGTGATGAGGACTTTGACGATGACTTGACACTTTTAACAAGGAAATTCAAAAAATTCATTAAAGAAATAAATTTAAAAATGACACTAAAATTAAAATTGAACTCAAGAAAGGCCAATTAATTTGCTATGAATGCAAGAAACCGGGACACTATAAAATTGAATGTCCCCAAGCCAAGAAGAGAACACCAAAGAAGAAGGTGCTCAAAGCAACATGGGATGACTCAAGCGCATCCGAAGAAGTGGAGCCCAACACCGAGCAAGTTGCTTATTATGCACTAATGGCCATTGGAGAGGAGGTAACAAATTTAATTGATGCAGATTTATCATTTGATGAATTATTAAATGCTTTCCATGATTTATTTGATGAATGCAAAATAATTAGTAGAAAATATAAATTATTAAAAAATGAGCATGATACTCTTGTTAGTAATTTTGATAAATAAAAAATTAAGCATAATGATAGTTTAGCTCCATGTACGAAATACCATGATTTAGAAATACTCCAAAAGGAGAACTTGCTACTCAAGGATAACTTGAAGAAATTTGAGGTTGGTAGCAAGTCAATGAACATGATCCTTACCAATAAGGGTCACGTTCATAAAAGAAGTGGAATCGGATTTGTGAGAAGCTCTCACCAAAATCCAACCATCTTCATTAAAGGCCCTATCTTGCATATTATGCACAAAAACAAATATAACTTTTGTTGCAAACATGGATATAGAGCGTATCATTGTCCATTCAAGAAAGTTAGTCCAAACAAATTGATTTGGATTCCTAAAGGAACCGTAAAGAACTCCATGCAACATGATAAGTAATTTAGATCAGTTTTTGAGGCACCCAAGATCAAATGGGTACCTAAAATTCATCGTCTTTTGTAGAAACGTATACCATCACAAGCTAGGAGCAAGAGATAGTACCTTGATAGTAGATGCTCAAGGCATATGACCAGAGATCCATCTCAATTATCTAAGTTCACTAGCATAGACGAAGGATATGTCACCTTCGGAGACAAGAACAAAGGTCAAATCATTGGCAAAAGAACCATAGGTAACAAATCTAACTTCTTTATTGAAGATGTTTTGTTAGTTGATAGTTTAAAACATAACCTCTTGAGCATTAGTCAATTATGTGATAAAGGATATATTGTTAAATTTAAATCTAATGCTTACATTATTGAAAAACCATACAAAAACATATATATGATTGCGTTAAAACAAAATAACATATACACCATTGACATTAATGACATTTGAAGTGAAATATGTTTTCCGATTTTGAATGATGATGCTTGGCTTTGGCATAGGAGATTAGGTCATGCTAGCATGAAACTAATCACCCAAATTTCATCCAAAGAACTTATAAGAGGAATTCCTCATGTCAAGTTCATAAAAGATAATGTGTGTGATGCTTGTCAATTAGGAAAACAAATAAAAGGTAGCTTCAAACCCAAGAATCAAATAAGCACCTCTAGACCTTTGCAATTTACCCATATGGACTTATTCAGACCAATCTCTACATTAAGCCTAGGAGATAGCAAATACGCTTTTGTCATTATAGATGATTATAGTATATACATATGGACTTATTTCTTGAAACATAAAAGTGAATGCTTCAGATATTTCACCAAGTTTTGTAAGTTTGTTCAAAATGAAAAGGGTTTTATGATTTCATCAATTCAAAGTGATCACGGTGGTGAATTTCAAAACTGTGATTTCCAAGAATTTTGTGAATCTAATGGATACAACCACAACTTGGAAGAAAAGAGGAAGAAGAACTTTCAACTCATACAACACTTTTGAGCTCTAAAAATCACAAAGTAAAATCAGAATTTTGATGGTTTCTGGGTGCCCTTTCAGTGCTGAAAGGGTGGGGTATTTATAGGCCCCAACCTAGTTTGAATTTCGAGCTCAAAACTGTCAATTCCCGGAATTCCGGGATCTGGCGGTTGCACCGCCTAGCAGAGCTCGAAGACTGAGCCTCTGGGCGGTGCCACCTCCTGTCAGGGGCGGTTGCACCTCTTGCTAGAGCTCGAAGACCGATCTCAGGCGGTGCCACCGCTTGACTGAGGCAGTTGCACCTCTTGCCAGAGCTCGAAGACCGAGCTCAGGCGGGTCCACCTCCTGTCAGAGGCGGTTGCACCGCCCAGTCTCGCTCGGAGATTGAGCCCAGGCGGTGCCACCGCCTGGCTGGGGCGGTTCAACCGCTTGGCAGAAATCAGGGTCCGAATGGGTTAATCCATTTGGCCCAATTTGGGTTTTTCAAGGGCCCAATTGCCTCAAGATTAAGTTAATGGGATCACCTCCCATTTCCAACTTAATCATTGTGCTAACTACGATATTTCCTAAGACATTTACTACAACTTGCTCCGGTGCGTCAATCGCTTCTTCCAGCGAGCTTCCAACGAACTTCCGTCGATCATCCCATGAACCCTCGGTGATGCTCCTACGGACTTCCAGCAAACTCTTGGACTTGCGACGATCCACTTGGCGAGTTCCAACGAGCTTCTTTGGCAAGCTCATGGACTTCTCGGATTTGTTCCCGTAGAACCTCCGATGACTATCCGAACTTCCGTCGAACTCTCGAACTCCCAACGTGATCATTGTCTTGATTCCAGTGCAACTTCTGCTGCATATCTTACTTTCATCATAGTTAATCCTGCACACTTAAAACAAAATTTCAATTGAGACAATTAATCCTAAGCAATTAACCAAGTTATCCGGCATGTCATTGGTCCCTCGACGCTTCATCCGATTCTTCGTCGCATCGTCCTCTCCTATAGCCTATTGCCCAATCGGCTAGTTGACTCCGCAACTCCGATATCCTTGGCACAATACCCGCTCTTCTTGGCCCGATGCCCGAGTCCATGGCCCGAAGTCTTCTGTCGATACGTCGACCGATCCACCGGCCCGACGTCCAATCTTTAATTTGTTCCTCCGGCACAACATGATTTTTCTGTTTTAATTGTCTCATCCTGATCGAAGCATCCTGCATCACTCAAAATGCAGATTAAATCATAAACATATATCAAGTAGTTTCATTATCAAAATACAAGATTCAACAATCTCCCCCTTTTTTATGAAGACAACCACTTGATGACGGAGTTAAACTTAACTCCCGGAGTTTAAACAAACTCCCCCTATCAATATGCCATATTGATAGAATCTTGAATTCAAACTGAATTCTAGTCATTGCAATATTCATCATGAATACTTGCAATACGTCATCATGAACTTATGCATAAACTTATGCATAACATCATACTTCTCCCCCTTTGTCATCAACAAAAAGGAGAAGTCCAACTATTCTTATGTTTGGAATATTAGTTTAACTTATTGTATGAAAAACATAATATCAAGTTTTATCATCATGCAGTTTTGAAGCTAGAAAAGTTAGCAAATGTTACATCATGCTTAGAACATTCAAGCTATCAAGTTTTAGATATGCAAGTTTTACAGCATACAAGATAGCACTTTTAGAACATGCAAGCTAGCAATGTTACAATATTTTAGAACTTGCAAGCTAGTAATTTAGAGATGTTCAAGAAGGCAACTCATGCTTCTTGAAATATGTAAGTTGCAAGCTAGCAAATTTTTGCTTCCTTTGCAATGTTTGAGCTTGCAATTTTTCTTCCATTGCAAGGTGTAAGTTTAGCATGTTTAATTTTCTTGAGATAGCAACTATTTGCTTCTCTTTATACTACAAGCTAGAAATTTTTACGATATGCAAGTTTTACTACATACAAGCTAGCAAAAAATTCGAAAGCAAATGCAAGATAGCTTTCTTGTGTAAGCTTATGATTCTTGCTTCCTATTGCAATGTGCAAGTTGCAAGTTTTGCTTCTTGAGATAGGCAAGATAGCACTTTTGCAATTTTTGTTTGGCAAGCTTGTGATGTTCAAGATAACAAGCTCTTTCTTCTCTTTTGAGAAGTGTCATTTTTGCTTTCTATGCAAAGTGCAAGCTAGCAAAATGCCAAACTAGCAAAAGATAATGTTTTACATGAGGCAAGCAAACAATTTGGCAAGTGTTACATTTGCATCTTCTCTTTAGAGGAGTGTAATTTTTGCTTTCATCTTGAATTGTGTAAGCTAGCTAGTTTGCCTCTTTTCATGATGTCCACGCTAGAAATTCTTGCTCCCCCTTTGTCATTGTCAAAAAGAAGGGAAGACCTTTTTTTCAATTTTCAGATTATGACAAAGGTAAGTATCAATTTTATTTGTGCATCATTATATATACACAATTTCAAAAACCTTATTTTTCATGCACGATACCGAAAAATAAATCAATCATCATTAATGGGTATATCATACATGATACTCAAACATTAAAATTTTTAAGCATTTATCAACATGTTGATCATGATACCAAACATTCATCGTTTAAAGCATTCATGATACATATCATATGCAATACATTATGTATATCATTGTCATAAGTATTGCATGCATCATTTCAAATTCATGGATATTTCATCATTTTATGCATCATGCCAAATATAAAATATACAATCATCATTAATGCATGATTCCTAATCATCATTTATTTTGCAACATGATGGTACCAAATTTGTCAAATTACATTCTACCATACATGATCGAAACTTCTTATTTGTATACATCAAAATAAATTAATGAATATTTCATGTATTCTTATCATCACATAAGGAATATCAAGAAAAATTATTAGGTGATGAGATAAACATTTCATGAATATAAGGAATTGCATAAAAATCATATCATGAAGGATTAGAACATGTGAATACCAAAAGACATGATTTCTTTTTGAAAAACCTACTCCATAATTAATCAAAAGAAAATCTTAGGAGAACGATTAATGAAAAAATCTTGATTCATAATAAACCTTAATTTGTAAATATCACGGAACCAAGATCATGATTTTGGATAAAACTCATTCAAATTCAAATCACCAAAAATCATTTTTATGGTTCACAAAATTCGTAACATAAGTAGATTCATGATTTCATTGATAATATATTTTTTCCTTTTTTAAGTATTTCATTTTAAGTGATTGATTTCATGTTAGCATGCTTTTTCATTTATGTTAAACATGCATCAACGTTTAGGATCGAAAAATGAATTTCATCATAAAACCATCAAGATCAATAGATTCTAAAAAATGAACTACTATGATCAAGAAAATCCGAAAATGAAATTTAACACTTTCATGCATTCGGACAAGGTTTTGCAATAGATTTTCAAGTTCAATCATGAAGATAAAACATGCTCATGATCATAAAAATTTTTGTATCCAAAACACATAATTTCCAACATGTTATTAAGGCATGTAATAGTGTAAAATCATCATGGCAATTAAGTGATTTAAACATTGAATCAAGAAAGTCTGAAAAATAATCTTAACAAGTTCATGCATTCGAGCACATATTTGCCATAGTTTTTCAAATACACTCATGAAAAAAACACATGCTTATCATCATATATAGCTTAAAATCTCATGCATAAAATTGTTAATCAAAATATTAAATATTACATTATTATGCATTTCTTCAAATCAAACATGATTTGTTTTTTAAAATCAAAATCGAGAAATAACAATGCAAATCAACATAATACACATTATTAATTCTTAACCATGATTTTATATTCTCAATCAAAATCATTTTATTTGTTTTTCATAAAATATGTAATATTATCATTTTCGAAATTACTTAGCATGATCATAATTTTTTTTTTAAAACATGTAATTTTTAAGAAAATTAATTCTAAACTAAAAAAGAAAATACATCATGAGAGCATCAAGTAATTTCAAAATAAATTAGGGGGATTTCAATTACCTGATCATTGAAAGCGGTTAAGGCGTAGTTTGCCACCTCGCCTTTCTTGATTTTCTCTTCGTCTTCGGAGGAGCTTGATTCATCTCACTTTGTGTTCTTCTTCTTTGGCCTCTTCCTTCGTTCAAGTTTATTATTTATATTAGATTTTTGTTTAATAAACTTATTAAGATTTAGTGTTCGATGTTCAAGTTCATCATTGTCCTCATCACTTGAGTCATCGCTCAAGTGGTATTCATTTGTCCGAAGTTCCAAATCCTTCCTGTTCTTTGGAAGGTGATTTTGTTTATCATGTTCATCATGTGCATTGTGCACCATTTCATATGTCATCAACGAACCAATTAGTTCTTCAAGTGGTAAGTTATTTAGGTTTTTAGCTTATTGTATTGCAGTTACTTTTGAATCTCACTTCTTAGAAAGAGAACGCAAAATCTTGTTTACGAGTTCAAAATCCGAAAAATATTTTCCAAGAGCTCTTAAATTATTGACGACATCCGTGAAACGGGTGTATATGTCGCCTAGAGTCTCGCTTGGTTGCATTCGAAAAAGCTCAAAATCATGCAATAAAATGTTAACTTTCGAGTCTTTGACTCTACTAGTTCCCTCGTGCGTGATTTCAAGTATTCGCCAAATGTCAAAAGCAGTTTCGCACGTAGAAATCCGATTGAACTCATTTTTGTCCAAAGCGCAAAATAAGGCATTCATAGCCTTTGCGTTTAAAGAAAAATACTTTTTCTCCAAATCCGACCATTCGTTCATCGGTTTAGAGGAAAGTTGAAAACCATTTTCAACGATATTCCATAAATCCAAATTCATTGAAATCAAGAAAACTCTCATTCGAGTTTTCCAATAAGTGTAATCCAATCCGTTAAACAACGGTGGACGAACAACCGATAATCCCTCTTGAAAGCCATGAAGAGCCATTTCTCTCGGGTGTAAATCCGAAATGTGAAATACCGGGGGGGTGAATTAGTGTAGTAGAAAACTTTCGACGATTAAAATCGCATTCGTACGATAAGAGCGATTTCAGTAGAAAATCCGATTCGTAAATCACTTTAACTTGTAACCAAGCAAGATGAAGTTAAAGCAAAGATATAAAGGTAGTTTGCAGTTATGATAGAAATTAGAACGTAAACGCAAACTGAAATATGATGTTCATACGATAAAAATGATTTACGTCTAAACGCCGATTCGGAAAATGCAGAGCTTGAAACACGATCGTATATGCGCAGAAGGCAGTAAGCTTTTGAGGAGGTTTGTAGTAAAGATAAGATGCTCAAAGTAAATGCAAACCGAGATTTAGAGTGGTTCGGTCAATCTTGACCTACATCTACTTTTGGCTTCCTCCTCTGTCGAGGTCACCGACGTCCACTAGAGGCCTTCCTACAATAGATTAAAAGGCCAACCACCCTTTTACAGTTTCACTCCTTTTGACGGGCTTCGGAGACAACCCTTACAGAATTTTCTTTCCTCTCTTATTAGATTAGAACTTGGAAGAAAAGATGAAGAAGAACTTTCAACTCATACAACACTTTTGAGCTCTAAAAATCACAAAGTAAAATCAGAATTTCGGTGGTTTCTAGGTGCCCATTCAATGCTGAAAGGATGGGGTATTTATAGGCCCCACCCCAGTTTGAATTTCGAGCTCAAAACTGTCAATTCCCGGAATTCCAGGATCTGGCGGTTGCACCGCCTGGCAGAGCTCGAAGACTGAGCCTCTGGGCGGTGCCACCTCCTATCAGGGGCGATTGCACCTCTTGCTAGAGCTCGAAGACCGAGCTCAGGCGGTGCCACCGCCTGACTGAGGTGGTTGCACCTCCTGCCAGAGCTCGAAGACTGAGCTCAAGTTGTGCCACCTCCTGTCAGGGGCGGTTGCACCGCCCAGTCTCGCTCGAAGACTGAGCCCAGGCGATGCCACTGCCTGGTTGGGGCGGTTCAACCGCTTGGCAAAAATCAGGGTCCGAATGGGTTGATCCATTCAGCCCAATTTGGGTTTTTCAGAGGACCAATTGCCCCAAGATTAAGTTAATGGGATCACCTTCCATTTCCAACTTAATCATTGTGCTAACTACAATATTTCCTAAGACATTTACTGCAACTTGGTCCGGTGCATCAATCGCTTCTTCCGACGAGCTTCCGGCGAACTTCCGTCGATCATTCGATAAACCCTCGGTGATGTTCCTACGAACTTCCGGCAAACTCTTGGACTTGCGACGATCCACTTGGTGAGTTCCAATGAGCTTCTTTGGCAAGCTCATGGACTTCTCGGATTTGTTCTCGCAGAACCTCCGATGACTGTCCGAACTTTCGTCGAACTCTCAAACTCCCAACGTTATCATTGTCTTGATTCCGACGTAACTCCTGCAGCATATCTTACTTTCATCGTAGTTAATCCTGCACACTTAAAACAAAACTTCGATTGAGACAATTAATCCTAAGCAATTAACCAAGTTGTTCGGCATGTCATTGGTCCCTCGACGCTTCGTCCGAATCTTCGGCACATCGTCATCTCCTGCAGCCTATTGCCCAATCGGCTAGTTGACTCCACAACTCTAATATCCTTGGTACAATACCCGCTCTTCTTGGCCCATTGCCTGAGTCCATGGCCCAAAGCCTTCTGTCGATACGTCGACCGATCCACCGGCCCGACGTCCAATCTTCTAACATGTTCCTCCGGCACAACATGATTTTCCTGCTTTAATTGTCTCATCCTGATCGAAGCATCCTGCGTCACTCAAAACACAAATTAAATCATAAACATATATCAAGTAGTTTCATCATCAAAATACGAGATTCAACAATTAGGTGGTTTGCTCATCTAGAGGCCCTACCTCTCCTACAAATAGATGAACCAATTTATCCTAGGTTGGTTAGGCTCTTTTATGCAAACCTATATGTAGATAACGATAGCCTATGTACTTACCTTTTAGGAACGCAAATTAGGATTTCTGATAATACTATTTGTGAACTAATTGGAATCACTGAAAAAGATAGGGGCTGCTATTTTAGAGTTAAATGTGATGTTAATATAATCAGAGCAACTTACACCGAAGCTGTCGAAACTATTTTTGCAAACTCGGACCTCGGAATAATACCCAAAAGCTGCGAACACTTACTACCTTTTAACTCTAAGATTTTTCATCATATCATAACAAGCATACTATTCTCTAAGCAATATCATCTTGATGAAATGAGTCTAATAAAGATAAGCACCATGTATTGGATTATAACCGGTCAACATAACTGTTTTGGATACTCAATACGACAACACATGCAGGATATTACAGCTAAAGATACTATGTTGCCATATGGGGGGTTCATCACTAGATTTCTTCGTGCCTATGACATTTGCATCCCACCCGATGAAGAAACAATTCAAAGTGATAGATATAACATCATCAATAAAAATCTACTAAAGAGACTTAGGTGCACATTTAACAATGGAATATGGGTAAGGTAACCTAGAAAGACTGATCCTATTCCTCCACTAGTAGAACAACCAGAAACACCAATTTTTAGGGGAAATGAATCTCCTCCTCCTAGTCCCTTTGGCGCAGCACCTTCAGCTCCTGTTTCATCCTCTGAAGGACTCATTATGGCAGAACTGTCTCAGATCAAATTCCAACAAGACCAACTCAAATCGCAGCAAGAACAAATTCAATTCCAGCAAATTAAAATTTTGAAGGAACTAAGACACATGAATAAAAAAATAGATGTTATGTATCAGCACTATGGATTATCTCCTAAGGATTAATTGATGTATCTTTTTATTATATTCTGTTTACTCTTAATATCAAGTTCAAAGCTTATCATCTTTCGAACAAAAACTGAACCTTCTTCTTAGATGTATTTAAAAAAAAAAAATTCTAGATATATGCTGATTTCTTTTCTGGATGAATGTTTCTTTTAAGATGAATTCTGGATAAATATTTTTGGCAAATTAGAATGATTAATCTTAATGCTGGATTTTTTCTCTAATGATTTTATGATCACAAATTGTGTGCTTCAAAGTCTCATCTCCTTTTTTGTTGATGACGAAGGGGGAGAAAAGTGATGACTTGTACCATTTTTGATAGCATGACTTATACGAATTGCAAAAAGCTTGTGTGATATGAATGTCTTATATGCATGACATATATGAATTGCAAAAGCTTGTGTGATATGAATGTCTTATATGCCTTGCAAAATCTTTGAGAATATCACAAGATTGATTGATCATATTGAAAGCATGCCTTACATCTATATCATGAAATTCATGTTGAAAATCTTTATCTCCTGTCATAGTAAAAATCATCCCTTATCATTTGACTTATTATTTTCATCGAAGTTTTGTATTTACTATTGCTTAATGAGAATAACGATAAGTTCTACGGTTAGAACCTATCGGTTTATGCTTGAATTCAATGGGATGAAATTCAAGTGTTTTTATCTTTTCATAATATGGCATATAGATAGGGAGAGTTATGTTTAACTCCGTCATCAATTGATTGTCATTATCAAAAAGAGGGAGATTGTTGAATCTCGGATTTTGATGATAAAATCAATTAATGGGTTAATTGATCTAATCCATATTATTGAGTTAAGTGTGCAGGATTAACTATGATAACCAGAAAACATAAAGGAAGAATACCAGAGTCAAGTTCGATGGACGTTTAAGAGTCCGAAGAATCGTCGGAGATGCTACCGGAACCAGCCGAGAAGAAATCAGGAACTTGTCGAAATTTTTGAAAGTTCACTGAAGAGATTGTTGGAGGTTCGCGGAGATCACCGAGAAGGCTCGACTACTCGTTAAAGTCGTCACAAGATTGGGAGCCTACTGGGAGTCCGTCGGAAGAAACCCGAGAACATATCAGAGGTCCGCCGGAAGTTCGTCGGAAAGCTCGCCGGAACAAGACTCGACGTTCGAGGTTGAAAACTTGCTTAGGATGTTTTTAGTTATGTAGTTCACATGTAATTAGGATTAGGATTAAGAGATAATCCTATATCCTGGTTAGGGGCCAATTGGGCCCAAAATTAGACTTGGTTTGGGCTAAATTTAAAGCCCAACCAGTGAACCGAAGGGTCTGGCGGTGGCACCGCCAGACTGGGCGGTTGCACCGCCCAGCACCCGAGAGCCAGGCGGTGGCACCGCTTGGCTGGGCGGTGGCACCGCCAGTCCACTGTCAGTGTCAGACACTAACAGGCGGTGGCACCGCCACTGACAAGCGGTGGTACCGCCAGTATCGGGAACCAAAGAGAATTCAAATTTTGGAGCCCAAATTTGAATCCTCTTGAGGCATATAAATACCCCTCAATTCTTAGTTGAGATCATAACTTTTTGAAAAGTAATTGATTGAGAGAAAGGTCTTAGAAAAGTCTTAGCAAGTCTTGTTTTCAATTTGCTAGAGTGTTCACCTCCTTCTTTCTTGCTGAAAATTTGTAAGAGTGTGAACCGCTTGTAAAAGGTTGTAAGAGGGGTTTTTGCCCTTCCCCTTCAACAAATTTGCTAGTGGAAGGTGGGAGCCTAATCGAAGAGGGCCTCGCAAGTGGATGTAGGTCATTTGACCGAACCACTTTTAAATCGGCGTGATCTCTGGTTTGTTTTTTCTTATTGCTATTTACATTACTGCAAACCTTCTTAAGTGCTTCATTTCCTCATTACCTTTGCTGCATATCTTTATGAACACACGTTCAAGTTAAGCTTTTCAAGTTCGGTTATTATCGTATCAAAAGATTTGTCAAAACGAAAGTTTTAATCCGCTGCACTAATTCACCCCCCCCCCCTCTTAGTGCCGCTTCGATCCTAACAAACTTGCTATCTTACTACCTTGCATATCTAAAACATGATAGCTTGCATGATGTAACACTTGCTAAATTTTCTAGCTTACAAATTGCATGATGATAAAACTTGATATTATGTTTTTTATGCAATGATTTGAACTCCTATGTCTAAACACATTGAAAGATACACTTCTCCTTTTTGTTGATGACAAAGGGGGAGAAGTATGATCATGTTATGCATGATGACATATTGCAAATATTCATAATAAAATTTGTAACTCCTTGAATTTAGATTGAATTCAAGGTTCTATCAATATGGTATATTGATAGGGAGAGTTTGTTTAAACTCTGAGAGTTAAGATTAACTCCATCATCGATTGATTGTCATCATAAAAAAGAGGGAGATTATTGAATCTCGGATTTTGATGATGAAACCAATTGATAAGTGTTTATGTTTTTAATCTATGTTTTGAGTGACGCAGGATGCTTCGATCAGGACTAGACAATTAAAGCAAGAAGAATCATGTTGTGTCGAAGGAAAACATATCATAAGATTGGACTTAAGCCGAAGGATCGGTCGATGTATCGATAGAAGGCTTTGGGCCATGGATTTGGGTATCAGGCCAAGAAGAGCAGATATTGCATCAAGAATATCGGAGTTGCGGAGTCAACTAGCCAATTGAGCAATAGGCCACAAGAGAGGATGATGCGCCGAAGAATCGGACGAACTGTCGAGGGACCAATGACATGTCGGACAACATGATTAATGCTTAGTATTAATTGTCTAGATCGAAGTGTGTTTTTACATGTGCAGAATTAACTATGATAGTAAGGCATGAAGCAAAATGAAGTCCTGGAGTCAAGGACGCGATTTTGTTGGGAGTTCGAGAGTTCGTCGGAAGTCCGGACGTTCGTCGGATGTTTTGCCGAGAAGTCCCAGAGCTTGCCAAAGAAGCTCGTCGGAACTCGCCAAGAAGATCGTTGTGAAGTCCAAGAGCTTGCCGAGAGTTTGCTGGAATATTGCCGAGAGATCGTTAGAAGTTCGTCGGAAGATCACCGGAAGCAAATAGACTTACAGACTTGTTTAGCTTAGAATATGTTTTAGGAATCGTAGTTAGCACATAATTGGGTTTGGATTTGGGCCAACCCAATTAGGGGTCAGTTGGGCCCATATAAGGATCGTGTTGGGCCCAATGAGAGGCCCAATTAGTATCCCAAGAAGTGGCACCGTCATGGCACAATCTTTGAGACTGTGCCAGGTAGTGGTACCGCTAGTTTGGGCGGTTGTACCGCCCCTAGTAGGGTGCCAAGCGATGGTATCACCAGTTTGGGCTGTGGTACCACCTAACACAGCATCCCAAGCAGTGATACCGCCAGACTGGGTGATGGTACCGCCCAATGTCAGACTGACACTAGCGGTGGTACCGCCCGTGCCCGGGAAACCCGGGATGAGATATTTTTAGGCTCCAAGTTTGAATCAACTTGAAGCCTATAAATACCCCTCTCATCCCTAGTTAACATACATAAGCATAGAGAGTTTAAAAGTGAAGAAACGCTGCTATAATCTCTTTAGAAATTCCCTCCTCCACTCTAAGTTTAGAATTCTGTAAGAGAGGAGTGAGTGCTTGTAAGGGTTGTCTCCTAAACTCGTGAAAAAGAGAAGAGGGGTGTAAGAAGGAAGTTGATCTTTGCCTATTAAAGGAAGATTGATAGTGGATGCCGGTGGCCTTGACGGAAGAGGAATCGGTGGAGTGGATGTAGGTCACGACGACCGAACCATTATAAATCAGTTTGCATTCTTGTTCTACTTTTAATTCTCGCATTGCAAACTAATTTACTTACTTCTCTTGCTTATTACATTCTTGCAAATGTTTTAAAGTTAAACACTTTCTAAGATTAGTTTTCAATGTAAACGATTTTATTGAAACAAAATATTTTTTGAAGACGTGATTTTACCACTGCACTAATTCACCACCCCTATTAGTGCCGACCCCTTTCCTCACATTCTTAAGTAGCAAATTTTCTTTTTGAAGTAATTTTAGTTCATCACATTTTGTACAGGATGCTCAGTTATTTTCATGCTCAATCTTTACTCTATCAAAGTTGCTAATAAGAGAAGCATGTTCATTTTTCAAGGAGTTGTACTTTTTGCTTAAGATTCTACATTCATCAAACAATTCATGAAAAGCACTTGAAAGCTCATCAAAAGTTAAATTTGCATCTAATGAACTTGTTATCTCATCTCTAATAGCCATTAGTGCATAGTTAGTAACTTGCTCGGTGTTGGTTGACTCCTCTTCTTCGGAAGCACTTGAGTTGTCCCATGTAGCTTTGAGAGCCTTCTTCTTTGGTTGCCTCCTCTTTGCTTGGGGACATTCACTCTTGAAGTGTCCCGACTTCTTGCATTCGTAGCAAATTACTTGATCTTTCTTATATTCAAATTTATTTTTGGTGTCATTTTTAAATTTGTTCCTTTTAATGAATTTTTTGAATTTTCTTGTTAAAAGTGCCAAGTCTTTATCAAGGTCCTCATCACTTGAGTTTTCTTTGAAGTGGTCTTCTTGAGTTTTTAGTGCCATATCCTTCCTGTTCTTTTGAAGGGTGTCCTCAAGCTCTTCATGAGCTTTACAGGTTATTTCATAGGTCATCAGTGACCTAATTAGTTCTTCAAGAGGAAAATTATTTAGATCTTTGACCTCTTGAATGACCGTTACTTTAGAATCCCAAATTTTTGGAAGGGATATTAAAATCTCATTAACAAGTTCAAAATCCAAGAAATTTTTATCAAGTCCTTTTAAACCATTCACAATATCCGTAAATCGGGTGTACATGTCTCCAATAGTCTCACTCGGTTTCATTCAAAATAACTCATAAGAATGCACTAAAAGATTAATTTTTGACTCACTCTACTAGTGCCTTCTTGAGTCACTTCGAGTATATGCCAAATATCAAAAGCCGTTTCACAAACAGATACTCGATTAAACTCATTTTTATCTAATGCACAAAATAAGGCATTCATAGCCTTTGCATTTAAAGCGAAAGTCTTCTTCTCCAATTTATTCCAATCATTCATTAGAAGAGAAGACTTTTGAAAGCCATTTTATACAATATTTCATAATTCAAAATCCATTAAAATTAGGAAGATCCTCATTCTAGTCTTCCAATATGTGTAATCCATCCCATTGAACATAGACGGACGTGTAATTGAATGACCCTCTAGGTTGTCGGCAAATGGCATCTCTCTTGGGTTGAAAACCAAATGAGAGTGAACCTTGCCCTGATACTAATTGTTAGGATCAAGAGCGACTTCAAAAGACTTGTGTTTCGATTAAAACTGATTCGGACAAAAATGGTTTCGATTCAATCCGTTTTGGAGAAATTATGAACTTAAAAGCTTTCGTAAAAGTACAAGAGAGAATTAAGGAGATTTGCAGTAATATAAATACTCAAATGAAAAGTAAACTAGGATTTAGAGTGGTTCGGTCAATGTGACCTACATCCACTTTCGGATTTCTCCTCCGTCGAGGTCTCCAGCGTCCACTAAAGGCCTTCCTTCAATAGGTGAAGACTAACCATCTCTTTTACAACACTTTCTTCTTTTCACGGGTTTAGGAGAGAACCCTTACAAGTCTCACACCTCTCTTGAATGATCTCAAAACTTAGAAAGGGAGGAGGAGGACTCTAGCACTTGTTTACAACACTTTTACACCCCAACAACTCAAGATTATCTCAATGCTTTCGTGCACTTTCATGCAAAAAAGGGTAGAATTTTTATAGGCCCCAATGACTTTAAAATTGGAGCTAAAAAGTGTCATATCATCGGAATCCGGGGTACTAGCGATACCATCGCCATTTCTGGGCGATACTACTACCGCTGATATGTCACTGGGCGGTACCACCACCGAACAGGAGCGGTACCACTACTGGCAGCATTGCTGCCGGTGGTAACACCGCCTAGTCTGGGTGGTACCACCGCCTAGAAAACCAGAGGCACTGCCTTCCAAGCGGTGCCACCGCTGACCATATTTTCATGGGCTAAATTGGGTACTAAATTCGGCCTAATTCAGCCCTGTTAAGGGCCTAGTTGGCCCACAATTAAGTTAGTGGGATTATCTCCCAATTATTAGGATCAGGAGCACTAAGAGGGGGGGGGGGGGGGGGGGGGGGGTTAATTAGTGCAGCAAAAAACTTTCGACGATTAAAACTGCACGATAAAAGCGATTTCGATAGAAAACCTGATTCGTAAATCACTTTAACTTGTGATCAAGTGAGATGCAATTAAAGTGAATCTATAATGGTAGTTTGCAATTATGATGGAATATGATGTTCGTACGAGAAAACTGATTTACATCTAAACACCGATTCAGAAAATACTGAACTTTGAAACACGATCGTAAATGCACAGAAGGTAGTAATGTTGGGAAATCATGGAGGGCGGCATCATATGCGCAGCGGAAGATCAAGAAAACAAAAATCCCCGATTCCCAAAAAGATGTTCATCGTCGTGCGAAGATTGGTGCGCAAAAAATCCGCAAAACACAAAACTGCGTATAGAGATTGTGTTACCTAGGGAGATCGTATATCCCTGTTTCCTTGCAGATCCTTAGGAGAGGGTGAAGGAGGTCAAGCGTCCTCCTCTCTAGCGGTGATCCACACAGTAGGGTTGCGACGACGCTCCTATGCTGTGTGGATCACTGCTAGAGAGGAGGACGCTTGACCTCCTTCACCCTCTCCTAAGGATCTGCAAGGAAACAGGGATATATGATCTCCCTAGGTAACACAATCTCTATACGCAGTTTTGTGTTTTGCGGATTTTTTGCGCACCAATCTTCGCACGACAACGAACATCTTTTTGGGAATCGGGGATTTTTGTTTTCTTGTTCTTCCGCTGCGCATATGATGTCGCCCCCCATGATTTCCCAACAAGTTGCTCTTACGGCGAGCTTCCGGTGTACTTCTGGCGAACATCCGATGAACTCTCGGCAATGTTCCGATGGACACCCGGCAAGCTCTTGGACTTTACAACGATCTTCTTGGCAAGTTCCGATGAGCTTCTTTAGCAAGCTCTTGGACTTCTCGATTGGTTCCCGCAGAACTTCCGACAAACGTTCACGTCGAACTCTCGAACTCCCAATGAGATCTCGATCTTGACTTCGGTACAACACCTGCTTTATGTCTTACTACTATCGTAGTTAATCCTGTACACTTTTCTCAACGTATAGATTAGATCAAATAAATTACAATTGACTTCATCATCAAAATCCGAGATTCAACAAAAACAATAGTGCAATTCATCAATTTTCAAATTATGACAAAAATAAAGTGTCATTCTTATTTCAATATGTCATAATTGAGATAAACCTTGAATTTAAATTTAATTCACATCAATGCAATTTTAATCATGATTCTCATACATGATATTCAATATATCAAATACATCATCATAATAAAAGCATAAGTATTGCATGCATCATTTTTGAATAAGCTAGCAACTTTGCTTCATAGAAAGTTTTTCTCTTTGCAATTTGTGAGCTAGCAAATTTTACACAAGAAAGTTGGAAATTTTTTTTACATTTTTTGGGATGAGCAAGCTTTTTTACTTCTTCTTGAAGTATGCAAGCTAGCAAAATTTCTCCCCTTTTATCATTGTCTAAAAAGAAGGGAAGAAAATAATTTTGTAATTATTTTTTCCTTTACAATAATTTTCAAATCATGACAAAGGTAAATAACAATGATGAAAAATCAAGTCATGAATGTCAAAACAATTTTTTGATCATGAATATTTCATCGTTACATGCATCAATATCATAAGTTGAAGTATTGTATGCATAATACCAAATCACCATTCATAATTACATCAATATTCTAGCCATTATTTCAATCATAAAAAAAAATCAAGTCATGAATGTCAAAATCATAGTATTGCATGCATTCATATCATCACATGAAGAATATCAAGAAGAACTTGATGATGAGATATACTTCATGAATATAAGGAATTTTAGGATCAAGTAGCATAAAGAATAGTAGTGTTATTAGAATAAACCTTAAAAGATGTCAAGTAGCATATCATGGTTTATTAGAATAAGTCTTCTTTTTGGTGAATAGCAAAAAGAATAGTAGTGTTAGGATCAAGAGCACTAAGAAGGAGGGGGGGGGGGGGGGGGGGGGGGGGGGTGAATTAGTGCACCGGAAAACTTTTGATGATTAAAACTGCGTTCGTACGATAAAATCATTTCCGACGTAAAACCGTTTTCGAAAACTGAACTTGAAAGTGAGTTCATAAATGAGTGCAGCAAAAGTAATGAGGAAGTAAAGCACATATGGAGGTTTGCAGTAAGGTAAGCAGCAAGAATAAATGCAAACCAGAGAAGATGAGAGTTTATAGTGGTTCGGTCAATCATGATCTACATCCACTCCTCCGATTCCTCTTTCGTCGAGGCCACTGGCATCCACTAATAATCTTCCTTTACTAGGCGAAATCAACCTCCTTCTTACACCCCTCTTCTCCTTTTACCGGGTTTAGGAGATAACCCTTACAAGCACTCACTCTCCTTTCTTAAACAGAATTCTAACACTTAAGCTTAGAGGAGGGAAATTCTAGAGATTGCAGCAGTATTTTCTCTCTTTTAATCTCTCTATGCTTGTGTTAGAATTCTGTTTAAGAAAGGAGAGTGAGTGCTTGTAAGGGTTGTCTCCTAAATTTTAGAGGGAAATTTGGCCCAAATTGGGTCTGTCAAGGGCCCAATTGCCCCCAGATTAAGTTAATGGGATCACCTCCTATTCCTAACTTAATCTACATGCTAACTATAACATTTCTTAAGACATTTACTACAACTTGCTCCGGTGCATCAATCGCTTCTTCCGGCGAGCTTCCAGCGAACTTCCGGCGAACATCCGACGAACCTTCGGCGATGCTCCGGTGGACTTCCGGCAAACTCCTGGACTTGCGACGATCCACTTGGCAAGTTCCGATGAGCTTCTTTTAACAAGCTCCTAGACTTCTCGGATTTGTTCTTGCAGAACCTCCGATGACCGTCCGGACTTCTGTCGAACTCTCAAACTCCCAACGTGATCATAGTCTTGACTCCGGCGTAACTCCTGCTACATGTCTTACTTCCATCATAGTTAATCCTGCACATGTAAAACAAAACTTTGATCTAGACAATTAATCCTAAGCAATTAACCAAGTTGTCCGGCATGTCATTGGTCCCTCGACGCTTCGTCCGATTCTTCGACGCATCGTCCTCTCCTGCGGCCTATTGCCCAATCAGCCAGTTGACTCCACAACTTCGATATCCTTGGCACAATACCTGCTCTTCTTGGCCCGATGCCCGAGTCCATAGCCCGAAGCCTTCTGCCGATACGTCGACCGATCCACCGGCCCGACGTCGAATCTTCTGACATGTTCCTCCAGCACAACATGATTTTTTTTGCTTTAATTGTCTCATCCTGATCGAAGCATCCTGCGTCACTCAAAACGCAGATTAAAATATAAACACATATCAAGTGGTTTCATCATCAAAATACGAGATTCAACAATCTCCCCCTTTTTGATGATGACAACCACTTGTTGACGGAGTTAAACTAAACTCCCGGAGTTTAAACAAACTCCCCCTATCATTATGCCATATTGATAGAACCTTGAATTCAAACTGAATTCAAGTCATTGCAATATTCATCATGAATACTTGCAACACATCATCATGAACTTATGCATAAACTTATGCATAAAATCATACTTCTCCCCCTTTGTCATCAACAAAAAGGAGAAGTCCAACTATTCTTGTGTTTGGAATATAAGTTTAACTCATTGCATGAAAAACATAATATCAAGTTTTATCATCATGCAGTTTTGAAGCTAGAAAATTTAGCAAGTGTTACATCATGCTTAGAATATTCAAGCTATCAAGTTTTAGATATGCAAGTTTTACAGCATACAAGATAGAACTTTTGGTAATGTTCAAGATAGCAAGTTCTACATCATGCAAGCTAGCAATGTTATAACATTTTAGAACATACAAGTGATAGAACCCTGGCAGATTCTAAACTTGGGGTTGATCTTTTTAGGGGATCGACCTCCTTGGAACTTTATAGGGGTTCCTCCCTCCAAGTTGCTGCTCAAAGGCTGTAGAAAAGATTCATCTATTGCTCATCAAAAGAGGAGGAAAACATGATTATTTATAGGGTTTCTAAACCCTAACTCCTAATAGGACTCCTACTTAAGACTCCTACTTCTAACCAACTCCTAATAGGACTTCTACTCAAGACTCCTATTCCTTTACAACTTCCAATTCATCTCTAAGAAACAACCTCCTAACCCTAGCCGACCTCTTCACCTCTTTAATAGGGGTTGGCTTAGGTAGGTTTTACATGAATGTCTCTCTCAATTAGGACTCTCCTAGCTAGAGTCCTAACAGACCCGCCCTCTTCAAATCAGCCTTGTCCTCGAGGTTGACAATTCATGAATTTTAGAAATTTGATCTTTAAGTCGTCATAGTTCTCCCAAGTGGCATCTTCTGTTGGTAGGTTCACCCACTGTATTAGCACTTTAGTAGTGGGTCATTGTCGTCGAGTCATGATCCGTCGATCAATATTGGCACTTGGCTGGGTCTGGAGTTCTCCTTGGATAGTTATATTTGGTGGGTGGCTTTGGGCTGTCTCCAAGTACCTATTTACAACTTTTGTCTGGCCGTTGATTTGTGGGTGATATACCATACTCTTTTTCAATTTAGTACCCTGCATATGGAATAACTTTGTCCAAAATCTGCTCGTGAAGATACAAGTAGAATTTATCATAAGCACAATGCGTCCCTTATAGTGTAATTCTTTTGAGTCCCAATTGTAATGAGCCACGGAGCTTGGTGATTCCTCAAATTTTTTTATAAACTTACTAGTCTCTGAATCTTCCTGCCATTCCATCTTAATATCCTCAAGGAAGTTGCTGGTCAGAAGTGAAACGACCGAAACTTCAGCTTGCTCGGGTAGTTGCGAAAGCGCATCTGCAAGAATATTCTCTTTCCCCTTTTTGTAAGTTATTTCATAATCAAATCCAAGAAGTTTTGTTACCCATTTTTGCTGCTCAGGGGATGATATCTTTCGCTCTAAAAAGTACTTGAGGCTTTTATGGTCAGTTTTAATTTGAAATCGTCGACCAATCAAGTAGGGTCTCCACCTCGTTGTTGCGCGCACAATGGCGTGCATCTCCTTATCATATATTGACTTATTTTGATGGGAGGGAGATAATGTCTTGCTAGTGTATGCGAGTGGTCGACCATCTTGCATAAGAATGGCTCCAATTCCGACTCTAGATGCGTCGGCCTCAATAATGAAGGGTCGATTGAAATCTAGTAGTGTTAGCACCGGCGTCGTCATCATGGCTGGCTTATGTTTGTTGAAGGAAGCAGAGGCTTTGTCCAACCATTGGAAGATATCTTTTTCTAGTAAGGAAGTAAGTGGTGCATTGATCTTTCCATAGTTTTTCATGAACTTGTGGTAGTAGCCCGTTAAACCCTAAAAGCCATGTAGCAATTTTATGTTTCTCGGGGTCGGCCAATTTTGCATTGCTCCAATTTTGAAGGGGTCCACTGCCACACCTTCCATTGATATGATATGCCCAAGATATTCCACCTTCTATTGAAGAAAGCAAAAATTTGTAGTAGTTGTTGTGTGTTCAAAAGGTGGTTTTCGGTATGTCTTCTTCGCACGCTCGTATTTGATGATACCCGGATCAAAGGTCCAGCTTTGTGAAGGTTTGTGCTCCCTTTCATCTAACAATTCATCTGCTATTGGAATAAGATATTTGTCCTTGATGGTTATGCCATTGAGAGCTCGGTAATCAACACATATTCGCCTTGTTCCGTCCTTCTTGCGTACAAGTAGCACCGGTGAAGAGTAGAGGTTGCAACTTGGCCGAATAACTCCTGTTTCGAGCATCTCTTTTACAATCTTTTCTATTTCATCCTTCTGGAGATGTGGATACTAATATGGCTGAGCATTTGTTGAAGATATGCTTAGAAGGATCGTTATACAATGATCATGCCGATGGGTAAGAGGTAGGTTGCACGGTTCGTCAAATATATTTGAAAATTCAGCAAGCAAAGGAAGTAGATTTGGATCTTCAAATTCTGTTGGCTCTCCCTTAGTTTGCTACTCAAGTTGTACCAAAAAGCCGCTGCATGCTTTATGCAAAACCTTCTCCATTTGTTATGTGCAAATCGTTGTTATGTTGCCCCCACGTTTCCCGTGCAATGTCACCTGTTTCTCCTTACTATAAAATTTCATAATTAGTTTCATAAAATTCCAGGAAATATCACCTAATGTCATCAACTATTTAATTTTGAGCATGGCCTCATGATTGTTAAGAGGGAGAAGGAAGAAATCTGTAATTATCTCTTGGTCCTTCAGCAATAGTTTCTCCTATGGGTGCCTACGATCACAATTCAAAATCTGTCTGTCGGTGACCTTAACATCAAACCTGCAGCGATTCTCGATAGGTAATGCTATCTGAACAACAAGCTTACTATTTAGGAAGTTAGTAGTACTGCCCGTGTCGATGAGAACAATGATCGGTTGTTGTTTGAGAAGGCCTCCAACTTTCATCGTTTGCGGGTTTGAGTAGCCGGCTAGTGCGTGTACTGTAACGTCAGTCGGTTGTGGCTCTTCTTCCGCATCTTCTTTATGTTCAAGGCTCTCTTCTGAATGTTCAATGACCTCTTCTTCTATTGGTTCAAACATAAGAAGTCTCCCTTTCATCGTTGCGGGTTTGAGTAGCCAACTAGTGTATGTACTGTAACGTCGGTCGGTTGTGGCTCTTCTTCTGCATCTTCTTCGTTATATTTAAGGCTCTCTTTTGAATGCTCAATGACCTCTTCTTCTACTGGTTCAATCAAAAGAAGTCTCCCTTTTCTACAGCAATGCTTGTAACTCCACGGCTCGTCGCAATGCCAACATAACCGCTTCGCAGATTGCTCCCGATGCTCTTCTCTTGTCAACTTCTTTGGTGTAGAGACTCGATCGACAGTAGGGGGGGCTGAGGGCTTTGGTATTTCTGATTGAGGAGCAACTCTAGTCCTCCAAGCTTCATGATTCAATCGCTTCTCTTGATGTTGTGCGAAAGAGATAGCTGCCATAAACGTGTACGGTTGTCGCGCTTTAACTTCTCCCCGGAACTATGGCTTCAAGCCCTCAATGAAGGTCGTCAATAGCTGTTTTTGAGACCAATCATGAGTTTGATTAGATAACCTTTCAAACCTAGTTTGGTACTCCTGAATGGTTGAGGTTTGTTGGATCTTTGCTAATTGTCCGTCAATATTCTCGTAATCGGTTGGTCTGAAGCGGATCAGCAATCCTTCTTTGAATTGTTGCCATGAAAGGACTCCATAAGTGTGTTCAAACCAGTCAAACCACTGTATGGCATCACCTTCAAGATGTATAGCTGTAATTTTCACCATAGATGCATCCGCGGTTTTATGGTACCGAAAATATCACTCCGCGCATGAGATCCAACCAATCGGGTCTCCTTCTTCCCATCTAGGGAAGTCCACTCTCATGCATGGATAGATAGGGTTGGTCATAGAGCTTTCCCTCTCTTGGAAGTCATATCTTTGGGCTTGGTGCGATTGGGCAAAGCTCTCTCCTTGATGTGATTTCTTCGGGCTTAGTGGTCAGCCCAATCTGAGTTCGGTAAAGAGCGTTCGAATCTTATCCTCCATTCGCGCCTCGAAAGCTTCAAATTTAGAATTGATTATCTCCTTAGATGCCATAGTATATGCTGCCAAATCTGTGATGTTAAGATCTCTCTTTTGTTGTCGAGTTAAAGGCATGTATTGGTTGAGAGAGGTGAAGGTTGAAAGGGTTGGTAGATCGGTGGATGTAGGCTACGGTTTAGGCTTGTTTTGTGGCTATTTTGGGTGCAGTTTGAGGGTGTGTTTTGGTGGAGTTTTAGGGCTGTAGATGAAAGTTTTAGATCTGTAGTAGATGGTAGCAAAGGTTTGATAGAAATAAGTGGAAGTTGCAGCAAGTATGTGCTGTCTTTTAAGAGTAGAATTGTCGTCGAAGAAACAACGGTTTCTCGACGTAATTTCCACCAAAAACTTGAGAGAATTGAGGAGGGAATTGATAGCAAAATCATAGTTTATATGACAGTGTAGTTTATATGATAGCATGGATATCTAATTTAATCAAGAAAATTTTGGCAGTATAACAGCAAGGAAATTGGTGCAAGTTGCGATTGCAGAATTCTCGTCGAGAAATTTCAGCGGGTTACGACGAAAATTTGTAACAACACAAAATCATTTTTAGAGATGAATTTCTTAATAGATTAATCATAGATGGAAGCCAAGATGATCTATGAAGTTTATAAGAAATTTCATTCAAAAAAGATTGCAAATAGATGGGTTAAGGCAACAATATGTGGCTGAAATTTTCTGCAGCACAGATTTTTAAGTATAGCAGATTGGACGTAAAAGATCAGTAGTTTATATTGAGAATTTTTTGATGAAACTAAAGGAAATTCCACTGTTAGAAAGTGTCAAAGCTATCATAAAAATTTTGTAGAGATTTGGATAGAAACAACGTAGTATCAAGATCAAACAAACAGTGCTATGCGATTGTTGTAATTCACGAGGAGATCAAAGGATGATCCGTAGTGGTGGAGATGACGGCGGAATTTGGCAATGATCTCTTAAGCAATTGTGGGAATTGCTTTGGGCGGTTGTGGAGGGTTGATAGATGGCTGTGGAAGGGCAGTGAGACGCCAAGAATGCTGCTTTGATACCAGGTGATAGAACCCTAGCAGATTCTAAACTTGGGGTTGATCTCTTTAGGGAATCAGCCTCCTTGGAACTCTATAGGGGTTGCTCCCTCCAAGTTGCTGTTCAAAAGCTACAGAAAAGATTCATCTATTGCTTATCAAAAGAGGAGGAAAACATGACTATTTATAGGGTTTCTAAACCCTAACTCCTAATAGGACTCCTACTCAAGACTCCTACTTCTAACCAACTCCTAATAGACCTTCTACTCAAGACTCCTATTCCTTTACAACTCCTAATTCATCTCTAAGAAACAACCTCCTAACCTTAGCCGGCCTCTTCAACTCTTTAATAGGGGTCGACTTAGATAGGTTTTACATGAATGTACCTCTCAATTAGGACTCTCCTAGCTAGAGTCCTAACAGCAAGCTAGCAATTTAGAGATGTTCAAGAAAGCAACTCTTGCTTCTTGAAATATGCAAGTTTGCAAGCTAGTATATTTTTACTTCCTTTGTAATGTTTGAGCTCGCAATTTTGTTTTCATTTCAAAGTGCAAGTTTAGCATATTTAGCATCTTGGGATAGGCAAGATAGAACATTTTTGCATTTTCTTAGGATTTCAAGCTAGCAATTATCAATGATGTTCTAGATAGTAAATTCTTCTCTTTTAAGAAGTGCAATTTTTTCTTTCGTCTTGAATTGTGCAAGCTAGCTAGTTTGCCTCTTTTCATGATTTCCACGCTATAAATTTTTGCTCCCCCTTTGTCATTGTCAAAAAGAAGGGAAGACCCTTATATCAATTTTCAGATTATGACAAAGGTAAGTATCAATCTTATTTGTACATCATTATATATTCAAATTAAAACATACACAATTTCAAAAACCTTATTTTTCATGCACGTTACCAAAAAATAAATCAATCATCATTAATGAGCATATCATACATGATACTCAAATATTAAAATTTTTAAGCATTTATCAACATGTTGATCATGATACCAAACATTCATCATTTAAAGCATTCATGATACACATCATATACAATAGATCATGTACATCATTATCATAAGTATTGCATGCATCATTTCAAATTCATGAATATTTCATCATTGCATGCATCATACCAAATCATAAAATATAAAATCATCATTAATGCATGATTCCAAATCATCATTTATTTCACATCATGATGGTATCAATTTTGTCAAATTACATCCTACAATACATGATCGTAACTTCTTATTTGTATACATCAAAACAAATTAATGAATATTTCATATATTCATATCATCACATAAGGAATATCAAGAAGAATTATTAGGTGATGAGATGTATTTCAGATATTCAGAGAATTTTACATAACAAACTTCAAGTCATAAGCCTTAAAAGATGTCATGAGAGAACATATAAACAATCTTGATTTATAAAATGAATACTAAAGTTATAATTTAAAAAAATCAAGAGAAACCGTGATTCATTTTAACAAATCTCCTCTTAAATAAATAACATAAAGAATTCTTAGGAGATCATGAAAAAGATAGAATTCATTCAGTCTTGTAAGAGAATAAGATATTAATTCATGTATATAAAATCTTGATTTAAGCATAAGATATCTCAATTTACAAATTTCAAAAAATCAAGATAAAGCTCATTTAAATCATTAAATCAAGATCATTTTCAAGAGATTCACAAAAGTAATACAAATAGATTCGTTAATTTCCCTTTTTGAAAAATCAATAAAGTCGAAAAAATAAATTTTTCAAGAAGAAACCTTTCCACTTTTTAATTGTTTTAATTCATGTGATTTATTTCATACATGCATGTTCTTTTCTTTTATGCCAAATAAAAACATGCATCAACGTTTAGGATCAAAAAATGAATTTTGTCATAAAACCATCAAGATCAATAGATTCTCAAAAATGAATTGTTAGGATCAAGAAAATCCGAAAATAAAATTTAACACTTTCATACATTCGGACATGGTTTTTCCATAAGTTATTCAAATACACTCATGAAAATAATACATGCTTATCATCATGTATAACTTAAAATCTCATGCATAAAATTGTCAATCATGGTATCAAAATATCATTATGCATTATTAAATCATCAAGCATGATTTCATATTTTCAATCAAAAATCATTTTGTTTATTTATCATAAGATATGCATTTTTCATGATTATTTTTAAAATCATTGGAAAGGTAAGCATGATAAGCATATTCCTAATTCATTAGTATTTTTATTATATTATTTAAACATGTAATTTCAAGAAAATTAATTCTATACTAAAAAAAAGAAAATACATTATGGAAAGCATCATGTAATTTCGAAATAAATTAAGGGGGTTTTGATTACCTCATCGTTGAATGTCGTTAAGGCATAGTTTGCCACCTCGTCTTTCTTGATTTTCTCCTCGTCTTCGGAGGAGCTCGATTCATCCCACTTTGTGTTCTTCTTGCGTTCAAAGTAAGTAGTTCCGTTCTTTTTGTTCTTAAATTTTTGTTTCTTTAATTTTTTAAATTTCTTAGTGAGTAGTTCTTATTCACCATCATTTGAGCTTATGCTCGAGTGGTCTTCAAATGTTCTATGTCCCAAATCCTTCCTGTTCTTTGGAAGGTGATTTTGTTCATCATGTGCATTGTGCACCATTTCATATGTCATCAATGAATCGATTAGTTCTTCAAGTAGAAAAATATTTAAATATTTTGTTTCTTGTATTGTCGTTACTTTTGACTCCCAATCTTTAGAAAGTGATCGTAAAACTTTACTAACAAGTTCAAAATTCGAGAAACATTTGTCAAGAGCTTTTAAACCATTGACGACATCCGTAAAACCGGTGTACATGTCAATAATGGTTTCGCTTGACTTCATTCGAAAAAGTTCAAAATCATGCAATAAAATGTTAACTTTCGAGACTTTGACTCTACTAGTTCCCTCGTGTGTGATTTCAAGTGTTCGCCAAATATCAAAAGCCGTTTCATACGTAGAAATCCGATTGAACTCATTTTTGTCCAAAGCGCAAAATAAGACATTCATAGCTTTTGCGTTTAAAGAAAAATACTTCTCAAAATCTGACCATTCGTTCATCGGTTTAGAGGGAAGTTGAAAACTATTTTCAACAATATTCCATAAATCCAAATTCATAGAAATCAAGAAAACTCTCATTCGAGTTTTCCAATAAGTGTAGTCCAATCCATTAAACAACGACATATGAACAACCGATAAGCCCTCTTGAAAGCCATGAAGAGCCATTTCTCTCGGGTGTAAATCGAAAATAAGAAATACCAGGCTCTGATACCAATTGTTAGGATCAAGAGCACTAAGAGGGGGGGGGGGGTGAATTAGTGCAGCGGAAAACTTTCGATGATTAAAACTGCGTTCGTACATTGAAATCCGATTCCAACATAAAAGTCGTTTCGTGTAGATAATAACTTTGAAAGCTTACGGAAACATATTTGAAGTAAAGTAAGGAAGGCAGTTTGCAGTTAACATAGAAATCAGAATGTAAGTGCAAACTGAAATATGATGTTCATACGATAAAACCAATTTCTGTCTTAACGCTGATTCGAAAAATACTTAACTATGAAACACATTCGTAAATGAGCAGAAGGTAGTAAGCTACTGAGGAGGATTGCAGTAAAGATAGGATGCTAAAAGTAAATGCAAATTGAGATTTAGAGTGGTTTGGTCAATCTTGACCTACATCCACTTTTGGCTTCCTCCACTAATGAGGTCACTGACGTCCACTAGAGGCCTTCATTCAATAGGCGAAGGCCAACCACCATTTTACAGTTTCACTCCTTTTGATGGGCTTAGGAGACAACCCTTACAAACTTTTCTCTCCTCTTTTGAAAGATCAAAACTTGGAAGAAAAGAGGGAGGAGAACTTCTAGACTTTTCAACACTTTTGAGCTCTAAAATCATAGAGTAAGATCAAGCTTTCGGTGCTTTTGGGTTCCCCTTTCATTGCTGAAAGGGTGGGGTATTTATAGGCCCCAAACCAGTTTGAATTCCGAGCTCCAAACTGTCATCTCCCGGAATTCCGGGGTCTGGCGGTTGCACCGCCTGACTGGGGCGGTTGCATTGCCTGACTGGGGCGGTTGCACCGTCTGGTAGAGCTTGGAGACTAAGCCTCTAGGCGGTGCCACCGCCTGACAGGGGTAGTTGCACCACCTAGTAGAGCTTAGAGACTGAGCTCAGGCGGTTCCACCGCTTGTCAAGGGTGGTTGCACCGCTTGGCAGATCTCGGAGACCCAGCTCAAGCTATTCCACTGCTTGTCAAGGGCGGTTGCACCGCCCAGTCTCGCTCGGAGACTGAGCCCAAGCGGTGCCACCGCTTGATTGGGGCAGTTGCACCACCTAGTCTCGCTCGGAGACTGAGCCCAGGCGGTGCCACCGCCTGACCTGGGCGGTTGCACCACCCAGCTTTCCTAGGAGATCATCTCCTGGGCGGTGCCACCATCGACCTTGGCGGTGCCACCGCTTGGCAGGAATTCTGGTCCGAATGGGTTGATCAATTCGGCCCAATTTGGGTATGTCAATGGCCCAATTGCTCCCAGATTAAGTTAATGGGATCACCTCCCATTCCTAACTTAATCTACATGCTAACTACGATAGCTTGCTCCAGTACGTCAATCGCTTCTTTGGGCGAGCTTCCGGTGAACATCCGACGAACCTTCGGTGATGCTCCAGCGGACTTCCGGCAAACTCCTGGACTTGAGACGATCCACTTGGTGAGTTCCGACGAGCTTCTTTTGACAAGCTCCTAGACTTCTCGGATTTGTTCCCGCAGAACCTCCGATGACCGTCCGGACTTCCGTCGAACTCTCGAACTCCCAACGTGATCATAGTCTTGACTCTGGCGCAAATCCTACTGCATGTCTTATTTCCATCGTAGTTAATCCTGCACATGTAATACAAAACTTCGATCGAGACAATTAATCCTAAGCAATTAACCAAGTTGTCCGGCATGTCATTGGTCCCTGATGCTTTATCCGATTCTTCGGTGCATCATCCTCTCCTACGGCCTATTGCCCAATCGGCTAGTTGACTCCGCAACTCCGATATCCTTGGCACAATACCCGCTCTTCTTGGCCCTATGCCCGAGTCCACAACCCAAAGCCTTTTGTCGATACGTCGACCAATGCATCGGCCCGATGTCCAATCTTCTGACATGTTCCTCCAGCATAACATAATTTTTTCTGCTTTAATTGTCTCATCCTGATCGAAGCATCTTGCGTCACTCAAAACGCAGATTAAAACATAAACACATATCAAGTGGTTTCATCATCAAAATACGAGATTCAACAATTTGGGTCTATCAAGGGCCAATTGCCCCTAGATTAAGTTAGCAATGGGAGGTGATCCCATTAACTTAATATGGGGGCAAGTTGCGCCGGAGTCAAGACTATGATCACGTTGGGAGTTCGAGAGTTCAACGGAAGTCTAGACGATCGTCGGAGGTTCTGCCAGAATAAATCCAAGAAGTCCAGGAGCTTGCCAAAAGATGCTCGTCAGAACTCGCCAAGTGGATCGTTGCAAGTCCAGGAGTTTACCGGAAGTCCGCCGGAGCATCGCCGAAGGTTCGTCGGATATTCGCCGGAAGTTTGCCGGAAGCTCGCCAGAAGAAGCAATTGACGCACCAGAGCAAGTTGTAGTAAATGTCTTAAGAAATGTCGTAGTTAGCATGTAGATTAAGTTAGGAATGGGAGGTGATCCCATTAACTTAATCTGGGGGCAATTGGGCCCTTGACAAACCCAAATTGGGTCGAATGGATCAACCCATTCAGACCAGAATTCCTGCCAGGCAGTGCAACCGCCCAGGTCAAGCGGTGGCACTGCTTGGGCTCAATCTCCGAGCGAGCGGTGGCACCGCTTGGGCTCAGTCTCCGAGTGATATTGGGTGGTGCAACCGCCCCTGATAGGCGGTGGAACCACTTGAGCTCGGTCTCCGAACTCTGCCAAGCGGTGCAACCACCCCTGATAGGCTGTGGAACCGCCTGATCTTGGTCTCCGAGCTCTGCCAAGCGGTGCAACTACCCCTGTCAGGCGGTGGCACCGCCCAAAGGCTCAATCTCCAAGCTTTGTTAGGCGGTGCAACCACCCTAGTCAGGCGGTGCAACCGCCAGACCCTAGAATTTCGAGAGATGATAGTTTTGAGCTTAGAATTTAAACTAGTTTGGGGCCTATAAATACCCCGCCCTTTTAGCAATGAAAGGGTAACCCAAAAGCACCGAAAGGTTGATTTACTCTGTGATTTTAGAGCTCAAAAGTGTTGTAAAGTCTAGAAGTTCTCCTCCCTCTTTTTCTTCCAAGTTTTGATCTTTCAAGAGAGGAGAGAAACATTTGTAAGGGTTGTCTCCTAAGCCCGTCAAAAGGAGTGAAACTGTAAAAGGATGGTTGGCTTCGCCTATTGAAGGAAGGCCTCTAGTGGACGTCAGTGACCTTGTCGGTGGAGGAAGCCAAAAGTGGATGTAGGTCAAGATTGACTGAACCACTCTAAATCTCGGTTTGCATTTACTTTGAGCATCTTATCTTTACTGCAAACCTCCTCAATAGCTTGCTGCCTTCTGCTCATTTATGAATGTGTTTCATAGTTAAGTATTTTTCGAATCAACGTTAAGACGGAAATCAGTTTTATCGTACGAACATCATATTTCAGTTTACGCTTACATTCTGATTTCTATCTTAACTGCAAACTGCCTTCCTTACTTTACTTCAAATATGTTTCCGTAAGCTTTCAAAGTTATTATCTGCACGAAACAACTTTTACGTCGGAATCAGATTTCAACGTTTGAATGCAGTTTTAATCGTCGAAAGTTTTCCGCTGCACTAATTCACCCCCTCTTAGTGCTCTTGATCCTAACAAGTAGGAGAACAAGATCTCAATTCATGCATATCAATAGATATGATTCACTTTGACAAATCTTATTTTTAGTAAATAACAAAAAGAAACATGGGAGTTCAAAAACAAGATCTTGATTCATAGAAAAATTTCAAGTATCAATATCGAGAATTCAAGATCATGATATAGATGAATACATTCTTATAGAAAAAAGATGTCATAAGAGAACACATAAATGATCTCAATTCATGTATAATATCTCTCAATTCATTATGAATCATAAAAATTATAATTCTAAAAAATCATGATTCATTTATAAAATCTCCTCTTAAGAAAATATCAAGTAGAATCGTAGGAGAATGATTAAAAGAAAATCTTGATTCATAATAAATCTTAATTTGTAAATATCAAGGAATTGAGATCATGATTTGGATAAAAAAAATTTATTCAAATTTAAATAATCAAATCATCAAAATCACTTTCATAGTTCAAGAGATTCAAAATAATATAAATATATATTTCAATCTCTTATTCAAAACTCGATAAGATAGAGATGTTTCATTTTAAGTTCTTAGTTTCATACAAGTATACTTTTATTTTTTTATGCCAAATAAGAACATGCATCAATCGTTTAGGATTGAAAAATAAATTTCGTCATAAAAACCATCAAGATCAATAAACCATAAATTACCTAAAAATCATCATTTCTTCAAATCATAATGCATAGATTCACATTAAGCATGATATCAAACCTCCTAACATTTTCATTAAGACATCAAGGTTTCAATCAAAATCAGAAACCATCAAGATACACATTATTTCTTCTTGAAAAAACATACACAAGATTATCATTAGATTTAAATCTAACATTTTATTCATAAAAAATGTAATTTTCATGATCATTACTGGAAGGATAAGCATGATTCCTAAAATTTTTATTTTTGGCATTATTTATTACATTATTAAACATGTAATTTTTAAGAAAAATTATTTTTCTAAGCTAAATTAAAAATAACTCATGCAAAGCATCATATTATTTCGAGATAAACTAAGGGGGTTTCATTTGAGTATTTTATCTCATTGTCGAAAACCATTAAGGCGTAGTTTGTTACCTCGTCTTTGTTGGATTGTCCTTTATCTTTGGATGAGCTCGTTTCGTCCAAGATTGCTTCCTTCTTCTTGCGTTCATAGCAAGTAGTTGCATTCTTTCTAAGTTTATTTTTGTTCTTCAATTTTTGTTTCATGAACTTTTTAAATTTCATAGTGAGTAGTTCAAGTTCACTATCACTTGAGCTTATGCTTGAGTAGTCTTCAATTGTTCTAAGTCCGAAATCCTTCCTGTTCTTTGGAAGGATGTTCTCATGTTCGTTTTATACATTGTACGCCATTTCGTATGTCATTAATGAACCAAAAAGTTCTTCAAGTGAAAAGTTATTAAGATCTTTTGCCTCTTGTATTGCGGTTACTTTCGGATCCTAGTTCTTATTAAGAGAACGTAAAATTTTGTTTACAAGTTCAAAGTCCGAAAAACTTTTACCAAGTGCTTTTAAACCATTGACGACATCTGTAAAATGGGTATACATGTCTCCAATGGTTTCGCTTGGTTTCATATAAAAAAGTTCAAAATCATGCATCAAAAAGTTAATTTTTGAATTTTTAAATTTTCTAGTCCTTCATGTGTGATTTCAAGAGTATGCCAAATGTCAAAAGTCGTTTCGCAAGTAGAAACCTGATTAAATTCGGTTTTATCTAAGGCACAAAATGTTGAATCTCGGATTTTGATGATAAAATCAATTGATGGGTTAATTGATCTAATACATATTATTGAGTTAAGTGTGCAGGATTAACTACGATAACCAGAAAACATAAAGCAAGAATACCGGAGTGATCACGGTAGCGAATTTCAAAACCGTGACTTTCAAAATTTTTGTGAAGTTAATGGATACAATCACAACTTCTCCACTCCGAGGAATCCCCAACAAAATGGAGTAGTTGAAAGAAAAAATAGAAACCCACAAGAAATGGCAAGAACGATATTAAATAAACATAGTTTACCTAAGTATTTTGGGCCGAAGCCGTAAATACGGCTTGCTACATCATGAATAGAGTCCTAATAAGACCATCCCTATCAAAAACTCCTTATGAATTATGGAATAACAAAAAACCAAATATTTCCTATTTTAAAGTTTTCGGTTGTAAATGCTTTATTTTGAATGAAAGGGATGCCTTAGAAAAATTTGATGCTAAATCCGAAGAAGAGGAGTCCAACACCGAGCAAGTTGCTCATTACGCCCTAATGGCCATCGGAGAAGAGGTAACAAATTTAATTGATGCATATTTACCTTATCATGAATTATTAAATGCTTTCCATGAGTTATTCGATGAATGTAAGACAATTAGTAGAAAATATAAATTGCTAAAAAAGGAGCATGATAGTCTCACTTGTGATATTGATAAATTAAAAACTGAATATCATGACAGTTTAGCTCAATGTATAAAATGTCATGATCTAGAATCTCTCTAAATGGAGAACTTGCTACTTAAGGACACCTTGAAGAAATTCGAGGTTGGTAGTAAATCTTTGAACGTGATCCGTACAAATAAGGGTCACGTTCATAAAAGAAGTGGAATCGGATTTGTGAGAAGTCCTCACCAAATCCAACCACCTTCATTAAAGGCCCCGTCTTACATATTCGGCACCAAAGCAATTGTAACTTTTGTTGCAAATATGGACATAAAACTTATAAATGTCCATTCAAGAAAATTAGTTCGAACAAACTAATTTGGGTTCCTAAAGGAACCATGATCAATTCTTTGCAATATGATGAACAAGTTAAATCAGTTTTTAAGGCACCAAAAAGAAAATGGGTACCTAAAAATAATCCCTTCTTGTAGAAACATACACCATCATAAGCTAGGAGCAAGAGATGGTATCTAGATAGTGGATGCTCAAGACATATGACTGGAGATCCATCTCATTTCTCTATGCTCACTAGCAAAAAAGAAGGGTACGTCACCTTCGGAGACAACAACCAAGGTAAAATCATTGGCAAGGGAACCATAGGTAACAAATTAAAATTTTCTATTGATGATGTTATACTAGTTAATGGATTGAAACATAATCTCTTGAGTGTTAGTCAATTATACGATAAAGGTTATATCGTTAGATTTGAATCAAATGTGTGTATTATTGAAAAACCAAACCATAACATAACTATGATTGCATTAAAACAAAATAATGTCTACACCATCAACCTTGATGAACTAAGTAACGAAATGTGCCTCTCCGCTTTAAATGATGATACTTGGCTTTGGCATAGGAGACTAGGCCCTGCAAGCATGAAACTAATATCTAAGATCTCATCTAGATAATTAGTGCGAGGAATTCCAAATATAAAGTTTATTAAGGACAAAGTATGCGATGCATGTCAACTAGGTAAACAAATAAAAATTAGTTTCAAACCAAAAACTCAAATTAGCACCACTAGACCATTACAATTGGTTCATTTGGACTTATTTGGACCAATTGACACGACAAGTCTAGGGGGAAGCAAATATGCGTTTGTAATTGTTGATGACTATACTAGATACACTTGGACCTATTTCTTAGCTCACAAAAGTGATTGTTTCAAGTGTTTCTCTAAATTTTGTAAACTCACTCAAAACGAAAAAGGTTTCATGATTTCATCAATTCGGAGTGATCACGGTGGCGAATTTTAAAACCGTGACTTTCAAAATTTTTGTGAAGTTAATGGATACAATCACAACTTCTCCACTCTGAGGAATCCCCAACAAAATGAAGTAGTTGAAAGAAAAAATAGAAACCCACAAGAAATGGCAAGAACGATATTAAATAAACATAGTTTACCTAAGTATTTTGGGCCGAAGCCGTAAATACGGCTTGCTACATCATGAATAGAGTCCTAATAAGACCATCCCTATCAAAAACTCCTTATGAATTATGGAATAACAAAAAACTAAATATTTCCTATTTTAAAGTTTTCGGTTGTAAATGCTTTATTTTGAATGAAAGGGATGCCTTAGAAAAATTTGATGCTAAATCCGATGAAGGCATCTTTCTTGGTTACTCTTCCATTTCTAAGGCTTTTCGGGTTTTTAACAAAAGAACCTTAGTAATAGAAGAGTCTATTCATGTAGTTTTTAATGAAATTTCTAATTTAAAGAAAAATGATTTTGATGATGATCTTGGTTTTGATAATTTGAATTTAAATGAACCCCCTCCTCAAAATAGCAACTTGGATGCACCTTCTTCCGAAATTTCCTTACCCAAGGAATGGAAATATATAGATGCTCATCCAAAGGAGCTAATTATATGAGATACATCGAAAGGGGTTCAAACTCGTTTCTCTTTCAAGAATTTTTGTGCTAACGCCGCCTTCCTTTCACAAATTGAACCTAAATGCATTGACGAGGCCATGAAAGATGTTTTTTAGGTTATTGCAATGCAAGAGGAATTAAATCAATTTGAGATGAATAAGGTATAGAAGCTTGTTCCTAGACCTAGTGACCATTTAGTCATTGGTACTAAATGGGTCTTTAGAAACAAGCAAGACGAAAATGGTATCGTGGTTAGAAACAAGGCTAGATTAGTGGCCAAAGGTTTCAACCAAGAAGAAGGTATCGATTACGAAGAAACCTTCGCTCCCGTGGCTCGATTAGAAGCCATAAGGATGCTCCTTGCCTATGCTAGTAGTAATAATTTTAAACTGTTTCAAATGGATGTCAAAAGTGCTTTCTTGAATGGTTTTATTTCCGTAGAAGTATATGTCGAACAACCTCCTGGATTTGAAAATTCTCTTCTTCCTAACCATGTATTCAAATTGACTAAGGCTCTCTATGGCTTGAAACAAGCTCCTAGAGCTTGGTATGAAAGGCTTAGTTTCTTTCTTATTTTAAATAATTTTAATAAAGGCAAGGTTGATACTACATTGTTTATCAAATATTTTGAAAAATAATTTTTTTATTATGCAAATTTATGTTGACGATATTATTTTTGGCTCTTCGGATGAATCACTATGTGAATCATTTGCCAAATGTATGAGTCATGAATTTGAAATGAGTTTAATGGGTGAATTAACTTTCCTTTTAGATTACAAATCAAACAACTTAGTGATGGTATATTTCTTAACCAATCTAAATATACATTAGAATTGTTAAAATGATTTAATATGGATAATTCAAAAGCAATAAACACCCTTATGAGTACTTCGACTAAGTTAGATATGGATGAAAATAGTGAAAATTTCGATCAAAAAACATATAGGGGAATGATAGGTAGTCTACTCTACCTCATCGCGACTAGACCGGATATTATGTTTAGTGTAGAACTTTGCACTAGGTTTCAATCTAATCCTAAATTATCTCATCGTAAGAGTGTTAAAAGAATATTTAGGTATCTTAAAGGAACGCCAAATTTAGGATTGTGGTATCCAAAATCTGAAAATTTTGATTTAATAGCTTATGCAGATGCCGATTTTGGCGGATGCCGGATAGATAGAAAAAATACATCTGGAACATGCCAATTTTTAGGACATGCACTTGTTTCTTGGACTTCCAAGAAAGAAAATTTAGTTGCACTATCTACGGCAGAAGCCGAATACATTGCTGCAAGTGCATGCTGTGCACAAGTTGTTTGGATGAAAAATACATTAGAAGATTATGAAATTTACTTCAAAAATGTTCCCATAAAATGTGATAATACTAGTGCCATATGTCTTACAAAAAATCAAATTCAGCACTCTAGAACTAAGCATATCGATATTAGGCATCATTTCATACGCGATCATGTCCTTAACAATAATGTTGTTTTAGAATTTATTGACACAAAGCATCAATTGACAGATATTTTTACAAAAGCCTTAAATGAAGACCAATTTGAATTCATTAGAAGGGAACTAGGCATGTTAAATTGTCCCTGAAAACAAGCTTGTTTGAATATATTTTTCAAAAAATGTCTCATCCTTTTCCGTTCTTCTATGGATTTGACTTCATCATTCTCCTTCGATTCAAGATGATATACTGAAGTACGACTCATTATCTTAACCTATCTTGAGTCAAACACCTCAAAAAAAAAAAAAAAAAAAAAAAATTCTAACACAGCACGCTAGCGGTGGCATCGCCAGAACCGGCGGTAGCACCGCTTGAGCGCTCGGGCGCCAGGTAGTGGCATCGCTCGGTTTGGCGGTGGCACCGCCCGAGACACCCTATAAATCCCAAATGGTTAGGGCCGGCGGTGACACCGCCCCCAACCTGTGGAAGCCTTGCTCCAACTCTCCCAAACTCTCTCAATCCCTCATTCTAACCTCTACAAACCTTGGAGAGGGATTCTTGTTGGTCCAAGCTCTCCATCATCCAAGAAATACTCCATAATGTAAAATCTTCCCTTCCCTTTCTTCTTGTTTTACCTACTCATTACAATTTCATATTTCTTTTATCATCTTGTCTAGAAAATGGCTCCTAAGATATCAAAAGGGAACAGGTATGAAGGAGATTCATATGGCCATGATCTTTTTAGATCCAAAGAAGAAGCCCTTAGGTTTCTAAAATTTGAAACAAGATATATCCATAAGGGTAAACACGTTGATCTCGATGAACTAGGAGACTAAGAACCTAGTAGGTGGTTTGCTCATCTAGAGGCCCTACCTCTCTTACAAATAGATGAACCAATTTATCCTAGGTTAGTTAGGCTCTCTTATGCAAACCTATGGGCAGATAACGATAGCCTAAGTACTTACATTTTAGGAACACAAATTAGGATTTCTGATAATACTATTTGTGAACTAATTGGAATCACTGAAAAAGATAGGGGCTGCTATTTTAGAGGAAAATGGGATGTTAATATAATAGGAGCAACTTACACCGAAGCTATCGAAACCCATTTTGCAAACTCGGACTTGGAATAATACCCAAGAGTTGCGAACACTTACTACCTTTTAACTCTAAGATTCTTCATCATATCATGACAAGCATACTATTCCCTAAGCAATATCATCTTGATGAAATGAGTCTAATAGAGATAAGCACTATGTATTGGATTATGACCGGTCAACATAACTGTTTTGGATACTCAATACGGCAACACATGCAGGATATTACAGCTAAAGATATTATGTTGCCATATGGGAGGTTAATCACTAGATTTCTTCGTGCCTATGACATTTGCATCCCACCCGATGAAGAAACAATTCAAAGTGATAGATATAACATCATCAATAAAAATCTACTAAAGAGACTTAGGTGCACATTTAACAATGGAATATGGGTAAGGCAACCTAGAAGGACTGATCCTATTCCTCCACCAGTAGAACAACCAGAAACACAAATTTTTAGGGGAAATGAATCTCCTCCTCCTAGTCCCTTAGGTGCAGCACCTTCAGCTCCTGTTTCATCCTCTGAAGGACTCATTATGGCAGAACAGTCTCAGATCAAATTCCAACAAGACCAACTCAAATCGCAGCAAGAACAAATTCAACTCCAGCAAATTGAAATTTTGAAGGAACTACGACAACTAAATCAAAAAATAGATGTTATGTATCAGCACTATGGATTACCTCCTAAGGATTGATGTATCTTTTTATTCTATTCTGTTTACTCTTAATATCAAGTTCCAAGCGTCATCTTTTGAACGAAAACTGAACTTTCTTTTTAAATGTATTTTTAAAATTCTGGATATATGCTTCTGGATGAATGCTGATTTTTTCGTTTAAGATGAATTCTGGATAAGTATTTTTGACAAATTTGAATGATTAATCTTAATGCTGAATTCTTTCTCTAATGATTTTATGATCACAAATTGCGTGCTTCAAGGTCTCGTCTCCTTTTTTTGTTGATGACAAAGGGGGATAAAAGTGATGACATGTACCATTTTGGTAGCATGACTTATATGAATTGCAAAAGCTTGTGTGATACGAATGTCTTATATGCCTTGCAAAATCTTTGAGAATATCACAAGATTGATTGATCATATTGAAAGCATGCCTCACATCTATATCATGAAATTCATGTTGAAAATCTTTATCTCCTGTCATAGTAAAAATTGCCCTTATCATTCGACTTAAAAATAATTTTCATCGAAGTTTCATAGTTACTATTTCTTCATGAAAATAACGATAAGTTCTACGGTTAGAACTTATCGGTTTATGCTTGAATTCAATGAATGGAATTCAAGTGTTTTTCATCTTCTCATAATATGGCATATAGATAGGGGGAGTTATGTTTAACTCCGTCATCTATTGATTGTCATCATAAAAAAGGGAGAGATTGTTGAATCTCGGATTTTGATGATAAAATCAATTGATGAGTTAATTGATCTAATCCATATTATTGAGTTAAGTGTGCAGGGTTAACTACGATAACCAGAAAACATAAATCAAGAATACTAGAGTCAAGTTCGATGGACGTTTGAGAGTCTGAAGAATCGCCGGAGATACTGCCGGAACCAACCGAGAAGAAATCGGGAACCTATCAGAATTTTTGAAAGTTCGCCGAAGAGATCGTCGGAGGTTCGCGGAGATCACCAAGAAGGCTCGGCCACTCATTGAAGTCATCACAAGATCGGGAGCTTGTTGGGAGTCCGTTGGAAGAAGTTCGTCGGAAAGCTCGCTGGAACAAGACTCGACGTTCGCGGTTGTAAACTTGCTTAGGATGTTTTTAGTTATGTAGTTCACTTGTAATTAGGATTAGGATTAAGAGATAATCCTATATCCTAGTTAGGGGCCAATTGGGCCCAAAATTAGACTTGGTTTGAGCTAAATTTAAAGCCCAACCAGTGAACCGGAGAGTTTGGCGGTGGCATCGCCAGACTGGGCGGTTGCACCGCCCAGCACCGGAGAGCTGTGCGGTGGCACCGCCAGTCCATTGTCAGTGTTAGACACTGACAGGCGATGACACCGCCACTGACAGGCGGTGGCACCGCCAGCATCGGGAACTAAAGAGAATTCAAATTTTGGAACCCAAATTTTTTGAGAAGCAATTGATTGAGAGAAAGGTCTTAGAAAAGTCTTAGCTAGTCTTGTTTTCAATTTGCTAGTGTTCACCTCCTTATTTCTTGTTGAAAATCTGTAAGAGAGTGAACCGCTTGTGTAACATCCCCCATTTTTGAAAATTTAGTAAAAGGTATGTTTGTAAAAATAAGGATTATTTAATAATTATTTTATATTAAATGATATTATATTAAAGGTTTATGGCTAGGGACCTAAGAGTAAATATTAGAAGTTTGATATAATTTATGAAAGATTCAGATTTAAGTTAAAAAAAAAAAAAAAACAAAACAAAATATTGTGGACATGTGTCACTAACGAACCTAAGGTTGGTGCCACTTATCTTTGCTCTAAAGATGACACCTAGCCCCTTTCATGCATGCATGACACATTGCAACTTTTGCATTAGCCAAAAGCTAAATAATTAGATAAAGGGTTAAAGAAAACAAACCTGAAGAGTTGCAGCCAACGTGAGTTTGAGAGAAGATGAAGAAGAAGAAGAAGAAGAAGAAGAAGAAGAAGAAGAAGAGGAGCTTGAGGTTTTTCATCAATTTTCTCACATTTGGGATTCAAATAATTTGAAGGCAAGTGTTCTAACCCAATCCCACAGTAACCTTAACCTCTGTTTCCATTTTTATTCTGCAAAATTTGAAAGATTTCAACTGAGAACCAGACCTTCTTTCGTTTTGATATAAAGCTATGAATCCGTAATTTTTCGGTAATCTGACCTTT
This sequence comes from Musa acuminata AAA Group, assembly GCF_036884655.1. Lineage (NCBI taxonomy): Eukaryota > Viridiplantae > Streptophyta > Magnoliopsida > Zingiberales > Musaceae > Musa > Musa acuminata. The sequence goes on along the minus strand of NC_088355.1, from coordinate 19,076,893 downwards.
ATGCAATGTTTTGATCATAACATTTTGTAATAAACTCTGATTTAGACAAAACTGTTCCATTTGAAAATAGACAAGAAAATATTTATTTTGATATAAAGATCGAATGATTTGGAGTTTAAATGCCTACTAAGACTTCTGTTTAAATTAACCCTACAGATTCTGTAAAACAGGGACTGAAATTTCTGACCTCTTATTGCTTAACTACTTATAACTTTCTGTTGTGAACTCAGATTCATACAAAGTATGTTTTATTCGAATCTAGACTCAAAATTCTTTCTGTATATACCTGATTTGAAATTTTTGGAGTACAATTACTAACTGAAACATCTGGTTTCATCGACCCTATGGATTCAGTAAAACAGAGCTAATATTTTCAGACCTTTCGCTACGAAATTATCTGTAACTCCCTGTTGTAAATTCCAAATCTTGTAAAACTTAATATGCCTAAAACTAGATTGACAAAGCTTTCTAATGACATCTATTTTGTATAAATTGGAGCATAATTGGTTATCTAAATAGTTCATACAATGTTCCTATCAAATTCTGCCAGAATCGAGCTTTGGTCGATTTCGGCTTGCCTTGTTACTTCCCTTTGGAAATCGATTTTGGCAAAAACTCTTACTTCAGTTAAGCTTTACATTATTATCTTAAATTCCTGTATACTTTTGTCCTTAATTTATTTGTATATCCGCAGCTATCATCTAAAGTTCATGTTTGCATCGTACTGATTCGGCACATGCATCCCATTGTTCCGCATTTTGCTTTCGATATGTGCCTCTTCCAATTTTATTTCTTTGGACATTGAATTTATCTAACTTTCTTATTTCAATTGAACTATATGTGATTTCTTGAAATCCTTGTATGCCCTTGCTTTTGTTTCCTTTCAAATCTAAATACATTTGTGAAAGATTATGTTTGTATCGTATTGACTCGAAAGGCATATGTACATTTCGTTGTTCCGCATGTGCTTCCAATATATGCTAATTTCATTATTCATACTGTCCCTTTGTACTCCGGTGTTTGTGGGATAAATGTGAACCTTTGCTAGAAATGGTAAAGGGAGTTATGCTTAGAGCCCGCGATGCTCTGCCGGCCCCCTATGACTTCACTCAGACGTGGGTGGATGGAGCTCTCAGACGTGGGAGACTTATGTTTGGTGGTCATTCAGAAATGGATGGACCATATTATGTTATGATCCCACTTCACCTTCTATGTGTTTGATATGATATCCAAAGCTTTGGCTATGTTTCTATGCATGCTTCGGATAAGAATGAAATGAATGCATCGTCATGTGACATTTGAGCTTCTATTCATGTTTTGTTCTTTGATATATTTATGAAATATTATAAGTCTTTGTTATACCTTGAAAACTACCATATGTCATTCATATGCTCCTTATGCAAATGATATGCTCCAATTACCTTTCCTCGATTGTATGAATAAAACATGCTTCGAACGATATTATATTGAAATTCTACATTCAAACAAAACATGCTACTGTTTCATCCTGTATCTCTGCTTTGTATTTTGATACCTCATTTGTTTGAAAACTGTCCTCTTTGCTATGGATATGTTAGTTATTTGCTGAGCTTTATATGCTCACCCCGTTGCTATATAAATTTTTCAGGATAGCTTATCGCTCACTAAAATGTATAAATTGGGTTGAGGCAGTGGAAGACTAGAAGATTTTGGGGCAAATATTTTGTACTTGATAGGTTGATGTTGTATAAGTTCTTTTTGGGAGTAATGAAATATTAATGACAAATCTAGATTGATGTATCTTGTAAATATTTGAAAAGTACCTCTTATGTCAGGATTTTGAAAATGTTAAGTCTAAACTGTGTACTGATATAAACATGTAGTACATGTTGGTTTTGCGATTGCATTAATTGCCGCACTTATGGATTTATGATATAGTTATGGTTTAATTAAGTTGCTTTTGGATTTTAAGAATCTTCTAGTGACATGATGTATGATTATAAACTGCACAGGTTTTGTGAATTGTGGATTGTAGAGATGAATGACTTGAATGTTTTTCTTAGTGACCTCAAATATGTGATTGGATCCTGGATTGTTTGTTGAATTATAATATTATCATTCTTGAGTTAGGTTCACACCTCCTAAATGAGAATTAAATTCGGGGGGCGTGATAGTTTGTAAAAAGTTGTAAGAGGGGTATTTACCCTTCCCCTTCAAGAGATTTGCTAGTGGAAGGTTGGAGCCTCATCGAAGAGGGGCCTCGCAAGTGGATGTAGGTCATTTGACCGAACCACTTTAAAATCGGCGTGATCTCTGGTTTGCATTTACTTATTGTCATTTATATTACTGCAAACCATTTGCACTTTGATGCTCTACTTCTTTGTCTCCTTCTTACGTATCCCTTCAAGTTAAAACGCAATCGAAACGGTTTCAAACGAAACATTGCTTTTATCGTACGAAGTTTCTGAAAGTGTTTAAATCGTGAAAAGCTTATCGTACTTTACCACTACACTAATTCACCCCCCCCCCCTTTTAGTGCCGCTCCGACCCTAACACAAAATAAAGCATTCATAGCTCTAGCATTTAAAGAAAAAGTCCTCTTTTCCAAATCATTCTAATTGTTTATTGGAAGAGAAGACCTTTGAAAACCATTTTCCAAAATACTCTATAAATTTAAATCCAAAAAAAAGTAAGAAAACTCTTACTCGAGTTTTCCAATATGTATAGTCCGTCCCATTGAATAATGGAGGACGAATAAGAGAAAGTCCCTTTTGAAAGCCAAAAAGAGCTATTTCTCTTGGGTGTTAAACCAAATGAGAAATAACGAGGCTCTAATACCAATTGTTAGGAAAAGAGTCGGCACTAAGAGGGGGGGTGAATTAGTGCAGTGGTAAAAATTATGTCGGTTCAAAACTTCGTTGCGATTAAATCCGTTTCCAATGAAAAACCGTTTCATAAAGGTATTAACTTTGAAAGTGTATGGAAGAGCATAGTGGACGTAAAGTAAGTAAAGTGATTTGCAATAAAGTAAATTGCACAAGAGAAATGCAAACCATATTTTTATAGTGGTTCGGTCATTGTGACCTACATCCACTTCGTCGATTCCTCTTCCGTCGAGACCACCGACATCCACTATCGGTCTTCTTTTAATGGGCGAAAACGAACTACCCTTCTCCTTTTCATAGGTTTAGGAGACAACCTTTTATAACCCTCTTTTATAATGTATCCCTCTCACACCTCCCTTAGAAGTCTCTCTAAACTTTGGGAGGAGGGAACTCAACTTTCTAAGATTTACAACTTTAGAATCATAGGGTTTTGCTCAATATTTCTTTCTTATCCATACAGGAATAGCTGGAGTATTTATAAGCCCCAAATGGATTCAAATTTGGAGCCCAAAATTCAAACCCATAAAATTTTAGGGTATGGGCGGTACCACCGCCTATAGCCTAACACTGGGTGGTACCACTGCCCAGATAGTCTTGGAGACTAAGTCTGGGTGGTGGTTCCATCTAGACCGATGGTACCATCGCCTTACAAAGTCTCGGAGACTGTGCCATGATGGTTTCACCTATTTGGTCACTATTTGGGCATTTCTCTTGGCCCAACACAGCCCAAACTTAGCCCAACTGTCCCTTAATTAGGTTGGTCCAATTCTAATCCCTATTAAGACATTTACTAAGCTAAATAAAGTTTGTAAGTCTAGGTTTCTTCTGGTGAGCTTTCGGCAATCTTCCAGCGAACTTCCAATGATCTCTCGGCAATGTTCCAACGGACTCCCGGCAAGCTCCTAGATTTCATGATGTTCTTCTTGGCATGTTCCAATGAGCTTCTTTGGCAAGCTCCAGGACTTCTTGGTCAATTCCAATAAAACTTTCGATGAACGTTCAGACTTTCGACGAACTCTCAAACTCCCAACAAAATCACGTTCTTGACTCCGGGACTTCATTTTGCTTTATACCTTGCTATTGTAGTTAATCCTGCACATGTAAAAACACATTTTGATCTAGATAATTATTACTAAGCATGAATCATGTTATCCGGCATGTCATTGGTCTATCGATGCTTCATCTGATTCTTTGACGCATTGTCATCTCTTGCGGCCTATTGTCCAATCGGCTAGTTGACCTTCGCAACTTTGATATCTTTGGCGTAATTTTTGCTTTTCCTAGCCTGATGCCGAAATCCATGGCCCGAAGCCTTCTGTCAATATGTCATCCGATCCTCCGACTAAACGTCCAATTTTCTGACATGTTCCAGTGGCCCAACATGATTCTTCCTGCTTTAATTGTCTCATCCTGATCGAAGCATCCTGTGTCACTCAAAACGCAGATCAATTCATAAACACTTATCAATTGGTTTCATCATCAAAATTCGAGATTCAACAACAATGATGTCTACGCTCGAGGAAGGGGCAAGCGAGGATAAGATTGCTCGCTACGTGAAGTAAATAGATAACTCCACTATTGCTCAGTGTTACATGTTGGGCTCCTTGACTCCTGAGTTGCAGAGACAATATAAAAAGATGGATGCTAGATACATTATCCTACATGTCCGCAAACTGCTTGAGGAACAGGGAAGGACTCAGCGATATGAGATATCCAAGAGCCTCTTACATGCTAGGATGATTGAGTGGATATCAGTTCAGAACCATATCCTAAAGATGATTGAGTGGATAGAGAAACTCATGTTAGGATCGAGTTGGCATTAAGAGGGGGAGTGAATTAGTGGAGCAGAAAAATTATGTCGGTTTGAAAATCTTCATATGATAAAAATCTGATTCCGACGAAAACCGTTTCATTAAGATATTAACTTGAAAAAGTATGGGAGCATAGTGAAAGAAATAAGAAGGTAAAGCAGTTTTGTAGTAAAGGTAAATTGCTTAAAACGAAATGCAAACCAATTTATAGTGGTTTAGTCATCGTGACCTATATCCAGTCCACTGATTCCTCTTCCGTCGAGGCCACCGGCATTCACTAATGATTTTCTTTTAATGGGTGAAGATCAACTACCCTTTTACACCCCTCTTCTCCTTTTCACAGGTTTAGGAGACAACATTTTACAAGCACTCACTCCACCCGAATAGAATTCTAAACTTAGAACTAGAGGAGGGGATCTCTTAAGTAATTGCTATAGCGTTTTCCCACTTTTAAACTCTTTGTGCTTGTGTATGTTAACCAAGGATGAGAGGGGTATTTATAGGCCTCAAGTAGATTCAAACTTGGAGCCCGAAAAGGTCTCATCTTAGGTTTCCCAAGTCTTAGCGGTACCACCGCTTATGTTGGGCGGTACCACCACCTGCAGCACTAACACTAGGCGGTACCACCACCTAGTCTGGTGGTACCATTGCCTGGCACCCTGCCACTGGGTGGTACCACCGCCTGATAGTCTCTCAAAGATTGTGTCTGGGTGGTACCACCGCCCAAACCAATGATACCACCGCCTGACATAGTCTCGGAGATTGTGCCATGATGGTTTCACTTGTTGGGTCAGTGTTTGGGCCTTTTCACTTGGCCCAAAACAGTTCAAACTTGGGCCCAATTGGCCCCTAATTAAGTTGGCCCAATTCCAACCTAATTATGTGCTAACTTTGAATTTTAAGGCATACACTAAGCTAAATAAGTCCGGTAAGTCTAGGTTTCTTCCAGCGAGCTTCTAGTGATCTTCCGACGATCTCTCGACAATGTTCTAACGGACTCTCGACAAGCTCCTAGACTTCACGATAATCTTCTTGGCGAGTTCTGACGTGCTTCTTTGGCAAGCTCTTGGACTTCTCGGTCAATTCCAATAGAATTTTTGACGAACATCCGGACTTCCGAAGAACTCTCGAACTCCCAATGAAATCTCGTTCTTGACTCCGAGACTTCATTTTTCTTTATGCCTTGATCGCTATCATAGTTAATCCTACACACTTAAAACCTACTTCGATCTAGATAATTATTACAAAGCTTAAATCAAATATTGTCTAGCATGTCATTAGTTTATCAACGCTTCGTCTGATTCTTTGGCGCATCATCCTCTCTTATGGCTTATTGCCTAATCGGTTAGTTGACCTCCACAACTCTGATCTCCTTAGCACAATTTTCACTCTTCTTGGCTCGATGCCCAAACCCATGGCCTAAAGCCTTCTACCGATACATCGACTGGACCTTTAGCTCGACGTTCAATCTTCTGACATGTTCTACTCCAGCCCAACATGATTCTTTCTGCTTTAATTATCTCTCCCTGATCGAAGTTTTTTGCGTCACTCAAAATGCATATAAGATAAACACGATCAATTGGTTTCATCATCAAAATCCATGATTCAACAACTCATAGGTCTAGGATTGGTCCTAGAGGATAACTTGTTAGGAACAAGTTGACACTAAGAGGGGGGGGGGGTTGAATTAGTGCAGTAGATAAAAATGTCGGTTTTAAAATCTTCGTACGATAAGATCCGATCTCGGAAATACTTTACTTGAAAGCATGCGGAAGTGTAGTGAAAGTAAGAATGCCATTTGTTGAAGTGTGAAAGCTAGCAATTCTTGCTTTCTTTTGCAATGTGCAAGTTGCAAGTTTTGCTTCTTGAGATAGGCAAGATAGCAGTTTTGCTTGAGATTGCAAGCTAGCAAGATAGCAATGCATCATTTTAGAATATGCAAGATAGCAAATTTACTTTTCTTTATGATGTGCAAGCTAGCATGATTTGCTTCTTCTTGAATTGTGCAAGCTAGCAAATTTTATCTCCCCCTTTGTCATTATCAAAAAGAAGGAAGTAATACAATTTTATAATTATTTTCCCTTCACATCAATTTTTTAAATCAAGACAAATGAGGTATCTAAAATAATTTACATCAATGATTCAATCATAACATGAGGTATATAAATCATAAATATAAAGGAGTATTTAATCATAAGAGAGAAAAAATCAGTTTATGCATATAATGCACCAAGCATCAAAGTACATTTTCTCAAGTTGTGGGTATCAAAAAATTAAGAGAAAATAGCTTATGATTCATTTTGATAAAATGAAAGAATCATGATGAACAATCTTGATTTACACAAAGTTTCAAAACATAATTATCAAGATCATGTTAGTTTCATAGATCTCCTCTTTAGTAAATGGTAAAAAGAAACATAGGAGATATAAGATTTTGATTCATGAATCTCAAGAATATCTGAAAGATTTGGATAAATGCCATTCAAATTTAAATCATCAAAATCATTTTCATAGTCCAAGAGATTCATAAAAATGATACAAATATATTCATCAATCTCCTTTTTGAAAACTTGATAAAATGGGGATTGAGAAGTTTTTAAGAAAAATATATTTTCTTTTTATTTTATACGAGCATGCCTTTGTCATTTATGCCAAATCAAAACATGCACCATATTTAAAACCGAAAAAGCAACTTTCATTACAACAAAGATCGATAAGCCATAAATTACAAAAGAAAATCATCATTACTTTGGGCATGATACCAAAACATGGTTTCAAGTTTTCAAGGTATAACATGCACAATTTCAAACTATAAACTCATTAAGCATGGTATCAAACCTCTTAACATTTTCATTAAAACATCATACATGGTTTTATTGAACATAAGGCATCTTCAATCAAAATACAATACATAAATCATCAAACACACATTATTGCTTCTTAAAACATATAAGAAATTAATCTTTATTTGATGTGCAAGTATTACTACAAAACATGCAATTGTCAAGATAATATATATATATATATATATATATATATATATATATGTATATATATGTATATATATATGTATATATATGTATATATATATGTATATATATACATATATATACATATATATACATATATATATATATATATATATATATATATATGTATGTATGTATATATATTTAAAACTAATCATGAAAAGCACTAAGTAATTACATGGTAAGGAAAAAAATATTCGATTGAGTCGCTTACCTTGTTGACGAAATTTGTCAAAGCATAGTTCGCCACCTTACCCTTGTTAGTTTGCTCATCATCTTCGGATGAGCTCGATTCGTCTTAAGCCGCCCTAAGTACTTTCTTCTTCTTTGATAGCTTCTTCTTTTTAAGTTCATTTTTACTTTTTGATTCTTATTTTAAGTACTTTTTAAGTTTTATTGTGAGAAGTTCAAAGTCATCCTCACTTGGGCTTTTGCTCTAGTGGTCATTTTGAGTTCTAAGTGCCAAATCCTTCATATTCTTTGGAAGGTTATTTTGAGTTCTTCATGTGCATTGCACGTCATTTCAAAGGTCATTAAAGACCCAATAAGTCCTTCAATAAAAAATTGTTGAATCTCGGATTTTGATGATGAAGTCAATTGTCATTTGTTGTCTAATGTATGTGTTGAGATAAGTGTGCAGGATTGACTACGATGAAAGTAAGACATGCAGCAGGAGTTGCGCCGGAGTCATGACAATGATCACGTTGGGAGTTCGAGAGCTCGACGAAAGTTCGTATAGTCGTCAGAGGTTCTATGGGAACAAATCCGAGAAGTCCAGAAGCTTGCCAAAGGAGCTCATCGGAACTTGCCAAGTGGATCGTCGCAAGTCCAGGAGTTTGCCGGAAGTCCGCAGGAGCATCACCGAGGGTTCGTCGGATAATCGACGGAAGTTCGCCGGAAACTCGCCGGAAGAAGCGATTGACGCACCGGAGCAAGCTGTAGAATTTTTCTTAGGAAATAATCGTAGTTAGCACATTGATTAAGTTAGAAATGGGGGGTGATCCCATTAGCTTAATCATGGGGCAATTGGGCCCCTAAAGAACTCAAATTGGGCCGAATGGATCAACCCATTCGGTCCCAGGCTGCTGTGGGAGGTGCAACCGCCCAGGCAGGGAGGTAGCACCGCCCAGGCTATGTCTCCCAGCGAGACTGAGCGGTGCAACCGCCCCAGCCAAGAGGTGGCACCGCCCCGGGCTCAGTCTCCGAGCGAGACTGGGCGGTGCAACCTCTTCTGTCAAGAGGTAGCACCGTCGGAGCTCAAGTTTCGAGCTCTGCCAAGTGGTGCAACCTCTCTAGTTAGGCGGTGCAACTGCCTGAGCTCGGTCTTCGAGCTCTGGCAGAGAGGTGCAACCACCCCTGACAGAGGTGGCACCGCCTAGAGGCTCAGTCTTTGAGCTTTGCCAAGCGGTGCAACCGCCCCAATCAGGAGGTGCAACCGCCTGATCCCGGAATTTCGGGAATTGATAAATTTGAGCTCCAAATTTGAACTAGGTTGGGGCCTATATATACCCCACCCATTCAGCACTGAAAGCACATAACACACACTCGAAATCTTGCTGTCTTTCTGTGTTTCTTAGAGCTCAAAATTGCTAGTTCTCCTCTTTCTATTCTTCAAGTTTGAGATGTAAAGAGAGGAGAGAAAACTTCTGTAAGGGTTGTCTCCTAAGCTCGTCAAAAGGATTGAATCTGTAAGAGGGTGGTTGGCCTTCGCCTATTGAAGGAAGGCCTCTAGTTGACGTCGGTGACCTCGTCGGTGGAGGAAGCCAAAAGTGGAGTAGGTCAAGATTGACCGAACCACTCTAAATCTCGGTTTGCATTTCCTTTGAGTATTTTACCTTCACTGCAAACTTCTCAATAGCTTACTACCCTCTACGATTTTATGAACGAGTTTCAAGGTTCAGACGTAAGTCTGCGTTTAGACGTAAATTTGCGTTTAGACGTAAATCGGCTTTCCTCGTACAATCATCATATTTCAGTTTACGTTTACGTTTTGATTTCAATCATAACTGTTTACTGCCTTCTACGATCTTACGAATAAGTTTCTAAGTTCAGAATTTTCCAAATCTGCATTTAGACGTAAATCGACTTTTCTCGTACGATCATCATATTTCAGTTTACGTTTACGTTTTGATTTCAATCATAACTGCTTACTACCTTCTGCGATCTTACGAACAAGTTTCTAAGTTCAGAACTTTCTAAATCTGCACTTAGACGTAAATCGTTTTTTATCGAACGAACGCAGCTTTCGTTTTAATCGCTGAAAAATTTCCGCTGCACTAATTCACCCCCCCCCCCCCTCTTAGTGCTCTCGATCCTAAGAATTGGTATTAGAGCCTAGTTAACTCTCAAACGGATTAAAACCTAAGAGAGATGGCTTACGCCGGAAACCAAGAGGGCCATTCTATTACACGTCCACCCATGTTTAATGGGACGGACTACACCTATTGGAAGACCTGAATGAGGATTTTTCTTATTTCTATGGACATTGAACTTTGGAATCTTATCGAGAATGGTTTTTCAAAGTCTTCTCTTCCAATGATCGATTGGAATGATTTGGAGAAGAAGTCTTTCGCTCTTAATGCAAAGGCTATGAATGCCTTATTTTGCTCACTTGATAAAAACGAGTTTAATCGTATTTCGATTTGTGAAACTACATTTGATATTTGGCACACACTCGAAGTGACTCATGAAGGCACAAGTAGAGTGAAAGAGTCAAAAATCAATCTTTTGTTACACTCTTTCGAACTTTTCCGGATGAAACCGAGTGAGACTATTGGCGACATGTTTACCCGTTTCACGGATGTCGTCAACGGTCTAAAAGGACTCGGAAAAAGTTTTTCGGATTTTGAGCTCGTAAATAAGATTCTAAGATCCCTTCCTAAGAGTTGGGATCCTAAAGTCACTGCTATTCAAGAGGCAAAAGATCTAAACAACTTCCCTCTTGAAGAACTAATTGGGTTATTAATGACCTACGAGATGACTTGCAAAGCTCATGAAGAGCAAGAAGACATCCTTCCAAAGAACATGAAGGATATGACACTTGGAACTTTCGAAGACCACTTGAAAGAAAACTCAAGTGATGAGGAATGTAACAATGACTTGGCACTTCTAACAAGAAAATTTAAAAAATTCATTAAAAGAAATAAGTTTAAGAATGACACTAAAAATAAACTTGAACCCAAGAAGGACCAAGTTATTTGCTATGAGTGCAAAAAGCCGGGACACTACAAGAGTGATTGTCCCCAAGCCAAAAAGACAACAACAAAGAAGAAGGCGCTCAAAGTAACATGGGATGATTCGAGCGCGTCCGAAGAAGAGGAGTCCAACACCGAGCAAGTTGCTCATTACGCCTTAATGGCCATCGGAGAGGAGGTAATAAATTTATTAGATGCAGATTTATCTTTCGATGAATTATTAAATGCCTTCCATGACTTATTTGATGAATGCAAGATTATCAATAGAAAATATAAATTGCTAAAAAAGGAGCATGATAGTCTTACTTGTGATTTTGATAAGTTAAAAACTAAATATCATGATAGTTTAAATTCATGTATCAAATGCCATGATCTAGAAACTCTCCAAAAAGAAAACCTGCTACTTAAGGGCACCTTGAAGAAATTCGAGGTTGGTAGCAAGTCATTGAACATGATCCTTGCAAACAAGGGTCACATTCCAAAAAGGAGTGGAATTGGATTTGTGAGAAGTCCTCACCTAAATCCAACTACCTTTATAAAAGGCCCCATCTTACATGTTCAACACTAAGCCAAATGTAACTTTTGCTACAAATTTGGACACAAGACGCATTATTGTCCATTCAAGAAAATTAGTCCAAACAAATTGATTTGGGTTCCTAAAGGAACCATGATAAACTCTATGCAACATGATAAACAATGTAGATCTATCTTTGAGGCACCCAAAAGCAAATGGGTATCTAAAATTCATCCTTTCTTGTAGAAACCCACACCATCGCAAGCTAGGAGCAAGAGATGGTACCTTGATAGTGGATGCTCAAGGCATATGACCGGAAATCCATCTCAATTCTCTAAGCTCACTAGCATAGACGAAGGCTATGTCACTTTCGGAGACAACAACAAGGGTAAAATCATAAATGCAACCTAGATACAATCCTGTTTAACTTTTCAGAATTAGAAACGTATGATTCCCAAATTCACATATCCCTGGATTTTCGAACCCATCAATTTCATCCGTTCATAACCCTCGAATTTAACCCTGTATCATGAAATGACTAACTCTTTTATGAACTTGCAAGACTTATCAACTTGAAAAAACTATCACAAACATGTGTACGACATTAAGAATGTGCACGATAAAAATCTACCTTGATCGTGCAAAAGTCCCTGTCTTAAAATGAAAATTCTTACGTAATTACATAAGTAAAGTTGATTGTTGTGAATGAAAATTCTCCTCAAGACAGAAAAGTTCTCAGATCAGAACAAGTGCTCACCAAGCGGTGGCACCGCCCCAGCCGGAGGTAGCACCTCCAGCTGTCACGTGTTGCAAGCGGTTGCACCGCTCCAGCCAGAGGTGCAACCGCCCGCAACTCTGCCCCTTTATAACTCAAGCTAGGGCCGGCGGTGAAACCGACTCCAACTCATTTCCTTCCCTCCTCTACTCTCCTAAGCCTCCTCCATCCCCATTTCTCCCATCTAAGCATCCCAAATACCCTTCATTTCGAAGCAAAGCATCAACATTCCTTCCCTCTCTTGAAGATCCCTCTCTTGAAGATCTCATTAAGGTACTCTCTAAGAAGTCCTTAAACTTTGTTCTAGATTCATTTACTTTTGCTCATCATTGTTATTCTAAACAGCAGTAGTTATGGGATCAAGAAGATCCTCAAGAGACAAAGGAAAGAGGAGATTAGTAGAAGACTTTGATTCCACCCTTTTCGATTCAAAATACCATGCTGAAAATTTTTCCTCTTTTGAACTTAGGAGTGTCAACAAGGGAAAATATGTAGATTTAAGTGAGCTAAGAGACTTAGAGACAATCCAGTGGTTTGCAAACTTAGATCTACTCCCTATCTTACAAATTAATGAACCCATCTATCTAAGACTAGTAAGATTGTTTTACAACAACATACTAGTAGATGAAGAAGAAAGGATGTCCACCTATCTCTTAGGACAATACATTTCAATTACGGATAGATTCATTTGCGACATGATAGGCATTCCCATGAAAAGTAGAGGACTTTACTTTAGAGGATCATGGGATGATGAAAATGTTGGAACAATATACGTTGAAGCCCTACAAACAATTTTTGCCAATCCGAACTTAGAATTTGTTCCTAAAAGTTGTGAACATTTACTGCCTCTAAACACTAAGGTACTTCATCACAACCTAACTAGCATCATTCTTCCTAAACAATATCATCATGATGAAGTAAGCCAATTAGAATTAGGAACTATGTATATGATCATGAAAGGACATGACATCTGTCTTGGTTATCTTATCCAACAAAACATGTTGGAACTATCTAAGAAAGACATGATGCTCCCATATGGTGGTATAATAATTAAAATAATGAAAGCCTATGATATTATAATACCACCGGAAGAAGAAGTAATAAAAGTAGATAGATTCAGCATAATTAATAAAAATCTACTTCACTGATTAAGATGTTTTTATAGAAACGGTAAATGGGTTAGAATGCCAAGAAGAACTAATCCCCCTCAACCTGAACCAGAACCGGAAACACCAGTCTTTAGGGGTACCCAATCACCTCCGATCTGTCCCTTTGAGGAAACACATCCGTTTGAGCAAACTCACACATCATCTGTCGAAGATATTGGGATTCGGATGGACCGATTCGAACAAAGACAAGAACGGCTTGAACATCGACAAGATCAAATCCTAACTGAGCTGCAGCAAATTCATCGATAATTTGACTCTTTATTTAGGCACTTTAACCTTCCACCTCATGAATGAGCTTGTATGAACACAATCATCCGTTGTTGTTATAAACTCCTCATGGACTTTGTTTTAAATATGGCATGTTGTAAACTCTTTATGTTACTCACCATGAAGGACTTTGTCTTTGATATGGTTACCTGATATGTTGTAAACTCCGTATGTTACTCTTTACCTTGATCTGTAAGCATATGCAAAGTTACCGACATCTCTTGTTGTTTATCTCGGATTTTACATTGAAACTAAATGTTTTGAAAACCTTGTGCCGTGATAAATATAAAGTGACATACCAATGTAGTTGATAAGTCCGTAATATGACATTGATACGAAACTTCAATTTTTTACAAAACCTCTAAGTGAAGAACAATTTGATTTTATAAGAAGAGAATTAGGAATGTTGATGTGTTCGAATACTTAAACTAGTTAAAATTATTTTTCGGACTTTAGTGAATGATCAAATCACTTGATTACTATTACATGCTTTGGTATCACTTGATCAAATAACATGTTGGAAATTATGTGTCAAATATAAAAATGTTTTTGAAAATCAGTAGCTTACTCATATCCGAATGCATGAAAGAGGTTATTTTCGGATTTGCTTAACAATTTGAATGCTAAAAAATCGGATTTTCCTGTACACTCTTATGAAATTTTTTTTGAAAAATGAGTTTCCTCCTTCATACACAAAGAATTATAACATACAAGGAGAAGAGGTATTCAAAGTATTATATGTGTCATGCCTTCCTTTATGTGCTTGATAACCTGCCTATATTGTTCTCCTGGAATCACATCTACCATGCTTTTTGTTGATGACAAAGGGGGAGAAATATATGAATTGATATGTTTACTATCACTAATGTTGATATGGTTGATGCTGATATGTTTACTAATGATGATATGGTTGCTATCACTGATGCTGATATGTTTGCTATCACTAATGATGATAGGATTGCTATCATTGCTATATGCTCTGTATCAAGATATCAAACAAAAATTTGCATCATACGAGCTGATATCTTACCATGTGATGCAATGCTACACTTACTAAAATATTCGAAATGTGTACATCATATAATGATATCAAAATCTTGCTTCACAGCTTTACATGTCGATATCTTACAATATGATGAATTGCTACAATTACCATCATTCAAACTTGTTATATTTGAAAATGTATGTCAAGCCTTGACATCATCTTCAAAGAAATACATCATGATAGGAATCATGATGGGAATATGTCTCTTGAATTTATAAAGTTTTTAAATTCAAGAAGTATGGCATATAAATAGGGGGAGTTAAGGTTAACTCCATTATCAATTGATTGTCATCATAAAAAAGGGGGAGATTGTTGAATCTCAGATTTTGATGATGAAGTCAATTGTCATTTGTTGTCTAATGTATGTGTTGAGATAAGTGTGCAAGATTGACTACGATGAAAGTAAGACATGCAGTAGGATTTCGCCGGAGTCATGACAATGATCACGTTGGGAGTTCGAGAGCTCGACGGAAGTTCGGAAAGTCATCGGAGGTTCTGCGGGAACAAATCCGAGAAGTCCAGAAGCTTGCCAAAGGAGCTCATTGGAACTTGCCAAGTGGATCGTCGCAAGTCTAGGAGTTTGCCGGAAGTCCGCAGGAGCATCACCGAGGGTTCGTCGGATGATCGACGAAAGTTCGTCGGAAACTCGCCGGAAGAAGCGATTGATGCACCGGAGCAAGCTGCAGAATTTGTCTTAGGAAATAATCGTAGTTAGCACATTGATTAAGTTAGAAATGGGAGGTGATCCCATTAGCTTAATCTTGGGGTAATTGGGCCCCTGAAGAACTCAAATTGGGCCGAATGGATCAACCCATTCGGACCTAGGTTGCTGTGGGAGGTGCAACCGCCCAGGCAGGGAGGTAGCACCGCCCAAGCTATGTCTCCCAGCGAGACTGGGTGGTGCAACCGCCCCAGCCAAGAGGTGGCACCGCCCCGGGCTCAGTTTCCGAGCGAGACTGGGCGGTGCAACCTCTTCTGTCAAGAGGTAGCACCGCTAGAGCTCAAGTTTCGAGCTCTGCCAGGCTGTCACGGACAAACTTCGAAACAGGGTGTTTGACGTAATGCTTATTTATATCCGTGTCTTTTGACATGTTCATGCCTTGTACAACATGTAGAGGGGCGGCCAAAGGCATAATAGTCCCATTTTAGTTGGCTTGGTGGCCTCTTTAGGCTTGTAAATAAAGGTTATGTCATGTGGACACGTGCGAGAGCTTTTCGGTCTATAATGGACCATTTTACCCTTTGTTGTGCCACTATTCAGAGCTTGTAAAGTTTGTTTGTAATTTGCATTGTCTATGAAGTGTTTTTCAGACATGTTTGCTTGTGGATCCCGATTGAGGCGTTCTCTCTAACCCATTCTCTCTTTTGTTGGTCCTAAGGGACAATGAGAGGCTTCGGGGAAGCTAACCTTTGCGGACGGACACGCAAGGGTGCCACACGACTTAGGAAAAACTAGCTAAGTCCGTGTTATATGGTATCAGAGCGGGACAAGCACTCATAGAAACACTTGACATGCAAACGTGGGGGACCTAGCGGGGCTGCGTTGAGGGCAATCAGCACACGCGCGAGCGTTTGAGGGAAAACGGGCTTGGAGATGTAGGGAAAAGAGTCGCTCAGAGGAGCGGGCATCTGAGATTGGTATTCAGAGGAATGGCCAACCCTTCACGCAAGAGGCACCACAAGAACATGCAAGCTTAGAAGAATTTGGAGCGCACAAAGGTTGGGATGGCTGAGTTTGAGCTACGGCTCAACGTTGACAACTATACTTGATGGTGCTCTAGGCAAGCGAGGCGCTTGGCAAGAATGAGACCATGCAAGGTGGAATGAGTTGCTCAACAACCAAAAGAGTTATGCAAAGCTCACAGAGGTGAGGGGAATTGCTAACTCGAAGAATTTGGTACTCATGCATGGGCTTGTATGCGGACGACGGAATGTTCGTGGCCATCCCAAGGCGACCAAAACTCGGCGCCATGGAGCATTGAAACTTTCTCTTCGGCATGTGAAGGATACGTCCGTCGGAGGCTAAAGTGTGCAACAAGTTCAACATGTTGCTAGGCCTTGAGGGGTGCAGCGGGGGTTGTATTGACATGGAGTCGGAATCTAGCAAGTGCGTTTGCAGGAGGCAGAACAGTGCACAGTTTGTTCAGCAGATCGGAGTAGTCCAAGGGGATGGTGGTCTCCGAAACGAAGAGAGATGTTACTCCAACGGGATAGTTATCCAGGAGGGATAAGTCCCGCCTCTCCAGAGGGAGAATCATGTGAGACGGACCTCACATGTTGAGGAGGAGTACCTCAACAAACAACAACTCCACGAAGCTCGATGGACTGAGCAAGCGGCGAGGAGTTGTCGCATGATCTCGCTCGAGAGAATGCATTGGTGGATGCATTGTGAGATCAAGTGGGAGAGCGACCTAAAGCAACTTAAATGAAGGCACACTTGGAGTCGATGTGGATATCGGACTCAAGGGAGGGCTGACCCGTGGTATGGTGGGCACGAGGGCCACCATCGACTCAATGCAAAAAACGAGGAGCGGAGCAACTTGGGTGTAACTTGGCGAAGTACCCAAGCCGCATGAAGGGAGCCAGCATAGAAGTTGGAACGTGGAGCAGAGGCACAGTGCTTTCCTTAGACAGAGGTCAAGGACATGAACTCTTGCAGAGGCAATAGTAGGATTATGTTATTCCATGGGTCCTTCATTCTGATGGAGCGGACTCATCTTGCATGGTGCCAAAGACGAAGGGAGCTTCGGGGCACATGCACCTTATCTCGGAGAAGCATTTGATGGAGGAACTAAGGCGACTCAATTTGCGGAGGCGAAGTTGTGTTCAAAAGGCCTTAGCACGGGGCAAGAGGACGTAGAGGCGGGTACTCTTGAAGAATATGCCATAGTGATGCCATTCGAGTTGCTATGAAGGAAGCGGTGCGCAGCGGAGATTGTGCTGGTAGGGGCAGAGGCCTAGGATCCAGACAATGGTGCACAAATTACAATGAAGTCGGTGGACTTCGGGAGCTACTAGGCGACGGACTATCATAGAGCGGTGCTTCATCTAGGTGTGACCCAAGAGTGGATGGATGAAGGTCGATTGCCAAAGGAGCGAACAAAATCGAAGGTGGAGGAGACCTTGCAATGTATTGGCAGAGGCCACACATGGAGCGTTCACAATTCGAGTTTATTCCACAAGGATCAGAATGCAATGGAAATGTCACTAGGAGGCGACATGGTGCAGCGGATCGTGGTGGAATAGTTCGTGGCAATACGACACACACGACATAGTCCCGGTAGGGACTAGATCATATGGAGGTATGATCGGGAGCTACTGGGAGCTCCACTTCGGTGAACAACACGACGGCAAGAAGGGCTATGGATTCAAGGAGTGAAGGCCATGGTACCGCAGAGGCGGGTCTTCCGTGCGTGCATCGAATTTTGCTTCGGATGAAAGCCTTGGTCATCAGCATATGGGGGCTGGGTTCCACCAAGGGAAAAGTTCGAATGCAAGTACTAGTGAGTTCCATGGGAGGAACTTGATCATGCAGAGGTATGATCGAAGCAGCTGGAGAGTTGGACTGCTCCAGAGCTCATATTCGCTTAAGGGAGTCCGACAAGTCAAGGGACAAGGTCGAGTAAGCGAACGTTGCTACCAAGGAAGCTAAGGAGAACAAAATCGGTGCAAACCCTACAATGTGATTGCAGAGGCCATGCATGGGAGTTGCAGTCTGTCTTTCCATCGACCAAACAGACTGCTTGGAGAACACAGAGGTGTTGAAGCAGGAGGTCAAAAGGGGCGAGGAAGCGACGACGAGTCCAGAGGGACTTAGCTACCCAAAATCAAGCATCGGTCAGAATGGAGGTGGACTTAGAGGAGTGCCATAGAGTCATTTCTACTGATTGTGAAGAAAAGGGATTCAAAGGCGAGGCGACGGATAGTAGTGCCATGGGCATGGCAGCACCATGGTACCGCAGAGGCGGGACTTCCGTAAAAGTCATTGATCCCTTGCTCTCATGGAGGGAGAGCGCTTGGTCGTGAAAGGGACCGAGGAGGTGGAGTTTGCAGAGGCAATCTCCAAGTACCGAGAAAAGGCTGAAGGGCAGAGGCCAAGAAACTTCATAAGACCGGTGTCAACAAGTTTCTCATCAAGATAGCCGTAAGTGAAGGACTTCGGGTCATGCAAGAGTGCACGACCAAGGAAGGAAGCAAGCAGTACGCGATGATGTACCTTTGCTACTCAGTGGAGTAGGCGGCAAGGTTGATGGAGAAGACGGTACAATCCCAGAGGCGACCTCATCTATCAGAGAATTACTCCAAGTTGGGGTGAAAACTTCCCGCATTCTAGAAGTTCGATGGCATTGAGAAGGTGAATCACAGTAGCTAACTCAACGCAAGGAGTGCAAACACTTCAAGTGCTTCAGAAGTGTGAGCAAAGAGCAGGCGAAGGCCAGTAACCAGCTCGATGCATGAAGTACAACCTCGAGGAGGCGGGCGAAGTCAAGTAACCTTTGCCTTCTCAACTCTTAAGAGAATGGGCGAAACCGAGTACCCTAATTCTCTTATCTATCCAACAGAGGAGCTCTGCACAAGTTCAAAGACCCTTCGAAGATAATGGAAGACAATAGTTGTCAAATCCTCACCAACGGTGATCAGTACTACTGAGAGTAGATTGTCCGCTTCATTTCCCAACGAAATGCCAATCGAAAGCGGAAGTGATGCGAACCTACTTGGATGTGACAACTAACTAGAAGAAGAGTCAATGAGCAGATTTTGTGGAGGAAGGACCCAAAACTTCAGAAGTTTACGAGGCGATGCTCGTTAAAGCTCCAACAAGCATCCACCCAGTTCAAGCAGCATGTGGAAATTTTGAGAGACTAGCGCAGTAAGGATGGTCTTTTCCTTCATTTGGTGGATCCGTAGGAATCAACGAGGATCAACACAACTCAACCAACCCCACACCAGAGTCAGAGTAATTGGCGAGTTGAAGCAGCATGGCAGATTAAAGGTTTGACTACTCAAAAACAGCAACGGAGAGCAGCTGGGAGCTAGGAGGCGCATTGCAACTAGAGCAGAAGATTGAAAACTCAGCAAAGACGAAGAGTTGTAGTGTTCACAAAGGCTTCGACGAGGATGTCGAAGGAATAAGTGGGGGAGAATGTCACGGACAAACTTCGAAACAGGGTGTTTGACGTAATGCTTATGTATGTCCGTGTCTT
Source organism: Musa acuminata AAA Group (assembly GCF_036884655.1). Classification (NCBI taxonomy): domain Eukaryota; kingdom Viridiplantae; phylum Streptophyta; class Magnoliopsida; order Zingiberales; family Musaceae; genus Musa; species Musa acuminata. The sequence goes on along the minus strand of NC_088355.1, from coordinate 19,057,021 downwards.
TTGGCATGTTCATGCCTTGTACAACATGTACAGGGGCGGCCGAAGGCATAATAGTCCCATTTTAGTTGGGTTGGTGGCCTCTTTAGGCTTGTAAATAAAGGTTGTGTCATGTGGACACGTGCGAGAGCTTTTCGGTCTATAATGGACCATTTTACCCTTTGTTGTTCCACTGTTCAGAGCTTGTCAAGTTTGTTTGTAATTTGCATTGTCTATGAAGTGTTTTTCGGACATGTTTGCTTGTGGATCCCGATTGAGGCGTTCTCTCTAACCCGTTCTCTCTTTTGTTGGTCCTAAGGGACAATGGGAGGCTTCGGGGAGGCTGACCTTTGCAGACGGACACATAAGGGTGCCGCACGACTTAGGCAAAACCAGCTAAGTCCGAGTCAAGGCGGTGCAACCTCTCTAGTCAAGCGGTGCAACCGCCTGAGATCGGTCTTCGAGCTCTGGTAGAGAGGTGCAACCGCCCCTAGCAGAGGTGGCACCGCCTAGAGGCTTAGTCTTCGAGCTCTGCCAGATGGTGCAACCGCCCCAATCAGGAGGTGCAACCGCCTGATCCCGAAATTCCAGGAATTGACATATTTGAGCTCCAAATTTGAACTGGGTTGGGGCCTATAAATACCCCACCCATTCAGCACTGAAAGCACATAACACACACTCGAAATCTTGTTGTCTTTCTGTGTTTCTTAGAGCTCAAAACTGCTAGTTCTCCTCTTTCTATTCTTCAAGTTTGAGTTGTAAAGAGAGGAGAGAAAACTTTTGTAAGGGTTGTCTCCTAAGCCCGTCAAAAGGAGTGAATCTGTAAGAGGGTGGTTGGCCTTCGCCTATTGAAGGAAGGCCTCTAGTTGACGTCGGTGACCTCGTCGTTGGAGGAAGCCAAAAGTGGAGTAGGTCAAGATTGACCGAACCACTCTAAATCTCGGTTTGCATTTCCTTTGAGTATTTTACCTTCACTGCAAACTTCTCAATAGCTTACTGCCCTATGCGATTTTACGAATGAGTTTCAAGGTTTTGATGTAAATCTGCGTTTAGACGTAAATCTTCGTTTAGACGTAAATCGGCTTTCCTCGTATAATCATCATATTTCAGTTTACGTTTACATTTTGATTTCAATCATAACTGTTTACTGCCTTCTGCGATCTTACGAATAAGTTTCTAAGTTCAGAACTTTCCGAATCTGCGTTTAGACGTTAATCGGCTTTTCTCGTACGATCATCATATTTCAGTTTACGTTTACGTTTTGATTTCAATCATAACTGCTTACTGCCTTTTGTGATCTTACGAACAAGTTTCTAAGTTCAGAACTTTCTAAATCTGCACTTAGACGTAAATCGTTTTTTATCGAACGAACGCAGCTTTCGTTTTAATCGTTGAAAAATTTCCGCTGCACTAATTCACCCCCCCCCTCTTAGTGCTCTCGATCCTAACAAAAATTGGTCCAAGTTTTTTTATTCTTGAATAGCCGTTACTTTAGGATCCCAACCCTTTGGAAGGGATCTTAATAACTTATTAATAAGTTCAAAATTCAAAAAAGTTTTACCAAGTTTTTTTAAACTATTGACGACATCCGTAAAACTAGTGTACATGTCAATAATAGTTTTGCTTGGTTTCATATGAAACAATTCAAAATCATGCATCAAAAGATTGATTTTAGAGTCTTTAACTCTACTAGTGCTTTCGTATGTGATTTCAAGTATGTGCCAAATCTCATAAGCTGTTTTGCAAATAGAAACATGATTAAATTCATTTTTGTCTAAGGCACAAAACAAAATATTCATAACTTTGGCATTCAAAGAGAATGTCTTCTTCTCCAAATTATTCTAATCGTTCATTGGAAGAGAAGACTTTTGAAATCCATTTTCGATAATATTCCATAAATCGAGATTCAATGAAAGCAAAAAACTCTCATCCAAGTTTTCCAATAAGTGTAGTCCATCCCATTGAACATGGGAGGACAAACGATAGAAAAGCACTCTTAAAAGTCGAAAAGAGTCATTTCTCTTAGTTGTTAAGCCATGTTAGGATCGGAGTGGCACTAAGAGAGGGGGGGGGGGGGGTGAATTAGTGCAGCGGATTAAAACGTTGGTTTTGACAAATCTTTCATACGATAAAAACTGAACTAGAATGCGTGTTCGTAAAGGTGTGCAGCAAAGGTAATGAGGAAATAAAGCACGTAAGAAGGTTTGTAGTAATGTAAATAGCAATAATAAAATGCAAACCAGAGATCACGCCAATTTTAAAGCGGTTCGGTCAAATGACCTACATCCACTTGCGAGGCCCTCATCGATGACGCTCCCACCTTCCACTAGCAAATCTCTTGAAGGGGAAGGACAAATACCCCTCTTACAACCTTTTACAAGCGGTTCACACTCTTACAAATTTTCAGCAAGAAAGAAGGAGGTGAACACTCTAGCAAATTGAAAACAAGACTTGCTAAGACTTTTCTAAAACCTTTTTCTCAATCTATTGCTTCTCAGAAAGTTGTAATCTCAGCTGAGAATTGAAGGGTATTTATAGGCCTCAAGAGGATTCAAATTTGGGCTCCAAAATTTGAATTCTCTTTGGTTCCCGATGTTGGTGGTGCCACCGCCTGTCAGTGTCTGACACTGATAGTGTACTGGCGGTGCCACCGCCTGGCTCTCGGGTGCTGGGCAGTGCCACCGCCAGACATTTCGGTTCACAGGTTGGGCTCTAAGTCCAGCCCAAACCAAGTCTAATTTTGGGCCTAGTTGGCCCCTAACCAGGATATAGGATTATCTTTTAATCATAATCCTAATTACATGTGAACTATGCAACTAAAAACATCCCAAGCAAGTTTTCAACCGCGAATGTCGAGTCTTGTTCCGGCGAGCTTTCCGACGAACTTCCGGCGGACTTCCGATATGCCCTCGGATTTCTTCTGACGGACTCCCAGTAGGCTCCCAATCTTGTGATAACTTCAACGAGTAGCCGAGCCTTCTTGGTGATCTCCGCGAACCTCCGACGATCTCTTCGGCGAACTTCCGAAAATTCCGACAAGTTCCCGATTTCTTCTCGGTTGGTTCCGGCATCATCTCCGACGATTCTTCGAACTCTTAAACGTCCATCAAACTTGACTCCGGTATTCTTGCTTTATGTTTTCTGGTTATCGTAGTTAATCCTACACATTTAACTCAATAATATGGATTAGATCAATTAACCCATCAATTGATTTTATCATCAAACTCCAAGATTTAACAATCTCCCCCTTTTTGATGATGACAATCAATTGGTGACGGAGTTAAACATAACTCTCCCTATCTATATGCCATATTATGAGAAGATAAAAACACTTGAATTCCATCTCATTGAATTCAAGCATAAACCGATAAGTTCTAACCGTTGAACTTATGGTTATTCTCAGTAAATACGAAACTTCGATGAAAATCATTTTCAAGTCGAATGATATGGGATAATTTTTACTACGACAAGAGATAAAAATTTTCAACATGAATTTCATGATATAAATGTAAGGCATGATTTCAATATGATCAACCAATCTTGCGATATTCTTAAAGATTTTCCAAGGCATATAAGACATTCGTATCACACAAGCTTTTGCAATTCATATAAGTCACACTATCAAAATGGTACAAGTCATCACTTTTCTCCCCCTTTGTCATCAACAAAAAGGAGATGAGACTTGAAGCACACAATTTGTGATCATAAAATCATTAGAGAAAGAATTCAGCATTAAGATTAATCACATAAAATTGATCATTCAAATTTACTAAAAATATTTATCCAGAATTCATCTTAAAAAAAATCAACATTCATTCAGAAAAATAATCAGCATATATCCAGAATTTTAAAAATACATTTAAAAAGAAGGATCAGTTTTCGTTCAAAAGATGACAAACTTCGAACTTGATATTAAGAGTACACAGAACAGAATAAAAAGATACATCAATTAATCCTTAGGAGGTATTCTATAGTGCTGATACATGACTTCTATTTTTTGATTCATTTGTCGTAGTTCCTTCAAAATTTCAATTTGCTGGATTTGAATTTGTTCTTGCTGCGATTTGAGTTGGTCTTGTTGGAATTTGATCTAAGATAGTTCTGCCATAATGAGTCATTCAGAGGATGAAACATGAGCTGAAGGTGCTGCGCCAAAGGGACTAGGAGGAGGAGATTTATTCCCCATATACCATTGTTAAATGTGCACCTAAGTCTTTTCAGTAGATTTCTATTGATGATGTTATATCTATCACTTTGAATTGTTTCTTCATCGGGTGGGATACAAATGTCATGGGCAAGAAGAAATCTAGTGATTAATCCCCCATATGGCAACATAGTATCTTTAGCTATAATATCCTACATGTGTTGCCGGATTGAGTAACCAAAACAGTTATGTTGACCGGTCATAATCCAATACATGGTGCTTATCTCTATTTGACTCATTTCATCAAGATGAAATTGCTTAGGGAATAGTATGCTTGTTATGATATGATAAAGAATTTTAGAGTTAAAGGGTAGTAAGTGTTCGCAACTCTTGGGTATTATTCCGAGGTCCGAGTTTGCAAAAATAGTTTCGACAACTTTGGTGTAAGTTACTCCGATTATATTAACATCTCATTTACCTCTAAAATAGTAGCCCCTATCTTTTTCAGTGATTCCAATTAGTTCACAAATAGTACTATCAAAAATCCTAATTTGTGTTCCTAGAAGGTAAGTACTTAGGCTATTGTCATCTACCCATAAGTTTGCATAAAAGAGCCTAACTAACCTAGGATAAATTGGTTCATCTATTTGTAGGAGTGGTAGGGCCTCTAGATGAGCAAACCACCTAATGGGTTCTAAGTTTCCTAGTTCATCGAGATTAACGTGTTTACCCTTATGGATACATCTTGTTTCGAATTTTGGAAACCTAAGAGCCACTTCTTTGGATCTAAAAAGATCGTGGTCATATGAATCTCCTTCAATCCCTTTCCCTTTTGATCTCTTAGGAGCCATTATCTAGACAAGATGATAGATAAAAAAAAATATGAAATTGTAAAGAGTAGATAAAACAATGAGAAGAGGAAGGAAAGATTTTACCTTATGGAGTGTTTCTTGGTGGATGGAGAGCTTGGACCAATAAGAATCCCTCTCCAAGACTTCTAGAGGTTAGAATGAGAGTTAGAAAGATTTTGGGAGAGTTTGAGCGAGGCCTTCACGGGTTGGGGGAGGTGTCACCGCCGGCCCAAACCCTTCAGTATTTAAAGGGTGTCTCGGGCAGTGTCACCGCCAAACCAAGTGGTGCCACCGCTTGGCGCCCGAGCGCTCAAGCGGTGCTACCGCCGGTTCTGGCGGTGCCACCGCTGGCATGCCGCGGAAGAAGGAAAAAAAATCCTTTCTTCCCCCTTTCATTTTTCAGAGGTGTTTGACTCAAGATAGGTTAAGATAATAAATTGTACTTTAATATGTCATTTTGAATCGAAGGAGAATGATGAAGTCAAATCCATAGAAGAACGGAAAAGGATGAGACATTTTTTGGAAAATACATTCAAACAAGCTTATTTTCAAGGACAATTTAACATGCCTGGTTCCCTTCTAATGAATTCAAATTGGTCTTCATTTAAGGCTTTTGTAAAAATATCTGCCAATTGATGCTTTGTGTCAATAAATTCTAAAACAACATTATTGTTAAGGACATGATCACGTATGAAATGATGCCTAATATCGATATGCTTAGTTCTAGAGTGCTGAATTGAATTTTTGGTAAGACATATGGCACTAGTATTATCACATTTTATGGGAACGTTTTTGAAGTGAATTCCATAGTCTTCTAATGTATTTTTTATCCAAACAACTTGTGCACAGCATGCACTTGTAGCAATGTATTTGGCTTCCGCCGTAGATAGTGCAACTAAATTTTATTTTTTGGAAGTCCAAGAAAAAAGTGCATGTCCTAAAAATTGGCATGTTCTAGTTGTACTTTTTCTATCTATCCTGCATCCGCCAAAATCGGCATTTGCATAAGCTATTAAATCGAATTTTTCAGATTTTGGATACCACAATCCTAAATTTGGAGTTCCTTTAAGATACCTAAATATTCTTTTAACACTCTTAAGATGAGATAATTTAGAATTAGATTGAAACATAGTGTAAAGTCCTACACTAAACATAATATCCGGTCTAGTCGCAATGAGGTAGAGTAGACTACCTATCATTCCCCTATATGTTTTTGGATCGAAATTTTCACTATTTTCATCCATATCTAACTTAGTCGAAGTACTCATAGGGGTGTTTATTGCTTTTGAATTATCCATGTTAAATCATTTTAACAATTCTAATGTATATTTAGATTGGTTAAGAAATATATCATCATTAAGTTGTTTGATTTGTAATCCTAAAAAGAAAGTTAATTCACCCATTAAACTCATTCAAATTCATGACTCATACATTTGGCAAATGATTCACATAGTGATTCATCCGAAGAGCCAAAAATAATATCGTCAACATAAATTTGCACAATAAGAAAATTATTTTCAAAATGTTTGATAAACAATGTAGTATCAACCTTTCCTTTGGTAAAATTATTTAAAATAAGAAAGGAACTAAGCCTTTCATACCAAGCTCTAGGAGCTTGTTTCAAGCCATAGAGAGCCTTAGTCAATTTAAATACATGATTAGGAAGAAGAGAATTTTTAAATCTGGGAGGTTGTTCGACATATACTTCTTCGGAAATAAAACCATTCAAGAAGGCACTTTTGACAGCCATTTGAAACAGTTTAAAATTATTACTACTAGCATAAGTAAGGAGCATTCTAATGGCTTCTAATCTTGCCACAGGAGCGAAGGTTTCTTCGTAGTCGATACATTCTTCTTAGTTAAAACCTTTGGCCACTAATCTAACCTTGTTTCTAACCACGATACCATTTTCGTCTTGCTTATTTCTAAAGACCCATTTAGTACCAATGACTAAATGGTCACTAGGTTTAGGAACAAGCTTCCATACCTTATTCCTCTCAAATTGATTCAATTCCTCTTGCATTGCAATAACCCAAAAATCATCTTTTAAGGCCTCGCCAATGCATTTAGGTTCGATTTAAGAAAGGAAGGCGGTGTTAGCATAAAAATTCTTGAAAGAGGAACGAGTTTGAACCCCTCTTGATGTATCTCCTATAATTAGCTCCTTTGGATGAGCATCTATATACTTCCATTCCTTGGGTAAGGAAATTTCGGAAGAAGGTACATCCAAGTTGCTATTTTGAGGAGGGAGTTCATTTAAATTCAAATTATCAAAACCAAGATCATCATCAACATCATTTTTCTTTAAATCAGAAATTTCATTAAAAACTATATGAATAGACTCTTCTATTACTAAGGTTCTTTTGTTAAAAACCCGAAAAGCCTTAGAAACAGAAGAGTAACCAAGAAAGATGCCTTCATTAGATTTAGCATCAAATTTTCCTAAGGCATCCCTTTCATTCAAAATAAAGCATTTATAATCGAAAACTTTAAAATATGAAACATTTGGTTTTTTGTTATTCCATAATTCATAGGGAGTTTTTGATAGGGACGGTCTTACTAGAACCCTATTCATGATGTAGCAAGCTGTATTCACGGCTTCGGCCCAAAAATACTTGGGTATACTATGTTCATTTAACATCGTTCTTGCCATTTTTTGTAGGTTTCTATTTTTTCTTTCAACTACTCCATTTTGTTGAGGATTTCTCGGAGTGGAGAAGTTGTGATTGTATCCATTAACTTCACAAAAATTTTGAAAGTCACGGTTTCAAAATTCACCACTGTGATCACTCCGAATTGATGAAATTATGAAGCCTTTTTCGTTTTGAGTGAGTTTACAAAAGTTAGAGAAACACTTGAAACAATCACTTTTGTGAGCTAAGAAATAGGTCCAAGTGTATCTAGTATAGTCATCCACAATTACAAACGCATATTTGCTTCCTCCTAGACTTGTCGTGTCAATTGGTCCAAATAAGTCCAAATGAATCAATTGTAATGGTCTAGTGGTGCTAATTTGAATTTTTGGTTTGAAACTAGTTTTTATTTGTTTACCTAGTTGACATGCATCGCATACTTTGTCCTTAATAAACTTCATATTTGGAATTCCTCATACTAATTCTCTAGATGAGATCTTAGATATTAGTTTCATGCTTGCATGGCCTAGTCTACTACGCCAAAGCCAGGCATCATCATTTAAAGCGGAGAAGCATATTTCATTACTTAGTTCATCAAGGTTGATGGTGTAGATATTATTTTGTTTTAATGTAATCATAGTTATGTTATGGTTTAGTTTTTCAATAATACACACATTTGATTCAAATCTAATGATATAACCTTTATCGCATAATTGACTAACACTCAAAAGATTATGTTTCAATCCATCAACTAGTAAGACATCATCAATAGAAAATTTTAATTTGTTACCTATTTTACCTTGCCAATGATTTTGTCTTGGTTGTTGTCTCCGAAGGTGACGTACCCTTCTTCTTTGATAGTGAGCATAGAGAAATGAGATGGATCTACAGTCATATGTCTTAGAGCATCCACTATCGAGATACCATCTCTTGCTCCTAGCTTGTGATGGTGTACGTTTCTACAAGAAGGGATTATTTTTAGGTACCCATTTTCTTTTAGGTGCCTTAAAAACTGTTCTAACTTGTTCATCATATTGCATAGAATTGATCATAGTTCCTTTAGGAACCCAAATTAGTTTGTTCGGACTAATTTTCTTGAATGGACATTTATAAGTTTTATGTCCATATTTGCAACAAAAGTTGCAATTGCTTTTGTGCCGAACATGTAAGACAAGGCCTTTAATGAATGTGTTTGGATTTTGGTGAGGACTTCTCACAAATCCGATTCCACTTCTTTTAGGAACGTGACCCTTATTTGTAAGGATCATGTTCAAAGACTTGCTACCAAACCCGAATTTCTTCAAGGTGTCCTTAGTTCTCCTTTTGGAGAGTTTCTAGATCATGACATTTTATACATGGAGCTAAACTATCATGATATTCAACCTTTAATTTATCTAAATTATAAGTGAGACTATCATGCTCCTTTTTTAGCAATTTGTATTAGCAATTTGTATTTTTTTAGAAATTTCTATACATTCATCAAATAACTCATGGAAGACATTTAATAATTCATGATATGGTAAATCTGCATCAATTAAATCCGTTACCTCTTCTCCGATGGCCATTAGAGCGTAATGAGCAACTTGCTAGGTGTTGGACTCCTCTTCTTCGGATGCGCTTAAATCATCCCACGTTGCCTTGAGCGCCTTCTTCTTTGATGTTCTCTTTTTGGCTTGAGGACAATCGTTCTTGTAGTGTCCCGGTTTTTTGCACTCATAGCAAATAACTTGGTCCTTCTTGTGTTCAAATTTAATTTTTGTATTATTTTTAAATTTGTTCTTTCTTAAAAAATTTTAAAATTTTTGAGTCAAAAGTGCAATGTCATTGTCATTGTCCTCTTCACTTGATGTTCCTTTCAAGTGATTTTCTTGTGATGTGAGTGTCATATCCTTCCTGTTCTTTGGAAGGGGGTTCTCGAGCTCGTCATGAGCTTGACATGTCATTTCGTAGGTCATTAGAGACCCAATAAGTTCTTCAAGAGGGAATGTTTTAAGGTCTTTGGCCTCTTGAATGGTCGTAACTTTTGGATCCCAACTTTTAGGGAGGGATCTTAAGATTTTAGTTACTAGTTCAAAGTTAGTAAAATCTTTACCAATAGCTTTGAGTCCATTGATGACATCTGTGAAACGGGTGTACATGTCTCCGATTGTCTCACTTGGTTTCATTCGGAAAAGTTCGTAAGAGTGCACATGTATGTTGATTTTGGACTCTTTCACTCGGCTAGTGCCTTCATGAGTGACCTCAAGAGTTCTCCAAATATCAAAAGCTGAATCACAAATTGAAACACGATTAAATTCATTTTTGTCTAGTGCACAAAACAAGGCATTCATAGCCTTTGCGTTTAAAACAAAAACCTTCTTCTCTGATTCATTCCATTCGCTCATCGGAAGAGAAGATTTTTGAAATCTGTTTTCGACAATAGTCCAAAGCTCGAAATCCATGAAAATGAGGAAGATCCTCATATGAGTCTTCCAATAAGTATAATCCGACCAATTAAACATGGGTGGATGTGTGATAGAATGACCCTCATGTATGCCGGAGTAAGCCATCTCTTTTGGGTATCAAACAAAATATGAGAGTGAGCCTTGCTCTGATACCAATTGTTAGGATCGGAGCGCCACTAAGAGGGGGGGGGGTGCAGCGGATTAAAACGTTGGTTTCGACAAATGTTTCATACGATAAAAACTGAACTTGAAAAGCTTAACTTGAACACATGTTCGTAAAGGTGCGCAGCAAAGGTAATAAGAAAATAAAGCACGTAAGAAGGTTTGTAGTAATGTAAATTGTTGAATCTCGGATTTTGATGATAAAATCAATTGATGGGTTATTTGATCTAATCCATATTATTGAGTTAAGTATGCAGGATTAACTACGATAACTAGAAAACATAAAGCAAGAATACCGGAGTCAAGTTCGATGAACGTTTAAGAGTCCGAAGAATCGTCGGAGATGAAGATGGAACCAACCGAGAAGAAATCGGGAACCTGTTGGAAGTTCGCCGAAGAGATCGTTGGAGGTTCGCAGAGATCACCAAGAAGTCTCGGCTACTCATTAAAGTTATCACAAGTTCGGGAGCGTGCTTGGACCCCGTCGGAAGAAGTTCGTCGGAACAAGACTTGACGCTCGTGGTTGATAAATTGCTTAGGATGTGTTTTGTTATGTAGTTCACTTGTAATTAGGATTAGGATTAAGAAGATAATCCTATATCCTGGTTAGGGGCCAACTGGGGCCAAAGTCAGATTTGGTTTGGGCTAAAAGTAAGCCAAACCAAGTGAACCGGAGAGCCAGGCGGTGGCACCGCCCAGCCACCCGAGTGCTGGGCAGTGACACCTCCTTGGCTGGGCGGTGGCACCTCCAGCACCGGGAACCCTAAGAGAATTCAAATTTTGGAGCCCAAAATTTGAATCCTCTTGAGGCCTATAAATACCCCTCAAATCTCAGCTGAGATAACAACTTTTGAGAAGCATTTTGATTGAGAGAAAAGTCTTAGAAAGTCTTAGCAAGTCTTGTTTTCAATTTGCTAGAGAGTTCTCCTCCTTTTTTATTGAAAATTTGTAAGAGGTTGAACTGCTTGTAAAAGGTTGTAAGAGGGGTGTTTACCCTTCCATTTTAAGAGATTTGCTAGTGGAAGGTGGGAGCCTCATCGAAGAGGGGCATCGCAAGTGGAGTAGGTCATTTGACCGAACCACTCTAAAAATCGGCGTAATCTCTGGTTTGCATTTTATTATTGTCATTTACATTACTGCAAATCTTCTTACTGCTTTAGTTCCTTATTACCCTTGCGGCACAACTTTAAGAATACGCTTTCAAGTTAAACTTTTCAAGTTCCGTTCTTATCGTACGAAAGATTTTGTTAAAATCGAAGTTTTAATCCGCTGCACTAATTCACCCCCCCCTCTTAGTGCCGCTCCGATCCTAACATAAATAACAATAATAAAATGTAAACCAGAGATCACGCCAATTTTAAAGTTGTTCGGTCAAATAACCTACATCCACTTGCGAGGCCCTCTTCGATGAGGCTCCCACCTTTCACTATCAAATCTCTTGAAGGGGAAGGACAAATACCCCTCTTACAACCTTTTACAAGCGGTTCACACTCTTACAAATTTTCAGCAAGAAAGGAGGTGAACACTCTAGCAAATTGAAAACAAGACTTGCTAAGACTTTTCTAATACCTTTTTCTCAATCTATTGCTTCTCAAAAAGTTGTAATCTCAGTTGAGAATTGAGGGGTATAAATAGGCCTCAAGAGGATTCAAATTTGGGCTCCAAAATTTGAATTCTCTTTGGTTCCCGATGTTGGCGGTGCCACCGCCTGTCAGTGTCTGACACTAATAGTGTACTGGCAGTGCCACCGCCCAGCCAAGCGGTGCCACCGCCTGGCTCTCGGGTGCTGGGCGGTGCCACCGCCAAACACTTCGGTTCACTGGTTGGGCTTTAAGTCCAGCCCAAACCAAGTCTAATTTTGGGCCCAATTGGCCCCTAACCAGGATATAGGATTATCTTTTAATCCTAATCCTAATTACATGTGAACTACGTAACTAAAAACATCCCAAGCAAGTTTTCAACCGCGAACGTCGAGTCTTGTTCCGACGAACTTTCCGATGAACTTCCGGCGGACTTCCGATATGCCCTCAGATTTCTTCCGACGGACTCCCAGCAGGCTCCCGATCTTGTGACGACTTCAACAAGTAGCCGAGCCTTCTCGGTGATCTCCGCGAACCTCCGACGATCTCTTCGGCGAACTTCCAAAAATTCTGACAAGTTCTCGATTTCTTCTCGGTTGGTTCCGACAGCATCTCCGATGATTCTTTGGACTCTTAAATGTCCATCGAACTTGACTCCGGTATTCTTGCTTTATGTTTTCTTGTTATCATAGTTAATCCTACACACTTAACTCAATAATATAGATTAGATCAATTAACCTATCAATTGATTTTATCATCAAACTCCGAGATTCAACAAGCCAAACGAGAAAGAACATAGCTTTGATACCAATTGTTAGGATCGAGTCAGCACTAAGAGGGGGGGGGATGAATTAGTGCAGCAGAAAAATTATGTCGGTTTGAAAATCTTCGTACGATAAAAATCCAATTCTGACAAAAATCATTTCGTAAAGATATTAACTTGAAGGTGTTTGGGAGTATAGTGAAAGCAATAAGAAGGTAAAGCAGTTTGCAGTAAAGGTAAATTGCTCAAAATGAAATGCAAACCAATTTATAGTGGTTCGGTCGTCGTGACCTACATCCACTCCACCGATTCCTCTTCCATCGAGGCCACCGGCATCCACTAACGATCTTCTTTCAACGGGTGAAGATCAACTACCCTTTTACAACCCTCTTCTCCTTTTCATAGGTTTAGGAGACAACCTTTTATAAGCACTCACTCCTCCCTAAACATAATTCTAAACTTAGAACTAGAGGAGGGGATCTCTCAAGTAACTGCTATAGTATTTTCTCACTTTTAAGCTCTTTGTGCTTATGTATGTTAACTAGGTATGAGAGGGGTATTTATAGGCCTCAAGTGGATTCAAACTTGGAGCCTAAAAATGTCTCATCCCAGGTTTCCCGGGTCCTAGCGGTACCACCGCTTGCAGCACGAACATTGGGTGGTACCACCGCCCAGTCTGGCTGTACCATTGCTTGGCACCCTACCATTGGGTAGTACCACCTCCTGATAGTCTCTCGGAGACTGTGTTAGAGTGGTATCACCGCTTGACAGTCTTGGAGATAGTGCCAAGATGGTTCCACTTGTTGGGTCACTGTTTGTGCCTTTTCACTTGGCCCAACAAAGCCCAAACTTGGGCTCAATTGGCCCCCTAATTGTGTTGGCCCAATTCCAACTCAATTATGTGCTAACTACGAATTTGAAGGCATATACTAAGCTAAATAAATCTGGTAAGTCTAGGTTTCTTTTGGCGAGCTTCCGACGATCTTCTGATGATCTCTCGGCCATGTTCCAACGGACTCCTAGCAAGCTCCTGAACTTCACAAAGATCTTCTTGGTAAGTTCCGAAGAGCTTCTTTGGCAAGCTCCTAGACTTCTCAGTCAATTTTGATAGAACTTTCGACGAATGTCCAGACTTTTGACGAACTCTCGAACTCCTAAGCTTGAATCAAATGTTGTCCAGCATGTCATTGGTTCATCGACGCTTCGTTTGATTCTTCGGTGCATTGTCCTCTCTTGCAGCCTATTGCCCAATCGGCCTATTGACCTCCGCAACTCCGAATTCCTTATCGTAATTTTTGCTTTTCTTGGCCCAATGCCCGAACCTATGGCCCAAAGCCTTTTGCCAATACATCAACTGGTCCTCCGACTTGACATCCAATATTCTGACATGTTCCACTCCAACCCAACTTGATTCTTCCTGCTTTAATTATCTCTCCCTGATTGATTCCTGCTTTAATTATCTCTCCCTGATTGATTCCTGCTTTAATTATCTCTCCTTGATCGAAGATTCCTGTGTCACTCAAAATGCATATCAGATAAACACGATCAATTAACTTGTTTCATCATCAAAATCCAAGATTCAACAACTCATAGGTCTAGGAATGGTCCTAGAGGATAACTTGTTACGAATGAGTCGGCACTAAGAGGGGGGGGGGGGGGGGTTAATTAGTGCATCAGATAATAACATTAGTTTAAAAATCTTCGTACGATAAAATCCGATCTAGGAAATGCTTAACTTGAAAGCATGTAGAAGTATAGTAAAAGTAAGAATCTCATTTGCAATAAAGGTAAATAGCAAGAAATAAATGCAAACTAGATTTTTATAGTGGTTCGGTCATCGTGACCCACATCTACTCCGCCAATTCCTCTTTCGTCGAGGTCACCGGCATCCACTAACAATCTTCCTTCAATGGATGAAGATCAACTAACCTTATAACTCAATTCTCCTTTTGACAGGTTCACGAGAAAACCTTTACAACCCCTTTTTATAAAGCTTCCCTCGTACTCTCCCTTAGAATGGTCTCTAAACTTTAGAAGGAGGGACTCTACACTTTACAAGGGTTTTCAACTTTAGAAACATAGAGTTTTTGAACATCTTTTTTACTTCTCCATGCAGGAATAGCTAGGGTATTTATAGACATCAAATAGCTTCAAAACTTGGAGCCAAAATTCAAATCCCTAAAATTTTGGCGTACGGGTGGTACCACCGCCTGCAGCCTGACACTGGACGGTACCACCACCTGACAGTCTCGGAGACTGAGTCTAGGTGTTACCATATCCCAGATTGGTGGTACCACCACCTGGACTGGCGGCACCATCACTTGACACAGTCTCGGAGACTATACCACGTCGGTTCCACTTGTTAGGTCGCTGTTTGGGCCATTTCACTTGGCCCAACACAACCAATGTTGAATCTCGTATTTTGATGATGAAACCAATTGATAATTATGTTTAGGTTTAACTGCATTTTAAGTGATGCAGGTCTACTCGATCAGGATTAGACAATTAAGGTAGGAGGAATTGACGTTGCGCTGGAGGAGATCACGTTAGGATATTGGATGGCAGAAGGCTTCGGACGTCGGGCATCGGGCCAAGGAGAGTGAAATTACGCCAAGGATATCGGGGTTGCGGAGGTCAACCGCCAATTGGGCAACGAGCTGCAAGAGAGGACGATGCACCGAAGAATCGGACGAAGCGCCAACCAATGACGTGCCGGGCAACAGAATGTCAATTCGCGTTGTAATAATTGTCAAGATCGGAGTAGAGTTTTAGCTTGTGTGTGCAGGATTAACTACGATAACGATGAAGACATAAAGCAAAACAAAGTGTCGGAGTCAAGCACGAAGGATTCATTGTGAGTTCAAGAGTTCGACGGAAGTTTGAAGGTTCGTCGGGAATGCTGCCGGAACTAGCCGAGAATGAGTAGGGAGCTTGCCGAAGGGTTTTTTGGAAGCTCGCCGGAAGGTTCGTTGGAAGTTCGCGGAGCTCGTCGAGAAAGATCGGAGCTTGCCGAAGAAGCTCGTTGGAACTCGTCAAGGTCAAATCATGAAGTCTAGGAGCTTGCTGGGAGTCCGCAGAATGGTTTCCGAGAGTTTATCGGAAAACTGTCGGAAGTTCGCCGAAAGCTCGCCGGAAAAAGTCTTGACTTACGGTCTTTGTAATAGCTTAGAAAATATCTTTAAATTCGTAGTTAGCATGTTAATTAGGGTTAGGATTAGGTGTTAATCTTATAACCCAAGTAGGGGCCAATTGGGCCCGAGTTCGGACTGGTTTGGGCCAAGTTTGGAGCCCAACCAGTAAGCAGAATTGGCCTAGGCGGTGGCATCGCCCAGCACCCGAGAGCTGGGCGGTGACACCTCCTGGGCTGGGCAGTGGCAGCGCCAGCATCGAGAACATAAGAGAATTCAAATTTTTGGAGCCCAAATTTGAATCCTCTTGAGGCCTATAAATACCCCTCAAGTCTCAGATGAGAATACAACTTTTTGAGCAGCAAGTGATTGAGAGAAAAGTCTTAGAAGAATCTTTGCTAGTCTTGTTTTCAATTTGCTAGTGTTCACCTCCTTCTTTCTTGCTGAAAATCTGTAAGAGAGTGAACCGCTTGTAAAAGTTGTAAGAGGGGTATTTACCCTTCCCTTTCAAGAGATTTGCTAGTGGAAGGTGGGAGCCTCATCGAAGAGGGGCCTCGCAAGTGGATGTAGGTCATTTGACCGAACCATTGTAAAATCAGTGTAATCTATGGTTTGCATTTACTTATTGTCATTTATATTACTACAAACCATTTGCACTTTAATGCTATACTGATTTGTCTCCATCTTACTTATCTCTTAAAGTTAAAACGCAATCGAAACGGTTTTAAACGAAAACGTTGCTTTTATCGTACGAAGTTTTCGAAAAGTGTTTAAATCGTGAAAAGTTTATCGCACTTCACCGCTGCACTAATTCACCGCCCCCCTCTTAGTGCCGCTTCGATCCTAACAATTGGTATCAGAGCCCAGTATTTCTCATTTCGGATTTACACCCGAGAGAAATGACTCTTCATGGCTTTCAAGAGGGCTTTTCGGTTGTTCGTCCACCGTTGTTTAACGGATTGGACTACACTTATTGGAAAACTCGAATGAGAGTTTTCTTGATTTCTATGAATTTAGATTTTTGGAATATCATTGAAAATGGTTTTCAACTTCCCTCTAAATCGATGAACGAATAGTCGGATTTGGACAAGATGTATTTTTCTTTAAACGCAAAGGCTTTGAATGCCTTATTTTACGCTTTGGACAAAAATGAGTTCAATCGGATTTCTACATGCGAAACGGCTTTTGATATTTGGCGAATACTTGAAATCACGCACGAGGGAACTAGTAGAGTCAAAGAATCGAAAGTTAACATTTTATTGCATGATTTTGAGCTTTTTCAAATGCAACCAAGCGAGACTATAGGCGACATGTACACCCGTTTCACGGATGTCGTCAATAATCTAAGAGTTCTTGGGAAATCTTTTTCGAATTTTGATCTCGTAAGTAAGATCTTAAGATCCCTTCCAAAAAGGTGGGATTCTAAAATAACCGCAATACAAGAAACAAAAGATTTAAATATTTTTCCACTTGAAGAACTAATTGGTTTGTTGATGACATATGAAATGGTGCACAATGCACATGATAAACAAAATCACCTTCCAAAGAACAGGAAGGATTTGGAACTCTGGACAAATGGATACCACTTGAGCAATGACTCAAGTGATGAGGACAATGATGAACTTGAATTTCGAATACTAAATCTTAATAAGTTTATTAAATAAAAATCTATAATAAACAATAAACTTGAATGGAGGAAGAGGCCAAAGAAGAGGAAGGCAACCAAGGATGAATCAAGAACTTCCAAAGGTGAAACGACGAATTGGGCTTTGACTGGCTTCGACTACAAGGTAAGTACCTCAACTCTCTTGAATTATTTTGAAATTACTTGATATTTTCCACGATGCATTTTCTCTTTTATTTTGAATAATTATTTTTCTTGAAAATTGTATGTTTTATGTTAATAGAATAAAATGTTAGATTTAAATATTCATATATATGTGCTTGAGAAGCAAGAATGTGTATTTTGATGATTTCCATATTAACTTTCAATGATGATGCATGGTTTTTATATGGAAGGCTTGATGATATTTTTTTTTAAACCTTGTCTTTGGTTTTCAAACATGATGTATGTTTTTGACATAAGAACAAAACTTGAGCATGCTAATATAAAGTCAATCACATAAATTAAAACTAAAGAAGTTTTAGTTATCTATAAGAATCATTCAAAATTATGTTCAATGAAACCATTGCATAATGATGTAATGAAAATATTAAACATTTTGAAACCATGTTTTAGTGTCATGCATAATGATCATTCTTAATAAATTTCAAAATTATGCATATGAATCTTGTGATTTATGGATTATTGATTTTTACCATAATGAAAGTGGCTTATTAATCTTTGTTGTAATAAATCTTACACTTTCGGTTTTAAACATTATACATGTTTTTATTTAGTATAAGTGAAATAAAATCATATGAATTGAAACAACTAAAAAGAGGAAAATATTTTTTCCTTGAAAAATTATTTTTTTCTCTATCCTATTGATCTTGATGTTTATTATGATAAATCTATGTATTCCATTTTGAATCTCTTGAAAGTAATGTTGATATTTTGATGATTTAAATTTGAAATGAGTTTTATCAAAATCATGATATTGATTTCTTGGAATAACATGAGATTACCTTTGATGATCATTTTGATTCATGGAATTTTGGATTCATGACTTGGTCTTACATTTGTTTATGAGATGGTTGAAATCTTTGAACGTTTGAATTCTTCCCTTCTCCTTTCAATTTATGCATGTTATATGTTAAAGATTTAAAACCATGTTTTGCTATTATGCATATCTAAGAAATATTGATGTGACAAATTGAATAAGTTGAAAATGAATGATGATTTTTCTCTTGAATATAACTTGTGATATTTTTTTATATAAATCATCATTTTGATTTCTCAACATTCGATACATGAGATTTTATTATAAATCAAAATTTCTCATTAATCTATCTTCTACGATTTTACTTGATATTCTCTTGAGAGGAGATTTTCTAAATGAATCATGATTTTTCCTTGTGAGTTCTTGGAGTTATTACTTGATTTTTCTTTTAAAACAAGATCTCTTCTTTGTACTCCTATGATTTTTCTTGATATTTTATTTAAAGAAGATATTTACTATATGAATCATGTCTTTTGGTATTCAAATGATTTTATCCTTCATGACATGATTTCTTTGTATTTATGGCTTGCATGGCTTGAAATGTTTTGGTATGATGCATGCAATGATGAAATATTCATAAAGTTAAAATGATGTATGCAATACTTATGATAATGATGTACATGATGTATTTATTGCATATGATGTGTATCATGAATGCTTTAAATGATGAATGTTTGGTTTCATGATCAACATGTTGATAAATGCTTGAAAATTTTAATGTTTGAGTATCATGTATTATACGCTTATTAATGATGATTGATTTATTTTTCGGTATCGTGCATGAAAAATAAGGTTATTGAAATTGTGTATGTTTTAATTTGAATATATAATGATGCACAAATAAGAATGATACTTACCTTTGTCATAATATGAAAATTGATATAAGGGTCTTCCCTTCTTTTTGACAATGATAAAGGGGAGCAAGAATTTCTAGCGTGGACATCATGAAAAGAGGCAAACTAACTAGCTTGAACAATTCAAGATGAAAGCAAAAATTGCACTTCCCAAATGAGAAGATGCAAATGTAACATTTGCCAAATTGTTTGCTTGCCTCATGTAAAACATTATCTCTTGCTAGTTTGACATTTTTGTTAGCTTGTATGTTGCAAAACGTGATCACTTTTTCAAACATTTTGCTAGCTTGCATGATGTAGAACTTGCTATCTTGAACATTACCAAAAGTGCTATCTTGTATGCTATAAAACTTGCATATCTAAAACTTGATAGCTTGAATGTCCTAAGCATGATGCAATACTTGCTAAATTTTCTAGCTTGAATAGTTGTACTTCTCCTTTTTGTTGATGACAAAGGGGGAGAAGTATGTTGATGACATGATATGCATAAGTCTATGCATGAGTTCATAATGACGTGTTGCAAGTATTCATGATGAATATTGCAATGACTTGAATTCAAGGTTCTATCAATATGGCATATTGATAGGGGGAGTTTGTTTAAACACCGGGAGTCAAGTTTAACTCCGTCATCAATTGGTTGTCATCATCAAAAAGGGGGAGATTGTTGAATCTCGTATTTTGATGATGAAACCAATTGATAATTATGTTTAGGTTTAACTGCATTTTAAGTGATGCAGGTCTACTCGATCAGGATTAGACAATTAAGGCAGGAGGAATTGACGTTGCGCCGGAGGAGATCACGTTAGGATATTGGATGGCAAAAGGCTTCGGACGTCGGGCATCGGGCCAAGAAGAGCGAAATTACGCCAAGGATATCGGGGTTGCGGAGGTCAACCGTCGATTGGGCAACGAGCTGCAAGAGAGGATGATGCACCGAAGAATTGGACGAAGCGCCAACCAATGACGTGCCGGGCAACAGAATATCAATTCGCGTTGTAATAATTGTCTAGATCGGAGTAGAGTTTTAGCTTGTGTGTGCAGGATTAACTACGATAACGACGAAGACATAAAGCAAAACAAAGTGTCGGAGTCAAGCACGAAGGATTCATTGTGAGTTCAAGAGTTCGACGGAAGTTCGAAGGTTCGTCGGGAATGCTGCCGGAACTAGCCGAGAATGAGTAGGGAGCTTGCCAGTGGGTTTTTCGGAAGCTCGCCAGAAGGTTCGTTGGAAGTTCACGGAGCTCGCTGAGAAAGATCGGAGCTTGCCGAAGAAGCTCGTTGGAACTCGTCACGATCATATCATGAAGTCTAGGAGCTTGCCGGGAGTCCGCAGAATGGTTTCCGAGAGTTTATCGAAAAACTGTCGGAAGTTCGCCGGAAGCTCGCCGGAAAAAGTCTTGACTTTCGGACTTTGTAATAGCTTAGAAAATATCTTTAAATTCGTAGTTAGCATATTAATTAGGGTTAGGATTAGGTGTTAATCTTATAACCCAAGTAGGGGCTAATTGGGCCCGAGTTTGGACTAGTTTGGGCCAAGTTTAGAGCCCAACCAGTAAGCTGAATTGGCCTAGGCGGTGGCACCGCCCAGCACCCGAGAGCTGGGCGGTGACACCTCCTAGGTTGGGCGGTGGCAGCGCCAGCATCGGGAACATAAGAGAATTCAAATTTTTGGAGCCTAAATTTGAATCCTCTTGAGGCCTATAAATACCCCTCAAGTCTCAGTTGAGAATACAACTTTTTGAGCAGCAAGTGATTGAGAGAAAAGTCTTAGAAGAGTCTTTGCTAGTCTTGTTTTCAATTTGCTAGTGTTCACCTCCTTCTTTCTTGCTGAAAATCTGTAAGAGAGTGAACCGCTTGTAAAAGTTGTAAGAGGGGTATTTACCCTTCCCTTTCAAGAGATTTGCTAGTGGAAGGTGGGAGCCTCATCGAAGAGGGGCCTCGCAAGTGGATGTAGGCCATTTGACCGAACCACTGTAAAATCAGCGTAATCTCTGGTTTGCATTTACTTATTGTCATTTATATTACTGCAAACCATTTGCACTTTAATGCTATACTGCTTTGTCTCCATCTTACTTATCTCTTAAAGTTAAAACGCAATCGAAACGGTTTTAAATGAAAACATTGCTTTTGTCATACGAAGTTTTCGAAAAGTGTTTAAATCGTGAAAAGTTTATCGCACTTCACCGCCGCACTAATTCACCGTCCCCCTCTTAGTGCCGCTCCGATCCTAACAACCAAAACTTGGGCCAATTGTCCCTTAATTGAGTTGGCCTAATTCCAACCCAATTATGCGCTAACTATAAATTTAAAGACATTTACTAAGCTAAATAAGTCTATAAGTCTAGGTTTCTTTCCGGCGAGCTTCCAGCGATCTTTCGGCGAACTTTTGATGATCTCTTAACAATGTTCCAGCGGACTCCCGGTAAGCTCCTGGACTTCACGATGACCTTCTTAATGAGTTCTAATGAGCTTCTCTGGCAAGCTCTTGGACTTCTCGATCAATTTCAACAGAACTTTCGACGAACGTTCGAATTTTCGATGAACTCTCGAACTCCCAACAAAGTCTCGTTCTTGACTTCGAGACTTCATTTTGCTTTATGTCTTGACCACTATCATAGTTGATCATGCACAAATAAAACCTACTTCAATCTAGGAAACTATTACAAAGCTTGAATCATATTGTCTGGCATGTCATTGGTTCATCGATGCTTCGTTCAATTCTTCGACGCATCATCCTCTCTTGCAGCTTATTACTCAATCGGCCAATTGATCTTCGCAACTCTGATTTTCTTGGTTTAATTTCCGCTCTTGTTGGCTCGAAGCCCAAACTCTTGACTCGAATCTTTGCTGATACATTGACCGATCCTCCAGCTTGACGTCCAATCTTCTGACATGTTCCACTACGGCCCAACATGATTCTTCCTACTTTTAATTGTCTCTCCCTGATCGAAACTTCCTGCATCACTCAAAATATAGATTAGATAAACACTATCAATTGATTTCATCATCAAAATCTGAGATTTAATAATCTCTCCCTTTTTTATAATGATAACCAATTGATGACAGAGTTAACTTTAACTTCCCCGCTCAATATGCCATATTGAAAGAACCTTGAATTCAAGTTGAATTCAAGTCAAAGCAAATTTAATTAAGAAATCATTATGAGTCCAAGCAACATAAAATCATGCATAATCAATTTTTCAATATAAAATATCAATACATCATTCCATGCATGATTGTCATTATTGTTAGGACCAAGAGGTCGACACTAAGAGGGGGGGTGAATTAGTGCAATAGAAAAATCACATCTTCAAAAACTTTTGTACGATAAAATATATTTACATTGAAAATAATTTCAGAAATTTAATTTGAAAGCGTATGGAAGAGCGTAATGGATGTAAAGCAAGTAAAGAGGTTTGCAGTTAAAGTAAATAGCAAGAATAAAATGCAAACCAGATTTTTAGAGTGGTTTGGTCAATGTAACCTACATCTACTTCGCTGATTCCTCCTTCGTCGAGGCCACCGACATCCACTATTGATCTTCCTATAATAGGCAAAGATCAACCTCCTTCTTACAGCCATCTTCTCCTTTTACCGGGTTTAGGAGACAACCCTTACAATCACTCACTCCTCTCTTACAGAATTCTAACACTTTGACTAGAGGAGGATTCTCACAAGAGATTTCGACAGTGTTTTTCTACTTTTAAACTCTCTGAGCTTATGTGTGTTAACCAGGGATAAGATGGGTATTTATAGGCTTCAAGTTGATTCAAACTTGTAGCCTAAAAAGGTCTTATCCCAGGTTTCATGGGTACTAGTAGTACCACCGTCGTTCCTAGGCGGTGGTACTACCACTGCAGGAACTGGTATTGGGCAGTACCATCGCCCAGAAATCCTGGGGTGCTATTCCCCAAGTGGTGCCACCGCCGGCCAGGGTTTTAGCACCCTGGTTGGGCCTTGAATCATGCCCAAACTAGTTCAGCTTTGGGCCCAATTGGCCCCTAATAGAGTTTATGGGATTACCTTCCAATCAGAACTCTAATTATGTGCTAACTACGATTCCTAAGACATAATCTAAGAAAGATAAGTTCAGTTTCTTTCGACGAGCTTTCGGCGATCTTCCGGTGAACTTCCGACAATCTCTCTGCAATGTTCCGGCGGACTCTCGGCAAGCTCCTGGACTTCACGACGATCTTCTTGGCAAGTTCCAATGAGCTTCTTTGGCAAGCTCTGAGACTTCTTAGCTGGTTCCGACAGAACTTCTGACGAACGTCCGGACTTCCGACGAACTCTCGAACTCCTAATGAAATCGCATCCTTGACTCCGGGACTTCATTTTACTTCATGCCTTGCTATCGTAGTTAATCATGCATATGTAAAAACACACTTGATCTAGACAATTAATACTAAGCATTAATCATGTTGTTCGGCATATCATTGGTCCATTGACGCTTCATCCGATTCTTCGGCGTATCGTCCTCTCTTGCAGCCTATTGCCCAATCGGCCAGTTGACTCTGCAACTCCGATATCCTTGGTGCAATGTCCACTCATCTTGGCCCGATGCCCCAAGTCTTCTATCGATACGTCGACCGATCCTCTAGCTCGACGTCCAATCTTCTGACGTCCAATCGTCATACAAGCTAGCAAAAATTTTGAGTTATGCAAATTTGTAAATTTTGCTAGATGTGCAAATTTAGCATGTTTGTTTTGTAATGTTCGAGCTAGCAAGTGTTTGAAAAAGAAAGCAAGTTTTGCAACATACAAGCTAGCAATAATTTAGAGTTGTGCAAGTTTGTAAATTTGCTTTTCTTTACGATGTGCAAGATAGTATATTTTTTCATCTTCTTGAGATTTCAAGCTAGCAATTCTTGGTGATGTTCAAGACAGTAATTTCTTCTCTTTTGAGAAATGCAATTATTCTTGCTTCCTTTGCAAAAATGCAAGCTAACAAAATGTTACATTATTTCACAACATGGAAGCTAACAATTTGAGGTGTTCAAGAAGCAAGTTCTTTTTTCTCTTTTGAGAAGTGCAATTTTTGCTTTCTTCTTGAATTGTGCGAGCTAGCATCTTTTATCTCCTCTTTTGTCATTGTCAAAAAGAAGGGAAGACCCTTTATATTAATTTTCAGATTATGACAAAGGTAAAGTATTAATCCTTTTTCAATATGTTTGTACATCATAATAGTTTCAAATCAGAACATTGATAATTTCAAAACCTTACATTTTATTTTTCATGCATGATAAAAAAAATCAATAATCATTATGATCATATCATACATGATACTAAGACATCAAAATTTTTAAGCATTTATCAATATTTTGATCATGATACCAAACATTCATCATTTAAAGTATTCATGATACCAAACATTAAATCAACATTTATAATACATCATTTTAGCAACAAATCATAGCATTTTAAATCATGATGGTATCTAAATGTCAAATTACATTGCATCCTATCATGCATGATCATAAATTCTTATTTGTATTTCATGCATATTTTTATTTCGTCACATTCATTTCATCTCATCAAGAAAAATTAATTGGGTGATGAATACAAGAAATTACATAAAAATCATATCATGAAAGATAAGATCATGTGAATACCAAAAGGCATGATTTCTTTTGAAAAACCTCCTCTTAAATAAAATACCAAGAAAAATTATAGGGGTAAAATGTAGAGATCTTGATTAAGAAAAAATCTCTAGTAATTCGAAGAATTCAAGATTATGATTTGAACAAAACTCATTCAAATTCAAATCATCAAATCAAAATTATTTTCAGAAGATTCACAAAAAGAAAAACATAGAAAGATTCATTAATCTCTCCATTCATTATGAATCATAAAAATTATAATTTCAAAAAAATGATTCATATGGATAAATCTCAATAAGAAGATACAAGAACCCATAACAACAGATCTTGTTTCATAAATGATTTCAAGTTATAAATTACGAGAAGTCAAGATCATGATTTCGATAAAAACCCATTAAATTCAAATCATTTTCATAATCCATGAGATTCATAAAAGCATAATATACATGTTTTCATTAATCTCCTTTTTGGAAAAATCGATAAAGTCAGAAAAATAAATTTTTCAAGGAGAAACCTTTCCTCTTTTTAGTTGTTTCAATTCATGTGATTTATTTCATTCAAGCATGTCCTTTTTTTTTATTTATGCCAAATAAAAACATGCATCAACATTTTGGATTAAAAAATAAATTTCATCATAAAAACCATCAAAATCAATTTCATGGTTCACAAAATTCATAACATAAATAGATTCATGATTTTAAATCCAATAATATATTTTCCTTTTTATGTGTTACATTTTAAGTGATTGATTTCATATAAGGATATTAAAGTTTTTTGTATGAAAACCATACATCATAGTTTAAACCTAAAAAGCCACTTTCTATAGTCCATAAATCACTAAAATCATCATGCATAATTTTGAAATATAAATTTATTAAGCATGATTATTATGTATCACTACTTTGGGCATGATGTCAAAACATGGTTTCAAGTTTTCAAGTTATGCACAATTTCATATTAAAGCCATACAACAAAACTCGAAAAGCAATACAAAATCATCACAATACACATAATTGTTTATACCATATAAGAAATTAATCACTATATTTAATTCTAATATTTTGTTCATTTATTATAAGACATGCAATTTTCATGAATATTTTCAAAATTACGAGAATGATAAGCATGATTCCTAATTTTTTTTTACATTTTCGTTATTAAACATGTAATTTTTTTAAGAAAATTAATTCTAAACTAAATTTAAAATAACTCATGAAAAGTATTATATAATTTCCAAATAAATTAAGGGCATTTTGATTACCTCATCGTCAAATGCTGTTAAGGCATAATTTGCCACCTCGCCTTTGTTGATTTTCTCCTTGTCTTCGGAGGAGCTTGATTCATCCTAATTTGTATTCTTCTTCTTGTGTTCAAGGCAAGGAGTTGCATTTTTTTTGTTCTTTAATTTTTGTTTAATTAACTTTTTGAATTTCTTAGTGAGTTCAAGTTCACCATCACTTGAGCTTATGCTCGAGTGGTCTTCATGTGTTCTAAGTTCAAAATCCTTCCTGTTCTTTGGAAGGTGGTTCTCATGTTTGTCAAGTGCAACATTAGTCATTTTGTAGGTCATTAAAGACCCAATGAGTTCGATCAAAAAAGTATTCAAATTTTTTGATTCTTGAATAGTCGTTACTTTCGAATTCCAATTTTTAGAAAGTGATTATAAAACATTACTAGCAAGTTCAAAATTTGAAAAAATTTTACCAAGAGCTTTTAAACTATTGACGACATCCGTAAAATGGGTATACATGTCTCTAATAGTCTCGCTTGGTTTCATTTGAAATAGTTCAAAATCATGCATTAAAAAGTTGATTTTTTAATCTTTAACTTTGCTAGTGCCTTTATGTGTGATTTCGAGAGTATGCCAAATTTTGAAAACCGTTTCGCACATAGAAATTTGATTAAACTCGTTTTTGTCTAAGGCGTAAAATAAGGCATTCATAGCCTTTGCATTTAGAGAAAACATCTTCTTCTCTAAATGATTCCAATTGTTCATTGGAAGAGAAGATATTTCAAATCCGTTTTTGACTATATACTGTAAATCGGAATTCAATGAAAGCAAAAAAACTCTCATTCGAGTTTTCCAAGAAGTGTAGTCCGTCCCATTGGAAAAGGGATGACGAATGAGAGAGTGACCCTCTTGAAAGCTAAAAAGAGCTATTTCTCTTGAGTGTTAATCCAAGTGAGAAATAACAAGGCTCTAATACCAATTGTTAGGATCAAGAGGTTGGTACTAAGAGGGGGGGGGGGGGGGGGGGAGTGAATTAGTGCAGCAGAAAAATAATGTCTTCAAAAACTTTCGTACGATAAAATCTGTTTACGTTGAAAAC
Source organism: Musa acuminata AAA Group (assembly GCF_036884655.1). Classification (NCBI taxonomy): domain Eukaryota; kingdom Viridiplantae; phylum Streptophyta; class Magnoliopsida; order Zingiberales; family Musaceae; genus Musa; species Musa acuminata. The sequence continues at coordinate 19,029,893 of NC_088355.1, read as the reverse complement.
GATTTCAGAAATTTAACTTGAAAGCATACGGAAGAGCGTAGTGGATCTAAAGAAAGTAAAGAGGTTTGCAGATAAAGTAAATAGCAAGAATAAAATGCAAACATGATTTTTAGAGTGGTTCAGTCAAAGTGACCTACATCCACTTCGCCGATTCCTCCTCCGTCGAGGCCATCGGCATCCACTTTTGATCTTCCTTTAATAGGCGAAGATCAACCTCCTTCTTATAGCCCTCTTCTCCTTTTATTAGGTTTAGGAGACAACCCTTACAAGCACTCACTCCTCTCTTACAGAATTCTAACACTTAGACTAGAGGAGGATTCTCACAAGAGATTTCTATAGCGTTTTTCTACTTTTCAACTCTTTGTGCTTGTGTGTGTTAACCTGGGATGAGAGGGGTATTTATAGGCTTCAAGTTGATTCAAACTTGGAGCCTAAAAAGGTCTCATCCTAGGTTTCCTGGGTGATACCACCGCTGGCAGCAATGCCATCGCCTAGGAATCCTGGGGTGTTGTTCCCCAGGCGGTGCCACCGTCGGCCAGGGCTTCAACACCCTGGTTGGGCCTTGAATCTGGCCCAAACCAGTTCAGCTTTGGGCCCAATTGGCCCCTAACAGAGTTGATGGGATTACCTCCCAATCATAACTCTAATTATATGCTAACTACGATTCCTAAGACATAATCTAAGCAAGATAAGTCTGATTTCTTCCATCGAGCTTTCGGCGATCTTCCAACGATCTTCTAGTGAGCTTCTGACGATCTCTTGGCAATGTTCTAATAGACTCCTGGCAAGCTCCTAGACTTCACGACGATCTTCTTGGCGAGTTCCAACGAGCTTCTCTAGCAAGCTCCGAGACTTCTCAACCGGTTCCGACAAAACTTCCGACAAATATCATGATCAACAATATATATATATATATATATTTATTTAAAACCAATCATGAAAAGCACTAAGTAATTTCATGGTAAGGAAAAAGAGGTTCGATTGAGTCGCTTACCTTATTGACGAAAGTCATTAAGGGGTAGTTTGCCATCTCACCTTTGTTGGTTTGCTCCTCATCTTCGGATGCACTCGTTTCATCCCAAGTCACTTTGGGTGCTCTTTTCTTCTTTAGCAACTTCTTTTTAAGTTCAGTTTTATTATTTAATTCTTATTTAATGTACTTTTTAAGTTTTATAGTTAGAAGTTCAAGGTCATCATCACTTAAGCTTTTGCTCGAGTGGTCTTCTTTTGTTCTTAGTGCAAAATCCTTCCTGGTCTTTGGAAGGTTGTTCTCAAGTTCGTCATATACCAATTGGTCATTTCATAGGTCATCAAAGATCGAATAAGTTCTTCGATCGAAAAAGAATCAAATCCTTAGCCTCTTGAATGACTGTTACTTTAGAGTCCCAATTTTTAGAAAGAGATCGTAAAACTTTATTAACAAGTTCAAAATTCAAAAAACATTTGCCAAGTGCTATTAGGCTATTGACGACATCCGTAAAATGGGTATACATATCTTCAATAGTCTTGCTTGACTTCATTCGAGAAAAAGTTTAAAATCATACATCAAAAGATTTTTCTTAGAATCTTTTACTCTACTAGTGTCTTCGTGTGTGATTTCAAGAGTGTGCCAAATATCGAAAGCCCGTTTCGCACATAGAAATTCAATTGAATTCATTTTTGTTTAAGGCGCAAAATAGAGCATTCATAGCTCTAGCATTTAAAGAAAAAGTTTTCTTCTCTAAATCATTCCATTCATTCATTGGAGTAGAAGACTTTTGAAATCCGTTTTCAATAATATTCTATAAGTTTAAATCCATAGAAAGCACGAAAACTCTTATTTGAGTTTTCCAATAAGTATAGTCTATCCCATTGAACATAGGAGGATGAACGATTGAAAAATCCTCTTGAAATCTAAAAAGAGCCATTTCTCTTGGGTGTTAAACCAAATAAGAAATAATGTGGCTCCGATACCAACTGTTAGGAACGAGTCGACACTAAGAGGGGGGGTGTGAATTAGTACAGCGGATAAAAATGACAATTTAAAAATCTTCATACGATAAAATCCAATCTCAGAAATGCTTAACTTAAAAGCATGTGGAAATGTAGTGAAAGTAAGAATTCCGTTTGCAATAAAGGTAAATAGCAAGAAATAAATGTAAACCAGATTTTTATAGTGGTTCGATCATCGTGACCTACATCCACCCCGCCAATTCCTCTTTCGTCGAGGTCACCGACATCCACTAACGATCTTCGTTCAATGGGCGAAGATCAACCACCCTTACAGCTTGATTCTCCTTTTGATAGGTTCAGGAGAGAACCTTTACAATCTCTTTTTACAAAGCTTCCCTCACACTCTCCCTTAGAATGGTCTCTAAACTTTAGGAGGAGGGACCGACATCCACCCCACCAATTCCTCTTTCGTCGAGGTCACCGACATCCACTAACGATCTTCCTTCAATGGGCGAAGATCAACCACCCTTACAGCTTGGTTCTCCTTTTGATAGGTTCAGGAGAGAACCTTTACAATCTCTTTTTACAAAGCTTCCCTCACACTCTCCCTTAGAATGGTCTCTAAGCTTCCCTCACAATTCCTCTTTCGTCGAGGTCACCGACATCCACTAACGATCTTCCTTCAATGGGCGAAGATCAACTACCCTTATAGCTTGATTCTCCTTTTGATAGGTTCAGGAGAGAACCTTTACAATCTCTTTTTACAAAGCTTCCCTCACACTCTCCCTTAGAATGGTCTCTAAACTTTAGGAGGAGGGACTCTACACTTTACAAGGGTTTTCAACTTTAGAAACATAGAGTTTTTTATCATCTTTCTTATTACTCAATGCAAGAATAGCTGGGATATTTATAGACCCCAAATGGTTTCAAAACTTCGAGCAAAAATTCAAATCTCCAAAATTTCGGGGTACAAGTGGTACCACCGCCTACACTGGGCTATACCATCGCTTGCAGCCTGACACTGGGTAGTACCACTGCCCAGACTAGAGGTACCACCGCCTGACAATCTTAGAGATTGAGTCTGGGTGGTAACACTACCCAGACTAACGGTACCATCACCTAATACAGTCTCGGAGACTGTGCCACGTCGGTTTTACTTGTTGGGTCACTGTTTGGGCCTTTTCACTTAGCCCAGCATAGCTTATGTTAGGATCAGAGCGGCACTAAAAGGGGGGGAGTGAATTAGTGTAGTGGATTAAAACTTATAAGTTTGAAAATGAATTCGTAAATGCGAGGAGATTTCGATTCGACAATAACTTGAGTAAAGTGAGAAGATGAAAACGAAAGCTTGTTGTAGTGTAAATAACAATTTAAGAAAGGTAAGTACTCACACATGTTAGGATCAAGAGCACTAAGAGGGGGGGGGGTGAATTAGTGCAGCAAAAATCTTTCGACGATAAGAAAACGTTCAAACGATAAAAATGATTTCGGTGTGAAAGCTGATTCTAAGATTACTTTAACTTAAGATCAAGTGAGATGACGTTAAAGTCAATCTATGAAGGCAGTTTGCAGTTATGATGAAAACCAGAATATAAGTGCAAACTGAAATACGACATTCGTACGAAGAAACTGATTTACGTCTAAATGCTTATTCGTAATTCACTTGATTAGGCGAGATGCAGGTTAAGCAAGGATATAAAGGCAGTTTGCAGTTAAGATAGAAATCAAAATGTAAACGCAAACTGAAATATGATTATCGTACGAGAAAACAGATTTACGTCTAAACGCTGATTCGGAAAGCGCAAAGCTTGAAACCTGATCATATATGCGCAAAAAGCAGTAAGCTTTAGAGGAGGTTTGTAGTAAAGATAATATGCTCAAAGTAAATGCAAACTGAGATTTAGAGTGGTTTGGTCAATCTTGACCTACTCCACTTTTGGCTTCCTCCACCGATGAGGTCACCGACGTCAACTAGAGGCCTTTCTTCAATAGGCGAAGGCCAACCACCCTTTTACAGTTTTACTCCATTTGATGGGCTTAGGAGACAACCCTTACAGAATTTTCTCTCCTCTCTTTACAGCTCAGAACTTGGAAGAAAAGAGGGAGAAGAACTTTTGGCCTTTACAATAATTTTGAGCTCTAAAAATCACAGAACAAGATCAGGATTTCGGTGTTAGTTCTTGCTCTTTCAGTGCTGAATGGGTGGGGTATTTATAGGCCCCAACCCAGTTCAAATTTGGAGCTCAAAACTGTCAATTCCCGAAATTTCGAGATCAGGCGGTTGCACCTCCTGATTGGAGCGGTTGCAACACCTGGCAGAGCTCGAAGATTAAGCCTCTGGGCGGTGCCACCTCCTGTCAAGGGCGGTTGCACCTCCTGCCAGAGCTCGAAGACCGAGCTCAGGCAGTGCAACCTCCCGACTGAGGTTGTTGCACCGCTTAGCCAGTGCTCGGAGACCGAGCCCAGGCAGTGCCACCTCCTGTCAGGGGAGGCTGCACCGCCCAGTCTCGCTCGGAGACTGAGCCCAGGCGGTGCCACCTCCTGGCTGGGGCGGTTGCACTGCCCAGTCTCGCTCGGAGGCTTAGCCCAAGCGGTGCTACCTCCTGGCTTGAGCGGTTGCACCTCCCGGTAGAAATCAGGGTCCGAATGGGTTGATCCATTCGGCCCAATTTGGGTTTTTCAGGGGCCCAATTGCCCCAAGATTAAGTTAATGGGATCACCTCCCATTTCCAACTTAATCATTGTGCTAACTATGATTTTTCTTAAAACATTTACTGCAACTTGCTCCGGTGCGTCAATCGCTTCTTCCGGCGAGCTTCCGGCGAACTTCCGTCGATCATCCGATGAACCCTCGGTGAGGCTCCTGCGGACTTCCGGCAAACTCATGGACTTGCGACAATCAACTTGGCGAGTTCCGACGAGCTTCTTTGGCAAGCTCATGGACTTCTCGGATTTATTCCCGCAGAACCTCCGATGACTGTCCGAACTTCCATCGAACTCTCGAACTCCGAACGTGATCATTGTCTTGACTCTAGCACAACTCCTGCTGCATATCTTTCTTCCATCGTAGTTAATCCTGCACACTTAAAACAATACTTCGATCGAGACAATTAATCCTAAGCAATTAACCAAGTTGTCCGGCATGTCATTGGTCCCTTGACGCTTCGTCCGATTCTTCGGCGCATCGTCCTCTCCTGCAGCCTATTGCCCAATCGGCCAGTTGACTTCGCAACTCCGATATCCTTGGCACAATACCCACTCTTTTTGGCCTGATGCCCGAGTCCACGGCCCGAAGCCTTATGTCGATACGTCGACCGATCCACTGGCCCGACGTCCAATCTTCTGACATGTTCCTTCGGCACAACATGATTTTCCTGCTTTAATTGTCTCATCCTGATTGAAGCATCCTGCGTCACTCAAAACGCAGATTAAATCATAAACATATATCAAGTGGTTTCATCATCAAAATACGAGATTCAACAATCTCCCCCTTTTTGATGATGACAACTACTTGATGACGGAGTTAACCTTAACTCCCAGAGTTTAAACAAACTCCCCCTATCAATATGCCATATTGATAGAATCTTGAATTCAAACTGAATTCAAGTAATTGCAATATTCATCATGAATACTTGCAACATGTCATCATGAACTTATGCATAAACTCATGCATAACATGTCATGTCATAAACATACTTCTCCCCCTTTGTCATCAACAGAAAGGAGAAGTACCATAATCAAGTGTTTGTGATATTGGTTCAACTCATTGCATGAAAAACATAATATCAAGTTTTATCATCATGCAAGTTTGCTATTATGAAATATCAACATGTAAAATTGTTATGTAAGCTTTTGATATCATAACCAAACATTTCAAGTGTTTATCAATTGTAGCATTTCATCACATGGTAAGATATCAACGCGTAAAATTACGATACAAGTTCTTGATATCTTAACGCATGATGCAAACATGGCATAATGTAAATTTGGCAATCATAGCATCAATTCATATATCTTTTGATGATGCAAGCATTGCAAATATGGTAATCATATCAATTCCTATATCTCTTGATGATGCAAGCATGGCATAATCATAGCATCAGTGTTCATAGCATCAATTCATATATTTCTCCCCCTTTGTCATCAACAAAAAAGACAACAATATAAGCAAATTTTAAGCATAAGTGCTTGTAATTATTCATGTCATAACTAGGTTCATATCATTTTCCAAAAGTGAGTGATAGGATATCAATTATACAAACATCTCAAGGAAAACATGACATGGAGATAGCTTTGAAAACTTCTTCCTTTTTATCTGTTATTATCTTTTTGCATGAAGGACGAAGACTATTTGTGATACATGCTATTTGTGAGTTTACTTCGAGTGAAGTTAAAATCGATAAGAGATTAAATCATGATTCATTTTTACAAGGATCAAGATATGTATGTGAAACAAATCCTTGCAAGTAAAAATACTTTCATCCATATTCATCAAATCCATTTCTCAAAAAAAAAAAATTTCACATGATATGTGTATGAGAGATGTATTTGCTAGTTGATTACATATGTCAAAAATCAATGATATGAACTAAACTTGATATGACATATGCTTGTTAAGTTCGGAAGAGAGTAATGTATCGAGAAAATCTGATTGTTAGGATCAAGAAAATCCGAAAATGAAATTTGACTCTTTCTTGCATTCGGACAAGGTTTTGCTATAGATATTCAATTACAATCATGAAGGTAAAGCATGCTTGTTATCATGGAAGTTTTGTATTCAAGCACATAATTTCCAACAGGTAATTGTGTAAAATCATTAGGGCAATCAAGTGATTTGATCATTCAATCAAGAAAGTTTAAAAAATAATTTGAACACGTTCAATCATTCGGACGTATTTTTGCCATAGTTTTTCAAATACAATCATGAAGATAAGGCATGCTCATCATCATGGTAGTACGATGGCAAGTTTATAATTTTAAGACACGCAAGTTTGTAATTTTGAGATGTTCAAGAAAGCAACTCTTGCTTTTTGAAATATAAGTTTTGCTAGATGTGCAAGTTAACTTTTTGCTTCTGCAAGATATCATTCCTTGGTGATGTTCAAGATAGCAATTCCTTTTCTTTTGAGAAGTGTAATTATTTTCTTTCTCCTTTTTTTTTTAATTATATGAGCTAGCAAATTAGCTTTCAAGCATATTTTGCTCCCCTTTTGTCATTGTAAAAAAGAAGGGAAGACCTTTTACGTTAATTTCTAAATTAAGACAAAGGTAAATAGCATTGATGAAAATTCAAGTCTTGAATGTCAAAATAATTATTTTATCATGAATATTTCATCATTGCATGCATCATTATCATCATATATATTTTTAAAACATATTATTTCAATCATTGTTTCAATCGTCTTTATAGTTTATCATGCACAATATGTCAAACCATCTAACTGTTGAATCTCGTATTTTGATGATGAAACTACTTGATATATGTTTATGATTTAATCTGCGTTTTGAGTGACGCAGGATGCTTCGATCAGGATGAGACAATTAAAGCAGGAAAATCATGTTGTGCCGAAAGAACATGTCAGAAGATTGGACGTCGGGCCGGTGGATCGGTCGACGTATCGACAGAAGGCTTCGGGCCGTGGACTCGGGCATCGGGCCAAGAAGAGCGGGTATTGTGCCAAGGATATCGGAGTTGCGGAGTCAACTGGCCGATTGGGCAATAGGCTGCACGAGAGGACGATGCGCCGAAGAATCGGACGAAGCGTCGAGGGACCAATGACATGTCGGACAACTTGGTTAATTGCTTAGGATTAATTGTCTCGATCGAAGTTTTGTTTTAAGTGTGCAGGATTAACTACGATGAGAGTAAGACAAGCAGCAGGTGTTGCGCCGGAGTCAAGATCATGATCACGTTGGGAGTTCGAGAGTTCGACGGAAGTTCGGACGGTCGTCGGAGGTTCAGCGAGAACAGATCCGAGAAGTCCAGAAGCTTGCCAAGCGAAGCTCGTCGGAACTCGCCAAGTGGATCGTCGCAAAGTCCAGGAGTATGCCGGATGTCCGCAGAAGGATCACCGAGGGTTTATCGGATGATCGACGGAAGTTCGCCGGAAACTCGCCGGAAGAAGCGATTGACGCATCGGAGCATAGCTGCAGAAGTTGTCTTAGAGTTAATCGTAGTTAGCACGATGATTAAGCTTGAAAATGGGAGGTGATCCCATTAGCTTAATCTTGGGGCAATTGGGCCCCTGAAAAGATTCAAATTGGGCCGAATGGAGCGAACCATTCGGACCCTGATTGCACCAGGCGGTGCAACCGCCCAGGCCAGGAGGTGCAACCGCCAGGGCTGCGAGACTGGGCGGTGCAACCGCCCCAGCCAGGCGGTGCAACCGCCCAGGCCATGTCTTCCAGCGGGATTGGGCAGTGCAACCGCCCCAGCCAAGAGGTGCAACCGCCTAGAGCTCAGTCTTCGAGCTAGACTGGGCGGTGCAACCTCCTCTGTCAAGAGGTAGCACCGCCAGAGCTCAAGTTTCGAGCTCTGGCAGAGAGGTGCATCAGCCTGAGCTCAGTTTCGAGCTCTGCTAGGTGATGCAACCACCGAGCTCAGTCTTCGAGCTCTGGCAGAGAGGTGCAATCGCCTGAGCTCAGTCTTCGAGCTCTGCCAGGCGGTGCCACCTCTCCAGTCAAGAGGTGCAACCGCCTGATCCCGGAATTCCGGGATTTGATCGTTTTGAGCTCCAAATTTGAATTGGGTTGGGGCCTATAAATACCCCACCCATTCAACACTGAAAGGATACAGATCCACACCGAATTCTTGATCTTTTCAGTGATTCTAAGAGCTTAAATTTGTGTAAAGTCCTAAAGTTCTCCTCCTTCTGTTCTTCAAGTCTTGAGTTGTAAAGAGAGGAGAGAAAGGATCTGTAAAGGTTGTCTCCTGAGCCTGTCAAAAGGAGAGAAACTGTAAAAGGGCAGTTAGCCTTCGCCCATTGAAGGAAGGCAGCTAGTTGACGTCGGTGACCTCGTCGGAGGAGGAAGCCAAAAGTGGAGTAGGTCAAGACTGACCAAACCACTCTAAATCTCTGGTTTGCTTTTACCTTGAGCACTTTATCATTACTGCAAACCTCCTACATTGCTACTGCCCTCTGCGCCTTTACGAACGAGTTTCTAAGCTCTGATCTTTCAGAATCTGTATTCAAACGTAAATCGTGTTTTCGTACGATCTTCACACTGCAGTTTACGCTTACATTCGGATTCCATTTATAATTGCAAATTGCTTTCTACGTAAAACGCTTTTCAAGGTTCAAAACTGCTTTTAGACGCAAAACTACATTTAGACGTAAAATTACGTTTAGACATAAAACTGCGTTTAGACGCAAAACTGCGTTTAGACGTAAAACTGCGTTTAGACGCAAAACTGCGTTTAGACGCAAAACTGCGTTTAGACGTAAAACTGCGTTTAGACGTAAAACTGCGTTTAGACGTAAAACTGCGTTTGGACGTAAAACTGAGTTTAGACGCAAACTGCGCTTAGACGCAAACTGTGCTTAGACGCAAACTGCGCTTAGACGCAAACTGTGTTTAGACGCAAACTGCGCTTAGACGCAAAACTGCGCTTAGACGCAAACTGCATTGTGATTCTGCTTTTATATCGAAGTCGTTTTTTATCGAACGAACGCAGCTTTCGTTTTTTAAAATCGCTGTAAGATTTCCGCTGCACTAATTCACCCCCCCCCTCTTAGTGCTCTCGATCCTAACACTAACATGATACAAACATTTATTTTCAAAATATTTATCACTTCATTTTGATCGTGATACCAAACATTCATCATTTAGAGCATTCATGACATTAAATCAACATTTATAATACTTCATTTTAGCAACAACTCATAGCATTTTAAATCATGATTCACATCATATGCAATACATCACATCATAATTAAAGAGCTCAAGTATTGCGTGCATCATTGCAAATCATAAATGTTTCATATCATGATGGTATCAATTTTGTTAAATTATATCCTACCATGCATGATCATAACCTTTCATTTGTATACATCAAAATAAATTAATGAATATTTCATGTATTCATATCATCACATAAGGAATATCAAGAAGAAAATAATTGGGTGATGAGATAAACCTTTCATGAATACAAAGAATTGCATAAAAATCATATCATGAATACAAGGAATACAGGTCACAATCATTCAAGAGAAAAATCATCATTCATTTTCAATTCATTCAATTTGACAAATCATGATCATGCTTTTGATAAAACTCATTTCAAATTTAAATCATCAAAATCATTTTTATGGATCACCAAATTTATAACATAAATAGATTCATGATTTCATTGATAATATATTTTTTCCCCTTTTTTAAAGTGTTTCATCTTAAGTGATCGATTTCATGTAAGCATGCCTTTTCATTTATGTCAAATGAAAACATGCATCAACGTTTAGGATCGTAAAATGAATTTCATCATAAAACCATCAAGACCAATAAGTCACAAAAAATCATCATGTATAATTTTAAAATCTCATGCATAAAATCATAAATCATGGTATCCAAACATTTAGTGTTTTTATTACATCATTATGCATCATTGAGTATACAATCGTCAAGTATGACACTTACACTATTTCATATAACCATGCCTATTTCATTTATATCAAACATGCATCGGTTTTTAAAGCCACTATTATTATCATGAAAATCGATAATCCATAATTATCAAGAATCATCATACATAATTTCAAAAATATCATAACTTCAAATTAAACGTGATTTAATATACTCAAAATCGAGAAATAACAATGGACATCACCATGATACACATTATTACTTCTTAACCATGATTTCATATTTTCAATCAAAATCATTTTGTATGTTTATCATAAAATATGCAATATTATCATTTTCAAAATTACTAGCATGATCATAATAATTTTTTTTTTTAAACATTAATTCTAAACTAAAAAAGAAAATACATCATGAGAGCATCAAGTAATTTCAAAATAATTCAAGAGAGTTGAGTTACTTACCTTGTAGTCGAAGCCCGTTAAAGCCCAATTCGCCGTTTCACCTTTGGAAGTTCTTGATTCATCCTTGGTTGCCTTCCTCTTCTTTGTCCTCTTCCTTCGTTCAAGTTCATTGTCTATTTTAGATTTTTGTTTAATAAACTTATTAAGATTTAGTATTCGAAGTTCAAGTTCATCATTGTCCTCATCACTTGAGTCATCGCTCAAGTGGTATTCATTTGTCCGGAATTCCAAATCCTTCCTATTCTTTGGAAGGTGATTTTGTTCATCATGTTGATCATGTGCATTATGCACCATTTCATATATCATCAACGAACCAATTAGTTCTTCAAGTGGTAAGTTGTTTAGGTTTTTAGCTTCTTGTATTCCAATTACATTTGAATCCCACTTCTTAGAAAGAGAACGCAAAATCTTGTTTACGAGTTCAAAATCCAAAACATATTTTCCAAGAGCTCTTAAACTATTGATGACATCCGTGAAACGGGTGTACATGTCGCTTATAGTCTCGCTTTGTTGCATTCGAAAAAGCTCAAAATCATGCAATAAAATGTTAACTTTCGAGTCTTTGACTCTACTAGTTACCTCGTGCGTGATTTCAAGTGTTCGCCAAATATCAAAAGTCGTTTCGCACGTAAAAATCCGATTGAACTCATTTTTGTCCAAAGCGCAAAATAAGGCATTCATAGCCTTTGCGTTTAAAGAAAAATACTTCTTCTCCAAATCCGACCATTCGTTCATCGGTTTAGAGGGAAGTTGAAAATCGTTTTCAACGATATTCCATAAATCCAAATTCATAGAAATCAAGAAAACTCTCATTCGAGTTTTCCAATAAGTGTAGTCCAATCCGTTAAACAACAGTGGACGAAAAACCGATAAGCCCTCTTGAAAGCCATGAAGAGCCATTTCTCTTACGTATAAATCTGAAATGAGAAAAATCGGGCTCTGATACCAATTGTTAGGATCAAGAGCACTAAGAGGGGGGGGTGAATTAGTGCAGTGAAAATCTTTCGACGATAAGAAAACGTTCGAACGATAAAAACGATTTCGGTGTGAAAGCCGATTCTAAGATTACTTTAACTTAAGATCAAGCGAGATGACGTTAAAGTCAATCTATAAAAGTAGTTTTCAATTATGATGAAAACTAGAATATAAGAGCAAACTGAAATACGACATTCGTACGAAGAAACTGATTTACGTCTAAATGCTGATTCGTAAATCACTTGATTAGGCGAGATGCAGGTTAAGCAAGGATATAAAGGCAGTTTGCAGTTAAGATAGAAATCAAAACGTAAACGCAAATTGAAATATGATGATCGTACGAGAAAACAGATTTACGTCTAAACGTCGATACGGAAAGTGCAAAGCTTGAAACCCGATCGTATATGCGCAGAAAGCAGTAAGCTTTAGAGGAGGTTTGCAGTAAAGATAATATGCTCAAAGTAAATGCAAACCGAGATTTAGAGTGGTTCGATCAATCTTGACCTACTCCACTTTTGGCTTCCTCCACCGACGAGGTCACCGACGTCAACTAGAGGCCTTCCTTCAATAGGCGAAGGCCAACCACGTTTTTACAGTTTCACTCCTTTTGATGGGCTTAGGAGACAACCCTTACAGAATTTTCTCTCCTCTCTTTATAGCTCAGAACTTGGAAGAAAAGAGGGAGAAGAACTTTTGGCCTTTACAATAATTTTGAGCTCTAAAAATCACAGAACAAGATCAGGATTTCGGTGTTAGTTCTTGCTCTTTCAGTGCTGAATGGGTGGGGTATTTATAGGCCCCAACCCAATTTAAATTTGGAGCTCAAAACTGTCAATTCTCGGAATTCCGGGATCAGGCGATTGCACCTCCTAGCAGAGCTCGAAGACTGAACCTCTCGACGGTGTCACCTCCTGTCAGGGGCGGTTGCACCTCCTGCTAGAGCTCGAAGACCGAGCTCAGGCAGTTGCACTGCCTAGCCAGTGCTCGGAGACCGAGCCCAGACGGTGCCACCTCTTGTTAGGGGAAGTTGCACCGCCTAGTCTCGCTCGGAGACTGGGCCCAAGCGGTGCCACCTCCTGGCTGGGGCGGTTGCACCACCCAGTCTCGCTCGGAGACTTAGCCCAGGTGGTGCTACCTCCTGGCTTGGGCGGTTGCACCTCCCGGTAGAAATCAGGGTCCGAATGGGTTGATCCATTCGACCCAATTTGGGTTTTTCAGGGGCCCAATTGCCCCAAGATTAAGTTAATGGGATCACCTCCCATTTCCAACTTAATCATTGTGCTAACTATGATTTTTCCTAAGACATTTACTGCAACTTGCTCCGGTGCGTCAATCGCTTCTTTCGGTGAGCTTCCAGCGAACTTCCGTCGATCATCCGATGAACCCTCGGTGATGCTCCTACGGACTTTCGGCAAACTCCTGGACTTGCGACGATCCACTTGGTGAGTTCCGACGAGATTCTTTGGCAAGCTCATGGACTTCTCGGATTTGTTCCCGTAGAATCTCCGACGACTGTTCGAACTTCCGTCGAACTCTCGAACTCCCAACGTGATCATTGTCTTGACTCCGGTGCAACTCCTGCTGCATGTCTTTCTTCCATCGTAGTTAATCCTGCACACTTAAAATAAAACTTCGATCAAGACAATTAATCCTAAGCAATTAACCAAGTTGTCCGGCATGTCATTGGTCCCTCGACGCTTCGTCTGATTCTTCGGTGCATCGTCCTCTCTTGCAGCCTATTGCCCAATCGGCCAGTTGACTCCGCAACTCCGATATCCTTGGCACAATACCCGCTCTTTTTGGCCCGATGCCCGAGTCCATGACTCAAAGCCTTCTGTCGACACGTCGACCGATCCACCGGCCCGACGTCCAATCTTCTAACATGTTCCTTTGGCATAACATGATTTTTCTGCTTTAATTGTCTCATCTTGATCGAAGCATCCTTCTTCACTCAAAATGCAGATTAAATTATAAACATATATCAAGTGGTTTCATCATCAAAATACGTGATTCAACATCACATTCAAGGAATACACCAATTTAAAGTGGTTCGGTCAAATGACCTACATCCACTTGCGAAGCCTTCTTCGATGAGGCTCCCAACTTCCACTAGCAAATCACTTTGAAGGGGAAGGATAAATACCCCTCTTACAACCTTTTACAAGTAGTTCACACTCACAAATTTTCAACGAAAAGGAAGGAGGTGAACACTTAAGTAATTAAAAATAAGGCTTGCTAAAGACTTTACTAAGGCTTTTATGTCAATCTATTGCTTTTCAAAAAGTTGTATTCTCTACAGAGAATTGAGGGGTATTTATAGGCTCAAGAGGATTCAAATTTGGGCTCCAAATTTGAATTGCTTTTGGGTTATCCATTGCTGGCAGTGCCACCGCCTATCAGTGGCGGTGCCATCGCCTGTCAATGTCTGACACTGACAATGTACTAGCGGTTCCACTGCCTAGTCCAGCGGTTCCACCATCGGACCTCTCAGGTGTTGGGCAGTGCCACCGCCCGATCCTTCGGGTTCTGGGCGGTGCCACCACCCAGTCCGGCGGTTCCACCGCCCGACCTTACATGTCACTGGTTGGGCTTCAGATCTGGCCCAAACCAAGTCATATTCGGGCCCAGGTGGCCCCTAACCAGGATATAGGATTATCCCTTAATCCTAACCCTAATTACATGCAAACTATGCAACTGAAAACATAGTCCTAAGCAAGTTTTTAACTGGCAAATGTCGAGTCTCCTTCCGGTGAGCTTTCCCGCGATCTTCCGGTGGACTTCCGATACACCCTCGGATTTCTTCTAGTGGACTCCCAACAGGCTCCTGATCTTGTGGCGAGTTCAGCGAGTAGCCGAGCCTTCTCAGTGATCTCCGTGAACCTTCGACGATCTCTTCGGCGGACTTCCGAAAACTTTGACAAGTCCCCAATTTCTTCTCGGTTGGTTCTGGCAACATCTCCTACGAATCTTCGGACTTTCGGCGGACTCTCGAACACCCATCGAACTTGACTCCGGTAGACTTGCTTTATGTCTTCAAGCTATCGTAGTTAATCCTGCACACTTAACTCAATAATATGGTTTAGATCAATTAACCCATCAATTGATTTCATCATCAAAATTCGAGATTCAACAATCTCCCCTTTTTTTATGATGATAATCAATTGATGATGGAGTTAAACATAACTCCCCCTATCTACATGTCATATAATGAGAAGATAAAATCTCTTGAATTCAATTTCTTTGAATTCAAGCCCAAACCAATGAGTTCTATCCATTGAACTTATCGTTATTTTCTATAAGCATGAGCAAATACGAAACTTTGTATTTCTCATAATTTTAAGCTATGAAAATTATTTTCAAGTCGAATGATAAAAGACAATTATCATTTCGATAAGAGATATGAACTTTCAACATAAATCTCATGATATAAATGTAAGGCATGATTTCATATGATCATGAGATGAAACGACAACCAATCTAAAAACTTTCATATTACGATATTCTCAAAAAGTTTTGTGATGCATATAAGACATTTTTGCGATGCATATAAGACATTTGCATTACACAACATATTAGCTTTTGCAATTCATATAAGTCATGCTATCACATTTGTGATGCATATAAGACATTTGCATTACACAAGCTTTTGCAATTCATATAAGTCATGCTATCACATTTGCGATCCATATAAGACATTTACATTACACAAGCTTTTGCAATTCATATAAGTCATGCTATCGATGCATATAAGACATTTGCATTACACAAGCTTTTACAATTCATATAAGTCATGCTATCGATGCATATAAGACATTTGCATTACACAACGTATTAGCTTTTGCAATTCATATTTTGCACAAGTCATCAATCTTTTGCACATTCTTCTCCCCCTTTGTCCTCAACAAAAAAAGGAGATGAGGTGCTAAGCATAAAACTCATGATTATTGAAGTCATTCATAAAATCATCTCATAAGAAAAAAATCTTGAAAAGGAGATGACAAAATTGACAAAGCTTCAACTTGGCATTAAAGGAAGACATCAAATCATCCAAAATAACATGAAGTAGCCATCAAAATGTTGATAAAATTTTAGAAAGAAACATCCAACATCATATACTAGGATAATGTCAAATGCATGTCAAGGTAGCATAGAGGTTTACAATAATAAGAAAGAAGTCAAATCCACGAAAACCGGAAAGAGGATGAAAATTTTTTGAAAAATATATACAATCAAGCTCATTCACAAGGATAATTCAACATGCCTAATTCCCTTCTAATAAAGTCAAATTGATCTTCATTTAAGGCTTTTATAAAAATGTCCGCTAATTGATGCTTTGTATCAATAAATTCTAGAATGACATTGTTATTATTGACATGATCTCGTATAAAGTGATGCCTAATGTCAATATGCTTAGTTCTAGAGTGTTGAATTAGATTTTTGGTTAGACAAATAGCACTTGTATTATCACATTTTATAGGAATATTCTTTAAGTAAATTCCATAGTCTTCGAACATATTTTTCATCCAAACAACTTGTGCACAGCATGCACTTGCAGCTATGTATTCGGCTTCTGCCATAGATAGTACAACCGAATTTTGTTTCTTAGAAGTCTAAGAAACAAGTGCATGTCCTAAAACTTGACATGTTCCGGATGTACTTTTTCTATCTATCCTACATCCGTCAAAATCGGCATCAGCATAAGCTATTAAATCAAAATTATTGGATTTTAGATACCATAATCCTAAATTAGGAGTTCCTTTATGATATCTAAGGATTCTTTTAACACTTTTAAGATGAGACAATTTAGGATTAGATTGAAACCTAGCACAAAGTCCTACACTAAACATGATATCCAGTTTAGTCGCGGTGAGGTTAAGTAGACTTCCTATCATTCCCCTATACGATTTTTTATCAAAGTTTTCACCATTTTCATCCATATCTAACTTAGTGGAAGTACTCATAGGAGTGTTTATCGTTTTTGAACCATCCATGTTAAATCATTTTAACAATTCTAATGTATCTTTAGATTGATTAAGAAATATACCATTACTAAGTTGTTTAATTTGTAATCCTAAAAAGAAGGTTAATTCTCCCATTAGGCTCATTTCAAATTCATGACTCATACATTTGGCAAATGATTCACATAGTGATTCATCCGAAGAACCAAAAATAATATCCTCAACATAAATTTGAACAATAAGAAAATTATTTTCAAAATATTTGATAAACAATATAGTATCAACCTTGCCTTTTGTAAAATTATTTAAAATAAGAAAGGAACTAAGCCTTTCATACCAAGCTCTACGAGCTTGTTTTAAGCCATAGAGAGCCTTAGTCAATCTAAATCTATGATTAGGAAGAAGAGAATTTTCAAATTCGGGAGGTTGTTCAACATACACTTCTTCGGAAATAACACCATTCAAGAAAGCACTTTTGACATCCATTTGAAATAGTTTAAAATCATTACTACTAGCATAGGCAAAGAGCATCCTTATGGCTTCTAATCTAGCCACAGGAGCGAAGGTCTCTTCGTAGTCGATACCTTCTTCTTGGTTGAAACCTTTGGCCACTAGTCTAGCCTTGTTTCTAACCACGATACCGCATTCATCTTGCTTATTTCTAAAGACCCATTTAGTACCTATAACTAAATGGTCACTAGGTCTAGGAACAACCTTCCATACCTCATTCCCCTCAAATTGGTTCAATTCCTCTTGCATTGCAATAACCCATGAATCATCTTTCAAGGCTTCATCAATGCATTTAGGTTCAATTTGAAAAAGGAAGGCAGCGTTAGCATAAAAATTCTTGAAGGAAGAACGAGTTTGAATCCCTTTTGATGTATCTTCTATAATTAGCTCCTTTGGATGAGCATCTACATACTTCCATTCCTTGGGTAAGGAAATTTCGGAAGAAGATACATCCAAGTTGCTATTTTGAGGAGGGGGTTTATTTAAATTCAAATTATCAAAACCAAGATCATCATCAAAATTATTTTTCTTTAACTAAAAAATTTCAATAAAAACTACATGAATAGACTCTTCTATAACTAAGGTTCTTTTGTTAAAAACATGAAAAGCCTTAGAAACAGAAGAGTAACTAAGAAAGATACCTTCATCGGATTTAGCATCAAATTTTCCTAAGGCATCTTTTTCATTCAAAATAAAGCATTTGCAACAAAAAACTTTAAAATAAGAAACATTTGGTTTTTTGTTGTTCCATAATTCATAGGGAGTTTTTGATAGAGATGGTCTTATTAGAACCCTATTCATGACATAGCAAGTCGTATTAACGGCTTCGGCCCAAAAATACTTAGGTAGATTATGTTCATTTAATATGGTTCTTGTCATTTCTTGTAAATTTCTATTTTTTCTTTCAACTACCCCATTTTATTGAGGATTTCTCGGAGTGAAAAAGTTGTGATTATATCCATTTGATTCACAAAAACTTTGGAAGTCATGGTTTTGAAATTCGCCACTATGATCACTCCGAATTGATGAAATCATGAAGCCTTTTTTGTTTTGAGTAAGTTTACAAAATTTAGAGAAACATTTGAAATAATCACTTTTGTGAGCCAAGAAATAGGTCCAAGTGTATCTACTATAGCCATCTACAATTACGAAGGCATATTTGCTTCCTCCTAGACTCATTGTGTCAATTGGTCCAAATAAGTCCAAATGAATCAATTGCAATGGTCTAGTGGTGCTAATTTGATTTTTTGGTTTGAAACTAGTTTTTATTTGTTTTCCTAGTTGACAAGCATCATACACTTTGTCCTTAACAAACTTCATATTGGGAATCCCTCGTACTAACTCTCTAGATAAAATCTTAGATATTAGTTTCATACTTGCATGACCTAATCTCCTATGCCAAAGCCAAGCATCATCATTTAAAATGGAAAAGCACATTTAATTATTAAGTTCATCAAGGTTTATGGTGTAGATATTATTTTGTTTTAAGGCAATCATTGATATATTATTGTTTAGTTTTTTAATAATGCACACATTAGATTCAAATTTAACGATGTAACCTTTATCGCATAATTGACTAATGCTTAAGAGATTATGTTTCAATCCATCAACTAGCAACACATCATCAATTAAAAAACTTGATTTGTTACCTATGGTTCTCTTGCCAATGATTTTACCTTTGTTGTTGTCTCCGAAAGTGACATACTCTTCTTCTTTAATAGTGAGCATAGAGAAATGGGATGGATCTCCGGTCATATGTCTTGAGCATCCACTATCAAGATACTATTTCTTGCTCCTAGCTTGTGAGTTTGTCTACAAAAGAGGATGGTTTTTAGGTACCCATTTGATTTTGGGTGCCTAAAAAATTGATCTACTAATTATGTCATTCATCATTGAGTTATTTATAGTTCCTTTAGGAACCCATATCAACTTATGTGGACTAATTTTCTTAAATGGACATTTATAAATAACATGTCCAGATTTACGACAAAAGTTGCATTTCAAATGAGGTGAAACATGTAATGTGGGTCCTTTAATGAAGGTGGTAGGATTTTGGTGAAATCCTCTCATAAAACCAATTCCATTTCTATTTACGATGTGACCCTGGCTTACAAGGATCATGTCCAAGCCTTTGCTACCGACCTTAAACTTGTTTAAGGTCTCTTTAAGTAGCAAATTCTCATCTTTTATTGCTTCTAAGTGTTCACACTTAGTGCATGGAGGAGTTTGAAGATTATAAAGCTTATTTTATAGTAAGGCATGCTCTTTCTTTAATAGATTAAACTTCTTACTAATAGTTCTACACTCATCAAATAATTCATGAAAAGCGATAGAAAGTTCATCGAAAGATAAATCTTTGTTAATTAAATCACATACCTCTCCTCCTAAAGTCATTAGCGCGAAGTTTGCCTCCTCTTTGTTGCTAGCTTCTTCATTCTCGAAATCACTTGAGTCATTCCAAGTCGCTTTTAAAGCTTTCTTCTTCTTCGGTTGCTTCTTCTTGGCTTGGGGGCATTCATTTTTAAAGTGCCCCAACTTCTTGTATTCGTAGCATATTACTTGGTCCTTTTTATGTTCAAGTTTGTTTTTGGTGTCATTTTTAAATTTGTTCTTTCTTATAATTTTTTAAAATTTCTGAGTTAAAAGTGTAATGTCATCATCACTGTCCTCATCACTTGATGTTCCTTTCAAGTGGTCTTTTTATGTTCTAAGTGTCATATCCTTCCTATTCTTTGGAAGGGGGTTCTTGAGCTCTTCATGAGCATGACACATCATTTCGTAGGTCATAAGAGACCTAATAAGTTCTTTGAGAGGAAATGTTTTAAGGTCCTTGGCCTCTTGAATGACCGTAACTTTTGGATCTCAACTTTTTGGAAGGGATCTTAAAATTTTAGTTACTAGTTCAAAGTTAGAAAAACCTTTACCAAGAGCTTTGAGTCCATTGATGACATCCGTGAAACGGGTGTACATGTCTCTAATGGACTCACTTGGTTTCATTTGGAAAAGTTCATAAGAATGCACAAGAATGTTGATTTTGGACTCTTTCACTCGGCTAGTGCCTTCATGAGTGACCTCAAGAGTTCTTCAAATATCAAAAGCCGAATCACAAATCAAAACACAATTAAATTCATTTTTGTCAAGTGCACAAAACAAGGCATTCATAACCTTTGCGTTTAAAGCAAAAATCTTCTTCTCCGATTCATCCCACTCGCTCATCGGAAGAGAAGATTTTTGAAATCCATTTTCGACAATATTCTAAATCTCAAAATTTATGGAAATAAGGAAGATCGTCATATGAGTCTTCCAATACGTGTCATCCAACCCATTAAACATATGCGGATGTGTAATAGAGTAACCCTCTTGCATGCCAGAGTAAGCCATCTCTCATGGGTATTAAACTAAATATTAGAGTGAGCCTCGCTCTGATACCAATTGTTAGGATCGAAGCGGCACTAAGAGGGGGGGGGGGGGGGGGGGTGAATTAGTGCAGCGGATTAAAACTTATAAGTTTGAATACGAATTCATAAATGCGAGGAGATTTCGATTCGATAGTAACTTGAGTAAAGTGAGAAGATGAAAACGAAAGCTTGTTGCAGTGTAAATAACAATTTCAGAAAGGTAAGTACTCACACATTCAAGGAAGACACCAATTTAAAGTGGTTCGGTCAAATGACCTACATCCACTTGCGAAGCCTTCTTCGATGAGGCTCCTAACTTTCACTAGCAAATCACTTTGAAGGAGAAGGACAAATACCCCTCTTACAACCTTTTACAAGTGGTTCACACTCTTACAAATTTTCAACGAAAAGGAAGAAGGTGAACACTCAAGCAATTGAAAACAAGGCTTGCTAAAGACTTTACTAAGGCTTTTATCTCAATCTACTGCTTCTCAAAACGTTGTATTCTCTGCAGAGAATTCAGGGGTATTTATAGACCCAAGGGATTCAAATTTGGGCTCCAAATTTGAATTGCTTTTAGGTTTCCCGGTGTTGGCGGTGCCACCGCCTGTTAGTGTCTAACACTGATAGTGTACTAGCGGTGCCACCGCCGGACCTCTCGGGTGCTGGGTAGTGCCACCGCCCAGTCCGGTGGTACCATCGCCCGATCCTTCGGGTTCTGGGCAGTGCCATCGCCCAGTCTGGCGGTTCCACCGCCCGACCTTACGTGTCACTGGTTGGGCTTCAGATCTGGCCTAAACCAAGTCATATTCGGGCCCAATTGGCCCCTAACCAGGTTATAGGATTATCCCTTAATCCTAACCCTAATTACATGCAAACTACGCAACTAAAAACATAGTCTTAAGCAAGTTTTTAACCGGCAAACGTTGAGTCTCCTTCCGGTGAGCTTTCCGGTGATCTTTCGGCGGACTCCCAGTCGGCTCCCGATCTTGTGGCGAGTAGCCGAGCCTTCTCAGTGATCTCTGCGAACCTCCGATGATCTCTTCAGCGGACTTTCGAAAACTTCGAGAAGTCCCCAATTTCTTCTCGGTTGGTTCTGGCAGCATCTCCGACGAATCTTCGGACTTTCGGCGAACTCTCGAACACCCATCGAACTTGACTCCGGTAGACTTACTTTATGTCTTCAAGCTATCGTAGTTAATCCTACACACTTAACTCAATAATATGAATTAGATCAATTAACCCATCAATTGATTTCATTATCAAAATCCGAGATTCAACAGCCTAAACTTGGCCCAATTGTCCCCTAATTGAGTTGGCCCAATTCCAACCTAATTATATGCTAACTATGAATTTTAAGACATTTACTAAGCTAAATAAGTCCATAAACCTAGGTTTCTTTCCGACGAGCTTCAAGCGATATTCCGGCGAACTTCCGATGATCTCTCGGCAATGTTCTAGTGGACTCCTAGCAAGCTCCTAGACTTCACGATGACCTTCTTGGCGAGTTCCGATGAGCTTCTCTAGCAAGCTCCTAGACTTCTCGGTCAATTCCATCAGAACTTCCGACGAACGTCCGGACTTTCGACGAACTCTCGAACTCCCAATGAAGTCTCGTTCTTGACTCTGGGACTTCATTTTGCTTTATGCCTTGATTACTATCATAGTTAATCCTGCACAAATAAAACCTACTTCGATCTAGACAATTATTACAAAGCTTGAATCATGTTGTCCGGCATGTCATTGGTTTATCGACGCTTCATCCGACTCTTCGGCGAATCATCCTCTCTTGCGGCCTATTGCCCAATTGGCCAATTGACCTCCACAACTCCAATTTCCTTAGTACAATTTCTACTCTTCTTGGATCGATGCCCGAACTCATGGTCCGAAGCCTTCTACCGATACGTATACTGATCCTCCGGCTCGATGTCCAATCTTCTAACATGTTCCACTCTAGCCCAACATAATTCTTCCTACTTTTAATTGTCTCTCCCTGATCGAAGCTTCCTGAGTCACTCAAAATGCAGATCAGATAAACACTATCAATTGATTTTATTATCAAAATTCGAGATTCAACATAACTTGTGTGTGGATCTTATGCTTTAGATTCTACCAGATTCATTTTTCATATTTCATAATGAATTTTAATATGATAAAGCTTGAGGTGACTCTCTCTGAGCTCGTCAATATGTTGAAGGATGCAGAGAACACTATCAAGAAAGAGAAGCCAATTCTCTATACTGGTGATACCATAAAAAAAAGAAAAGCAGAAAAGTTCCTTAAGAAGAGCAAGGACAAAGGCCGACTGGGTAAAACAAAGATTGCTAAGAAAGTCCCAACAAAGGATAACGGCCAATACTTCCACTACGACAATGATGGGCATTGGAAGAGGAACTATAAAGAGTACCTTGTAGAGAGGGCGATACAGAAGCTTGGAGAAGCTTCAGGTACATTCATGATCAATCGTCATTTGTCAGACTCTTATGATAACATATGGGTATTGGATACCGATATTACTTATCACATCTGTAATTTGTTGTAGATTCTGGCAAAGCTTAGGAGATTGGCAAGAGGAATAATGTATAATGGTTTGTTTATGCTAGATATTGCTCCATAAATCATGAATGTAAGTGTGTCCAAGAGGAAACGAGATAAGGTGAACAATGCATACCTATAGCATTGTAGGGCTAAGTCGCACTGCTTGGCTTGTTCTTCTTATATGAGTCAATATGATAGCACTGCTTGGCTTGTTCTTCTTATATGAGTCAATAGCACTGCTTGTTATTCTTTCTACTGTTCCATGAGATTCAACCTGTGCTTAAGAGAGAATTGACCCTGAACTTGATACCGCACGCAAAGCTTATGAGTCTGATCCTTATCTTGAGTTTCTTCCCCTGCTGATGCTTCAAAGCGAGAGTACTCTTCTTTTCTTCCCTTAACCGCAGAGTCGGCCTTAACAGCTTCCAATCTTGGATACAAAACTCTCCTTCCCGCGGAATATCTTCTTGCTGTAAATCAAATCATTAAATGAATCCATCTTTCACGCATCCTAATAGAAATAATGAATTGACACACTCCGTCACTTTATGAATCGACAACAGAATAGAATCACCTTAACTTTACTGTCGAACAGAAGAATGCAAAAGCACGGAGGCCTTCTGATCCTGAGAAATCTTCTGCGGATTCTGGGCACAGCTTCTTACATGCGATAACACTGATTGACGAAAGTCTCCTGTCCTGGCAAAGCTACCTTCTGATCACTTGCACTTGAGACCCTATACTGCCTGACTTGATACTTTATTAGGCGGCTACCATTGAGGTTACTAGTAGGGCGAAGGAGTGTCCTGTTACTGCAATTCCATATGTTGCTCTTTCTCCTGCTTGAAGAACACCTGATTGATAGTTTGGTTTGAAGCTTTCACACTTGATTATCTCGTCGCCTTATAGATTCCGAAAATATAGACTTGTTATTGTCGAACAGGAAACTTGCTATTATTTCTGTTTCTTTTAAGAGCCTATGATTCTTATTACCGCTACGTGGGTCTATGTCTCTATGTCTATACCCAAAACCCTTGTTTGCTTCTGGTGATCTATCCGTAGCTGTAGCTTCTTTTCTTCCCTAAATCAAGCTTGATCTGTTATTTCTGTCAATTTATTGATACCCAGACTAAGATTGAGCCTAACCAACAAAGGAACCGTGTTTCTGTCCTAATGAAGTGAAGTGTTCTGTTCGCCCCTAGTACTTGTTTCATCCCGAGTTTGTGTTGTCGACGAAATGCAATGTAAAGAGAAGACGGAATTAGAAACTGCTGGGGTAAAGTAGAAAGTAAGGGTAGGGTTAAGGGCACAGGAATACAGAATTGAAGAACTACGTTTAAGGGCCCTATACAACATTGCTAGCACATTCCTATTCTTATTCCACTCGCACTGCGGATGAGACTAATGAGACTAATGAGACTGATGAGACTGATGAGACTGAAGATCTTTCAACAGAGTAAGGGCCTGATCTTTCAATAATAACATGACTTTCCGCATATATGACTATAGCTTGTTTCGACACCTCCTGCATCCCTATCCCTTTTGCCGAACTATAGTTGAAGAACCGATGGCTGTTGCGGATGGCGATCTACCTGTCTGTTGTTGAGTTAAAGTAAGCAGTCAGGAGCGGGTACTCTTCCACTACTTATCTGGTATTGCCGAAGCTCCTGCCGCCGAACACAGCACTTGGTAACAGCTGCTACTAATACATTATTATGTTTCTTTCTTTCTCTCTTTCGAAAAAGGAGCTCTTCTCTTCTATAGAGCGCAAGCCTTACTACCCTATTATTCGTTCCTGGATAGTCGCTCTGGTCTTCCAAGATAGAATCAATCCATAGGAGATTATTTATATTATTCGAAGCCTGCTCCCTTTTGTGTGTGATAGTAGGTTAGCTTGTTCAAGGCAATTGAAGAGATAGAATAAGTGTTCTATTCGGTAAGGTCAAAGTGAGGTAAGTAAAAGGTTCTGCCTCTTTCGCCTTTCTCATCCATATGATATGAGGACCAGTGCTTTTTGGTTCTGGCTTGTAGCTTTGGCGGTTGGCAGGAAGGATAGCTGGAAATGAATAGGGTCACGGAATTCTAAGTATCTAAGGAACCGAAGGCTGAAGCCATGTCGTGCGTGGGAAGAATCAAGTCATTGCTGGACTTGTACTCAATCAAAAGGCAATCTTGTCTCAGTAGTAATAAGTATGGAAGCTATATAAGGGGAAATCGAATCTCCGGAATTAGGACAAATATCTCCAATCGAGGTGGCACTAGAATAAGGAGCTGCACTCTCTTCATAGAGCCTTCGCAAAAGCATACGTAACCTTCTTATATCCTGTAAGAAAGAAGATGATAAAGGAAAAGAATGCACTTTTCGAAACAAACCTCGAATTTGCCAGCCTAGTGCATGACAGTGGAAAGCTAGAGTGGGTCGGTTGTTGTCCCTCGCCTCGCGCAATCATTGATCGGAGAATTGAAAGCATTTCTTTGTCACGGAATATTAGAACTTGGGGACCTTTCTTTATGTATTCCATTTATTATTCCTCTTTGGAGGCCTCCCTACTTACTGGATAAATACAATTCTGCTGGAGAATACCATTCATAAATCATTAACTTCTTGGAGATGAATAAATGAATTAGGAAATCCTTCTATCACAGCTGCAGTCCATCTCGCGTCAGCTGACCATCTTGCATCAGGAAACGGAGGGTAATCATTCCGACATCGAATAGAACTCTCAAGGTTGAAGCGCCTTATCATTCAACACTCCCTTTTGAAAAACTATTGATAAGTATAGTAGGAAAGACGTGGACCAAGAGGCAGCACTACCTGTAAACCTGGACCAAGAGGCAGCACTACCTGTAAACCGGCTTTTCCATTGTAAACGAATGGGCTACAGACTGGGCCCTTCCCGACGTGCTTACCTAAATAAGTGGAACAAGACTTCCGTGAAGAAGAATAGAATGAACTAAGCAAAAAAGAAAGGTTTAGGTCTAAATGCCCTCCTTCCGACACTGCCTTATATTTAGTACTCAGACCATAGTCCATGCCAGACAGAGCAAACTACAACTCCGTTAATAGCTATCACTTTGGATCCGTTTCAGTAACCTGAGCCCGGCATAAGAAAGAGAAAAGCGCCATCCATTGCTCCTGTCAAAATACCATTGAATGATGTCGCATATGGATCCCAGAAACGCATTAGCTAAGAAATACAGCTTTGTTAAAAGAAGAATGTCGCCCTACTTGTCAAATCGGGAATCTAGTGTATTATTGGGAGAAGCCTTTCCTTCACTCTCTTGAACCGGGAATCTAGTGTTTTTATTAGAGGTATTAGACCGGTAGCGTAGACCGTCCAGTAACAAAAACCCGGATCTTTCTCTTTCCCGTAACACACAGGCCTTCTACTCAGACTTAAGCCCTGGCCGATCGGAGCAAAGGAAGGATCATCAAAACGGTGGCTCCATACGACGGGGGAGATTTCTAATAAAGGGTGTTGGTTGGGAAGTCCTCTGAATGCTTGGCCGACCTCTCCTGATTCCTTACAAAGGAAAAATCTGATTTAAGACTGAGGCAAGTGATCTTTACTGGGGAGCTATCTTATTCTTTTGAAATAAAGGTGCTAGGAGCCTCTGTGGATACAAAAGTATAGCATTCAAAGGCAACGAAGGAATTTCCTGAATGACAGTTGATTGGACATCATTTCTTTATTCTTCAATGGACTTGACATGTCATCTTTTCAAATAGAGGGATCACCCTCAATCACAACTGCTCAGATGGGCAAAGAGCCTTCCTCAATAGAAATATTAGGTTATACACATAAAAGGGAAGCATAACATCCTCCGTCAGTGAATTCTCTTTCAAAAGAACTCCAAAAGTGCTTTCTGTGCTCTCCTCTCTCCAAATAAGGCCAACAATAAGAAAGCTGCCCACCCAGAAACCTTAACTCCTATTAGAAAGACACCTTTCCCTCCGATTGTTGAAAAAGAGAAATGGGGCAAGTTCTCCAGAAGCTTTGACTTCATCCAGAAACTTCAAAAACTCATAGTGTACATACACAACTAATACTTGATTCTATTCCATTGCAGGACTTTACCACCATCCGCTTTATCCATTTCTCTCCCTTTCTTATTCTTCGAAAACCTTTATCACATGCCAAATTCAGTCCTCTGCTACCAATGGTCTCTTTGAAACCTATATACCTCAGGGATTATCTTTCTGGCTACCTCTCTGCTTGCTTTCTAATTCCAGATTAGCTAAAGTCTTTGCTTGCTTTCTTATTCCAAATTAGCTAAAGTCTTTGCTTGCTTTCTTATTCCAGATTAGCTAAAGAGAAGATCCATCTTTCAAAGAAGGGAGGCTATATTGGACAGGAGAAGTATGCGATCCACCTGTAGTTCGCTCTCAATGGGAATCATATAGTTCAAAAGCCAGTGAAAGCTCTCTTCGTCACTAGGTTCTGCATGATTCACGAGCTAGACGGAGATAGGTTAATGAAACTGTGTGTCCTCACTGAATCCGAGGAAAATCCTTCCCCGTGATATGAGTTTCGATTTCGAGTGACTAAACGGACCAACGAAGGGGCGAAAGAGCAGTGCTTCCATTTCCTTAAGAGCCCTCTTTCTTGTTATTGGACTTATTTCTCTCCCTAATACTTTTTCTTGATGTTGTTGATTCTTTTTGATTCAGAGGCTTTTTCCAGCTTCATTAATAACCTGCCCGAAATCGGAATTAGAATAGTAAAGCAAAGAAGGGAATAAGATAAGTCAATCTTGTCTTTGCAACTTCCTTAGTGGCCTGCCTTTTCCACTAGACTTTATAATATATGTGTTTTGACGAGCTATTCTGTCACTTTTATGCTAACCGAAGAATGGCATTGCCTTTTATTCCAATAAAAAAAACAACCTCATGCCGGAACTTATCTTACATAGCCAATACCAATAGAAATGAAGGGAAAATAAGGCAGTCAGGAGGATGTGCTTAACGCCCTGCTACATACAAATATTCTATTATACTTAATTAAAGAGCAGAGCAGTATCGACCCGAAACAAAGAGCAGTATCGACCTCGTTCAGTGAACTTAGTCCCAAGGATCTTTCAAAGGAGGACTCATTACAACTAAAGGGGATTAGCAATTAGGTGCCATCTTCCGTGCTGCAAACATGATAGCATTCCCCTTTTTTGACTAGTTATACCGGCGGCAAGCATTATTCTACTTATGACATAGTTTGCTCTTTGTCTTTGCGTTCCTTCGTCATATTGGCTAGCATCGCCCTAAGTGAATGAATGATCCATGGCGCGGGTATTAGCTATTAGCATAAGTTCTTAGGTTAGGTGCTCTACATTCCAAAGGATTAGTATACTAAAGAGAGAGAAAGTATAAGAAAGCTCACTAAAAACAGACCAGACCTTCCGATTGTTTAGTTATCCCCTAAAAGAGGCTTTTTCCTTGGCTTAAAGCTCTATCTGTGGCTGCTGCTTCAATGCGGCTACTAGCTAGCTACTTCTTTCATTTTGACATTCATTGTTGGGCTAGGTCGTGATACTGTCCCACAATTGCTTTTAGAAGTCCCCAGGAATTGAACTTGAACTGGCATTCCGCTCCGAACCCTTTCTGCGCTTCTGCCTTTCGCGCTTCCATTGATTAGTAGGACACAAGGGGAGCTATAGGTATGGCATTATCAATCTTTCTCTTATTTTCTACGATTGTTTCTTTTCTCATTGCGCCCATCATATATTCAATCACCAACCCCTCTTGGGATCGTTTGAGGTTCGGGCTATACTGTGAGGAATGCTTACGTCCAGTTAATTGTTTCATTCCCCACATGGCCCCTAACACAAAGCAAAGTGAGTAGGAGTCTGACTTGACGAGCCTTCTTGCTTTCGTGAAAAATTTGCTAAAGGATAAATATCTAGATCTATTCAACTATAAGTCATATGTAACTTACGAGCCTTCTTGCCTTCGTGAAAAATTGACCAACTCTTCTTTTAGTGGAACTGGAGAGAGAGTCACTAAGTTATTGGAACTTGTACATAGTAATGTATGTGGACCCATGTCAACTCATGCCATAGGTGGTTACTCCTACTTTATTACTTTTACTGATTATTTTTCAAGGTATGGACATGTGTACTTGATAAAGTATAAATTTGAGACCTTCGAGAAATTTAGAGAGAATAAGAATGAGGTGGAGAACCAGATTGGAAAGAGTATCAAGACTCTTTGATCAGATCGAGGAGGTGAGTACTTGAGTGCAGAGTTCACCCAATTCCTCAAGGACCATAGGATTCTATCCCAATAGATACCTACTTATACACCTCAGCTTAATGGTGTATCTGAAAGGAGGAATCATACACTATTAGACATGGTGCGATCCATGATGAGTTTCGCTGACCTACCCATCTCATTCTGAGGATACGCCCTAGAGACCACAACTTACCTTCTGAATAGAGTTACAACTAAATCGGTAGTGTTTGCACCATATGAGATATGAAAAGGGAAGAAGCCCGATCTTAAGGTTGTTAAGATTTGGGGCTACCCAACCCACGTTAAAATACACAACCCTGATAAGTTAGAATCGAGGACGAAATGGTGCAAGTTCATGGGATACCCCAAGAATATTTATGGGTATTATTTCTATCATCTTGATGACCGAAAGATCTTTGTAGCCAAGAGAGCGGTATTCCTTAAGAAGGAACACATTCTTGGCAGAGATAGTAGAAGCATGATAGAGTTGAGCGAGGTTGGAGAACCTAGCTCAAGCACCACTCCATAGCTCGAGTCTGTTCAGGTACTTAGCACACAAGTTCTGACTTTACATAGGTCCAACAGAGTTTCCCATCCTCCTAAGATGTATGTGAGATATATTAAAGGAGAGGATGTTGAGGATATTGATCCTTAGACCTACAAGGAGGCTATTACGAGTATAGACTCCAGGAAGTGGCAATAAGCCATGAATTCTGAGATGGATTTCATGTACTCTAATAAGGTTTGAAATCTAATTGATGCACTCGAGTGTATTGTACCTATCGATTGCAAATGAATCTTCAAGAAGAAGATCGGAGTAGATGGAAAGGTAGAGACCTATAAAGCAAGGCTAGTGGTTAAGGGGTATCGTCAAAAGCAAGATGTTGACTATGATGAAACCTTTGTTAGGATTAAGAGTGGCACTAAGAGGGCAAGGGGGGGGGGGGGGGGAGAGGTGGGGGGGGGGTGGTGGGGGGTTGGGGGTGAATTAATGGAGCGAAAAATATTGAATCTCGGATTTTGATGATGAAACCAATTGATAGTGTTTATGATTTGATATACATTTTGAGTGACATAGGTAGCTTCGATCAGGAAGAAATAATTGAAGCAGGAAGAATCATGTTGGGCCAAAGAAAAACATGTCAAAAGATTGGATGTAAAGCCGAAGGATCGGTCGATATATCGACAGAAGGCTTCGGTCCATGGGTTCGGGCATTAGATCAAGAAGAGCAAAAATTACACTAAGGAAATCGGAGTTGCAGAGGTCAACTGCCCAATTGGGCAATAGGCCGCAAGAGAGAACGATGCGTCGAAGAATCGGACGAAGCGTTGAGGAACTAATGACATGCCGAACAACATGATTCAAGCTTTGTAATAATTGTCTAGATCGAAGTAGGTTTTTATGTGTATAGGATTAACTACGATAGCAACACATAAAGCAAAATGAAGTTTCGGAGTCAAGAATACGATTTCGTTGGGAGTTCAAGAGTTCGTCGGAAGTCCAGACGTTTGTCGAAAGTTTTGCCGGAATTAATCGAGAAGTCCAGGAGCTTGTCGAAGAAGCTCATCGGAACTCACCACGAAGATCATCATGAAGTCCAAGATCTTGCCGGGAGTCTGCTGGAACAAGGCCGAGAGATCATCGGAAGTTCGCCGGAAGATTGCTGGAAGCTTATTGGAAAGAAACCTAGACTTACAGATTTATTAAGCTTAGTAAATATCTTAAAATTCATAGTTAGCACATAATTGGGATTAGAATTGGGCCAACCCAATTAGGGGACAATTGGGCCAAGTTTGGGCTGTGTTGGGCTAAGAGAAAGGCCCAAACATGTGAAATCGTCGTGGCACAGTCCCGAGACTATGTCAGGCGATGGTACCACCAGTCTGGGTGATGGTATTGCCCAGACACAGTCTTCTAGATAGTGTTACCGCCCAGTGTCAAACCACAAGTAGTGGTACCATCCAGTGTAAGCGGTGGTACCACCTGTACCTTGAAATTTTAGGGGATTTGAATTTTGGCTCCATTTTTAAAGTCATTTAGGTTATATCAATACCCTAGCTATTCTTGCATGGAGTAGCAAGAAAATTGAACAAAAACTCTATGTTTCTAGAGTTGAAAACCCTTGTAAAGTATAGAGTCCCTCCTTTCTAAAGTTTAGAGACCATTCTAAGGGAGAGTGTGAGGGAAGCTTTATAAAAAGGGGGTGTAAAGGTTCTCTCCTGAGCCTACAAAAGGAGAATAGAGTTGTAAGAAGGAGGTTGATCTTCACATTTTAAAGAAAGATCCTTAGGGGATGCTGGTGGCCTCGATGGAAGAGGAATCGGTAGAGTGGATGTAGGTCACGACGACCGAATCACTATAACTCGATTTGCATTTACTTCTTGTAATTTACATTTACTACAAACTGCCCTTTTTTACTCTCACTACTTAACTTCCTTAATCTTCTCTTTGCACTCTAACAAAAGCTTTTAAGTTCAATTTCTTTTTGAAATATATTTAATCGAAACAAATATTTTTCGGAATCAACGCTTTTCTTTGCTGCACTAATTCACCCCCCTCCTCTCTAGTGCCGACTCATTCCTAACAGTTGGTATCAGAGCCATGTATTTCTTATTTGGTTTAACACCCAAGAGAAATAACTCTTTTTGGCTTTCAAGTGGGTCACTCTCTCATTCATCCTCCATTGTTCAATGGGACGGACTACACATATTAGAAAACTCGAATAAGAGTTTTCTTACTTTCGTTGGATTTTAATTTATGGAATATTGTCAAAAGTGATTTTCGAAGGTCTTCTCTTCCAATGAACCATTGGAATAATTTGGAGAAGAAGACTTTTTCTTTAAATGCTAGAACTATGAATGCTCTATTTTGCGCTTTAGACAAAAAAGAATTCAATCGAATTTCTACGTGCGAAACAACTTTCGATATTTGGCATACTATTGAAATCACACACGAAGGCACTACTAGAGTTAAAGATTCTAAAGTCAATCTTTTAATGCATGATTTTGAACTATTTCGAATAAAGCCAAGCGAAACCAATGTTGACATGTACACCCGTTTCACGGATGTCGTCAATGGTTTAAAAGCACTTGGTAGAAGTTTTTTGGATTTTGAACTTGTAAAGAAAATTTTACATTCTCTTAATAAGAGCTGGGATCCGAAAGTAACCGCAATACAAGAGACAAAAGATCTTAATAATTTTTCACTTGAAGAACATTTTGGTTCTTTGATGACATATGAAATGACGCACAATGCACAAAACGAACTTGAGAACAATCTTCTAAAGAACATGAAGGATTTAGCACTTTGAACAAAAGAAGACTACTTGAGTATAAGCTCAAGTAATGATAAACTTGAACTCCTCACTATGAAATTTAAAAAGTTCATGAAACAAAAATTAAAGAACAAAAAGAACGCAACTACTTGCTATGAACACAAGAAAAAGGGCACTTTGGGATGAATCGAGCTCCTCCAAAGATGAGAAAAAAATCAATAAAGGCGAGGTGGCAAACTACGCCTTAACGACTTTCGATTATGAGGTAATCAAAATGCCCTTAGTTTACTTTGAAATTACATAATGCTTTTCATGAGTTATTCATTTAGTTTAGAAAAATTATTTTTCTTAAAAATTACATGTTTAATAATATAATGAAAATGTAAAAATTATGATCATGCTAGTAATTTCTAAAATAATAATAAAAATTACATGCTTTATGATAAAGGAATAAAATATTATATTTAAATCCAATGATAATCGTATGTATGTTTTTCAAGAAGAAATAATGTATATCTTGATGATTTTCGATTTTGATTGAAACCATGCTAGATGTCGTAATGAAAATGTAATGATTATTTGAGATCAAGCTTAATTAGTTTATCTTTCAAATTATTTATGATAATTCTTGTGATTTATGGATTATCAATTTTTACCGTAATGAAATTGGCTTTTTCATTTTAATCGATGATGCATATTTTTGTTTGGCATAAAAAGATAAAAGCATGATTGTATAAAATTAAATCACTTAGATTAAAGCAAAATGGGAGAATGCATATTTTTCTTGAAAATAGCTTTTCGATTTTTCAACAAGTGATTCTTAGTGATGAATCTATCTTATGTAATCTCTAGAAAATGATCGTGATTTGACGATTTCAATTTAAATGAGCTTTATCTTGATTTTTTAAAATTTATAACTTGAGAGTTCTTCTGGACAAATCAAGATATTATATCATTTGGTCTCCTATGTTTCTTTTATCCACTTATAAAAGAAGAGATTTGTTGAAATAAATCATGTCTTATGGCATTTATGAAAAATTGAGACATTATACATGAATCGAGTTCTCATGAGAATCTATTTACGTTGCCTTCATTGAATTTTCTTGAAAAGATTTTCATGATTTTGATTATTTGAATTTGAATGAGTTTTTACCTATATTGTGATTTTGATTCCTTCGAATTACTTGAAATTTGAATTTGAATCATAAAATTTCTTATGCATGAATTGAAATTTTTTTTCCTATGTTTTTTTTTTTGCAATTTACTAAAGAGAATATCTTTTTTGAAATTCATGATTTAAAATTTCTTTTGAATATCCTTTATTATTTGATCTCCTAAGATTTTTTTAAATTATTTAAGAGGAGATTTGTCAAAATGAATTATGTCTTTTGGTACTCACATGATATCATCTTTCATGATATAATTTTTCTTTGTGTAATTTCTTGTATTCATGAAGTATCTCTCATCATCGAAATTTTCTTGATATCTTTCGTGTGATGACTTGAATATTTACACCATTATGTTCTTCCCTACTTCTTTCTTATTTACACTGATAAAAGGGGGAGAAGTTATGATCATGCATGATCGGATGTAATTTGACAAATTGATACCCTCATGATATGAAATATTTATGATTTGGAATAATGCATGCAATACTTATGCTTTTTATTATGATGATATATGTGATGTATTGCATATGATGTGAATCATGATTAAAATTGCTTTGATTTGAATTCAAGGTTTATCTTAATTATGGCATTTTGAAATAAGAATTATTACTTATCTTTGTCATGCTTTGAAAATTGTTGTAAAAGGAAAAAAGAGATACAAATTGTATTCTTCCCTTTTTTTTGACAATGACAAAGGGGGAGATAGCTAGCTTGCACAAGTCAAGAAGATGCAAAATCTTGCTTGCTAGTGTGCACATCTAAAGAGAAGCAAAAATTGCAAACATATATATCGCAAAAAGAGGCAAAACTTATTAGTTTGCTCATCTCAAAAGCAAGAAATGCTATCTTGCAATCTCAAGCAATAGTGCTGTCTTGCCTATCTTAAGAAGCAAAACTTACAACTTGCACATTGTAAAAGGAAGCAAGAATCACTTGCTTACAAAATTCAACAAGAAAGCTATCTTGCATTTGCTTTCGAAAGTTTTGCTAGCTTGTATGTTGTAAAACTTGCATATCTCTAAAACTTGTTGCTTGGATGATGCACTTCTCCTTTTTGTTGATGACAAAGGGGGAGAAGTGTGATGATGTTATGTATGATTTTTGTTGGATTTTTGAATTTAAGAGTTCTATCAATATTGCATATTGATAGGGGGAGTTAAGGTTAACTCCATCATCAATTGGTTATCATCATCAAAAAGGGGGAGATTGTTGAATCTTATATTTTGATGATGAAACCAATTGATAGTGTTTATGATTTGATATGCGTTTTGAGCGACGTAAGTAGCTTCGATCAGGAAGAAATAATTGAAGCAGGAAGAATCATGTTGGGCCAAAGAAAAATATGTCAAAAGATTGGACGTCGAGCCGAAGGATCAGCCGACATATCGACAAAAGGCTTCGATCCATGGGTTCGGGCATCAAGCCAAGAAGAGCGAAAATTGCACTAAGGAAATTAGAGTTACGGAGGTCAACTGGCCGATTGGGCAATAGGCCACAAGAGAGGACGATGCACCGAAGAATCGGACGAAATGTCGAGGAACCAATGAAATGCCGAACAACATGATTTAAGCTTTGTAATAATTGTCTAGATCGAAGTAAGTTTTTATGTGTGTAGAATTAACTATGATAGCAAGGCATAAAGCAAAATGAAATCTCGGAGTTAAGGATGTGATTTCGTTTGGATTTCTAGAGTTCATCGGAAGTCTGGACGTTTGTTGGAAGTTCTACCATAATTAACTGAGAAGTCTAGGAGCTTGCCGAAGAAGCTCATCAGAACTCACCATGAAGATCATCATGAAGTCCAAGAGCTTGCAGGGAGTCTGCTGGAATATTGTCGAGAGATCATCGGAAGTTCGTCGAAAGATCGCCGGAAGCTCATTGGAAAGAAACATAGACTTACGGATTTATTTAGCTTAGTAAATGTATTAAAATTCATAGTTAGCATATAATTAAGATTATAATTGGGCCAACCTAATTAGGGGATAATTAGGCCAAGTTTGGGTTGTGTTAGGCTAAGAGAAAGGCCCAAACAGGTGAAACCATCGTGGCATAATCTCCGAGACTGTGTCAGGCGGTGGTTCCACCCAGACACAATCTTCTAGGCAGTGGTACCACCCAGTATCAGACTGGAGGTGGTGGTACCACCCGGTGCAGGCGGTGGTACCGCCCGTACCCTGAAATTTCAGGGGATTTGAATTTTGGCATCCATTTTTGAAGTCATTTGGGTTCTATAAAGACCCTAGCTATTCCTACATGGAGTAGCAAGAAGTGAACAAAAACTCTATGTTTCTAGAATTGAGAACCCTTATAAAGTAGAGAGTCCCGCCTCCTAAAGTTTAGAGACCATTCTAAGGGAGAGTGTGAGGGAAGCTTTGTAAAAAGGGGGTGTAAAGGTTCTCTCCTAAGCCTGCAAAAGGAGAATAGAGTTGTAAGAAGGAGGTTGATCTTCGCCTATTAAAAGAAGATCCATAGGGGTGTCGGTGGCCACGACGGAAGAGAAGAATCGGTGGAGTGGATGCAGGTCATGACGACCGAACTACTATAACTCGGTTTGCATTTAATTCTTGCAATTTACATTTACTGCAAACTGCCCTTCTTTACTCCCACTGCTCAACTTCCTTAATCTTCTCTTTGCACTCTTACAAAAGCTTCAGGTTTAATTTCTTTTCGAAACGGATTTAATCGAAACGAATATTTTTCGGAATCAACGCTTTTCTTCGCTACACTAATTCACCCCCCCCCCTGTGGAGTGGATGCAGATCATGACGACCGAACTACTATAACTCGGTTTGCATTTACTTCTTGCAATTTACATTTACTGCAAACTGCCCTTCATTACTCCCACTGCTCAACTTCCTTAATCTTCTCTTTACACTCTTACAAAAGCTTCAGGTTTAATTTCTTTCCGAAACGGATTTAATCGAAATGAATATTTTTCGGAATCAACGCTTTTCTTCGCTACACTAATTCACCCCCCCCTTGTGGAGTGGATGCAGGTCATGACGACCGAACTACTATAACTCGGTTTGCATTTACTTCTTGCAATTTACATTTACTGCAAACTGCCCTTCATTACTCCCACTACTCAACTTCCTTAATCTTCTCTTTGCACTCTTACAAAAGCTTCAGGTTTAATTTCTTTCCGAAACGGATTTAATCGAAACGAATATTTTTCGGAATCAACGCTTTTCTTCGCTGCACTAATTCGCGCCCCCCCCCCCCCTCTTAGTGCCTACTCATTCCTAACAAAAAAAGTGTTAAGGAAGTTTTGGAAAGAAATTGAACTTGAAAGCTTTCGTAAGAGTGCAAAGAGAAGGTTAAGGAAGTTTGCAATAATGTAAATTGCACAAATAGAGAAGTAAACCAGAATTTAGAGTGGTTCGGTCATTATGACCTACATCCACTTCTGATTCCTCTTTCGTCAAGGTCACCAGCATCCACTAATGGTCTTCCTTCAATAGGCGAAGACCAATCACCTCTTTACAACGCTTTGTCCTTTTCATAGGTTTAGGAGATAACTTTTACAAGTCTCACACCTCTCTTAAATGATCTTAACACTTAAAACGGGAGGAGGAGGACTCTAGCATTTTTACAATACTTTAACACTTCAAAGATTCAAGATTATGCCAACACTTTTCATGCCCTTTCATACAGAAAAGGGTGGGGGTATTTATAGGCCCCAATGGCTTAAAAATTGGAGCCAAAAAGTGTCACATCCCCGAATTTCAGGGTATTGGCGGTACCACCACCATTATTGGGCGGTACTACCTCTTGCAGTCTGACACTATGTGGTACCACCGCTTGACAAAGCTCGGAGACCGAGTTCTGGCGATTCCATCGCATAATAAGGGCGGTACCACCATTGGCAACATTAACTGCCGGTGGTACTACTGCTCAGTTTGGGTGGTACCATTGCTCAGACCACCTGGGAAATTGGGTCACCAGGCGGTGCCACTACCGGCCTTAGCGGTACCATCGTCGGCCCTAGGTGCTGAATGGGCTATTCAATCCAACCTAATTTAGCCTTATTAAGGGCCTAGTTGACCCCTAATTGAGTTAGTGGGATTACCTCCCAACCCTAACTCAACTTAAGTTCTAACTACAATAATTAAGACATTTTAACAAAGCATTCTTGTTCTAATACGTCAATTGTTCTTCCAGCGAGCTTCCGACGATCTTTCGGTGAACTTCCAATGATCTCTCAGCAATGTTCCGGCGGACTCCCAACAAGCTCCTAGACTTTACGATGATCTTCTTGGCAAGTTTGGATGAGCTTCTTTGGCAGGCTCTTGGACTTCTTGGTTAGTTCCGGCAGAACTTCTGACGAACGTCCGAACTTCCAATGAACTCTCGAACTCCCAACGAAGTCTCGATCTTGACTCCAGCTCATCATTTGCTTCATGTCTTATTGCTATCGTAGTTAATCCTACACACTTTTCTCAACATATAGATTAGATCATACAATTTACCAATTGATTTCATCATCAAAATTCGAGATTCAACAATCTCCCCCTTTTTGATGATGACAATCAATTGATGACGGAGTTAACCTTAACTCCTATCTATATATATGTCATACTTGATAAAATACATTCTTGAATTCAAGGCCTTTGAATTCAAGCATCAAACCGATAAGTTGTATTCATTTTAAACTTATCAACATGCACATCATGATACTTATCATGATTTACCGATTTTAAAATACGATACCACTTATTTAAAAATGATGTTGAGGCATGGCATCCATTTTCAAGTTCAACATAGAAAGATGATAAACACTCATCATTTTTACATATGATAGAAGTTTCAAATATGAAACTTTCCAAGATTCAAATTAAAAAAAATGACCATTCATCAATCCAAGGCATGATTCCAATACGAACTAAAGCAAGATTATTTCGATGTTTCATCATAATGATAGATATTCATCATTTTGATACAAAATCAAGCATGATACTAGAAATGAAACATTTATAAGTAATCATGCCACATTACGGTAC
Organism: Musa acuminata AAA Group; assembly: GCF_036884655.1. Taxonomy (NCBI): domain Eukaryota; kingdom Viridiplantae; phylum Streptophyta; class Magnoliopsida; order Zingiberales; family Musaceae; genus Musa; species Musa acuminata. The sequence goes on along the minus strand of NC_088355.1, from coordinate 18,990,871 downwards.
ATTTCAAGTAAACATTTGATATTTTTCAAGTATTTGTATTACGATACCAATCATATTTTAAACATTTATGATAAGATATAAGCATATTTACGATAAGATACATTTCATTTATTTACAATGTCAATGCCAATTGGTCATCAATTTGCCATATTTTGGTATCATTTCTCCCCCTTTGTCATCAACAAAAAGGAGACCAATTTCAACAATGCAAGTGTAACAAAAATTCAAGCAAGTTTCATACTAATTCAATTGATATTGCATCATTGCATGGTAACATTCAAAAGTTCTTAACATCAAAAGTTATCAACATTAAAGCGATCACAATTACATCAAAAAGTTCTTAACATCAAAAGTTATCAATATTAAGGAGATAGATTCTCCCCCTTGTCATAAAAACTTTACATGAAGAAGAGGAAGGAAGGTAGGGAGGGAATCCATTAAAAACTAAATTTGTGAAATGATTTGAATCAAAATATCATGTGAAATCAAATCGCCATTGTTGCAAGTTATCATCACACACTAAAATTCATCTTTCGAGGATCAAGATATTCATTGGAATTAATAAAATTCATCTTTCATGAAAAGAGTAAGGAAGAATTCATGGAAAGAGAGCATCATATGAAAAAGAAATCCACGAATAAGACTTCATCAATCAAATCCGTTTCTCATTAAAAATTCACAAGGGTGAAATCCGTGAGAGAAGTATTTGTCAATGAAATCCATGAAGTCATCAAGTGTATCAAAAATCATTAAGTGATGGAGCAAGGGTATGAAGTAAACTTGATACAAGGAAGATGAAAATGAAATAAATTCAGGAAAGCTCCATTCATGAAATACATTAAGAGAAAGATAGTTCAGAAAAGAAATACAACAAACTCATGCATTCGGACAATTTAACATTCTTAACTCCCTTCTAATGAAATCAAATTGTTCTTAATTTAACGGTTTTGAAAAGATATCGGCCAATTGATATTTTGTATCAATGAATTCTAAAATTACATCATGATTATTAACATGATCTCTTATAAAATGATGCATAATGTCAATATGTTTAGTTCTAGAGTGTTGAATAGGATTTTTCGTTAAACATATTGCACTTATGTTATCACATTTTATGGGAATGTTCTTAAGGTGGATCTTATAATCTTCTAATGTATTTTTCATCCATACAACTTGTGCACAATATGCACCTGCTTCTATGTAGTCCGCTTCGGTTATAAATAATGCAACCGAGTTTTGTTTCTTGGAAGACCAAGAAACAAGTGTGTGTCCTAAAAATTGACATGTTCTAGATATTCTCTTTCTATCTATTTGGTAGCTAGCAAAATCAGCATCGACATAACTAAGCAATTCAAGGTTTTTTGCTTTTGGATACCATAATCCTAATTTAGGAGTTCTTTTTAGGTATCTAAATATTCTTTTAACAGCTTTTAAATGAGATTGCTTGGGGTTAGATTGAAAGCTAGTACAAAATCCTATGCTAAACATAATATCCAGTCTCATTACGATGAGATATAGTAAACTACCTATTATACCCTTATAAGTTTTTTGATCAAAGCTTTCTCCCCTTTCGTCAATGTCTAACACTTAGTGGAGGTACTCATAGGAGTATTGATAACCTTTGAATTATCCATATTAAACTATTTCAGCAAGTCTAATGCATATTTTGTTTGACTACGAAAAATATTATTACTAAGTTATTTGATTTGTAAACCTAAAAAGAAAGTTAGTTCACCCATTAGACTCATTTCAAAACCTTGGCTCATACTTTTGGCAAATGATTCGCATAAAGATTCATTCATAGAACAAAAAATAATATCATCAATATAAATTTGAACAATAAGAAAATTAATTTCAAAATTTTTAATAAATAATATGGTATCGACCTTGCCTTTAGAAAAATTATTTTGAATAAAAAAGGAGCGAAGTCTCTTATACCAAGCCCTTGTGGTTTGTTTCAATCCATAGAGAGCTTTAGTCAATTTAAACACATGATTAGGGAAATTATCATTTTCAAATCCGGGAGGCTGTTCAACATATACTTCTTTGGAAATAAAGCCATTAAGAAAAGTACTTTTAACATCCATTTGAAATAACTTAAAATTATTGCTACTAGCATAGGCAAGGAGCATCCTTATGGCTTCTAATTGTGTCACAGGAGCAAAGGTTTCTTCATAATCGATACCTTCTTCTTAGTTGAAACCCTTGACCACTAATCTAGCCTTGTTTCTAACCATGATATCAAATTCATCTTGCTTGTTTCTAAAGACCCATTTAGTACCAATAACTAAATGGTCATTTGGTCTTGGAACAAGCTTTCACACATCATTTCTCTCAAATTGGTTCAACTCTTCTTACATTGCGATAACCCATGAATCATCTTTCAAGGCCTCATCAATACATTTAGGTTCAATTTGGGAGAGAAAAGTGGCGTTGGCATAAAAATTCTTAAGAGAAGAATGAGTTTGAACCCCTTTTGATGTATCTCCTATGATTAGCTCCTTAGGATGAGCATCTACATACTTCCATTCCTTGGGTAAGGATGTTTCAGAAGAAGATGCATCCAAGTTGCTAGATGGAGAAAGGGTTTCATTTAAATTCAAAGCATCAAAATTAACATCATCATCAAAATTATTTTTTTAACATTAGGAATTTATAAAAAACAACTTGAATAGATTTTTCTATAACCAAACTTCATTTGTTAAAAATACGAAAGACATTAGAAATAGAAGAATAACTAAGAAAAATCCCTTCATCGGATTTTGCATCAAATTTTTCTAAGGTATCTTTTTCATTCAAGATAAAACATTTACACCTAAAAACTTTAAAATATGAAACGTTGGGTTTTTTGTTGTTCCACAACTCATAAAGAGTTTTGGAACGTAATTATCTTACTAGAACTCTATTCATAATATAGCATACCGTATTTACGGCTTTGGCCCAAAAATATTTGGATAGGCTATGTTCGTTTAACATGGTTCTTGTCATTTTTTCTAAGTTTTTATTTTTTCTTTCTACTATTCCAATTTGTTGAGGATTTCTTGAAGTAGAGAAATTATGGTTGTATCCATTAGATTCACAAAAATCTTGGAAATCACAGTTTTGAAATTCACCACCATTATCACGTAGAATTGATGAAATCATAAAACCCTTTTCATTTTGAACAAGTTTACAAAACTTAGAAAAATACCTAAAGCAATCACTTTTGTGTGCCAAGAAGTAAGTCCAAGTGTATATACTATAATCATCCATGATAATAAAAGCGTATTTGCTACTTCCTAGGCTTGATGTAGCAATTGGTCCAAATAAGTCAATATGGATCAATTGCAATGGTCTAAAGGTGCTTATTTGGTTTTTTGGTTTGAAACTACCTTTTATTTGTTTTCCTAGTTGGCATGCATCACACACATTGTCTTTAACAAACTTAATATGAGGAATTCTTCTTCCAAATTCTCTAGATGAGATTTGAGAGATTAGTTTCATGCTAGCATGACCTGATCTCCTATGCTAAAGCCCAGCATCGTCATTTAAAACCGAAAAACACATTATTTTGTTTTAGGGCAATCATAGATGTGTTTTTGTGTGGTTTTTCAATAATGCAAGCATTGGATTCAAATCTAATGATATATCCTTTATCATACAATTAACTAATGCTCAAAAGGTTATGCTTTAAGCCATCAACCAATAACACATCGTCAATAAAGAAGTTGGATTTATTAACTATGGTTCCTTTACCAAAGATTTTACCCTTGCTGTTGACTCCGAAGATGATATATCTTTCATCTAGGCTAGTGAGTTTAGAAAATTGAGATAGATCTCCAATCATATACCTTGAACATCCACTATCAAGGTACCATCTCTTGCTCTTAGCTTATGATGATAAACATTTCTACAAAAAAAGATGATTTTTAGGTACCTATTTGACCTTGGGTGCCTCAAAAATCAATCTACACAACTTATCATTTTGCATTGGGTTATTTAAGGTTTCTTTAGGAACCCAAATCAATTTATGTGGACTATATATCTTAAATGGACATTTATATGCAACATGTCCAAATTTGTAATAAAAGTTGCATTTGTTTCGGGGTGAAACATCTAAGGTAGGGCCTTTAACAAAGGTAGTTGGATTTTGGTGATATCTACTCACAAATCCAATTCCGCCTTTTCTATGAACGTGACCCTTATTGGCAAGGATCATGTTCAAGGACTTGCTACTAACCTCAAACTTTTCTAAGGTTTCTTTGAATAGCAAGTTTTTCTTTTTAAGCATTTCTAATTCATCGCATTTTGTGCAAGGAGCTAAACTATCATCATGCTTAATTTTTAGTTTATCAAAGTCACTAACAAGAGAAGCATGCTTATTTTTTAATAATTTATATTTTTTACTAACTAATTTATATTTATCGAATAAATCATGAAAAGCACTTAGTAATTCATCAAAATATAAATTTGTATTTAATGAATTACTTATCTTATCTCCAATAGCCATTAGCGCATAGTGAGCAACTTGCTCGATGTTGGTTTGCTCCTCTTCTTTGGATGCACTTGAGTCATCCCATGTTGCTTTAAGAGCCTTCTTCTTCTTTGGTTGTTTCTTCTTTGCTTGGGGACATTCGCTTTTGAAATGTCCCGACTATTTGCATTCGTAGTATATGATTTATTCTTTCTTGGGTTCAAATTTATTTTTGTGTCATTTCTAATTTTATTTATTTTTATGAATTTTTTGAACTTTCTTATCAAGAGTGCCAAGTCATCATCATAGTCCTCATCATTTGAATTTTCTTTCAAGTGGTCTTTCTTGAGTTCTTAGTGCCATATCCTTCCTGTTCTTTAGAAGGTTGTTCTTAAGCTCTTCGTGAGCATTACAAGTCATCTCATAGGTCATTAGTGACCTGATTAGTTCTTCAAGAGGAAAGTTATTTAAATCCTTGGTCTCTTGAATGACCATTACTTTAGGGTCCCAACTCTTTAGAAATGATCTTAAAATTTTATTAACAAGTTCAAAATTCGAGAAACTTTTACCAAGTCCATTTAGACCATTGACAACATCCGTAAATTGGGTGTACATGTCTCCGATGGTCTCACTCAGTTTCATCTGAAACAACTCATGAGTATGGACTAAAAGATTATTTTTTGACTCATTTACTCTATTAGTGCCTTCGTGAGTAACTTCGAGTGTGTGCCAAATATCAAAAACTATTTCACAAATAGACACGCGATTAAACTCGTTTTTATCTAAAGTACAAAACAATGCATTCATAGCCTTAGTGTTTAAGGCGAAAGTCTTCTTCTCCAACTCATTCCAATAGTTCATTGGAAGAGAAGACTTTTGAAAACCATTTTCGACAATGTTCCATAGCTCAAAATCCATAGAAATTAGAAAAATCCTCATTCTAGTCTTCCAATATATGTAATATGTTCCATTGAACATGGGCGGACGTGTAATTGAGTGACCCTCTTGGTTGCTAATAAATTCCATCTCTCTTAGGTTTTAAATCAAATGGCTGTGACCGAGCTCTGATACCAATTGTTAGGATCAAGAGCGGCACTAAGAGGGGGGGGGGGGGGTGTGGGTGAATTAGTGCAGTGAAAAAAAGTGTTGATTCTGAAAAATATTTGCTTTGATTCAATCCATTTCTGAAAGAAATTGAACTTGAAATCTTTCGTAAGAGTGCAAAGAGAAGGTTAAGGAAGTTTGAAGTAATGTAAATTACACAAATAGAAAAGCAAACTAGAATTTAGAGTGGTTCAGTCGTTGTGTTAGAACCCTTGCAGATTCTAAACTTGGGGTTGATCTCTTTAGGAGATCGGCCTCCTTGGAACTCTATAGGGGTTCCTCCCTTCCTCAAAGGCTGCAGAAAAGATTCATCTATTGCTTATGAAAAGAGGTGAAATACATGACTATTTATAGGGCTTCTAAACCCTAACTCCTAATAGGACTCTTACTTAAGACTCCTACTTCTAAACAACTCCTAATAGGACTCCTACTCAAGACTTCTACTTCTAACCAACTCCTAATAAGACTCCTACTCAAGACTCCTATTCCTGTACAACTCCTTATTCTTCTCTAAGAAATAACCTCCTAACCCTAGCCGGCCACTTCACCTCTTTAATAGGGGTCGGCTTAGGTAGGTTTTACATGAATGTCCCTCTTAATTAGGACTCACCTAGCTAGAGTCCTAACAAACCCGCCCTCTTCAAATCAGCCTTGTCCTCGAGGCTAATGATTCATGAATTTTAGGAATTTGATCTTCAAGTCATCATAGTTCTCCCAAGTGGCATCTTCTGTTAGTAGGTTTGCCCACTGTATTAGTGATTCAATAGTGGATTGTCGTCGTCGAGTCACGATCCGTCGATTAATAATGGCACTTGGCTGAGTCTGAAGTTCTCCTTGGGTAGTCATATTTGGTGGGTGGCTTTGAGCTGTCTCCAAGCACCTATTTACAACTTCCGTCTGGCCGTCGGTTTGTGGGTGATATGCCATACTCCTTTTCAATTTAGTACCCTGCATATGGAATAACTTTGTCGAAAATCTACTCGTGAAGATGCAAGTAGAATTTATCATTAGCACAATGCATCCCTTATAGTGTAATTCTTTTGAGTCCCAATTGTAATGAGCCACGGAGCTTGGTGCTTCCTCCAAATTTTTTATAATCTTACTAGTCTTTGAATCTTCCTGCCATTCCATCTTAATATCCTCAAGGAAGTCGCTGGTCGAAAGTCAAACGACCGAAACTTCAGCTTGCTCGGGAAGCTGCAAAAGCGCATCCATTTTTGTTGCTCAAGGGATGATATCTTTCGCTCCAAAAAGTACTTGAGGCTTTTATGGTCGGTTTTAATTTAAAATCGTCGACTAATCAAGTAGGGTCTCCACCTCGTTGCTGCGCGCACAATGGCGAGCATCTCCTTATCATATGTTGACTTATTTTGATAGGAGGGAGATAATGCCTTGCTAGTATATACGAGTGGTTGACCATCTTGCATGAGAATGACTCCAATTCTGACTCCAGATGTGTAGGCCTCAATAACGAAGGGTTGGCTGAAATCTGGTAGTGTTAGCACTGGTGTCGTCGTCATGGCCGCCTTAAGTTTGTCGAAGGCAGCGGAGGCTCTGTCCAACCATTGGAAGACATCTTTTTTCGGTAAGGAAGTAAGTGGTGCACTGATCTTTCCATAGTTTTTTATGAACTTACGGTAGTAGCCTGTTAAACCCAGAAAGCCATGTAGCAATTTTATGTTTCTCGGGGTCGGCTAGTTTTGCATTGCTCCAATTTTGAAGGGATCTACTGCCAAACCTTCCTCTGATATGATATGCCCAAGATATTCCACCTTCTGTTGAAGAAAGCAAAAATTTGTAGTGGTTGTTATGTGTTCAAAAGGTGGTTTTCGGTATGTCTTCTTCGCACACTCGTATTTGATGATACCCGGATCAAAGGTCCAGCTTTGTGAAGATTTGTGCTCCCTTTCATCTAGCAATTCATCTACTACTGGAATAGGGTATTTATCCTTGATGATTATGCCATTAAGAGCTCGGTAATCAACGCATATTCGCCATGTTCCGTCCTTCTTGCGTACAAGTAGCACCGGTGAAGAGTAGAGGTTGCAACTTGGCCGAATAACTCCTGTTTCAAGCATCTCTTTTACAATCCTTTCTATTTCATCCTTCTAGAGATGTGGATACCGATATGCCTGAGTATTTGCTGGAGATTTGACTGGAAAAATCATTATACAATGATCATGCCAACGAGTAAGAGGTAGGTTGTGCGGCTCGTCAAATATATCTGAAAATTCAGCAAGCAAAGGAAATAGGTTTGGATCTTCAAATTCTATTAGCTCTCCTTTAATTTGCTGCTCAAGTTGTACCAAAAACCCCCTGCATGCTTTATGCAAAACCTTCTCCATTTCTTGTGAGCAATTCATCGTTATGTCGCCCTCATGTTTCCCGTGCAGTATCACCTGTTTCTCCTTACTATAAAATTTTATAATTAGTTGCATAAAATTCTAAGAAATATCACCTAATGTCATCAACCATTTAATTCTGAGTATGGCCTCATGAACATCAAGAGGGAGGAGGAAGAAATATGCAATTATCTCTTGGTCCTGCAACAACAGTTTCACTTGCGGGCACCTATGATCACACTTCAAAATCCGTCCGTTGGCGACCTTAGCGACAAACCTGCTACAATTCTCAATAGGTAAGTTCATATGGACAGCAATCTTACTGTTTAGGAAGTTATTAGTGCTGCCCGTGTCGATGAGAACAGTGATCGGTTGTTGTTTGAGAAGGCCTCCAACTTTTATCGTTTGCGGGTTTGAGTAACCAGCTAGTGTATGTACCGTAACTTCGATCGGTTGTGGCTCTTCTTCTACATCTTCTTCTTTATGTTCAAGGCTCTCTTCTGGATGTTCAATGACCTCTTCTTCTATCGGATCAATCATAAGAAGTCCCCCTTTACTACAGCGATGCTCACAGCTCTACGGCTCATCACAATGCCAACATAACCCCTTCGCATATCGCTCCCGAAACTCTTCTCTTGTTAACCTCTTTGGTGTAGGGACTTGATCGACAGTAGGGGGGGCTAAGGGCTTCAATATTACAGGTTGAAGAGCGACCCTAGTCCTCCGAGCTTCATGGTTCAATTGCTCTTGATGTCGTGCGAAAGAGATGGCTGCCATAAGTGTATACGGTTGTCGCGCTTTAACTTCTCCTCGGATCTCCAGCTTCAAGCCCTCAATAAAGGTCTCAATAGCTATTTTTGAGACCAATCATGAGTTTGATTAGATAACCTTTCAAACCTGGTTTGGTACTCTTGAATGGTAGAGGTTTGTCGGATCTTTGCTAGTTGTCCGTCAATATTCTCGTAATCGGTTGGTCTGAAGCGGATCAGCAATCCTTCTTTGAATTGTCGCCATGAAAGGACTCATAAGTATGTTCAAACTAGTCAAACCACTGTATAGCATCCCATTCAAGATGTATAGCTGTAATTTTCATCATAGATGCATCCGCGGTTTTATAGTACCGAAAATATCGCTCCGCGTGCGAGATCCAACCAATTGGGTCTCCTTCTTCCCATCTAGGGAAGTCCACTCTCATGCATGGATAGTTGGGGTTGGTCATAGAGCTTCCCCTCTCTTGGAAGTCATATCTTCGAGCTTGGTGTGATTGGGCAAAGCTCTCTCCTTATTGTGATTTCTTCGGGCTTAGTGGTCGGCCCAATCTGAGTTTGGTAAAGAGCATCCGAATCTTATCCTCCATTTGCACCTCGAAGGCTTCAAATTTAGCATTGATTACCTCCTCAGATGCCATAGTATATGTCGCCAAATCTATGATGTTAAGATCTCTCTTTTGTTGTCGGGTTAAAGGCATGTATTGGTTGAGAGAGGTGATGGTCGAAAGGGTTGGTGGATTGGTGGATGTAGGCTACGGTTTAGGAATGTTTTGTGGCTATTTTGGGTGTAGTTTGAGGGTGTGGTTTGGTGGGGATTTAGAGCTGTGGATAAAGTTTTGGGTCTATAATAGATGGCAGCAAAGGTTTGATAGAAATCAGTGGAAGTTGCAGCAAGTATGTGCTGTCTTGTAAGAGCAGAATTATCGTCGAAGAAACAGCGATTTCTCAACGAAATTTTCACCAAAAACTTAAGAGAATTGAGGAGGGATTTGATAGCAAAATCATAGTTTATATGAAAGCAAGGATGTCTAATTTAATCAAGAAAATTTCAGAAGTATAACAGCAAGGAAATTGGTGCAAGCTGCGATAGTAGAATTCTTGTCGAAAAATTTCAGCATGTTATGATGAAAATTTGCAGCAACACAAAATCATTTTTAGAGATGAATTCCTCAATAGATCAATCTTAGATAGAAGCCAAGATGATTTATGAGGTGTATAAGAAATTTAATTAAAAAAATATTCCAAATAGATGGGTTAAGGCAACAATATACGGCTGAAATTTTCTACAGCACAGATTTTTAAGTATAGCAGATTGGACGTAAAAGATCAATAGTTTATATTGAGAATTTTTTGATGAAACCAAAGGGAAATCCACTGTTAGCAAGTATCAAAGCTATCATAAAAATTTCGAAGAGATTTGGATAGAAACAACGTAGTTTCACTATCAAACAAACAGTGCTATGCGGCTGAAAATTTTTAGTGTAAATTTTCAAGTATAGCAGATTAGACGTAAAATATCAATGGTTTATATTGAGAATTTTTTGACAAAACTAAAGGGAAATCTGCTGTTAGGAAGTGTCAAAGATGTCATAAAAAATTTGTAGAGATTTGGATAGAAAAAACATAGTAGCAAGATCAAATAGACGGTGCTATGCGGTTGGAATTCTGCAATGTATCTTTCGTCGTAGAGATGAAAACTTTGTGACGAAAAGTTTATGCAGCAATATAAGAAATTTTTTTTTTGGGATTTTTGAATAAGGATAACTAAATTGCAGCAGTAGTAAGGTAGGAAACCAGAACCTGTTGCAATTCATTGGGAGATCAAAGGATGATCCGTGGTGGTGGAGATGACGGCGGAATTTGGCGACGATCTTTTAAGCAATGGTGGGAATTGCTTTGGGCGGTTGTGGAGGGTTGATGGATGACTGTGGAAGGGCAGCGAGATGCCAAGAACGCTGCTCTAATACCAGGTGTTAGAACCCTTACAGATTCTAAACTTGGGGTTGATCTCTTTAGGGGATCGGCCTCCTTGGAACTCTATAGGGGTTCCTCCCTCCAAGTTGCTGCTCAAAGGCTGCAGAAAAGATTCATCTATTGCTTATGAAAAGAGGTGAAATACATGACTATTTATAGGGCTTCTAAACCCTAACTCCTAATAGGACTCTTACTTAAGACTCCTACTTCTAAACAACTCCTAATAGGACTCCTACTCAAGACTCATACTTCTAACCAACTCCTAATAAGACTCCTACTCAAGACTCCTATTCCTTTACAACTCCTTATTCTTCTCTAAGAAATAACCTCCTAACCCTAGCTGGCCACTTCACCTCTTTAATAGGGGTCGGCTTAGGTAGGTTTTACATGAATGCCCCTCTCAATTAGGACTCTCCTAGCTAGAGTCCTAACATGTTGTGACCTACATCCACTTCCGATTCCTCCTCCGTCAAGGTCACCGGTGTCCACTAATGGTCTTTCTTCAATAGGTGAAGACCAACCACCTCTTTATAGCACTTTCTCCTTTTCACGGGTTTAGGAAATAACCCTTACAAATCTCACACCTCTCTTGAATGATCTCAACACTTAGAAAGGGAGGAGGAGGACTCTAGCTCTTTTATAACACTTTAACACTTCAAAGATTGAAGATTATGCCAACACTTTTCATGCCTTTTCACGCAGAAAAGGGTGGGGTATTTATAGGCCCTAATGGCTTCAAAATTAAAGCAAAAAAGTGTCACATTCCCATATTTCGGGGTACTGGTGGTACCACCGCCATTTCTGGGCAGTACTACTGCCTACAGTTTGACACTCGGTGGTACCACTACCTGAAAGAGCTTGGAGACCGAGCTCTGGCAGTACCACCGTTGGTAACATTAACTGTCGACAGTACCACCGCCTAGACCACCTATGAGATTGGGTCACCAGGCGGTGCCACCGCCAATCGTGGTTTCAGGTGCTGAATAAGTTGTTCAATCCGACCCAATTCAGCCTTGTTAAGGACCCAATTGACCTCTAACTAGGTTAGTGGGATTATCTCCCAATCCTAACTCAAGTTAAATTATAACTATAATAGTTAAGATATTTTAACAAAGCATTCTTGATCTGGTATGTCAATTGTTCTTTCGGCGAGCTTTCGGCGAACTTCCAACGATCTCTTGACAATATTCCGATGGACTCCCAACAAGCTCCTGGACTTTACGATGATCTTCTTGGCATATTTCGACGAGTTTCTTCGGCAAGCTCTTGGACTTCTTGGTCAGTTCCGGCAGAACTTCCGATGAACGTCCGAACTTCTGACGAACTCTCGAACTCCCAACGAAGTCTCGATCTTGACTTCGACTTATCATCTGCTTCGTGTCTTACTACTATCATAGTTAATCCGACACACTTTTCTCAACATATAGATTAGATCACATAATTTACCAATTGATTTCATCATCAAAATTTGAGATTCAACAACCTTCTCACCCGTAGTCATGCTAAAATCCATTCGAATTCTATTGGTTATTGCAGCACACTATGATTATGAGATCTGATAGATGGATGTGAAAACCATATTCCTCAATGACAACCTTGTGGAGGAGGTGTATATGATACAACCTGAGGGATTCATATCTAAGGACTGCCTAGATAAGGTGTGTAGGTTGCTTAGGTCCATTTATGGATTAAAGCAAGCTTTCCGAAGTTGGAACATAAGATTTGATGAGGTAATTAGATCTTATGACTTCGCTAAGAACAAAGATAAGCCTTATATGTACAAGAATGTAAGTGGGAGCACTATCACCTTCTTTGTATTATATGTGTTTGGCATTCTGATCATTGGGAATGATGTAGGAATGCTATCCATAGTAAAGGCTTGGTTATCTAGACACTTCCCCATGAAGGACTTAGGGGAAGCATCCTATATCTTGGGGATTCAGATCTATAGAGATCCAAGAGGATGCTTGTCTTATCCTAGTCTAGGTACATAGTGTTGAATCTCGGATTTTGATGATGAAGTCAATTGTAATTTGTTTGATCTAATCTATATGTTGAGAAAAGTGTGCAAGATTAACTATGATGGCAGTAAGACATAAAGCATGTGTTATACCGGAGTCAAGATCGAGATCACGTTGGGAGTTCGAGAGTTCGTCGGAAGTCCGAACATTCGTCAGAAGTTATGCGAGAACTAACCGAGAAGTCCAGGAGCTTGCCATAGAAGCTCGTCAGAACTCACCAAGAAGATCGTCATAAAGTCCAAGAGCTTGTCGGGAGTTCGCTGGAGCATTGCCAGGAGTTTGTTAGATGTTCGTCGGATGTTCATCAGAAGTACGCCGAAAGTTCGCCGGAAGAAGTTAGAAAGGAAACTTGTGCATAAGAATTTTCAAGTTTGAGAGATCAGGATCAAGTGTTTATCACACAAGATTTCAAATAATTATTGCATCATGATCTTATAAGTATTATTTTGTAACTAACAGTTTTAATTCTTACGATGCCCTTTTTATTATTTTGGCTAGAGAGCTTTATGAGTTATTTTGGATCTTTGGTCATAAGCCTTGAGCATCCAAAATCAAAGTATCAAAGTATCATCTCTTGCTCCTAGCTTATGATGGTACATATTTTTACAAAAGAGAATGATTTTTAGGTACCCATTTGACCTTGGGTGCCTAAAAAACCGATTGATTTAACTTATCATTTTGCATAGAGTTTTTTACGGTTCCTTTAGGAACCTAAATCAATTTATGTGGACTATATTTCTTGAATAGACATTTGTACACAATATGTCCAGGTTTACAACAAAAGTTGCATTTGGTGTGAGGTGATATATGTAAGATAGGACCTTTAATAATGGTGGTTGGATTTTGATGAGAGCTACTCACAAATTCGATTCTGCCTTTCCTATGAATGTGACCCTTATTGGCAAGGATCATGTTCAAGGACTTGCTACCAACCTCAAATTTCTTCAAGGTATCTTTGAATAGCAAGTTTTACTTTTTAAGTATTTCTAAATCATGACATTTTGTGCATGGAGCTAAGCTATTTTCATGCTTAATTTTTACTCTATCAAAATTGCTAATAAGAGAAGCATGTTCCTTTTTCAAAGAATTATACTTTTTACTCAAAATTCTATATTCATCAAATAATTCATAAAAAGCACTTGAAAGTTCATCGAAAGTTAAATTTGCGTCTAATAACTTGTTACCTCATCTTCAATGGCCATTAGTGCATAGTGAGCAACTTGCTCAGTGTTGGTTGGCTCCTCTTCTTCGGAAGCACTTGAGTCATCTCATGTAGCTTTAAGCACTTTCTTCTTTGGTTGCCTTCTCTTTGCTTGGGGACATTCACTATTGAAGTGTCCCGGCTTCTTGCATTCATAGTATATCACTTGTACTTTATATGGTTCAAATTTATTTTTAGTATCATTTTTGAATTTATTTCTTTTTATAAATTTTTTGAATTTTTTTATTAATAATACCAAGTCTTCATCAAAGTCCTCATCACTTGAGTTTTCTTTCAAGTGGTCTTCTTGTATTCTCAATGTTATATCCTTCCTGTTCTTTGGAAGGGTGTCCTCAAGCTCTTCATGAGCTTTGCATGTCATTTCATAGGTCATTAGTGACCAATTAATTCTTCAAGAGAAAAATTATTTAGATCTTTGGCCTCTTGAATGACCGTTACTTTAGGGTCCCAACTCTTTGAAAGGGATCTTAAAACTTTATTAACAAGCTTAAAATCCAAGAACCCTTTACCAAGTCCTTTTAGACCATTGACGACATCCGTAAATCGGGTGTTTATATCTCCAATGGTCTCACTCAGTTTCATTCGAAATAACTTATAAGAATGCACCAAAAGATTAATTTTTGACTCCTTCACTCACTAGTGCCTTCATGAGTCACTTCGAGTGTGTGTCAAATGTCAAAAGCTATTTCACAAATCAATACTCAATTAAACTTATTTTTATCTAATGCACAAAACAATGCATTCATAGCCTTTGTGTTTAAAATGAAAGTCCTCTTCTCCAAATTATTCCAATCGTTCATTGGAAGAGAAGACTTTTGAAAGCCATTTTCTACAATATTCCATAATTCAAAATCCATTGAAATTTGAAAGATCCTCATTCTAGTCTTCCAATTTGTGTAATCCATCCCATTGAACAGGGGCGGACTATCACGGATAAACTTCTCAACAAGATGTTTGATGTAATGCTTATGTATGTCTGTGTTTTTTGGTATATTCATGCTTTGCCTAGCATGTAGATGGACAGCCGAAGGCTTAATAGTCCCATTTTAGTTGGGTTTGGTGGGCGCTTTAGGCTTGTAAATAAAGGTTGTGTCATGTGAACACTTGTGAGAGATTTTTGGTCTATAGTCGACCATTTTGACCCTTTGTTGTGCAATTGTTCAGAGCTTGTAAATGTTTGCTTGTAAATGTCTGTTTATAATTTGCATTGTTTATGAAGTATTTTCGGAAATGTTTGCTTATGGATCCCGAGTGAGGCGTTTTCTCTAACTTGTTTTCTCTTTTGTTAGTCCTAAGGGACCATGGGAGGCTTCGGGGATGCTGACCTTTGCAGACGGACATGCAAGGGTGATGCACGACTTAGGCAAAACCAGCTAAGTCCGTGACAGATGGTATTAGAGCGGGACAAGCACTCATAGAAACACTTAGCATGCAAACGTGGGGGACCTAGCAGGGCTGCGTTGAGGGCAGTCAGCACATGCGTGACCGTTTGGAGGAAAACGGGCATGGAGATGTAGAGAAAAGGAGTCGCTTGGAGGAGCGGGCATCTAAGATTGGCATTCAGAGGAATGGCCAACCCTTCGCATAAGAGGCACCACAAGAACAGGTAAGCTTGGTAGAATGCAGAGCGCATAAAGGTTGGGATGGCTGAGTTTGAGCTAAAGCTCAACGTTGACAACTATACTTGATGGTGCTCAAGGAAAGCAAGGCGCTTGGGAAAGGATGAGACCATGTAAGGTGGAATGAGTTGCCCAGCGACCGAAAGAGTTATGCAAAGCTCACAGAGGTGACGGGAATTGCAAACTCGAAGAATTTGGTACTCATGCGTAGGCTTGTATGCGGACGATGGAATGTTCGCGGCCATCCCATAGCGACCGATGTCACGCCCCCCCGAATTTAATTCTCATTTCAGAGGTGTGAACCTAATTCAAGATTGATAATATTTAATTCAACAAACAATCCAGGATCCAATCACACATTTGAGGTCACTAAGAAAAACATTCAAGTCATTCACCTCTACAATCCACAATTCACAAAACTGTGCAATTTATAATCATATATCATGTCATTAGATGATTCTTAAAATCTAAAGGCAACTTAACTAAACCATTACCACATCATAAATCCATAGTTGTGAGAATCTATACAATTACAAAACCAACATGTACCACATGTTTATATCATTCATTACATAATTTTAACTTAACATTCCCAAAATCCTGACGTAAGAGGTACTTTTCAAATATTTACAAGATACATCAATCTAGATTTGTCATTGATATTTCATTACACCCAAAAAGAACTTATACAACATCAACCTATCAAGTACAAAATATTTGCCCCAAAATCTTCTAGTCTTCCACTACCTCAACCCAATTTACACATTTTAGTGAGCGATAAGCTATCCTGAAAAATTTATATAGCAACCGGGTGAGCATATAAAGCTCAGCAAATGACTAACATATCCATAGCAAAGAGGACAGTTTTCAAACAAATGAAGTATTAAAATACAAAGCAGAGATACAAGATGAAACAGTAGCATGTTTTGTTTAAATGCATAATTACAATATCATATCGTTCGAAGCACGTTTTATTCATACAATCGAGGAAAGGTAATTGAAGCATATCATTGGCATAAGGAGCATATCGATGACATATGGTAGCTTTCAAGGTATAACAAAGACTTATAACATTTCGGAAATATATCAAAGAACAAAACATGAATAGAAGCTCAAATGTCACATGACGATGCATTCATTTCATTCTTATCCAAAGCATGCATAGAAACATAACCAAAGCTTTGGATATCATATCAAACACATAGAAGGTGAAGTGGGATCATAACATAATATGGTCTATCCATTTTTGAATGACCAACAAACATAAGTCTCCCACGTCTGGGAGCTCCATCCACCCACGTCTGAGTGAAGTCATAGGGGGCCGGCAGAGCATCGCGGGCTCTAAGCATATCTCCCTTTACCATTTCTAGCAAAGGTTCACATTTATCCCACAAACACCGGAGTACAAAGGGACAGTATGAATAATGAAATTAGCATATATTGGAAGCACATACGGAACAACGAAATGTACATATGCCTTTCAAGTCAATACGATACAAACAAAATCTTTCATAATGTATTTAGATTTGAAAGGAAACAAAAGCAAGAGCATACAAGGATTTAAAGAAACCACATATAGCTCAATTGAAATAAGAAAGTTAGATAAATTCAATATCCAAAGAAATGAAATTGGAAGAGGCACATATCGAAAGCAAAATGCGGAACAATGGGATGCATGTGCCGAATCATTACGATGCAAACATGAACTTTAGATGATAGCTGCAGATGTACAAATAAATAAAGGACCAAAGTATACAGGAATTTAAGGTAATAATGTAAAGCTTAACTGAAGTAAGAGTTTTTGGCAAAATCGATTTCCAAAGAGAAGTAACAAGGAAAGCCGAAATCGACCAAAGCTCGATTCTGGCAGAATTTGATAGGAACATTGTATGAACTATTTGAATAACCAATTATGCTCCAATTTATACAAATTAGGTGCCATTAGAAAGCTTTGTCAATCTAGTTTTAGGCAAATCAAGTTTTACAAGATTTGGAATTTACAACAGGGAGTTACAGATAATTTCGTAGCGAAAGGTCTGAAAATATTAGCTCTGTTTTACTGAATCCATAGGGTCGATGAAAGTAGATGTTTCAGTTAGCAATTCTAATCCAAAAATTTCAAATCAGATATATACAGAAATAATTTTGAGTCTATTTTCGAATAAATTATACTTTGTATGAATCTGAGTTCACAGCAGAAAGTTATAAGTAGTTAAGCAACAAGAGGTCAGAAATTTCAGTCCCTGTTTTGCAGAATCTATAGGGTTCATTTAGACAGAAGTCTTAGTAGGCATTTAAACTCCAAATCATTCGATCTTTATATCGAAATAAAGATTTTCTTGTTTACTTTCAAATGGAATAGGTTTGTCTAAATCAGAGTTTATTACAAAATGTTATGACCGAAACATTGCATAGAGGTCAGATTACCGAAAAATTACAGATTCATAGCTTTATATCAAAACGAAAGAAGGTCTGGTTCTCAGTTGAAATATTTCAAATTTTGTAGAATAAAAATAGAAACAGAGATTAAGGTTACTGTAGGATGGGGTTAGAACACTTGCCTTAAAATGATTTGAATCCCAAATATGGTAAAATTGATGAAAAACCTCAAGCTCTTCTTCTTCTTCTTCTTTTCTCAAACTCACGTTGGCTGCAACTCTTTAGGTTTGTTTTCTTTAACCTTTCATCTAATTATTTGGGTTTTGGCTAATGCAAAAGTTGCAATGTGTCATGCATGCATGAAAGGGGCTAGGTGTCATCTTTAGAGCAAAGATAAGTGGCACCAACCTTAGGTTTGCTAGTGACACATGTCCACTATATTTTGTTTTATTTTTTTTGTTTTTAACTTAAATCTGAATCTTTCATAAATTATATCAAACTTATAATATTTACTCTTAGGTCCCTAGCCATAAACTTTTAATATAATATCATTTAATATAAAATAATTATTAAATAATCCTTATTTTTACAAACATACATTTTACTAAATTTTTAAAAATGGGGGATGTTACACTCTCCCCTCCTTAAAAAAAAAAAATTAGTCCTCTAAATTTATCATACCTCGTTCGACGAAAAGATGATAAGCTTTCATCATTTCTTCCTCAAGCTCCCAACTTGTTTCCTCTCCAGAATGATATCTCCAGATTACTTTAACTATAGGGATAACCCGATTCCTCAAGATCTTTTCTTTTTTATCAACAATCTGAGTGAGCTCTTCCACATAAGATAAGTCTTTATCAATCTCCATCGGCTCATACTTAATGATATGAGAGGGATCAGGCATATACTTTCTGATCATTGAAACATGAAACATAACATGGATATGGCACAATGATGGTGACAAGGCAATCCTATAAGCAACAGAACCAACTCTCTCAAGAATTTCAAAAGGTCTAATAAATCTTGGGCTTAAGTTTCCTTTCTTCCCAAATCTTACAATGCCTTTAGAAGGGGAGACCATTAGGAATACAAAATCCCCGATTTGAACTCAATATTTCATCTTATGTTATCAGCATAACTCTTTTGACGACTCTGAGCAGTCTTTAACCTTTTTATTATAAGTTGAATTTTCTCAATAGTCTCTTGTACTTTTTTTTGTGCTAATAACTTTCTGTCGCTAATTTCTTCCCAACATATAGGCGTCCTGCACTTTCACGAATATAAAGCTTCATAAGGAGCCATCTGAATACTTAAATGATAACTATTATTGTAAGTGAACTCAATAAGAGAGATATCTTTATCCCATTCACATTTCCAATCCATAACATAGGCTCAAAGCAAATCCTCAAGTGTTTACATGGTTCTTTCTGATTGACCATCAGTTTGAGGGTGATAAGCAGTGCTAAACTTGACTTTAGTGCCAATAGATTCCTGTAACCTTCTCCAAAATCTAGATAAAATCTGGAGTCTTTATCAGAGATTATCTCCTTTGAAACACCATGAAGTCTTACTATTTCATTTATATATAAATCTGCAAGCCTATCAAGAGAATAAGTCATATTGATCAGTAGGAAATGTTCAGATTTCGTTAACCTATCAATGATAACCCAAATAGCATCATGCTTTCTAGAAGTTCGGGGTAGTCCTGAAATAAGGTCCATGGTAATACATTCCCACTCTGTCACGCTTCCTCGAATTTAATTTTCATTCTGGAATATCTAAAGGTTGCAACAAACCTCCAGGTCTTTGGTGTTCTGCTTTGATTTGCTAACAAGTCAAACACTTTGAAACATATATTGCAATCTCCTTCTTCATGCCTTCCCACCAATAATGACTTTGGATATCTCTATACATCTTAGTGCTACTAGGATGTATGGTGTACTTTGAGTTATGACCATCCCTCAGGATTTGATTTTTGATATCTGAGTCATTTGGAACATATATTCTATTCCCTAATCTCAATAGGTCATCCTCTGAAACTCGAAAATTCAGTTTCAATCGCTTTTCTACTTCATTCCTTAAGCAGATCAAGCGTCGATCTCGTAGTTGTCCTCCTTTAATTTGTTGAATGAGATCAGATTGCACTTGGATGGAGGCCATTAATATCAATGAGTCTTGCCCTTTTCTCATAACATTCAAATCATAATCCTCTTCTAATAACTTCCATTGCTTCACAACCAAATGTTGAATCTCGGATTTTGATGATGAAGTCAATTGTCATTTGTTATCTAATCTATGTGTTGAGATAAGTGTGCAGGATTAACTACGATGAGAGTAAGACAAGCAGCAGGTGTTGCGCCGGAGTCAAGATCATGATCACGTTGGGAGTTCGAGAGTTCGACGGAAGTTCGGACGGTCGTCAGAGGTTCAGCGAGAACAGATCCGAGAAGTCCAGAAGCTTGCCAAGCGAAGCTCGTCAGAACTCGCCAAGTGAATCGTCGCAAAGTCCAGGAGTATGCCGGATGTCCGCAGAAGGATCACCGAGGGTTTATCGGATGATCGACGGAAGTTCGCCGGAAACTCGCCGGAAGAAGCGATTGACGCATCGGAGCATAGCTGCAGAAGTTGTCTTAGAGTTAATCGTAGTTAGCACGATGATTAAGCTTGAAAATGGGAGGTGATCCCATTAGCTTAATCTTGGGGCAATTGGGCCCCTGAAAAGATTCAAATTGGGCCGAATGGAGCGAACCATTCGGACCCTGATTGCACCAGGCGGTGCAACCGCCTAGGACAGGAGGTGCAACCGCCTGGGCTGCGGGACTGGGCGGTGCAATCGCCCCAGCCAGGCGGTGCAACCGCCCAGGCCATGTCTTCCAGCGGGACTGGGCGGTGCAACCGCCCTAGCCAAGAGGTGCAACCGCCCAGGGCTCAGTCTCCAAGCGAGACTGGGCGGTGCAACCTCCTCTGTCAAGAGGTAGCACCGCCAGAGCTCAAGTTTCGAGCTCTGCCAAGAGATGCATCGCCTGAGCTCGGTCTTCGAGCTCTGGCAGAGAGGTGCAACCTCTTTGGACAGGAGATGCATCGCCTGAGCTCGGTCTTCGAGCTCTGGCAGAGAGGTGCAACCACCTCTGGCAGAGAGGTGCATCAGCCTGAGCTCAGTTTCGAGCTCTGCCAGGTGATGCAACCACCGAGCTCAGACTTCGAGCTCTGCCAGGCGATGCAACCACTGAGCTCAGTCTTCGAGCTCTGGCAGAGAGGTGCAATCGCCTGAGCTCAGTCTTCGAGCTCTGCCAGGCGGTGCCACCTCTCCAGTCAAGAGGTGCAACCGCATGATCCCGGAATTCCGGGATTTGATCGTTTTGAGCTCCAAATTTGAATTGGGTTGGGGCCTATAAATACCCCACCCATTCAACACTGAATTGACAACAGATCCACACCGAATTCTTGATCTTTTTAGTGATTCTAAGAGCTCAAATTTGTGTAAAGTCTTAAAGTTCTCCTCCTTCTGTTCTTTAAGTCTTGAGTTGTAAAGAGAGGAGAGAAAGGATCTGTAAAGGTTGTCTCCTAAGCCTGTCAAAAGGAGAGAAACTGTAAAAGGGCAGTTAGCCTTCGCCCATTGAAGGAAGGCAGCTAGTTGACGTCGGTGACCTCGTCGGAGGAGGAAGCCAAAAGTGGAGTAGGTCAAGACTGACCGAACCACTCTAAATCTCTGGTTTGCTTTTACCTTGAGCACTTTATCATTACTGCAAACCTCCTACATTGCTACTGCCCTCTGCGCCTTTACGAACGAGTTTCTAAGCTCTGATCTTTCAGAATCTGCATTCAAACGTAAATCATGTTTTCGTACGATCTTCACACTGCAGTTTACGCTTACATTCGGATTCCATTTATAACTGCAAATTGCTTTCCACGTAAAACGCTTTTCAAGGTTCAAAACTGCCTTTAGACGCAAAACTACATTTAGACATAAAATTACATTTAGACGTAAAACTGCGTTTAGACGCAAAACTGCGTTTAGACGTAAAACTGCGTTTAGACGTAAAACTGCGTTTAGACGCAAAACTGCGTTTAGACGTAAAACTGCGTTTAGACGTAAAACTGCGTTTTGACGTAAAACTGTGTTTGGACATAAAACTGAGTTTAGACGCAAACTGCGCTTAGACGCAAACTGTGCTTAGACGCAAACTGTGTTTAGACGCAAACTGCGCTTAGACGCAAAACTACGCTTAGATGCAAACTGCACTGTGATTCTGCTTTTATATCGAAATCATTTTTTATCGGACGAACGCAGCTTTAGCTTTTAAATTGCTGTAAGATTTCCGCTGCACTAATTCACCCCCCCCCCTCTTAGTGCTCTCGATCCTAACAATTGGTATCAGAGCAAGGTTAACTCTCTAAAGGATTAAAACCCAAGAGAGATGGCATTCGCCGGAAACCAAGAGGGGCATTCTATTACACGTCCACCCATGTTCAGTGGAACGGACTACACCTACTGGAACACCCGAATGAGGATCTTTCTTATTTCTATGGATTTTGAACTGTGGAACCTTGTTGAAAATGGATTTTCAAAGTCTTCTCTTCCAATGATCGATTGGAACGATTTGGAGAAGAAGGCTTTCGCTCTTAATGCAAAGGCTATGAATGCCTTATTTTGCGCACTTGATAAAAACGAGTTTAATCGTGTTTCAACTTGCGAAACTGCATTTGATATTTGGCACACACTTGAAGTGACCCACGAGGGCACAAGTAGAGTGAAAGAGTCAAAAATCAATCTGTTGCTGCATTCTTTTGAACTTTTCCGAATGAAACCGAGTGAAACCATTGGCGACATGTTTACCCGTTTCACGGATGTCGTCAACGGTCTAAAAGGACTCGGAAAAAGTTTTTCGGATTTTGAACTCGTAAATAAAATACTAAGATCCCTTCCTAAAAGTTGGGATCCTAAAGTCACTGCCATTCAAGAGGCAAAAGATCTACGCAACTTCCCTCTTGAAGAACTAATCGGGTCATTAATGACCTACGAAATGACTTGCAAAGCTCATGAAGAGCAAGAAGACATCCTTCCAAAGAACAGGAAGGATATGACACTTAAAACTTCTGAATGCCACTTGAGAGAAAACTCAAGTGATGAGGACTGTGATGATGACTTGGCACTTTTGACAAGAAAGTTTAAGAAATTCTTCAAAAGAAACAAGTTTAAAAACGATGTGAAAAATAAACTTGAACCCAAGAAGGACCAAGTGATCTGCTACGAATATAAAAAGCCGGGACACTACAAGAATGATTGTCCCCAAGTCAAAAGAAGAACATCAAAGAAGAAGGCTCTTCAAGCAACATGGGATGACTCGAGCGCATCTGAAGAAGAGGAGTCCAACACCGAGCAAGTTGCTCATTACGCCTTAATGGCCATCGGAGAGGAGGTAACGGATTTATTAGATGCTGATTTATCTTTCGATGAATTATTAAATGCCTTCAATGACTTATTTGACGAATGCAAGAGTATAAGTAGAAAATATAAATTGCTGAAAAAGATGCATGATAGTCTTACTTGTGAGTTTGATAAGTTAAAAGTCGAACATCATGATAGTTTAAATTCATGTATCAAATGTCATGATCTAGAAACTATGCAAAAAGAAAACCTGCTACTCAAGGACACCTTGAAGAAATTCGAGGTTGGTAGCAAGTCATTAAACATGATCCTTGCAAACAAGGGTCACATTCCAAAAAGGAGCGGGATTGGATTTGTGAGAAATCCTTACCAAAATCCAACCACCTTCATAAAAGGCTCCATCTTACATGTTCAACACCAAACCAAGTGCAACTTTTGTTGCAAATCTGGACACAAGACACATTGTTGTCCATTCAAGAAAATAAGTCCAAACAAATTAATTTGGGTTCCTAAAGGAACCATGATAAACTCTATGCAACATGATAGAAAATGTAAATCTATTTATGAGGCACCCAAAAGCAAATGGGTTCCTAAAGATCATCCCTTCCTATAAAAACATTAAAAGTCTAGGCCGGAGCAAGAAATAATATTTTGCTCCTTGACTCTCAATGGTCATAAACCAAGAATCAAAAAGGAACTCGCAACGCTTAAGTAACAAGTGGAAGTTGTGAAATCATAAATATGATACAACCTTATTAGAAACGTATGATATCCAAATTCACATAAATATGTCATGATCTTAAAAGGGATACCAAACATACCCCCCTGATCTTCAAAACCCGTTCATCTACGAATTAATTCTTGTAGAAACTAAATATGTCATGATCTTAAAAGGGATACCAAACAAACATACGTATGCACGTTAAAAGATCTATCTTGATCGTACAAGAGCTTCTTCCTTAAATAAAAACTCATACGAAATCATGTAACAAACATTAATTGCTCTGAAACTCTCCTCAAGGCAAAGGCTCCCTAATCAAATCATATTAGGTGCTCACTGGCTGCAGGCGGTGGCACCTCTCCAGCTGGCGGTGGCACCTCTAGCTATCACGGGTTGCCAGAGGTTGCACCGCTCTAGCCAGAGGTGCAACCGCCAGCAGCTCTGCCCTTTAAACCCACACTAGGGCCGGCTATGGAACCGACCCCAACTCACCCCCATTTCCTCCTCTACTCTTCCAAGTCTCCTCCATTCCCGTTTCACTCCTCTAAGCCTTCCAAATACCTCCCATTTCGGAGCAAAACATCAAGAATCCTTCCTTCTCTTGAAGATTTCACAAAGGTACTCTCTAAGAAGCTCTTAAATTCTGTTTTGTTCTTCACTTACTTTAGCTTATCATCATCCCTCTAAACAGCAGTAGTTATGGGATCTAGAAGATCCTCAAGGGACAAGGGAAAGAGGAGATTAGTAGAAGAGTTTGATTTCACTCTTTTCGATTCAAAATACCATGCTGAAAAATTTCCCTCTTTCGAACTTAGATGTATTACTAAGGGAAAATACGTAGATCTAAATGAACTAAGAGACTTAGAGACCTTCCAATGGTTTGCGAACCTAGATCTACTTCCAATCTTGCAGATTAATGAACCCATCTATCCTAGGCTTGTTAGATTATTTTACAATAACATACAAATAGATGATGAAGGAAGAATGTCCACCTATCTTTTGGGACAACACATCTCAATCACTGATAAATTCATTTGTGATATGATAGGCATTCCCATAAAAAGCATAGGACTCTACTTTAGAGGATCATGCGATGATGAAAGTATTGGAACATCCTATGTTGAAGCCTTAGGAACAATCTTTGCCAATCCTAACATAGCATTGGTTCCTAAAAGTTGTGAACATCTATTGCCTTTGAACACTAAGATACTTCATTATATCATGACTAGTATAATTCTTCCTAAGCAATACCATTATGATGAAATAAGTCAACTAGAATTAGGAACTATGTACTCTATCTTGAAGGGACATGACATCTGTCTTGGCTATCTTATTCAACAAAATATGTTAGAATTATCTACGAAAGATATGATGCTCCCATATGGTGGAATAATTACTAGAATAATGAAAGCTTACGACATTCAAATACCACTAGAAGAAGAAGTAATGAAAGTAGATAGATTCAGCATAATAAACAAAAATCTACTTCACCGACTAAGATGTCACTATAGAAACGGTAACTGGGTTAGAATGCCTAGAAGAACTGATCCCCCTCAGCCTGAACCTGAACCTGAACCAGAGCCGGAAACCCCAGTCTTTAGGAGTACCCAATCTCCTCCGATCTGTCCCTTTGAGGAAACACATCCGGTTGAGCAAACTCACACATCATCCATCGAAGATATCGGGATTCGGATGGACCGATTTGAACAAAGACAAGAACGGCTTGAACTTCGACAAGATCAAATCCTAACCGAGCTGCAGCAAATCCATCGACAATTTGACTCTTTACTTAGGCACTTTAATCTTCCACCCCATGAATGAGCTTGTATGAACATCTGCTGTTTTTGATATGACATGTTGTAAACTCCTTATGTTATTCATGAAGGACTTTGTTTTTATGGTTACCTGATATGCTGTACATATGTTACCCTGATATGGTTATCTTTGTTTGTGTAAGCATATTTGCAAACATCTCTTGTTGTTTATCTCGGATTTTGCACTGAAACTAAAAAGGTTTAAAAGCCTATGCCTTGAAAAATATGAAGCAACTTACCAATGTAGTTGATAAGTCAGCAGTATGACATTGATATGGTTGCTATTACTAATATGATTGCTATCATGCCCTTGTATCCTGGTCATCTAAGAAACAAAACTCGGTTGCTCTATCAACAATCGAAGCTGAATACATTGCAGCAAGTGCATGCCGTGCACAAGTTGTATGGATGAAAAACACTTTAGAAGATTACAAAGTGAATCTTAAAGATATTCCCATTAAATGTGATAACACGAGTCCAATCTGCTTAACTAAAAATCCTATACAACACTCAAGAACAAAACACATTGATATTAGACATCACTTTATACGAGATCATGTCACTAATCATGATGTAACCATAGAGTTTATTGATACCAAACATCAACTAGCTGATATCTTTACAAAACCCCTATGTGAAGAACAATTTGATTACATAAGAAGAGAATTAGGAATGTTGATGTGTCCGAATACTTAAACTAGTTAAAATTATTTTTCGGATGTTATTACTATTACATGCCTTGACATCGCTTGATCAAATAACATGTTGCAAATTATGTGACAAATATTTTTAACCAAATGCATGTAAGATGTTCATTTTTCGGTTTGTATGCTAAAAATGGGATGTTCCTGTACACTCTTATGAAAACTTTTTGAAAAATGACTTTCCTCCTTCAAGCAACAAACAATAAAGAGATATTCAAAGAATTATATATGTCATGACTTCCTTTATGTGCTTGATAATGCTATCATGCTTTTTGTTGATGACAAAGGGGGAGAAACATATAAATTGATAAACACTATGTCATAGCTGAACTGCCATAATCATGTCTATGTCATAGTTGCAAATACTTGAGTGATGCTATAAACAATGTTATAGTTATGCCATCCTTGCATCACCAAGAGATATGTGAACATGTGCTATAGTTTGCATCATGTCTTGATTTGATATTCTATATTGTGAAGAAAATGCAAACTTGCTAGAAAATCTCAAATGTGTGCATCATGTAAAAAGTCCTTCGTAGCTTTATATGATTACATGATGAATAGTTACAAACACTATCATACAAACTTAATGATGTATGTCATGCCTTGACATCATTCTTGAAGAGATACATCATGATGGGCATCATGATGGGAGCATTGATAAGTTTAACTGATCTAACTTATCAATACGTCACTTGAATTCTTAGGTCTTGAATTCAAGGTTGACTTATCTCAACTATGGCATATAGATAGGGGGAGTTAAGGACAACTCCTTTATCAATTGATTGTCATCATAAAAAAGGGGGAGATTGTTGAATCTCGGATTTTGATGATGAAGTCAATTGTCATTTGTTATCTAATCTATGTGTTGAGATAAGTGTGCAGGATTAACTACGATGAGAGTAAGACAAGCAGCAGGTGTTGCGCCGGAGTCAAGATCATGATCACGTTGGGAGTTCGAGAGTTCGACGGAAGTTCGGACGGTCGTCGGAGGTTCAGCGAGAACAGATCCAAGAAGTCCAGAAGCTTGCCAAGCGAAGCTCGTCAGAACTCGCCAAGTGGATCGTCGCAAAGTCCAGGAGTATGCCGGATGTCCGCAAAAGGATCACCGAGGGTTTATCGGATGATCGACGGAAGTTCGCCGGAAACTCGCCGGAAGAAGCGATTGACGCATCGGAGCATAGCTGCAGAAGTTGTCTTAGAGTTAATCGTAGTTAGCACGATGATTAAGCTTGAAAATGGGAGGTGATCCCATTAGCTTAATCTTGGGGCAATTGGGCCCCTGAAAAGATTCAAATTGGGCCGAATGGAGCGAACCATTCGGACCCTGATTGCACCAGGCGGTGCAACCGCCTAGGACAGGAGGTGCAACCGCCTGGGCTGCGGGACTGGGCGGTGCAATCGCCCCAGCCAGGCGGTGCAACCGCCCAGGCCATGTCTTCCAGCGGGACTGGGCGGTGCAACCGCCCTAGCCAAGAGGTGCAACCGCCCAGGGCTCAGTCTCCAAGCGAGACTGGGCGGTGCAACCTCCTCTGTCAAGAGGTAGCACCGCCAGAGCTCAAGTTTCGAGCTCTGCCAAGAGATGCATCGCCTGAGCTCGGTCTTCGAGCTCTGGCAGAGAGGTGCAACCTCTTTGGACAGGAGATGCATCGCCTGAGCTCGGTCTTCGAGCTCTGGCAGAGAGGTGCAACCACCTCTGGCAGAGAGGTGCATCAGCCTGAGCTCAGTTTCGAGCTCTGCCAGGTGATGCAACCACCGAGCTCAGACTTCGAGCTCTGCCAGGCGATGCAACCACTGAGCTCAGTCTTCGAGCTCTGGCAGAGAGGTGCAATCGCCTGAGCTCAGTCTTCGAGCTCTGCCAGGCGGTGCCACCTCTCCAGTCAAGAGGTGCAACCGCCTGATCCCGGAATTCCGGGATTTGATCGTTTTGAGCTCCAAATTTGAATTGGGTTGGGGCCTATAAATACCCCACCCATTCAACACTGAATTGACAACAGATCCACACCGAATTCTTGATCTTTTCAGTGATTCTAAGAGCTCAAATTTGTGTAAAGTCTTAAAGTTCTCCTCCTTCTGTTCTTTAAGTCTTGAGTTGTAAAGAGAGGAGAGAAAGGATCTGTAAAGGTTGTCTCCTAAGCCTGTCAAAAGGAGAGAAACTGTAAAAGGGCAGTTAGCCTTCGCCCATTGAAGGAAGGCAGCTAGTTGACGTCGGTGACCTCGTCGGAGGAGGAAGCCAAAAGTGGAGTAGGTCAAGACTGACCGAACCACTCTAAATCTCTGGTTTGCTTTTACCTTGAGCACTTTATCATTACTGCAAACCTCCTACATTGCTACTGCCCTCTGCGCCTTTATGAACGAGTTTCTAAGCTCTAATCTTTCAGAATCTGCATTCAAACGTAAATCGTGTTTTCGTACGATCTTCACACTGCAGTTTACGCTTACATTCGGATTCCATTTATAACTGCAAATTGCTTTCCACGTAAAACGCTTTTCAAGGTTCAAAACTGCCTTTAGACGCAAAACTACATTTAGACGTAAAATTACGTTTAGACGTAAAACTGCGTTTAGATGCAAAACTGCGTTTAGACGTAAAACTGCGTTTAGACGTAAAACTGCGTTTAGACGCAAAACTGCGTTTAGACGTAAAACTGCGTTTTGACGTAAAACTGCGTTTGGACGTAAAACTGAGTTTAGACGCAAACTGCGCTTAGACGCAAACTGTGCTTAGATGCAAACTGTGTTTAGACGCAAAC
The DNA here is from genome assembly GCF_036884655.1 of Musa acuminata AAA Group. Classification (NCBI taxonomy): domain Eukaryota; kingdom Viridiplantae; phylum Streptophyta; class Magnoliopsida; order Zingiberales; family Musaceae; genus Musa; species Musa acuminata. The sequence continues at coordinate 18,961,606 of NC_088355.1, read as the reverse complement.
TGCGCTTAGACGCAAAACTGCGCTTAGACGCAAACTGCACTGTGATTCTGCTCTTATATCGAAATCATTTTTTATCGGACGAACGCAGCTTTAGCTTTTAAATTGCTGTAAGATTTCCGCTGCACTAATTCACCCCCCCCCCTCTTAGTGCTCTCGATCCTAACACCAAAAACGCCATAAAACTTGTAGATTTTCTACTAAGGGCATATGCTACAACATTAGCTCTACCCGGGTGATAACGAATGGTACAATCATCATCCTTTAGAAGTTTTATCCATCTCCGCTATCTCATGTTTAACTCTTTTAGAGTACAAATATACTTTAAACTCTTATGATCACTAAAGATTCCAAATGTTCATCAATACAAGTAATGCCTCCAAATCTTTAGAGCAAAAACAATTGCTGCCAATTCCAAATCATGAGTTGGATAATTCAGTTCATAACTCTTTAGTTGTCTAGAAGCATAAGAAATCACTTTCCCTTCTTGCATCAAAACACATCCAAGGCCCTTTCTTGAGGCATTAGTGTAAACCATAAATCGCTCATCACCGCTTAGAATAGTGAGAATAGGGGCACTAGTCAATCTCCTTTTTAACTCTTGAAAACTTTGCTCACAATCATCACCCCATACAAATTTCACATTCTTTTGAGTGAGTTTGGTGAGAGGTTGAGCGATTCAAGAAAATCCCTCCACAAATCTCCTATAATAACCTGCCATACCCAAGAAGCTTCTAACTTTTGTCACGTTTGTTGGTACTTCCCACTTAACAACAACTTCCACTTTCTTTGAATCAACAGATATACCTGTTGGGAAATCATAGGGGGGGCGACATCATATGCGCAGCGGAAGAACAAGAAAACAAAAAATCCCCGATTCCCAAAAAAGATGTTCATCATCGTGCGAAGATTGGTGAGCAAAATCCGCAAAAACACAAAACTGCGTATAGAGATTGTGTTACCTAGGGAGATCGTATATCCCTGTTTCCTTGCAGATCCTTAGGAGAGGGTGAAGGAGGTCAAGCGTCCTCCTCTCTAGCGGTGATCCACACAGCAGGGTTGCGACGACGCTCCTCAAAACTCCAGGCCTACTCTGAGGTGGAGAGGGAGAGGAGAATAGGAAGGGCAAGCAAAGACTCTAGCCTATGAGGCTGTGAATCCCTCCTATTTATAGAGATCCCGTGTCAAAACCCTAATGGGTCCTTTCCCTAGTGGGTATTGGATCTGCATCCAATAAGACAAGGGCTCCGTCGGATATCTCATATCCGAACCTCTACTCATCGCAATGCCTACCATATGTGTGTGACCCTCTAGGCCCAATATCGAGCTGGCCGTGAGTCATACCTGTCAGAACTCCTTCTAACTTAGTGAATTATTATCTCTGTAATAATTCACTCGACTCATCGACTACGGAAGTACTAGGCCACTACGCCGTAGTCCCCAGACGATACAGGGGAATCCAATCCATTGGACCTGTCTGTCCTCAGTTACCATGTACCTATAGTCCCTCATCCATCTAATATCCCAGAGACCGTATATCGAGCATGGTGCTGTCAGACCCATACGGTTTCTACTCGAGTCTCGCTCTAATCGGATTCTCCCGGAGAACTCTTTCTCTCTCAACCCGAATGACCCTGGCCAGGGATTTGTCTGAGCAAGAACACATGGGATATTCCTCTCATGATACCGAGAGTGGATGATCCTCTATCGACACTCAATAGCCCTCGTAAGGTCGACTACCACTCCCAATGACCAGCTGTACTAGATCTGGGAACAGCCAAACCTATAAGTCTGGTATCAAAGAGTGGAGCACTCATACAGGACATCCTTGGTGTCTCAAGTCTAAGAACCAGATACACCACTAGGACTACGGAATCGTTGTCTGACAATAAGGCATCATCAACCATCCAGCATTCCGTAAGCGGATCAATCAGTGAACTCATTCTCCAATGAGCACCTGTACTGTATCCCTAGTGTCCCTACACGAGCAGCTATGAGACCAGCTGCATCCATCATATGGACGGGTATACAGCACACCAGTCTATCCGGTTATCACGATGTCCCTCTCGAGTAACCTATGACCGGGATTATTTAGGATATGTGTTTAAAGGTGAATCGATCTCATTATCGTGATCTCATCACGATCCGATTCCCATTGCACAAATCCAAGGACATCACAATATATATGCATTTATGCAATAGTTATAAAGTGATATACGCCAAAATATAATAAGCAAAAAGATTCTGTATCAAGTCACACGTGCCATCACTCACGTGATTGGCTTGCTGGGCACTTATAACTAGCAATCTCCCACTTGACCTAAAGCCAATCACCTATGTGTCTGATCCCCATCAGACCCCTGTGACGCTCAAAGACAATCTGAGACAACGGCTTTGTCAGTGGATCTGCAATGTTATCTTCGGATGGAACTCTTTCCACTACTACATCTCCTCGGGTTACGATCTCTCTTATAAGCTGGAACCTCCTCAGAACACTTCTGATGAGACCCGGGTTCCCTTATTTGAGTAATCACCCCATAGTTGTCACAATATAAGGAAGTCGACTTGTCGCTATCTGTATCGACTCCCAAATCTGTGATGAACTTCTTCACCCAGACTCCCTCCTTTGCTGCATCTGATGCAGCAATCTACTCCACCTCTGTGGTCGAGTCAACAGTGGTATCTTGCTTGGAACTCTTCCAGCACACTGCTCCTCCATTCAAGGTGTACACATACCCTGAATTCGACTTGCTATCATCGACATCAGACTGAAAACTTGAGTCAGTGAAGCCTTCAACCTTAAGGCTATTACCTCCATATACTAGTAAAAGATCCTTAGTCCTTCTCAAGCACTTAAGGATACACTTTACTGCTTTCCAGTGCTCCAAGCCTGGATCCGCCTGATACCTGCTCGTGACACTCAGAGCATGCGCTATATCAGGCCTAGTACATAGCATGGCATACATGATAGACCCTATTGCTGAGGCATAAGGTATCATATCCATGTTCGCCCTTTCTTCTGGAGTCTTTGGGGACATACTCGTAGAAAGCGATATCCCATGTCTCATCGGTATGAGACCTCTATTGGAATTTTCCATCCCAAACCTTTTGATAATGGTTTCTATGTACCTGGACTGGGACAAGCCAAGCATCCTTTTGGATCTATCTCTATAGATTCTAATCCCCAAGATATAAGATGCTTCTCCTAAGTCCTTCATGGAGAAGTGTCTAGATAACCAAGCCTTTATTGTGGATAGCATTCCTATGTCATTCCCAATGATGAGGATATCATCCACATATATCACCAAAAAGGTAATAGCGCTCCCACTTACCTTTCTTTATACACAAGGCTCATCTTCGTTCTTAACGAAGTCATAAGATCTGATTGCCTCATCAAATCTTATGTTCCAACTTCGGGAAGCTTGCTTTAGTCCATAAATGGATCTAAGCAACCTACACACCTTATCTGGGCAGTTCTTGGACACGAATCCCTCAGGTTGCATCATATACACCTCCTCCTCCAAGTTCCCATTGAGGAATGCGGTTTTCACATCCATCTGCCAGATCTCATAATCATAGTGTGCTGCAATAGCCAATAGAATTCTGATGGATTTTAGCATTGCTACGGGTGAGAAAGTTTCGTCGTAGTCAACACCTTGCCTTTGACGATACCCCTTAGCCACTAGCCTTGCTTTATAGGTCTCTACCTTTCCATCTACTCCGATCTTTTTCTTAAAGATCCACTTGCAACCGATGGGTACAATACCTTCGGGCGCATCAACTAGGTTCCAAACCTTATTGGAGTACATAGAATCCATCTCAGAATTCATGGCTTCTTGCCACTTCCCGGAGTCTATACTCATAATAGCCTCCTCGTAGGTCTGAGGATCAATATCCTCTACATCCTCTGCTCTAATATGTCCCACATATCTCTCAGGAGGATGGGATACTCTATCAGACCTGCGTAAAGTTGATACTTGTGTATTAGGTACCTGAACAGACTCGGGCTGTAGAGTGGAGCTTGAGCTTGGTTCTCTAACTTCGCTCAACTCTATCATTCTCCCACTATCTCCGCCAAGAATGTGTTCCTTCTCAAGGAACACTGCTCTCTTAGCTACAAAGACCTTTTTGGTCCTCGAGATGATAGAAATAATACCCACAAGTTTCCTTGGGGTGTCCCACAAATTTACATCGCTCTGTCCTTGATTCTAACTTATCGGGGTTGTGTCTTTTAATGTGGGCAGGGCAGCCCCAAATCTTAACAACCTTAAGATCAGACTTCTTCCCTTTCCATATCTCATATGGTGTAGACACTACCGACTTAGTTAGAACTCTGTTCAGAAGGTAAGCTGCGGTCTCTAGAGCATATGCCTAGAATAAGATGGGTAGGTCAGCGAAACTAATCATGGACCGTACCATATCTAATAGCGTACGATTCCTCCTTTCAGAGACACCATTGAGCTGAGGTGTATAAGGAGGTGTCCATTGGGATAATATCCCATGGTCCTTGAGGAACTGAGTAAACTCTGTACTTAAGTATTCACCTCCTCGATATGATCGAAGAGTTTTGATACTCTTTCCAGTCTGGTTCTCCACCTCATTCTTATACTCTCTGAATTTCTCAAAAGCCTCGGACTTGTACTTCATTAAGTACACATATCCATACCTTGAGAAATCATCAGTAAATGTAATGAAGTAGGAGTAACCTCCAGCATGAGTTCCAACAACTCGGTGGCTCTCTCTCCAGTTCCACTAAATGGAGAGTTGGTCAATTTTCCACGAATGCAAGGCTCACAAGTTGCATATGACACATAGTCGAATGGATCTAGATATCCATCATTTAGCAACTTTTGAATCCTTCTTTCATGGATGTGACCTAGCCTACAATGCCACAGGTATGCACTGTTCAACTCATCTCGTTTCCTTTTGGACACATTTATATTCATGATATGTGGAGTGGTGTCTAACATAAATAAACCATTATGCAATGTTCCTTTCGTGATGATCTTATCATCTAATAATATCGAACAACCATTGTTCTCAAAAACAAATTTATATCCACTAACTGTTAAACATGAAATGGAGATAATGTTTTTGATAATAGAAGGAACAAAATAACATGCATCTAATGCAATAAAAGCTCCACTAGGCAGATGTAGGGCGACCTCGCCAACAGCTAATACAGCAACTTTTGCTCCATTACCCATCTTGAGGTCCATCTCGCCTCTCTCTAGTCTCCTAGGCCTTGCCAGAACCTGCAACGAATTGCATATATGATAAGCACTACCGGTATCTAATACCCATGTGTTATCATAAGAGTCTGACAAATGGAGACTGATCATGAATGTACCTGAAACTTCATCAAGCTTTTGTTTCGCCCTTTCTGCAAGGTACTCTTTGCAGTTTCTCTTCCAGTGCCCATCTTTACCACAGTGGAAGCACTAGCCTTTGTCCTTTGTTGGGTCTTTCTTAGCAACCTTTGCTTTACCTTGTTTGCCCTTGCCCTTTCCCTTCTTAAGGGACCTTTCTGCTTTCCTTTTCTTTCTGGTCTCACCAGTGTAGAGAACTGGCTTCTCTTTCTTAATAGTACTCTCTGCCTCCCTCAACATATTGAGGAGCTCTGGGAGAGTCACCTCAAGCTTGTTCATATTAAAGTTCATTATGAACTGTGAAAAGGAATCTGGTAGGGACTGAAGCACAATGTCCACACACAAGTTATCCTCTAGGACCATTCCTAGACCTGTGAGTTTCTCTATCCACTCAATCATCTTTAGGACATGGTTCTGAACCGGTGTCCCCTCAGTCATCCTAGCGCGGAAAAGGCTCTCGGATATCTCATATCGTTGAGTCCTTCCCTGTTCCTCAAACAATTTACGGACATGTAGGAGAATGGATCTGGCATCCATCTTTTCATGTTGTCTCTGTAACTCTGGAGTCATAGAGCCCAACATATAGCACTGAGCAAGAGTGGAGTCATCAATGTACTTCACGTAGCGAGCGATCTCATCCTCGCTTGCCCCTTCTTCGGGCGTAGGCATCACTGTATCAAGGACGTACACGATTTTCTCCGCTGTGAGAACAATTCTCAAGTTACGGAGCCAATCCGTATAATTTGGACCAGTGAGGCGGTTGACATCAAGTATGCCACGTAAGGGATTTGAAAGCGACATTTTCTGAAAATAAAGATGTAGCAAAAAATGAATAACATGCAGATTTTGCAAGAAATAAACTATCAAGATATGGACTTCTATCTTAATATGCTCCCACTATTTTACTAACGAGTCACGCGACACCCTCAGCACGTGAAACGGAAGTCTCCGGCAGACTTCTAGTGGGGATCAGGATCCAATCAGCGTCTTAGTGTAACCTCGAGGGACTCGACCAATCACACTAAGCCTAAAAGGTAGACAACTCTTGTCGATCACAACTCCTTGTGATTCCCGTCCTGTTCGGCCTCCGAATCACCATGGCCTCGAGGGACTCGACCAACCATGATGCTCGGTTAAGTCAACACCTTCGTTACAAGATGAGTCTGATTTGATGATATACCCTCGAGGGACTCGACCAAGCATATCATGCCCTCAGGTCACCGGTGACATCTCTATGTCGTAAGCAAGATAGCGAATCGCGATATAGGTGAGTCTCGAGGGACTCGACCAACTCAACCTACACCGGGATTCGGTTCCTACTTATAACGATGGAAGGCCACGTGGGTCAATCTAATTGCCTCACGTTTACCGACTTAATATTATCGAGAGATGTTTCTATGATTTGGTCTCCTAATATGACATGTCACACATATACATATTTAATATATATCTACATCGCATGCAAATATATATACATATCTAGTATGTGTATAAGCAATCACACCAGATGATCATGGACCACAACCTAATATGATTAGGCCCGAGCCAGTAGGCCTAATCACTCACATCAAGATCTATGTGTGCAACGGTGCATCTCCATGCCTTGTGATCGTCCATCTCGTCCTCGTCGGTTCCGTCGACATCTTGATGCATCTCCATGCATCACGATCGTCCGTCTCGTGGGTCCCGCTATGGCTTCCACGCTCCCGCTGCGCCTCCTCAGGTGATTACAACTTAATCATAGGCACGCAGGCCCGACAATAAACGAGAAATATAATGGAGGTTCGCAGACCTCAATAATAATAATCACAAGTACACACATCACACGGTCCATGATCATCCGTCCACTCATCATACATCACATGTATAAATAATCATCATCATGTAGGACTACTAGATAATAATAAAAATAATAATCAACTAAACCTTTTAATTAATTAATATTTTCTGAAATCAGGGATATATAGGGAATTTCTCAATTCCTAAGGGTATTTTCGTAATTTGGACAAAAGACAGAAACTGGAATTTTTCAAATTCCGAGGGGGCAAAACTATCTTTTTGCCCAGAAAACCCTAATGCCCTTCTCCCCTTTGCTGCTGCGCCGCCGCCGCCGCCACCCTGCTGGCGGCTGCCTGTGCGGCGAGGGCGAGGGCACTGCCCTCGCCTGCAGGTGGCACGCCCGCTGGGGTCGCTGCCGCTGCAGGTGGGCGCCCCCGCGGGCGCCGCCGCCTCTGCGGGCGGTTCTGCCCGCGAGTCAGCGCCCGCAGGTGGTGCTGTCTCGCTGGCGGCCGCCCCTGCGGGGTTTTTGCCCGTGGGAGCAGCGGCCACAGGCGCCGCTGCCCTGCGGTGCCTCAGCCCGCGCTGCTGCCCCGTGGCGCCTCTGCCCACGTGCTCAGTGGCCGCAGGCGCTTCTACCGAGCGGGCTGCCAGCCCCGCCGGCCGCAAGCCTGCTGCAAGCAGACCGCCGGCCGGCTGCTGCAGGCACAGCGCTTGCGCATGCGCCGGCGCTGTGCTGCCTGGCTGCGACTGCGGCTGCCGCTGCAGGTGGCTGCAGGCATGTAGATCGAGGGCAGCAACTGTTGCTGCCCTTCCTCGCTTTTGCGTCAACGATTTTGACGTCAAAATTCTTCCTAAACACAATACACGCAGTTCAAAACCAATCATTCGCACGAACAACCTGGCTCTGATACCACTGTTGGGAAATCATAGGGGGGGCGACATCATATGCGCAGCGGAAGAACAAGAAAACAAAAATCCCCGATTCCCAAAAAAGATGTTCATCGTCGTGCGAAGATTGGTGCGCAAAATCCGCAAAAACACAAAACTGCGTATAGAGATTGTGTTACCTAGGGAGATCGTATATCCCTGTTTCCTTGCAGATCCTTAGGAGAGGGTGAAGGAGGTCAAGCGTCCTCCTCTCTAGCGGTGATCCACACAGCAGGGTTGCGACGACGCTCCTCAAAACTCCAGGCCTACTCTGAGGTGGAGAGGGAGAGGAGAATAGGAAGGGCAAGCAAAGACTCTAGCCTATGAGGCTGTGAATCCCTCCTATTTATAGAGATCCCGTGTCAAAACCCTAATGGGTCCTTTCCCTAGTGGGTATTGGATCTGCATCCAATAAGACAAGGGCTCCGTCGGATATCTCATATCCGAACCTCTACTCATCGCAATGCCTACCATATGTGTGTGACCCTCTAGGCCCAATATCGAGCTGGCCGTGAGTCATACCTGTCAGAACTCCTTCTAACTTAGTGAATTATTATCTCTGTAATAATTCACTCGACTCATCGACTACGGAAGTACTAGGCCACTACGCCGTAGTCCCCAGACGATACAGGGGAATCCAATCCATTGGACCTGTCTGTCCTCAGTTACCATGTACCTATAGTCCCTCACCCATCTAATATCCCAGAGACCGTATATCGAGCATGGTGCTGTCAGACCCATACGGTTTCTACTCGAGTCTCGCTCTAATCGGATTCTCCCAGAGAACTCTTTCTCTCTCAACCCGAATGACCCTGGCCAGGGATTTGTCTGAGCAAGAACACATGGGATATTCCTCTCATGATACCGAGAGTGGATGATCCTCTATCGACACTCAATAGCCCTCGTAAGGTCGACTACCACTCCCAATGACCAGCTGTACTAGATCTGGGAACAGCCAAACCTATAAGTCTGGTATCAAAGAGTGGAGCACTCATACAGGACATCCTTGGTGTCTCAAGTCTAAGAACCAGATACACCACTAGGACTACGGAATCGTTGTCTGACAATAAGGCATCATCAACCATCCAGCATTCCGTAAGCGGATCAATCAGTGAACTCATTCTCCAATGAGCACCTGTATTGTATCCCTAGTGTCCCTACACGAGCAGCTATGAGACCAGCTGCATCCATCATATGGACGGGTATACAGCACACCAGTCTATCCGGTTATCACGATGTCCCTCTCGAGTAACCTATGACCGGGATTATTTAGGATATGTGTTTAAAGGTGAATCGATCTCATTATCGTGATCTCATCACGATCCGATTCCCATTGCACAAATCCAAGGACATCACAATATATATGCATTTATGCAATAGTTATAAAGTGATATACGCCAAAATATAATAAGCAAAAATATTCTGTATCAAGTCACACGTGCCATCACTCACGTGATTGGCTTGCTGGGCACTTATGACTAGCAATACCCTTCCCTGAAATCACATGGCCTAAGAAAGCAATTTTATTCAACCAAAATTCACATTTGCTGAACTTTGCATACAACTTCTTTTCTCTTAGTATGGACAATATATTTCTCAAGTGTTCCTTATGCTCTTGATTAGTCCTTAAATATACTAATATGTCATCAATGAATAGAATCACACAATCATCCAAGAATGGCTGAAATATCCTATTCATCAGTTCCATAAAAGCTGCAGGGGCATTAGTTTAACCAAAAGGCATCACTAAGAATTCATAGTGACCATATCGAGTTCTAAAAGCTATTTTTGGAATATCCTCCTTCATGATCTTCAACTAATAGTAACCTGACCTTAAATCAATCTTAGAGAATACTTGTGCACCCTACAATTGATCAAACAAATCATCAATTCTAGGTAGGGGATACTTGTTTTTTTTCTTTATGGTCACTTGATTCAATTGTCTATAATCAATACAAAGCCTTAATGTTCCATCCTTCTTCTTAACTAATAGCACCGGAGCACCCCATGGTGAAACACTGAGTCGAATGAAACCCTTATCTAATAGTTCTTGTAGTTCCTTTTTCAATTCCTCTAGCTCAAGTGGTGCCATTCCGTAAGGAGGCTTAGATATTGGGGTTGTCCCGGGGACCAAATCAATAGTAATTCACCCTCTCTATCTGGAGGTAAACTTGGCAAGTCATTTGGAAATACATCAAGCAAGGAGGTAAATTATGCCCAATACTCTCAAAATAAAAGATGGGATGATCTAGTATGTAAAAAGTGATCATTTTGTATAACAATTTATACTGGTATGATTGGAAGATAGTCAATCCATACTTAGTATAATATCAAAACTCCAAATATCTAGGAGAACCAAATCAGCAAGAAGTTTGTGTTCTCCAATAGAAATCAAACAAGATAACCAGATCGAGTTTGTTACTAAACAATCCCCAATAGTTGTATTTACATATAGCATGTAATCCAGTGATTTAAGTTGAATGCCCATGTGATAAGCAAAATATTGCAAATCAAATCATAGATGAGACACATGGTCAAACAAATATTTGCATTCTTTTAGAACCATAAATAGTACCTTCGACCACTAATTCATAAGCTTTAGAATCATATTCCGTGATAACATACACTCTGACATGGACTGATGATTTATGAGGCAATGATTCTTTCTTCTGGTTCAAAGGGCAGTCTTTTATTTTATGATCCAAATTTTCACAAGCAAAATAGGCTCTAGTCACCTACAAATACAAACTTATTTCATAATCTAACTCACATCGTACACAGGATTGAAGCTTTTGTGGTGATTTCCCTTTTTCAAATCGATGATGTCTTGACCCTCTTATTATCATATTTTGATTCATTTCTAATATATTTTTTTTTTTGTAAACTTGTCCTTGCTATTCTTGTCCTTGATCTCTAGAAATTCTTTTGATCATCAAAACAATTTTGTACATCAAATATTTTCTCCAATCGCATCATCTATTTTTTTTTTTTTTTTGCCACCAATGTATTAGGTTCACCACATTCTACTATGTCACTCTGATTTAATATCCCCGATCAACCATTTTATCACACTTAATTAATCAAAAGCAGATGAAGTAGGAGGACTAAATGTCCTCGTCATCCTAGATTCCTAAAATGCATCAAAGAAAATTTCCACCAATCAATATATTTCATAGACCTCAATATATTTTGCACGTGAACATATCAAATATTTCAGTGATCCTCAAATCATGCTCTGATACCACTTTGTCATGCCCCCCCAAATTTAATTCTCATTTCGGAGGTGTGAACCTAATTCAAGATTGATAATATTTAATTCAACAAACAATCCAGGATCCAATCACACATTTGAGGTCACTAAGAAAAACATTCAAGTCATTCACCTCTACAATCCACAATTCACAAAACTTGTGCAGTTTATAATCATACAACATGTCATTAGATGATTCTTAAAATCCAAAGGCAACTTAACAAACCATAACCACATCACAAATCCATAGTTGTGAGAATCTATACAATTACAAAACCAACATGTACCATATGTTTATATCATTCATTACATAATTTTAACTTAACAATCCCAAAATCCTGACGTAAGAGGTACTTTTCAAATATTTACAAGATACATCAATCTAGATTTGTCATTGATATTTCATTACACCCAAAAAGAACTTATACAACATCAACCTATCAAGTACAAAATATTTGCTCCAAAATCTTCTAGTCTTCCACTGCCTCAACCCAATTTACACATTTTAGTGAACGATAAGCTATCTTGAAAAATTTATATAGCAACGGGGTGAGCATATAAAGCTCAGCAAATGACTAACATATCCATAGCAAAGAGGACAGTTTTCAAACAAATGAAGTATCAAAATACAAAGCAGAGATACAAGATGAAACAGTAGCATGTTTTGTTTGAATGCATAATTACAATATCATATCGTTCGAAGCACGTTTTATTCATACAATCGAGGCAAGGTAATTGGAGCATATCATTGGCATAAGGAGCATATCGATGACATATGGTAGCTTTCAAGGTATAACAAACACCTATAACATTTCGGAAATATATCAAAGAGCAAAACATGAATAGGAGCTCAAATGTCACATGACGATGCATTCATTTCATTCTTATCCAAAGCATGCATAGAAACATAGCCAAAGCTTTGGATATCATATCAAACACATAGAAGGTGAAGTGGGATTATAACATAATATGGTCCATGTTAGGATCAAGAGCACTAAGAGGGGGGGGGTGAATTAGTGCAGCGGAAATCTTATAATAATTTAACAAACAAAAAGCTGCGTTCGTTCAAAAACGATTATGATGCAAAAGCAAATTCTCAGTTTGTATCTAAATGCAGTTTGCGTCTAAGCGCAGATTGCGTCTAAGCGCAGTTTTGCGTCTAAGCGCAGATTGCGTCTAAGTGCAGTTTTGCGTCTAAGCGCAGTTTTGCGTCTAAATGCAGATTTACGTCTAAACGCAGATTTACGTCTAAACGCAGTTTTACGTCTAAACGTAGTTTTACGTCTAAACGCAGATTTACGTCTAAACGCAGTTTTACGTCTAAACGCAGTTTTACGTCTAAACGCAGATTTACGTCTAAACGCAGTTTTACGTCTAAACGCAGTTTTACGTCTAGACGCAGATTTACGTCTAAACTTTGAAACTCGTTTGTATATTCGCAGAAGGCAGTATGCAGTTGAAATCAAGACGTAAACGTAAACTGAAATCTGATGATTGAGCGAAGAAAGCCGATTTACGTCCGAATGCAGTTTTACGTCTAAATGTTGAAACTCGTTCGTAAAATCGTAGAGGACAGATTGCAGTTATTAATAGGATTAAAATGTAAGCGTAAACTGCAAGGAAGCTCGTTCGTAAAAGCCCGGAAAACAGTTCTGCAGAATCAAACGTAAACGTAAACTGTAATGTACGAAAATACAAGTTTACGTCTGAATGCAGATTTGGAAGAACAGCACTTAGAACTTGTTCGTGAAAGCGCAGAGAGCAGTAGTGATGAGGGAGGTTTGCAGTAATGATAAAGTGCTCGAAAATAAACGCAAACCAGAGATTTAGAGTGGTTCGGTCAGCCTTGACCTACTCCACTTTTGGCTTCCTCCACCGATGAGGTTGCCGACGTCAACTAGCTGCCTTCCTTCAATGGGCGAAGGCCAAACTTCCCTCTTACAGTTTCTCTCCTTTTGACAGGCTTAGGAGACAACCTTTACAGACCTTTCTCTCCTCACTTTACAGTTGAAAACTTGAAGAACAGAAGGAGGAGACTCAAGGCTTTACAACACTTTTGAGCTCTTTAGAATCACAGAAAAGATCACAATTTCGGTATAGGTCTGTATCTTTTCAGTGCTGAATGGGTGGGGTATTTATAGGCCCCAACCCAATTCAAAATTGGAGCTCAAATCGATCAAATCGATCCAATCCCAGAATTTCTGGGATCAGGCGGTTGCACCTCTCGACTGGAGAGGTGGCACCGCCTGGCAGAGCTCGAAGACTGAGCTCTGCCGATTGCTTCTTCTCTGCCAGAGCTCGAAGACTGAGCTCAATGGTTGCATCACCTGGCAGAGCTCGAAGACTGAGCTTGGTGGTTGCATCACCTGGCAGAGCTCGAAATCTGAGCTCGGTGGTTGCATCACTTGGCAGAGCTCCAAACTGAGCTCAAGCTGATGCACCATTCTGCCATAGCTCGAAGACTGAGCTTGGTGATTTCATCACCTGGCAAAGCTCGAGACTGAGCTCAGGCTGATGCACCACTCTGCCAAAGCTCGAAGACTGAGCTTGGTGGTTGCATCGCCTGCCAGAGCTCGGAACTTGAGCTCTGGCGGTGCAACCTCTTGGCTGGAGCGGTTGCACCTCCCAGCCTTGCAGCCCTGGCGGTTGCACCTCCTGGCTGGGGCGGTTGCACCTCCCAGCCGTGCACCCCTGGCGGTTGCACCTCCTGGCTGGGGCGGTTGCACCTCCCAACCCTGGCGGTGGCACCTCCAGGCTTGAGAGGTTGCACCTCTCAACCCTGGCGGTGGCACCTCTAGGCTGGAGAGGTGGCACCTCTTCACTATTCCAGCTCACTTGGTTTGGCTCCAAACTTGGTCCAAACCAGTCCGAACTTGGGCCTAATTGGCCCCTACTTGGGTTATAGGATTAACACCTAATCCTAACCCTAATTAACGTGCTAACTATGAATTTAAAGACATTTTCTAAGCTATTACAAAGTCCGCAAGTCAAGACTTCTTCTAGCGAGCTTCCGGCAAACTTCCGGCGGTCTTCCGATGAACTCTCGGAAACCATTCTGCGGACTCCCGGCAAGCTCCTAGACTTCACGATTTGTTCTTAGCGAGTTCCAACGAGCTTCTTCGGCAAGCTCCGATCTTTCTCGGCGAGCTCCGCGAACTCCCAACGAATCTTCGGACTTCCGTCGAACTCTTGAACTCGCAACAAATCCTTCGCGCTTGACTCCGACACTTTGTTTCGCTTTATGTCTTCATCGTTATCATAGTTAATCCTGCACAACAAAACAAAACTTCAATCGAGACAATTAATCCTAAGCAATTAACCAAGTTGTCCGACATGTCATTGGTCCCTCGACGCTTCGTCCGATTCTTCGGCGCATCGTCCTCTCGTGCAGCCTATTGCCCAATCGGCCAGTTGACTCCGCAACTCCGATATCCTTGGCACAATACCCGCTCTTCTTGGCCCGATGCCCGAGTTCACGGCCCGAAGCCTTCTGTCGATACGTCGACCGATCCACCGGCCCGACGTCCAATCTTCTGACATGTTCCTTCGGCACAACATGATTTTCCTGCTTTAATTGTCTCATCCTGATCGAAGCATCCTGCGTCACTCAAAACGCAGATTAAATCATAAACATATATCAAGTAGTTTCATCATCAAAATACGAGATTCAACAATCTCCCCCTTTTTGATGATGACAACCACTTGATGACGGAGTTAAACTTAACTCCCGGAGTTTAAACAAACTCCCCCTATCAATATGCCATATTGATAGAACCTCTTAGATTCAAAAATCTAAGCAACATGTCATCATAAACGGAGTTAACCTTAACTCCCGGAGTTTAAACAAACTCCCCCTATCAATATGCCATATTGATAGAACCTTGAATTCACACTGAATTCAAGTCATTGCAATATTCATCATGAATACTTGCAACACGTCAACATGAACTTATGCATAAACTTATGCATCACATGTCATGTCATCAACATACTTCTCCCCCTTTGTCATCAACAAAAAGGAGAAGTATCACAATCAAGTGTTTGTGTGTGATATTGGTTCAACTCATTGCATGAAAATCATAATATCAAGTTTTATCATCATGCAAGTTTGCTAATATCAAATACCAACATGAAAAATTGCGATGTAGGCTTTTGATATCATAATGCAAACATTTCAAGTGTTTATCAATTATAGCATTTCATCACATGGTAGGATATCAACGCGTAAAATTACGATACAAGTTCTTGATATCTTAACGCATGATGAAAACATGGCATAATACAAGTTTGGCAATCATAGCATCAATTCATATATCTCTTAATGATGCAAGTATTGCAAATATGGCAATCATATCAATTCATATATCTCTTGATGATGCAAGCCTAGCATCAGTGTTCATAGCATCAATTCATATATTTCTCCCCCTTTGTCATCAACAAAACGGAGAACGATATAAGCAAATTTTAAGCATAAGTGCTTGTTGTTATGTATGTGAAATAAATCCTTGCAAGTAAAAACACTTTCATCCATATTCATCAAATCCATTTCTCAAAAAATATTTTTCACATGATGTGTGTATGAGAGATGTATTTGCTAGTCAATTACATATGTCAAAAATCAATGATATGAACTAAACTTGATATGGCATATGCTTGTTAAGTTTGGAAGAGAGTGAACTTGATATGTTAGACTCAAGAGAATCCGAAAATGAAATTTGAGTCTTTCTTCCATTCGAACAAGGTTTTGCTATAGATATTCAATTACAATCATGAAGGTAAAGCATGCTTGTTATCATGAAAGTTTTGTATTCAAGCACATAATTTTCAACATGTAATTGTGTAAAATCATTATGCCAGTCAAGTGATTCAATCATTCAATCAAGAAGGTTCGAAAAATAATTTTAACACGTTCAATCATTAAGACGTATTTTTGCCATTGTTTTTCAAATTCAATCATAAAGATAAGACATACTCATCATCATGATAGTATGATAGCAGGTTTACCATATACAAGCTAGCAAAAAATTTGTACATTTTAAGGCCCGCAAGCTAGCAATTTTGAGATGTTCAAGAAAGCAACTCTTGCTTCTTGATATATGCAAATTTGTCAAGTTTTGCTAGATGTGCAAGTTAGCATTTTTGCCTCTTGAGATAGGCAAGCTAGCAATCAAGTTTTTTCATCTTCTTGACTTGTACAAGCTAGCTATCTCCCCCTTTGTCATTGTCAACAAGGGAAAAACCCTTTACATCAATTTCTTGATCATGACAAAGGTAAGTAATCATTTTTATTTGTGCATCATTATAGTTTCAATGCACAAATTCATTAACATTACATTTCAGAAAATTTATGCATGATACCGAAAAATCAATCATCATGAGCATATCAAACATGATATTCAAGCATTCGTGATATATCATTTTGGCAGCATGATCATAGATATTCAAATGATGGTATCTAGAATTCATTACATCCTATTATGCATGATCATTAACTCCTCATTTGTATTTCATGCATTATTTCATTTCATCTCATAAGGAATATCAAGAAGAGTTATTGGATGATGAGATAAATATTTTATGAATACACAGAATATCATAAGTGTATCCATATTATCACATGAAGCATATTATCATTTTTAAGATTCATAACATGAATAATGTTATTACTATTTCATCAAAATCAGTTTCGAGATTCACATAATATCATGAAATCATTAATCTCGATAAAATGGAAAAACATTTTCTTTTTAAGTGATTCTTTTAACACATCATAAAAAAGAAAAACTCATTCATAATTCAAGTGATTTACAAGATATCATAAATGAATTTATCACTTGTATTTCACCAAAATCGAGAACTCTAGAGTTAGAAAATGATTGAAGCATTTAATCTGATTGAAGAATGATTCATATTTAAAGTGTAGCATTTGTCAAATCTGAAATCATCAAAATATACATTCTTGCTTCTCAAGCACATAAATAGGATTAATCTCACTAGGTGTAAAATCATTAGATTTCTATCTTGCATTAACATAAGACATGCAATTTTCATTATCATTACAAGCATGATCATATTTTTGCATTTTCATTGTTAAATTATTAAAAATATAATTTTCAAGAAAATTTAAAGAAAAAGAAAAATGCATCATGAAAAGCATCATGTAATTTCGAAGTAAATTAGGGGGATTTCGATTACCTCATCATTGTAGGCTGTTAAGGCGTAGTTTGCCGCCTTGCTTTTGTTGACTTTCTCTTCTTCGGAGGAGCTCGATTCATCCCAATTTTTGTTCTTCTTCTTGCGTTTAAAGCAAGTAGTTCCATTCTTTTTGCTTTTTAATTTTCGTTTCATTTTAAGTTCACCATCACTTGAGCTTATGCTCGAGTGGTCTTCAAATGTTCTATGTCCCAAATCCTTCCTATTCTTTGGAAGGTTGGTTTGTTCATCATTGTCCTCATCACTTGAGTTATCGCTCAAGTGGCATTCATTTGTCCAGAGTTCCAAATCCTTCCTGTTCTTTGGAAGGTGGTTCTCAAGTTCTTCACGTGCATTGCACGTCATTTCATATGTGATCAATGAACCAATTAGTTCTTCAAGTGGAAAATGGTTCAAGTTTTTCGATTCTTGAATAGCAGTTACTTTTGAATCCCAAGTTTTAGAAAGTGAGCGCAAAACTTTGTTAACGAGTTCAAAATCCGAAAAGCTTTTACCAAGTGATTTTAAACCATTGACGACATCCGTAAAACGGGTGTACATGTCAACAACGGTTTCGCTTGGTTTCATATGAAAAAGCTCGAAATCAAGCAGTAGAATATTAACTTTCGAGTCTTTGACTCTACTAGTTCCCTCGTGCGTGATTTCAAGAGTGCGCCAAATATCGAAAGCCGTTTCACACGTAGAAATCCGATTGAACTCATTTTTGTCCAATGCGCAAAATAAGGCATTCATAGCCTTTGCGTTTAAAGAAAAATTCTTCTTCTCCAAAACCGACCATTCGTTCATCGGTTTGGAGGGAAGTTGAAAACTGTTTTCAATGATATTCCATAAATCCAGATTTAGAGAAATTAAGAAAACTCTCATTCGAGTTTTCCAATAAGTGTAGTCCAATCCGTTAAAGAACGGTGGACGAAAGACCGAACAGCCCTCTTGAAAAGTCATTTCTCTCGGGTGTAAATCCGAAATGAGAAATACCCCGCTCTGATACCAATTGTTAGGATCAAGAGCACTAAGAGGGGGGGGGTGAATTAGTGCAGCGGAAATCTTATAATAATTTAACAAACAAAAAGCTGCGTTCGTTCAAAAACGATTATGATGCAAAAGCAAATTCTCAGTTTGTATCTAAATGCAGTTTGCGTCTAAGCGCAGATTGCGTCTAAGCGCAGTTTTGCGTCTAAGCGCAGATTGCGTCTAAGTGCAGTTTTGCGTCTAAGCGCAGTTTTGCGTCTAAATGCAGATTTACGTCTAAACGCAGATTTACGTCTAAACGCAGTTTTACGTCTAAACGTAGTTTTACGTCTAAACGCAGATTTACGTCTAAACGCAGTTTTACGTCTAAACGCAGTTTTACGTCTAAACGCAGATTTACGTCTAAACGCAGTTTTACGTCTAAACGCAGTTTTACGTCTAGACGCAGATTTACGTCTAAACTTTGAAACTCGTTTGTATATTCGCAGAAGGCAGTATGCAGTTGAAATCAAGACGTAAACGTAAACTGAAATCTGATGATTGAGCGAAGAAAGCCGATTTACGTCCGAATGCAGTTTTACGTCTAAATGTTGAAACTCGTTCGTAAAATCGTAGAGGACAGATTGCAGTTATTAATAGGATTAAAATGTAAGCGTAAACTGCAAGGAAGCTCGTTCGTAAAAGCCCGGAAAACAGTTCTGCAGAATCAAACGTAAACGTAAACTGTAATGTACGAAAATACAAGTTTACGTCTGAATGCAGATTTGGAAGAACAGCACTTAGAACTTGTTCGTGAAAGCGCAGAGAGCAGTAGTGATGAGGGAGGTTTGCAGTAATGATAAAGTGCTCGAAAATAAACGCAAACCAGAGATTTAGAGTGGTTCGGTCAGCCTTGACCTACTCCACTTTTGGCTTCCTCCACCGATGAGGTTGCCGACGTCAACTAGCTGCCTTCCTTCAATGGGCGAAGGCCAAACTTCCCTCTTACAGTTTCTCTCCTTTTGACAGGCTTAGGAGACAACCTTTACAGACCTTTCTCTCCTCACTTTACAGTTGAAAACTTGAAGAACAGAAGGAGGAGACTCAAGGCTTTACAACACTTTTGAGCTCTTTAGAATCACAGAAAAGATCACAATTTCGGTATAGGTCTGTATCTTTTCAGTGCTGAATGGGTGGGGTATTTATAGGCCCCAACCCAATTCAAAATTGGAGCTCAAATCGATCAAATCGATCCAATCCCAGAATTTCTGGGATCAGGCGGTTGCACCTCTCGACTGGAGAGGTGGCACCGCCTGGCAGAGCTCGAAGACTGAGCTCTGCCGATTGCTTCTTCTCTGCCAGAGCTCGAAGACTGAGCTCAATGGTTGCATCACCTGGCAGAGCTCGAAGACTGAGCTTGGTGGTTGCATCACCTGGCAGAGCTCGAAATCTGAGCTCGGTGGTTGCATCACTTGGCAGAGCTCCAAACTGAGCTCAAGCTGATGCACCATTCTGCCATAGCTCGAAGACTGAGCTTGGTGATTTCATCACCTGGCAAAGCTCGAGACTGAGCTCAGGCTGATGCACCACTCTGCCAAAGCTCGAAGACTGAGCTTGGTGGTTGCATCGCCTGCCAGAGCTCGGAACTTGAGCTCTGGCGGTGCAACCTCTTGGCTGGAGCGGTTGCACCTCCCAGCCTTGCAGCCCTGGCGGTTGCACCTCCTGGCTGGGGCGGTTGCACCTCCCAGCCGTGCACCCCTGGCGGTTGCACCTCCTGGCTGGGGCGGTTGCACCTCCCAACCCTGGCGGTGGCACCTCCAGGCTTGAGAGGTTGCACCTCTCAACCCTGGCGGTGGCACCTCTAGGCTGGAGAGGTGGCACCTCTTCACTATTCCAGCTCACTTGGTTTGGCTCCAAACTTGGTCCAAACCAGTCCGAACTTGGGCCTAATTGGCCCCTACTTGGGTTATAGGATTAACACCTAATCCTAACCCTAATTAACGTGCTAACTATGAATTTAAAGACATTTTCTAAGCTATTACAAAGTCCGCAAGTCAAGACTTCTTCTAGCGAGCTTCCGGCAAACTTCCGGCGGTCTTCCGATGAACTCTCGGAAACCATTCTGCGGACTCCCGGCAAGCTCCTAGACTTCACGATTTGTTCTTAGCGAGTTCCAACGAGCTTCTTCGGCAAGCTCCGATCTTTCTCGGCGAGCTCCGCGAACTCCCAACGAATCTTCGGACTTCCGTCGAACTCTTGAACTCGCAACAAATCCTTCGCGCTTGACTCCGACACTTTGTTTCGCTTTATGTCTTCATCGTTATCATAGTTAATCCTGCACAACAAAACAAAACTTCAATCGAGACAATTAATCCTAAGCAATTAACCAAGTTGTCCGACATGTCATTGGTCCCTCGACGCTTCGTCCGATTCTTCGGCGCATCGTCCTCTCGTGCAGCCTATTGCCCAATCGGCCAGTTGACTCCGCAACTCCGATATCCTTGGCACAATACCCGCTCTTCTTGGCCCGATGCCCGAGTTCACGGCCCGAAGCCTTCTGTCGATACGTCGACCGATCCACCGGCCCGACGTCCAATCTTCTGACATGTTCCTTCGGCACAACATGATTTTCCTGCTTTAATTGTCTCATCCTGATCGAAGCATCCTGCGTCACTCAAAACGCAGATTAAATCATAAACATATATCAAGTAGTTTCATCATCAAAATACGAGATTCAACAGTCCATCCATTTCTGAATGACCAACAAACATAAGTCTTCTACGTCTGGGAGCTCCATCCACCCACGTCTGAGTGAAGTCATAGGGGCCGGCAGAGCATCGCGGGCTCTAAGCATAACTCCCTTTACCATTTCTAGCAAAGGTTCACATTTATCCTACAAACACCGGAGTACAAAGGGACAGTATGAATAATGAAATTAGCATATATTGGAAGCACATGCGGAACAACGAAATGTACATATGCCTTTCAAGTCAATACGATACAAACATAATATTTCACAATGTATTCAGATTTGAAAGGAAACAAATGCAAGAGCGTACAAGGATTTAAAGAAACCACATATAGCTCAATTGAAATAAGAAAGTTAGATAAATTCAATGTCCAAAGAAATGAAATTGGAAGAGGCACATATCGAAAGCAAAATGCGGAACAATGGGATGCGTGTGCCGAATCATTACGATGCAAACATGAACTTTAGATGATAGCTGCAGATGTACAAATAAATAAAGGAAAAAAGTATACAGGAATTTAAGGTAATAATGTAAAGCTTAACTGAAGTAAGAGTTTTTGGCAAAATCGATTTCCAAAGAGAAGTAACAAGGAAAGCCGAAATAGACCAAAGCTCGATTCTGGCAGAATTTGATAGGAACATTTTATGAACTATTTGGATAACCAATTATGCTCCAATTTATACAAATTAGGTGTCATTAGAAAGCTTTGTCAATATAGTTTTAGGAAAATCAAGATTTACAAGATTTGGAATTTACAACAGGGAGTTACAGATAATTTTGTAGCGAAAGGTCTGAAAATATTAGCTCTGTTTTACTGAATCCATAGGGTCGATGAAAGTAGATGTTTTAGTTAGGAATTCTAATCCAAAAATTTCAAATCAGGTATATACAGAAATAATTTTGAGTCTATCTTCGAATAAATCATACTTTTTATGAATCTGAGTTCACAGCAGAAAGTTATAAGTAGTTAAGCAACAAGAGGTCAGAAATTTCAATCCCTGTTTTGCAGAATCTATAGGGTTCATTTAGACAGAAGTCTTAGTAGGCATTTAAACTCCAAATCATTCGTTTTTATATCAAAATAAAGATTTTCTTGTCTACTTTCAAATAGAGTAGGTTTGTCGAAATCAGAATTTATTACAAAATGTTATGAACGAAACATTGCATAGAGGTCAGATTATCGAAAAATTACATATTCATAGCTTTATATCAAAACAAAAGAAGGTCTGGTTCTCAGTTGAAATATTTCAAATTTTGTAGAATAAAAATGGAAACAGAGATTAAGGTTACTGTGGGATGGGGTTAGAACACTTGCCTTAAAATGATTTGAATCCCAAATATGGGAAAATTGATGAAAAACCTCAAGCTCTTCTTCTTCTTCTTCTTCTTCTTCTTCTTCTTTTCTCAAACTCACATTGGCTGCAACTCTTCAGGTTTGTTTTCTTTAACCTTTCATCTAATTATTTGGGTTTTGGCTAATGTAAAAGTTGCAATGTGTCATGCATGCATGAAAGGGGCTAGGTGTCATATTTAGAGCAAAGATAAGTGGCACCAACCTTAGGTTAGTTAGTGGCACATGTCCACTATATTTTGTTTTGTTTTTTTTTTTAACTTAAATCTGAATCTTTTATAAATTATATCAAACTCCTAATATTTACTCTTAGGTCCCTAGCCATAAACCTTTAATATAATATCATTTAATATAAAATAATTATAAAATAATCCTTATTTTTACAAACATACCTTTTACTAAATTTTCAAAAATGGGGGATGTTACAACCGAAACTCGACGCCATGGAGCATTGAAACTTTCTCATCGGAATATGAAGGATACGTTCGTAGGAGGCTGTCGTTTGCAATGAGTTTAGCATGTTGCTAGGCCTTAAGTGGTGCAGTAGGGGCTATATTGACGTAGAGTCGCAATCTAGTAAGTACGTTTGCAGGAGGCAGAACAATGCACAGTTTGTTCAACAAATCGGAGTAGTCTAAGGGGAAGGTGGTCTCCGAAACGAAAAGAGATGTTGTTCCAACAGGACAATTATCTAGGAGGGATAAGTCCTAGCTTTCTAGAATGAGAATCATGTGGGACAAACCATACATGTTGAGGAGGAGTACCTCAATAAACAACAACTCCACGAAACTCAATGGACTGATCAAGCGGCAAGGAGTCATCGCATGATCTCGCTTGAGAGAATGCATTGGTGGATGCATTGCGAGATCAAGTGGGGGAGCGACCCAAAGCAACACAAAGGAAGGCACACTTAGAGTCGATATGGAGATCAGACTTAAGAGAGGGTTGACCGGTTGAATGGTGGGCGCGAGGGCCACCATCAACTCAATGTAAAATGAGGAGCAGAGTGTTGAATCTCGGATTTTGATGATGAAGTCAATTGTCATTTGTTATCTAATCCATATGTTGAGATAAGTGTGCAGGATTAAATACGATGGAAGTAAGATATGCAGCAGGAGTTGCGCCGGAGTCAAGATCATGATCATGTTGGGGGTTCGAGAGTTCGACGGAAGTCCGAATGGTCGTTGGAGGTTCTACGGGAACAAATCTGAGAAGTTCAAGAGCTTGCCAAAAAGGCTCATCAAAACTCGCCAAGTGGATTGTTGCAAGTCCAAGAGTTGGCCGGAAGTCTGCCGGAGCATCGCCGAGGGTTCGTCGGATGTTCGCCGGAAGTTTGCCGGAAGCTCGCTAGAAGAAGCGATTGACGCACCGGAGCAAGTTGCTGTAAATGTCTTAAGAAATATTACAGTTAGCTTATAGATTAAGCTAAGTAATGGGAGGTGATCCCATTAACTTAATATGGGGGCAATTGGGCCCTTGACAGACCCAAATTGGGCCGAATAGATCAGCCCATTCGGACCTAGATTTCATGGCCGGCGGTGCAATCGGCTAGGTCAAGCAGTGCTACCGCCTGGGCTTAGTGTCCGAGCAAGACTGGGCGGTGGTACCACCCCTATCAAGCGGTGGTACCGCTTGGGCTTAGTCTCCGAGGAAGACTGGGTGGTGGTACCACTTGAGCTCGGTCTCCGAGAGGTAGTACCGCCTAGTTATGGTGGTAGTACCGCCAGGACCCCAAAAATCCGAGTGATGACATTTTTTAGCTCCAAATTCAAACCAGTTTGGGGCCTATATAAACCCCACCCTTTCCTTAATGAAAGGGCACCGAAAATCCAATCTTACTCTGTGATTTTTAGAGCTCAAAAGTGTTGTATAAGCTAAAAGTTCTCCTCCCTCTTTTCTTCCAAGTTTCGATCATTCAAGAGAGGAGTGAAAATTCTGTAAGGGTTGTCTCATAAGCTCGTCAAAAGGAGTGAAATTGTAAAAGGGTGGTTGGCATTCACCTATTGAAGGAAGGCCTCTAGTGGACGTCAGTGACCTCATCGGATGAGGAAGCCAAAAGTGGATGTAGGTCAAGATTGACCGAACCACTCTAAAATTACGGTGCTATCTGGTTTGCATTTATTCTTGCTGCTTACCTTATTGCAAACCTCCATATGTGCTTTACTTCCTCATTACTTTTGTTGCACTCCTTTATGAACTCGCTTACAACTTATGTTTCCGAAAATGGTTTTACATTGGAATCGATTTCATCGTACGAACTTCGTTTTAAATCATCGAAAGTTTTCTGCTGCACTAATTCACCCCCCCTCTTAATGCTCTTGATCCTAACAATTAGTATCAGAGCAGGGTTAACTCTCAAACGGATTAAAACCCAAGAGATATGGTGCTAGTCATAGGTGCCCAACAAGCCAATCACGTGAGTGATGGCACGTGTGACTTGATACAGAATCTTTTTGCTTATTATATTTTGGTGTATATCACTTTATAACTATTGCATAAATGCATATATATATTGTGGTGTCCTTGGATTTGTGCAATGGGAATCGGATCGTGATGAGATCATGATAATGAGATCGATTCACCTTTAAACACATATCCTAAATAATCCCGGTCATAGGTTACTCGAGAGGGACATCGTGATAACCGGATAGACTGGTGTGCTGTATACCCGTCCATATGATGGATGCAGCTGGTCTCATAGCTGCTCATGTAGGGACACTAGGGATACAGTACAGGTGCTCATTGGAGAATGAGTTCATTGATTGATCCGCTTACGGAATGCTGGATGGTTGATGATGCCTTATTGTCAGACAGCGATTCCGTAGTCCTAGTGGTGTATCTGGTCCTTAGACTTGAGACACCAAGGATGTCCTGTTTGAGTGCTCCACTCTTTGATACCAGACTTATAGGTTTGGCTGTCCCAGATCTAGTACAGCTGGTCATTGGGAGTGGTAGTCGACCTTACGAGGGCTATTGAGTGTCGACAGAGGATCATCCACTCTCGGCGTCATGAGAGGAATATATCATGTGTTCTTGCTCAGACAAATCCCTAGCCAGGGTCATTCGGGTTGAGAGAGAAAGAGTTCTCCAGGAGAATCCGATTAGAGTGAGACTTGAGTAGAAACCGTATGGGTCTGACAGCACCATGCTCGATATACGGTCTCTATGATATTAGATGGATGAGAGACTATAGGTACATGGTAACTGAGGACAGACAGGTCCAATGGATTGGATTCCCCTGTATCGTCTGGGGACTACGGCGTAGTGGCCTAGTACGTCCATAGTCGATGAGTCGAGTGAATTATTACAGAGATAATAATTCACTGAGTTAGAAGGAGTTCTGACAGGTATGACTCACAGCCAGCTCGATATTGGGCCTAGAGGGTCACACACGTATGGTAGGCATTGCGATGAGTAGAGGTTCGGATATGAGTGTTGAATCTCGGATTTTGATGATAAAATCAATTGATGAGTTATTTGATCTAATCTATATTATTGAGTTAAGTATGCAGGATTAACTACGATAATCAGAAAACACAAAGCAAGAATACCGGAGTCAAGTTCGATGAACGTTTAAGAGTCCGAAGAATCGTCGGAGATGCTGATGGAACCAACCGAGAAGAAATCGGGAACCTATTGGAAGTTCGCCGAAGAGATCGTCGGAGGTTCGCAGAGATCACCGAGAAGTCTTGGACCCCGGTCGGAAGAAGTTCGTCGGAAAGCTCGCCGGAACAAGACTTGACGTTCGCGGTTGATAAAATTGCTTAGGATGTGTTTTGTTATGTAGTTCACTTGTAATTAGGATTAGGATTAAGAAGATAATCCTATATCCTGGTTAGGGGCCAATTGGGCCCGAGTTCGGACTAGTTTAGGCCAAGATTGAAGCCCAACTAGTGGCTGAAAACACTGTAGTCGGGCTGAAAACACTGTAGGCGGTGGCACCGCCTGGCTTGGCGGTGGCACCGCCCAGCACCCGAGAGCTGGGCGGTGACACCTCCTGGGCTGGGCGGTTGCACCGCCCAGCACCCGAGCGCTGGGCGGTGGCACCGCCAGCATCGGGAAACCAAAGAGAATTCAAATTTGGAGCCCAAATTTTGGAGCCCAAATTTGAATCCTCTTGAGGCCTATAAATACCCCTCAAAACTCAACTGAGAAAATAACTTTTTGTGTAGCAAAAGTTTGAGAGAAAGGTCTTAGAAAAGTGTTAGCTTGTCTTCTTTTCAATTTGCTAGTGTTCACCTCATCTCTTCTCGAAAATCTGTAAGAGAGTGAACCGCTTGTAAAGAGTTGTAAGAGGGGTATTTACCCTTCCATTTCAAGAGACTTGCTAGTGGAAGGTGGGAGCCTCATCGAAGAGGGGCCTCGCAAGTGGAGTAGGTCATTTGACTGAACCACTCTAAAATTGGCGTGATTCTTGGTTTGCATTTCATTATTGCTATTTACATTATTGCAAACCTTCTTATATGCTTTAAGTTCCTTATTACCTTTGCTGCACATATTTAAGAATACGCTTTCAAGATTAAGCTTCTCAAGTTCCGTTCTTATCGTACGAAAGATTTTCTAAAACCGAAGTTTTAATCCGCTGCACTAATTCACCCCCCCCTCTTAGTGCCGCTCCGATCCTAACAATTGGTATCAGAGCAAGATTATCTCTCATATTTGGTTTAATACCCAAGAGAGATGGCTTACTCCGGCATGCAAGAGGGCCATTCTATTGCACGACCACCTTTCTTTAATGGGTCAGATTACACATATTGGAAGACTCGCATGAGGATCTTCCTCATTTCTATGGACTTTGAGCTTTGGTCTATTGTCGAGAATGGATTTCAAAAATCTTCTCTTCCGATGAGCGAATGGAATGAATCGGAGAAGAAGGTTTTTGCTTTAAATGCAAAGGCTATGAATGCCTTGTTTTGTGCACTAGACAAAAACGAATTTAATCGTGTTTCAATTTGTGATTCGGCTTTTGATATTTAGAGAACTCTTGAGGTCACTCATGAAGGCACTAGCCGAGTGAAAGAGTCCAAAATCAACATCCTTGTGCACTCTTATGAACTTTTCCGAATGAAACCAAGTGAGTCCATCGGAGACATGTACACCCGGTTTACGGATGTCATCAATGGACTCAAAGCTCTTGGTAAAGATTTTACTAACTTTGAACTAGTAACTAAAATCTTAAGATCCCTCCCTAAAAGTTGGGATCCAAAAGTCACGGCTATTCAAGAGGCCAAAGACCTTAAAGTATTCCCTCTTGAATAACTCATTGGGTCTCTAATAACCTATGAAATGACATGTCAAGCTTATGACGAGCTCGAGAACCCCCTTCCAAAGAACAGGAAGGATATGGAACTCAAATCACAAGAAGACCACTTGAAAGGAACATCAAGTGATGAGGACAGTGACAATGACATTGCACTTTTGACTCAAAAATTCAAAAAATATTTAAGGAAGAACAAATTTAAAAATAATACAAAAAATAAATTTGAACAAAAGAAGGACCAAGTGATTTGCTATGAATGCAAAAAACCGGGACACTACAAGAACGATTGCCCTCAAGCCAAAAAGAGAACATCAAAGAAGAAGGCGCTAAAGGCAACGTGGGATGATTCAAGTGCATCCGAAGAAGAGGAGTCCAACAACGAGCAAGTTGCTCATTACGCGCTAATGGCTTTACGAGAAGAGGTATGTGATTTATTTAATGAAGATTTATCTTTTGAAGAACTCTCTATCGCTTTTCATGAATTATTTGATGAATGTAGAACTGTTAGCAAGAAGTTAAGTATCTTAAAGAAAGAGCATGCTTTGCTACAAGATAAGTTTGATATATTCAAACTCCTCCATGCTCTAAGTGTGAGCATTTAGAAGCAATAAAAAATGAAAATTTGCTTCTTAAAGAAACCTTAAACAAGTTTAAGGTTGGTAGCAAAGGATTAGATATGATCCTTGCACACAAGGGTCACATCACAAATAGAAATGGAATTGGATTTATAAAAGGATTACATCAAAATCCTACCACTTTCAAAAAAGGACCTACATTACATGTTTCCTCTTATATGCAATGCAACTTCTGTTGCAAATCCGGACATATTGCCTACAAATGTCCATTTAGGAAAATGAGTTCACAAAAATGAATATGGGTTCCTAAAGGAACTATAAAGGATTCGATAATAAATAACAAAGTTAGTGGGTCAATTTTTGAGGCACCCAAAATCAAATGGGTACCTAAAAATCATCCTCTTTTGTAGACAAACCCACAAGCTAGGAGCAAGAGATGGTATCTCGATAGTGGATGCTCAAGACATATGACTGGAGATCCATCTCATTTCTCTATGCTCACTAGCAAAGAAGAAGGGTACGTCACCTTCGGAGACAACAACAAAGGCAAAATCATTGGCAAGGGAACTATTGGTAACAAATTTAGTTTTTCCATTGATGATGTTTTACTAGTTGATGGATTGAAACACAATCTCTTAAGTATTAGTCAACTATGCGATAAAGGTTATATCGTTAGGTTTGAATCAAATATGTGCATTATTGAAAAACCAAATCATAACATGACTATGATTGCGTTAAAACAAAATAATGTCTATACCATCAATCTTGATGAACTAAGTAATGAAATGTGTTTCTCCGCCGTAAATGATGATGCTTGGCTTTGGCATAGGAGATTAGGTCATGCAAGCATGAAAACAATATCTAAAATCTCATCTCAAAAACTAGTACGAGGGATTCCGAATATGAAGTTTATTAAGGATAAGGTATGCGATGCATGTCAACTAGGGAAACAAATAAAAACAAGCTTCAAACCAAAAAATCAAATTAGCACCACTAGACCATTACAATTGATCCATTTGGACTTATTTGGACCAATTGATACAACAAGTCTAGGTGGAAGCAAATATGCTTTTGTGATTGTGGATGACTACTCTAGATACACTTGGACCTATTTCTTAACTCACAAAAGTGATTGTTTCAAGTGTTTCTCTAAATTTTGTAAACTCGCTCAAAACGAAAAAGGTTTCATGATTTCATCAATACGAAGTGATCATGGTGGCGAATTTCAAAACCATGACTTTCAAAATTTTTGTGAAGTTAATGGATACAATCATAACTTCTCCACTCCGAGAAATCCCCAACAAAATGGAGTAGTTGAAAGAAAAAATAGAAACCTACAAGAAATGGCAAGAACTATGTTAAATGAACCTAGTTTACCTAAGTATTTTTGGGCCGAAGCCGTAAATACGGCTTGCTACATCATGAATAGAGTCCTAATAAGACCTTCCTTATCAAAAACTCCCTATGAATTATGGAATAACAAAAAACCAAATATTTCCTATTTTAAAGTTTTCGGTTGTAAATGCTTTATTTTAAATGAAAGGGATGCCTTAGGAAAATTTGATACTAAATCCGATGAAGGCATCTTTCTTGGTTACTCTTCCGTTTCAAAAGCTTTTCGGGTTTTTAATAAAAGAACCTTAGTAATTGAAGAGTCTATTCATGTAGTCTTTAATGAAGTCTCAAATTTTAAGAAAAATGATTTTGACGATGATCTTGGTTTTGATAATTTGAATTTAAATGAACCCCGTCCTCAAAATAGCAACTTGGATGCACCTTCTTCCGAAATTTCCTTACCTAAGGAATGGAAGTATATAGATGCTCATCCAAAGGAGCTAATTATAGGGGATACATCTAAAGGGATTCAAACTCGTTCCTCTTTCAAGAATTTTTGTGCTAATGCCGCCTTCCTCTCTCAAATCGAACCTAAGTGCATTGACGAGGCCATAAAAGATGATTTTTGGGTTATTGCAATGCAAGAGGAATTAAATCAATTTGAGAGAAATAAGGTGTGGGAGCTTGTTCCTAGACCTAGTGACCATTTAGTCATTGGTACTAAGTGGGTCTTTAGAAACAAGCAAGACGAAAATGGTATCGAGGTTAGAAACAAGGCTAGATTAGTGGCCAAAGGTTTCAACCAAGAAGAAGGTATCGATTACGAAAAAACCTTCGCTCCCGTGGCTCGATTAGAAGCCATAAGGATGCTCCTTGCCTATGCTAGTAGTTATAATTTTAAACTATTTCAAATGGATGTCAAAAGTGCCTTCTTGAATGGTTTTATTTTCGAAGAAGTATATGTCGAACAACCTCCCGGATTTGAAAATACTCTTTTTCCTAATCATGTATTCAAATTGACTAAGGCTCTCTATGGCTTGAAACAAGCTCCTAGAGCTTGGTATGAAAGGCTTAGTTCCTTTCTTATTTTAAATAATTTTACCAAAGGCAAGGTTGATACTACATTGTTTATTAAACATTTTGAAAATAATTTTCTTATTGTGCAAATTTATGTTGACGATATTATTTTTGGCTCTTCGGATGAATCACTATGTGAATCATTTGCCAAATCTATGAGTCATGAATTCGAAATGAGTTTAATGGGGGAATTAACTTTCTTTTTAGGATTACAAATCAAACAACTTAAGGATGGTATATTTCTTAACCAATCTAAATATACGTTAGAATTGTTAAAACGATTTAACATGGATAATTCAAAAGCAATAAACACCCCTATGAGTACTGCGACTAAGTTAGATATGGATGAAATTAGTGAAAATTTCGATCAAAAAACATATAGGGGTATGATAGGTAGTCTACTCTACCTTACCGCGACTAGACCAGATATTATGTTTAGTGTAGGACTTTGTGCTAGGTTTCAATCAAATCCTAAACTATCTCATCTTAAAAGTGTTAAAAGAATATTTAGGTATCTTAAAGGAACTCCAAATTTAGGTTTATGGTATCCAAAATCTGAAAATTTTGATTTAATGGCTTATGCGGATGCCGATTTTGGCGGATGTAGAATAGATAGAAAAAGTACATCCGGAACATGCCAATTTTTAGGACATGCACTTGTTTCTTGGACTTCCAAGAAACAAAATTCAGTAGCACTATCTACGGCGGAAGCCGAATACATTGCTGCAAGTGCATGCTGTGCACAAGTTGTTTGGATGAAAAACACATTAGAAGACTATGGAATTCACTTTAAAAATATTCCCATAAAATGTGATAATACTAGTGCCATATGTCTTACTAAAAATCCAATTCAACATTCTAGAACTAAGCACATCGATGTTAGGCATCATTTCATACGCGATCATGTCCTTAACAATGATGTTGTTCTAGAATTCATTGACACAAAGCATCAATTAGCAGATATATTCACAAAAGCCTTGAATGAAGACAAATTTGAATTCATTAGAAGGGAATTAGGTATGTTAAATTGTCCCTAAACAATAAACTTGTTTGATTGGATTTTCCGTAAAGTTTTTCATCTTCTTTCCATCTCTCGGTGAATCTAATCCTTCTCCTTCAAATTCCATATGACATGTTGTGAAATCTCGAAATCGATTTTGATAACTTGATTATGAATTTCAAGTTAGCAATTTGATTTAAATAAGCTTTATCTAAATCATAACCTTGATCTTGCAAAATTGGAATCACAAATAATATCTTTTGGCATTCATGAATTCATAAATATGAAAGTATTGACATTCATGACTTGAATTTGATTGAAACATTGTATGCTTAAATTAATCATTCTCCTATGTTTCAAAATCCTTTAAATGCCTTATATGATAATTGAAAAGCAATATTGAGATTCTAATGTATTTAACGATTTAAATGAGTTTGTATTCGAATTATGATCTTGACTTCGTGAGATTACTACTTGAATTTTTATCCCAATCTCTCTCTTGTACATCTACAATTTCTGTTATTTATAGAAAGAAGAGATTAGATAATATGAATGCATGCTGAATTTTCCTCTAAAATGATCTCTGCATAAATATTTTTGCATACTTAATTTTTCAATGATAAAATCGTTGTATGACAAAATATGTGCTTCAAGTCTCATTTCCCTTTTTGTTGATGACAAAGGGGGAGAAAAGTGATGACTTATATCATTCTTAATAGCATGCCAAAATATGAATTGCAAAATTCTTGAAAATATCGTAAGATTGATTGATCATATTGAATGCATGTCTAAAATGTATAATCATGCAATTCAAGTTGAAAATCTTTATCTCTTGTCATAGTAAAATTTGTCTCTTATCTTTCGACTTGAAAAAGATTTTCATCAAAGTTTCGCATTTACATTATGCTTAATAAGAATAACGATAAGTTCTACGGTTAGAGCTTATCGATTTATACTTGAATTCAATGGATGAAATTCAAGTGTTTTATCTTCTCATAATATGGCATATAGATAGGGGGAGTTACGTTTAACTCCGTCATCAATTGATTGTCATCATAAAAAATGGGGAGATTGTTGAATCTCGGATTTTGATGATAAAATCAATTGATGAGTTATTTGATCTAATCCATATTATTGAGTTAAGTATGCAGGATTAACTACGATAACCAGAAAACACAAAGCAAGAATACCGGAGTCAAGTTCGATGAACGTTTAAGAGTCCGAAGAATCGTCGGAGATGCTGATGGAACCAACCGAGAAGAAATCGGGAACCTATTGGAAGTTCGCCAAAGAGATCGTCGGAGGTTCGCAGAGATCACCGAGAAGTCTTGGCTACTCATTAAAGTCATCACAAGTTCAGGAGCGTGCTTGGACCCCGTCGGAAGAAGTTCGTCGGAAAGCTCGCCGGAACAAGACTTGACGTTCGCGGTTGATAAAATTGCTTAGGATGTATTTTGTTATGTAGTTCACTTGTAATTAGGATTAGGATTAAGAAGATAATCCTATATCCTGGTTAGGGGCCAATTGGGCCCGAGTTCGGACTAGTTTAGGCCAAGATTGAAGCCCAACTAGTGGCTGAAAACACTGTAGTCGGGCTGAAAACACTGTAGGCGGTGACACCGCCTGGCTTGACGGTGGCACCGCCCAGCACCCGAGAGCTGGGCGGTGACACCTCTTGGGCTGGGCGGTTGCACCGCCCAGCACCTGAGCGCTGGGCGGTGGCACCGCCAGCATCGGGAAACCAAAGAGAATTCAAATTTGGAGCCCAAATTTTGGAGCCCAAATTTGAATCCTCTTGAGGCTTATAAATACCCCTCAAAACTCAGCTGAGAAAATAACTTTTTGTGTAGCAAAAGTTTGAGAGAAAGGTCTTAGAAAAGTGTTAGCTTGTCTTCTTTTCAATTTGCTAGTGTTCACCTCATCTCTTCTCGAAAATCTGTAAGAGAGTGAACCGCTTGTAAAGAGTTGTAAGAGGGGTATTTACCCTTCCATTTCAAGAGACTTGCTAGTGGAAGGTGGGAGCCTCATCGAAGAGGGGCCTCGCAAGTGGAGTAGGTCATTTGACCGAACCACTCTAAAATTGGTGTGATTCTTGGTTTGCATTTCATTATTGCTATTTACATTATTGCAAACCTTCTTATATGCTTTAAGTTCCTTATTACTTTTGCTGCACATATTTAAGAATACGCTTTCAAGATTAAGCTTCTCAAGTTCCGTTCTTATCGTACGAAAGATTTTCTAAAACCGAAGTTTTAATCCGCTGCACTAATTCACCCCCCCCTCTTAGTGCCGCTCTGATCCTAACAATGAGATATCCGACGGAGCCCTTGTCTTATTGGATGCAGATCCAATACCCACTAGGGAAGGACCCATTAGGGTTTGACACGGGATCTCTTTAAATAGGAGGGATTCACAACCTCATAGGCTAGAGTCTTTGCTTGCCCTTCCTATTCTCCTCTCCCTCTCCACCTCAGAGTAGGCCTGGAGTTTTGAGGAGCGTCGTCGTAACCCTGCTGTGTGGATCACCGCTAGAGAGGAGGACGCTTGACCTCCTTCACCCTCTCCTAAGGATCTGCAAGGAAACAGGGATATACGATCTCCCTAGGTAAAACAATCTCTATACGCAGTTTTGTGTTTTACGGATTTTTGCGCACCAATCTTCGTACGACGACGAACATCTTTTTGGGAATCGAGGATTTTTGTTTTCTTGTTCTTCCGCTGCGCATATGATGTCGCCCCCCTTGATTTCCCAATAGTGGTATCAGAGCCAGGTTGTTCGTGCGAATGATTGGTTTTGAACTGCGTGTGTTGTGTTTAGGAAGAATATTGACGTCAAAATCGTTGACGCAAAAGCGAAGAAGGGCAGCAACAGTTGCAGCCCTCGATCTGCATGCTTGCAGCCACCTGCAGCGGCAATCGTAGCCACAGCCAGGCAGCACAGCGCTGGCGCATGCGCAAGCGCTGTGCCTGCAGCAACCGGCCGGCGGTCTGCTTGCAGTAGGGTTGCTGCTGGCGGGGCTGGCAGCCCAGGGGCAGAGGCGCCGCAAGGCAGCGGCGCCTGCCGCCGTTGCTGCCGCGGGCGAAACCCCCCAATAGGGGCGGCCGCCCGGCGGTACAACACCGTCTGCGGAGGCAACGGCGCCCGAAGGGGGCACCCACCCGCAGCGGCATCGTCGCTAGCGGGCGTGCCGCCTGCAAGCGAGGGCAGTGCCCTCGCCCCGATGCATAGGCCGCCGCCGGCAGGGTGGCGGCGGCGGCAGCAGCGAAAAGGGGAAAGGGTATTAGGGTTTTCTGGGCAAAAGACAGTTTTGCCCCTCGGAATTTGAGAAATTCCAATTTTTGTCTTTTGTCCAAATTAGGAAAATACCCTTAGGAATTGAGAAATTCCCTACATGTCCCTATTTCAGAAAAAATATTAATTAATTAAAAGGTTTAGTTGATTATTATTTTTATTATTTTCTAGTAGTCCTACATGATGATGATTATTTATACTTGTGATGTATGATGTGTGGACGGATGATCATGGACCGTGTGATGTGTGTACTTGTGATTATTATTATTGAGGTCTACGAACCTCCATTATATTTCTCGTTTATTGTCGGGCCTGCTTGCCTATTATTACGTTGTAATCACATGAGGAGGCGCAGCAGGAGCGTGGATGCGATAGCGGGACCTACGAGACGGACGATCGTGATGCATGGAGATGCATCAAGATGTCGACAGAACCGACGAGGACGAGATGGATGATCACAGGGCATGGAGATGCACCGTTGCACACATAGATCTTGATGTGAGTGATTAGGCCTACTGGCTCGGGCCTAATCATATTAGGTTGTGGTCCATGATCATTTGATGTGATTGCTTATACACATACTAGATATGTCTATATATTTGCATGCGATGTAGATATATATTAAATATGTATATGTGTGACATGTCATATTAGGAGACCAAATTATAGAAACATCTCTCGATAATATTAAGTCGGTAAACGTGAGGCAATTAGATTGACCCACATGGCCTTCCATCGTTATGAGTAGGAACCGATTCCCGGTGTAGGTTGAGTTGGTCGAGTCCCTCGAGACTCACCTATATCGTGATTCGCTATCTTGCTTACGACATAGAGATGTCACCGGTGACCTGAGGGCATGGTATGCTTAGTCGAGTCCCTCGAGGGTATATCATCAAATCAGACTCATCTTGTAACGAAGGTGTTGACTTAACCGAGCATTATTGTTGGACGAGTCCCTCGAGGCCATGGTGATTCGGAGGCCGAACAGGACGGGAATCACAAGGAGTTGTGATCGGCAAGAGTTGCCTACCTTTTAGGCTTAGTGTGAATAGTCGAGTCCCTCGAGGTTATACTAAGACGCTGATTAGATCCTGATCCCCACTAGAAGTCTACCGGAGACTTCCGTTTCACGTGCTGAGGGTGTCGCGTGACTCGTCGGTAAAATAGTGGGAGCATATTAAGATAGAAGTCCATATCTTGATAGTTTATTTATTGCAAAATCTGCATGTTTTTCTTTTCTGCTACATCTTTATTTTCAGAAAATGTCGCTTTCAAATCCCCTACGTGGCATACTTGATGTCAACCGCCTCACTGGTCCAAATTATACGGATTGGCTCCGTAACTTGAGAATTGTTCTCACTGCGGAGAAAATCGTGTACGTGCTTGATACAGTGATGCCTACGCCCGAAGAAGGGGCAAGCGAGGATGAGATCGCTCGCTACGTGAAGTACATTGATGACTCCACTCTTGCTCAGTGCTATATGTTGGGCTCTATGACTCCAGAGTTACAGAGACAACATGAAAAGATGGATGCCAGATCCATTCTCCTACATGTCCGCAAATTGTTTGGGGAACAGGGAAGGACTCAACGATATGAGATATCCAAGTGCCTTTTCCGTGCTAGGATGATTGAGGGGACACCGGTTCAGAACCATGTCCTAAAGATGATTGAGTGGATAGAGAAACTCACAGGTCTAGGAATGGTCCTAGAGGATAACTTGTGTGTGGACATTGTGCTTCAGTCCCTACCAGATTCCTTTTCACAGTTCATAATGAATTTTAATATGAACAAGCTTGAGGTGACTCTCCCAGAGCTCCTCAATATGTTGAGGGAGGTAGAGAGTACTATTAAGAAAGAGAAGCCAGTTCTCTACACTGGTGAGACCAGAAAGAAAAGGAAAGCAGAAAGGTCTCTTAAGAAGGGAAAGGGCAAGGGCAAACAAGGTAAAGCAAAGGTTGCTAAGAAAGACCCAGCAAAGGACAAAGGCCAGTGCTTCCACTGTGGTAAAGATGGGCATTGGAAGAGAAACTGCAAAGAGTACCTTGCAGAAAGGGCGAAACAAAAGCTTGATAAAGCTTCAGGTACATTCATGATCAGTCTCCATTTGTTAGACTCTTATGATAACACATGGGTATTGGATACCGGTAGTGCTTATCATATATGTAATTCGTTGCTGGTTCTGGCAAGGCCTAGGAGACTAGAGAGAGGCGAGATGGACCTCAAGAAGGGTAATGGAGCAAAAGTTGCTGTATTAGCTGTTGGCGAGGTCGCCCTACATCTACCTAGTGGAGCTTTTATTGCATTAGATGCATGTTATTTTGTTCCTTCTATTATCAAAAATATTATCTCCATTTCATGTTTAACAGTTAGTGGATATAAATTTGTTTTTGAGAACAATAGTTGTTCGATATTATTAGATGATAAGATCATCACGAAAGGAACATTGCATAATGGTTTATTTATGTTAGACACCACTCCACATATCATGAATGTAAATGTGTCCAAAAGGAAACAAGATGAGTTGAACATTGCATACCTGTGGCATTGTAGGCTTGGTCACATCCATGAAAGAAGGATTCAAAAGTTGCTAAATGATGGATATCTAGATCCATTCGACTATGTGTCATATGCAACTTGTGAGCCTTGCATTCGTGGAAAACTGACCAAATCTCCATTTAGTAGAACTGGAGAGAGAGCCAATGAGTTGTTGGAACTCATATATAGTGATGTATGTGGACCCATGTCAACTCATGCCATTGGAGGTTACTCCTACTTCATTACATTTACTGATGATTTCTCAAGGTATGGATATGTGTACTTAATGAAGTACAAGTCCGAGGCCTTTGAAAAATTCAGAGAGTATAAGAATGAGGTGGAGAACCAGACTGGAAAGAGTATCAAAACTCTTCGATCAGATCGAGGAGGTGAATACTTAAGTACAGAGTTTACTCAGTTCCTCAAGGACCATGGGATATTATCCCAATGGACACCTCCTTATACACCTCAGCTCAATAGTGTCTCTGAAAGGAGAAATCGTACATTATTAGATATGGTACGGTCCATGATGAGTTTCGCTGACCTACCCATCTCATTCTGGGGATATGCCCTAGAAACCGCAGCTTACCTTCTGAACAGAGTTCCAACTAAGTCGGTAGTGTCTACACCATATGAGATATGGAAAGGGAAGAAGCCTGATCTTAAGGTTGTTAAGATTTGGGGCTGCCCTGCCCATGTTAGAAGACACAACCCCGATAAGTTAGAATCAAGGACAGAGCGATGCAAATTTGTGGGATACCCCAAGGAAACTTGTGGGTATTATTTCTATCATCTCGAGGACCAAAAGGTCTTTGTAGCTAAGAGAGCAGTGTTCCTTGAGAAGGAACACATTCTTGACGGAGACAGTGGGAGAATGATAGAATTGAGCGAGGTTGTAGAACCAAGCTCAAGCACCACTCTACAGCCCGAGTCTGTTCAGGTACCTAATACACAAGTATCAACTTTACGCAGGTCTGATAGAGTATCCCATCCTCCTGAGAGATATGTGGGACATATTAGAGCAGAGGATGTAGAGGATATTGATCCTCAGACCTACGAGGAGGCTATTATGAGTATAGACTCTGGGAAGTGGAAAGAAGCCATGAATTCTGAGATGGATTCTATGTACTCCAATAAGGTTTGGAACCTAGTTGATGCGCCCGAAGGTATTGTACCCATCGGTTGCAAGTGGATCTTTAAGAAAAAGATCGGAGTAGATGGAAAGGTAGAGACCTATAAAGCAAGGCTAGTGGCTAAGGGGTATCGTTAAAGGCAAGGTGTTGACTACGACGAAACTTCTCACCCATAGCAATGCTAAAATCCATCAGAATTCTATTGGCTATTGCAGCACACTATGATTATGAGATCTGGCAAATGGATGTGAAAACCGCATTCCTCAACGGGAACCTCGAGGAGGAGGTGTATATGATGCAACCTGAGGGATTCGTGTCCAAGAACTACCCAGATAAGGTGTGTAGGTTGCTTAGATCCATTTATGGACTAAAGCAAGCTTCCCGAAGTTGGAACATAAGATTTGATGAGGCAATCAGATCTTATGACTTCGTTAAGAACGAAGATGAGCCTTGTGTATACAGAAAGGTAAGTGGGAGCGCTATCACCTTTTTGGTGTTATATGTGGATGACATCCTCATTATTGGGAATGATGTAGGAATGCTATCCATAGTAAAGGCTTGGTTATCTAAACACTTCTCCATGAAGGACTTAGGGGAAGCATCCTATATTTTGGGGATTAGAATTTATAGAGATAGATCTAAGAGGATGCTTGGCTTGTCCCAGTCCAGGTACATAGAAACCATTATCAAAAGGTTTGGGATGGAAAATTCCAATAGAGGTCTCATACCGATGAGACATGGGATATCGCTTTCTACGAGTATGTCCCCAAAGACTCCAGAAGAAAGGGCGAACATGGATATGATACCTTATGCCTCAGCAATAGGGTCTATCATGTATGTCATGCTATGTACTAGGCCTGATATAGCGCATGCTCTGAATGTCACGAGCAGGTATCAGGCGTATCCAGGCTTGAATCACTGGAAAGCAGTAAAGTGTATCCTTAAGTACTTGAGAAGGACTAAGGATCTTTTACTAGTATATGGAGGTAATAGCCTTAAGGTTGAAGGCTACACTGACTCAAGTTTTCAGTTTGATGTCGATGATGGCAAGTCGAATTCAGGGCATGTGTACACCTTGAATGGAGGAGCAGTGTGCTGGAAGAGTTCCAAGCAAGATACCACTACTGACTCGACCACACAGGCGGAGTACATTGATGCATCAGATGCAGCAAAGGAGAGAGTCTGGGTGAAGATGTTCATCACAAATTTGGGAGTCGTTCCGAATAGCGAGAAGTCGACTTCCTTATATTGCGACAACTATGGGGCGATTACTCAAATAAGGGAACCCGAGTCTCATCAGAAGTGTTCTGAGGAGGTTCCAGCTTATCAGAGAGATCGTAACCCGAGGAGATGTAGCAGTGGAAAGAGTTCCATCCGAAGATAACATTGCAGATCCACTAACAAAGCCGTTGTCTCAGATTGTCTTTGAGCGTCACAGGAGTCTGATGGGGATCAAACACATTGGTGATTGGCTTTAGGTCAAGTGGGAGATTGCTAGTCATAGGTGCCCAGCAAGCCAATCACGTGAGTGATGGCACGTGTGACTTGATACAAAATCTTTTTGCTTATTATATTTTGGCGTATATCACTTTCTAACTATTGCATAAATGCATATATATATTGTGATGTCCTTGGATTTGTGCAATGGGAATCGGATCGTGATGAGATCACGATAATGAGATCGATTCACCTTTAAACACATATCCTAAATAATCCCGGTCATAGGTTACTCGAGAGGGACATCGTGATAACCGGATAGACTGGTGTGCTGTATGCCCGTCCATATGATGGATGCAGCTGGTCTCATAGCTGCTCGTGTAGGGACACTAGAGATACAGTACAGGTGCTCATTAGAGAATGAGTTCACTTATTGATCCGCTTACGGAATGCTGGATGGTTGATGATGCCTTATTGTCAGACAGCGATTCCGTAGTCCTAGTGGTGTATCTGGTCCATAGACTTGAGACACCAAGGATGTCCTGTATGAGTGCTCCACTCTTGGATACCAGACTTATAGGTTTGGCTGTCCCAGATCTAGTACAGCTGGTCATTGGGAGTGGTAGTCGACCTTACGAGGGCTATTGAGTGTCGACAAAGGATCATCCACTCTCGGCGTCATGAGAGGAATATCCCATGTGTTCTTGCTCAGACAAATCCCTGGCCAGGGTCATTCGGGTTGAGAGAGAAAGAGTTCTCCGGGAGAATCCTTTTAGAGCGAGACTTGAGTAGAAACCGTATGGGTCTGACAGCACCATGCTCGATATACTATCTCTGGGATATTAGATGGATGAGGGACTATAGGTACATGGTAACTAAGGACAGACAGGTCCAATGGATTGGATTCCCCTGTATCGTCTGGGGACTACGACGTAGTGGCCGAGTACGTCCGTAGTCGATGAGTCGAGTGAATTATTACAGAGATAATAATTCACTGTGTTAGAAGGAGTTCTGACAGGTATGACTCACGGTCAGCTCGATATTAGGCCTAGAGGGTCTCACACATATGGTAGGCATTGCGATGAGTAGAGGTTCGGATATGAGATATCCGACGGAGCCCTTGTCTTATTGGATGCAGATCCAATACCCACTAGGGAAGGACCCATTAGGGTTTGACATGGGATCTCTATAAATAGGAGGGATTCACAGCCTCATAGGCTAGAGTCTTTGCTTGCCCTTCCTATTCTCCTCTCCCTCTCCACCTCAGAGTAGGTCTGGAGTTTTGAGGAGCGTCGTCGCAACCCTACTGTGTGGATCACCGCTAGAGAGGAGGACGCTTGACCTCCTTCACCGTCTCCTAAGGATCTGCAAGGAAACAGGGATATACGATCTCCCTAGGTAACATAATCTCTATACGCAGTTTTGTGTTTTACGGATTTTTACGCACCAATCTTCGCACGACGACGAACATCTTTTTGGGAATCGGGGATTTTTGTTTTCTTGTTCTTCCGCGGCACATATGATGTCGCCCGCCATAATTTCCCAACAATGGTATCAGAGTCAGGTTGTTCGTGCGAATGATTGGTTTTGAACTGCATATGTTGTGTTTAGGAAGAATATTGACGTCAAAATCGTTGACGCAAAAGCGAGGAAGGGCAGCAACAGTTGCTGCCCTCGATCTACATGCCTACAACCACCTACAGCGGCAGCCGTAGCCGCAGCCAGGCAGCATAGCGCCGGCGCATGCGCAAGCACAGTGCATGCAGCAGCCGGCGCATGCGCAAGCGCTGTGCCTGCAGCAGCCGGCGCATGCGCAAGCGTTGTGCCTGCAGCAGCCGGCGCATGCGCAAGCGTTGTGCCTGCAGCAGCCGGCCGACGGTCTACTTGCAGCAGGGTTGCTGCTGGTGGGGCTGGAGTGGCGCCTGCCGCCGCTGCTCCCGCGGGTGAAACCCCCCCCACAGGGGCGGCTGCCCGGCGGTACAGCACCGTCTACGGAGGCAGCGGCGCCCGAAGGGGGCACCCACCCGCAGCGGCATCGTCGCCTGCAGGCGTGCCGCCTGCAGGCGAGGGCAGTGCCCTCGCCCCGCCGCATAGGCCGCCGCCGGTAGGGTGGCGGCGGCGGCAGCAGCGAAAAGGGGAAAGGGTATTAGGGTTTTCTGGGCAAAAGATGGTTTTGCCCCTCGGAATTTGAG
Source organism: Musa acuminata AAA Group (assembly GCF_036884655.1). NCBI lineage: Eukaryota > Viridiplantae > Streptophyta > Magnoliopsida > Zingiberales > Musaceae > Musa > Musa acuminata. The sequence goes on along the minus strand of NC_088355.1, from coordinate 18,919,185 downwards.
AAATTCCATTTTCTGTCTTTTATCCAAATTATGAAAATACCCTTAGGAATTGAGAAATTCCCTACATGTCCCTGATTTCAGAAAAATATTAATTAATTAAAAGGTTTAGTTGATTATTATTTTTATTATTATCTAGTAGTCCTACATGATGATGATTATTTATACATGTGATGTATGATGTGTGGACGGATGATCATGGACCGTGTGATGTGTGTACTTGTGATTATTATTATTGAGGTCTGCGAACCTCCATTATATTTCTCGTTTATTGTCGGGCCTGCGTGCCTATGATTAAATTGTAATCACATGAGGAGGCGCAGCGGGAGCGTGGATGCGATAGCGGGACCCACGAGACGAACGATCGTGATGCATGGAGATGCATCAAGATGTCGACGGAACCGACGAGGACGAGATGGACGATCACAGGGCATGGAGATGCACCGTTGCACACATAGATCTTGATGTGAGTGATTAGGCCTACTGGCTCGGGCCTAATCATATTAGGTTGTGGTCCATGATCATATGATGTGATTGCTTATACACATACTGTTAGGATCGGAGCAGCACTAAGAGGGGGGGTGAATTAGCGCAGCGGATTAAAACTTCGGTTTTAGAAAATCTTTCGTACGATAAAAATAATGTTTCATATGAAATCGTCTTAATTGCGTTGAAAGCGTACGTAATAAGATGAGGGCAGTGAACTTAGCAAACTAAAGGTTTGCAGAAAGATAAATGCAGTAATGAAATGCAAACCAGAGATCACGCCGATTTTAGAGTGGTTCGGTCAAATGACCTACTCCACTCGCGAGGCCCCTCTTCGATGAGGCTCCCACCTTCCACGAGCAACTCTCTTGAAATGGAAGGGCAAATACCCTTCTAACAACTCTTTACAAGTGGTTCACTCTCTTACAGATTTTCGAGAAGGAATGAGGTGAACACTAGCAAATTGAAAACTATACTTTCTAAGACCTTTTCTAAGAGCTTTCTCTCAATCAATTGCTGCTCAAAAGTTGTTTTCTCAGCTGAGATTTGAGGGGTATTTATAGGCCTCAAGAGGATTCAAATTTGGGCTCTAAATTTGAATTCTTATGGAGTTCCCGATGTTGGCGGTGCCACCGCCTATCAGTGGCGGTGCCACCGCCTACTACTGTCAGACGTTGATAGTGCTGGGCGGTGTCACCGCCCAGCTCTCGGGCATTGGGCGGTGCCACCGCCCAGCTCAGGCGGTGCTACTGCCTACAGTGTTTTCAGCCCACTAGTTGGGCTTCAATCTTGCCCCAAACTAGTCCGAACTTGGGCCCAATTGGCCCCTACTTGGGTTATAGGATTAACACCTAATCCTAACCCTAAATAACATGCTAACTACGAATTTAAAGACATTTTCTAAGCTATTACAAAGTCCGTAAGTCAAGACTTCTTCCGGCGAGCTTCCGGCGAACTTCCGACGGTGTTCCGATAAACTCTCGGAAACCATTATGGGGACTCCTGGCAAGCTCCTAGACATCACGATTTGATCTTGGCGAGTTCCAACGAGCTTCTTAGGTAAGCTCCGATCTTTCTCGGTGAGCTCCGCGAACTTCCAATGAACCTTCCGGTGAGCTTCCGAAGAACCCTTCGGAAAGCTCCCTACTCATTCTCGGCTAGTTCCGGCAGCATTCCCGACGAACCTTCGGACTTTTGTCGAACTCTCGAACTCCCAACGAATCCTTCGTGCTTGACTCCAGCACTTTGTTTCGCTTTATGTCTTCATCGTTATCGTAGTTAATCCTGCACACACAATTCAAAACTCTACTCCGATCTAGACAATTGTTATAACGCGAATTGACATTCTATTGCCCGGCACGTCATTGGTTGGCGCTTCGTCCGATTCTTCGGTGCATCGTCCTCTCTTGCGTCTTGTTGCCCAATCGATGGTTGACCTCTGCAACCCCGATATCCTTGGCGCAATTCCGCTCTTGGCCCGATGTCCAACGTCCGAAGCCTTCTGTCATCCAATATCCTAACGTGATCTCCTCCGGCGCAACGTCAATTCCTCCTACGTTAACTGTCTAATCCTGATCGAGTAGACCTGCATCACTCAAAATGCAGTTAAACATCTAAACACAATCAATTAGTTTCATCATCAAAATCCGAGATTCAACAATCTCCCCCTTTTTGATGATGACAACTAATTGATGACTAACAGAGTTAACCTAAACTCCCCGGAGTTTAACCAAACTCCTCCTATCAATATGCCATATTGATAGAATCTTGAATTCAAACTGAATTCAAGTCATTGCAATATTCATCATGAATACTTGCAACACATCATCATGAACATATGCATAAACTTATGCATATCATGTCATCAACATACTTCTCCCCCTTTGTCATCAACAAAAAGGAGAAGTATCACAATCAAGTGTTTGTTATATGGGTTCAACTTATTGCATGAAAAACATAATATCAAGTTTTATCATCATGCAGTTTTGAAGCTAGAAATCTTTAGCAATTATTACATCATGCTTAGAACATTCAAGCTATCAAGTTTTAGATATGCAAGTTTTACAGCATACAAGATAGCACTTTTGGTAATGTTCAAGATAGCAAGTTCTAGCAATATTATAACATTTTAGAACATGCAAGCTAGCAGTTTTGAGATGTTCAAGAAAGCAACTCTTGCTTCTTGAAATATGCAAATTTGTCAAGTTTTGCTAGATGTGCAAGTTAGCATTTTTGCCTCTTAAGATAGGCAAGATAGCACATTTGCTTCTTTTGAGATAGCAACTTTTTGCTTCTCTTTAGACTACAAGCTAGCAATTTTTACGATATGTAAGTTTCACAATATACAAGCTAGCAAAAATTTCAAAAGCAAATGTAAAATAGCTTTCTTGTGTAAGCTCATAATTCTTGCTTCCTATTGCAATGTGCAAGTTGCAAGTTTTGCTTCTTGAGATAGGCAAGATAGCACTTTTGCAATTTTTGTTTCTTAAGATAGGGAAGCTTGTGATGTTCAAAATAACAAGCTCTTTCTTCTAGAAGTGTCATTTTTGCTTTTTTTTGCAAAGTGTAAGCTAGCAAAATGTTTGAAAAAGTGATCAAGTTTTGCAACATACAAGCATGCAAAAATGCCAAACTAGCAAGAGATAATATTTTACATGAGGCAAGCAAACAATTTGGCAAATGTTACATTTGCATCTTCTCTTTTGAGAAGTGCAATTTTTGCTTTCATCTTGAATTGTGCAAGCTAGTTAGTTTGCCTCTTTTCATGATGTCCACGTAGAAATTCTTGCTCCTCCTTTGTCATTGTCAAAAAGATGGGAAGACCCTTATATTAATTTTCATATTATGACAAAAGTAAGTATCATTCTTATTTGTGCATCATTATATATTCAAATTAAAACATACACAATTTCAAAAACCTTATTTTTTATGCACAATACCGAAAAACAAATCAATCATCATTAATAGGCATATCATACATGATACTCAAACATTAAAATTTTTAAGTATTTATCAACACGTTGATCATGATACCAATCATTCATCATTTAAAGCATTTATGATACACATCATGTGCAATAAATACATCATGTACATCATTATCATAAGTATTACATACATCATTTTAACTTTATGAATATTTCATCATTGCATGCATCATGCCAAAAACATTTCAAGCCAAGCAAGCCATAAATACAAAGAAATCATATCTTAAAGGAATTCAATATGAAAATTCAGCAAGAATCACATGATACAATCGCAAAGCATGATATCATTGTGTGATATATGATGAAATGATAATTTATCATATCAATGAAAGATATCAATCGTGAAACATGAAATGATAATAGTCTCAAAATTTTCAATTTGCGATACATGTGATACATTGCGATACACTAAAAAATTTAATGCGATGCTTCTAAGGATATCAACCTATATTCGATACAAAGCATAGCTAGAGCAATTATATTGTTAGGCAATATCTTTCTTCTCATTTTGAGAAGTGCAAGCTTGCAAGTTTTACTTAGCATGCTAGGAAGTTTACTTTCATTTTCAATGCACAAGCTAGCAAAACCTTCTCCCCCTTTATCAAAGTAAAAAAGAAAGGGAGGACTCAATGGTTAAATATTTCAACCGTTCGACAAGCCAAATATACAAAGAATTCATGAAAGATATCAATGAGGATCAATTCATGAATACCAAAGATATGATTCACGATTCATTAAAATTGTTCTTAACAAGTTCATGATTCGGTTGAAACAAAGTTTCATTCAAGTTAATTCATTAACTCAAAAAAATCATAATCAAATTATCATTTTTGAGATTCATAACATGAATAACGTTATTACCATTTCATCAAAATCAATTTCGAGATTCACACAATATCATGAAATCATTAATCTCGCTAAGATGGGAAAAACATTTTCTTTTTAAGTGATTCTTTAATACATCATCAAAATCTCATTCATAATTCAAGTGATTTACAAGATATCATAAATGAATTTATCACTTGTATTTCATCAAAAATCGAGAACTTTAGAGATAGAAAATGATTGAAGCATTTAACAAGATTGAAGCATGATTCATATTTAAAATGTATCTAATGTCGTAAATACGAATCAAGCATTTGTCAAATTTGAAATCATCCTCAAAATTACATTCAATAAATTTATATATGACAAGCATATATTTATTGAAAAATCAATAACATAGAGGATTGTATTTCATTTTTATAAATTTCTATTCATGTGTTTTGCTTCTTATAAGCATGCCTTTGCTTTAAAAAGAAATGTCAACATTCAAGATAGAAAGGCAAATTTTGTCATAAAGATTTATTAAGTCGAATCGCATTAAGCATGTGGCATTTTCCAAAAGATTTGATTCAAGATATTCACATAATTCATGAAATGAGTTCATTAATTTCAATAGGATAGAGAATCCATTTTCATGTCATGGAATTGATTTCATATGAGCATATTTAAAATGTTCATGTAAAAACTATGCATCATGTTGAGAGCAAAATCATCGTTATGTTTGCTTCTATCGATTAAACACATTTGGTGTGTAAGCATTATCATAAAACATGCCATTATCATGATGTTTAATTTGTAGCAAACAATGCATCTTGTTTTGAAACTAAAATCAACATGAATTTATCACGATCATACATATATATTTATTTTTGTTTGTGTTTCATTTTGGATTGAGTAAAAGAAAATGTTTATGAAAGTGTTGAGCATCATGTTTAGAACCGAAAGCATCATCACCATCAAGGCATCATTCCAAAACATAGGGTATCATCATTTTAAATTCTCATGCATAATATCAAAATACACAATCATAGATTAATCCTATTAAACATAATCATGCAAATTAATTTTATGTCAAAACCATACATCAAAATCCAATACAAAAATCATAAACATTCATGGAATTTTGTATTATCACAAATTAAGCAATCATCATTCATAATTTTTAAATTTTCAAAAATACTAGAAAGAAAAGCATAAAAAAAATCCTACTAACTAAGTTAAGCACTCATGTAATTTCAAAATAATTCAAGAGAGTTGAGTTACTTACCTTGTAGTCGAAGCTCGTCAAAGCCCAATTCACCGTTTCACCTTTGGAAGTTCTTGATTCATCCTTGGTTGCCTTCCTCTTCTTTGGCCTCTTCCTTCATTCAAGTTCATTGTTTATTTTATATTTTTGTTTAATAAACTTATTAAGATTTAGTGTTTGAAGTTCAAGTTCATCATTGTCCTCATCACTTGAGTCATCGCTCAAGTGGTATTCATTTGTCTGGAGTTCCAAATCCTTCCTGTTCTTTGGAAGGTGGTTCAAGTGTTCATTGTGTTCATCGTGTGCATTATGCACCATTTCATATGTCATCAATGAGCCGATAAGTTCTTTAAGTGGAAAAATATTTAAATCTTTTGTTTCTTGTATTGTGGTTATTTTAAAATCCCACCTTTTTGGAAGGGATCTTAAGATCTTGCTTACGAGATCAAAATTCGAAAAAGATTTACCAAAAACTCTTAGATTATTGACGACATCCGTGAAACGGGTGTACATGTCGCCTATAGTCTCACTTGGTTGCATTTGAAAAAGCTCAAAATCATGCAATAAAATGTTAACTTTCGAGTCTTTGACTCTACTAGTTCCCTCGTGCGTGATTTCAAGTGTTCGCCAAATATCAAAAGCCGTTTCGTACGTAGAAATCCGATTGAACTCATTTTTGTCTAAAGCGCAACATAAGGCATTCATAGCCTTTGCGTTTAAAGAAAAATATTTCTCCAAATCCGACCATTCGTTCATCGGTTTAGAGGGAAGTTGAAAACCATTTTCAACGATATTCCATAAATCCAAATTCATAGAAATCAAGAAAACTCTCATTCGAGTTTTCCAATAAGTGTAGTCCAATCCGTTAAACAACGGTGGACGAAAAACCGATAAGCCCTCTTGAAAGCCATAAAGAGCCATTTCTCTCGGGTGTAAATCCGAAATGACAAATACCGGGCTCTGATACCAATTGTTAGGATCGGAGCGGCACTAAGAGGGGGGGGTGAATTAGTGCAGCGGATTAAAACTTCGGTTTTAGAAAATCTTTCGTACGATAAAAATAATGTTTCGTATGAAATCGTCTTAATTGCGTTGAAAGCGTACGTAATAATATGAGGGCAGTGAACTTAGCAAACTAAAGGTT